>NC_063247.1:236922-836922 GCF_020740725.1 Corvus hawaiiensis
GAGAGAGAGCTTAGGGGGGAGTTTGTCTGTTCTTAAGTGTGGATCACAGAGGCGGTCACAACTTTAAGTGGCTTAAAGAATTGTCCATATTCAAACTGGCCAGCTGATAGGTTCTATCAGGTCTCAGAGGAAACTGTAAGCACCCCTTAGCAAGGACATCCCTTCTGCGACTATGCTTGCTAACCTATGACAAACCCTGACTCAGCCCCAAGACAGGTTTGAGGAATGAGCCTTGTGGCAGCCCAGCCGGCACAGAGGATTTTCCATCTGGCAACACGGGGGATGCTCTGGGGGCTGCCGAGAGACTGAAATGTTGTGGTTCACGGCCAAAACATTGTTAGGAAGGGCTTTTTGCCCATTATGGCAGAACTGTATAAAGGAGCTGTGACCACCCAAGCCCCTCCGTCCCTGAATGTGCCTCCTGAGGGGAACTTTGGGCTGCACCTTGAGCTAAGGGACCTTGAGATCAGGGAAAGGGGACTCTTACCCAGGGATCTCAGGTCTAGGGAGAAGGAAACAAGGCTGAGGGAGGAGAATGAATCCACCAGAAAGCCAAGGCCAGGGCTGTCCTGAAAATCAGCCCTGGCTGGGGTCGGGCTGGGGGAGGCCCCAGCCCCCAGACCCATTTGCTGAGGCCAGGTTTGCACCTCCATCCCCCAACCAAGGGGGTAGGAGGGGAGTTTGGGGGTGTGGGGTAACCCCTGCCCAGGGGGAGTGAACACCACCCCCCTTACCCAGACTGGCTCCGGTGTGAAACCCCCACCCCAGGAAGGCCACACACACAGGGGACAGTGTCACACTCGCCCCTCCCCAGGGGAGGTCTCTGTCCCTCCCTTGCTCTCCCCCCTTTTCTCTTTCACAGCCTGGGGGCCTTTGCCAAATGTGAGAATCATTTTTCTCTTTATCCCTGTCACCTCTGTGACAGCTACACAGAGTTTATCCTTCCTTTAAATCATCTGTACCAGGCTGAACTTTTCACTTTTCTTTTACAGGAACCTGCCAGCAGCTGAGCTGGAGCTGTGTGGGAACCGCTGGACCTTTGAATTGCCACCATAACTGCTTGTGCTGTCGGTTCATTCATGCTTGGGGTTTGTTTGTGTTTTCATCACAAGTGACTTGTGGAAACAGCAAACATTCCTCCAAGCATTTGAGGTAGAGTTAAGTTTGATTTTTGCCAAGTTTATTTTGTCCAGTGCCCAGGGGATGCTCAAGGGGTCTCTGTGTCTCTCTCCTTGGGGGATTCTGGGGAGGGGCTCAGTAATGTTGTCCCTGTCCCTCTCACCCCAGGGCATTCCCAAGGGGTTGTCCCTGACCCTTTCACCCCAGGGCACTCCTGAGGGGGTGTCCCTGTCCCTGTCACCCTTGCAGATTCCCAAGGGGTTGTCCCTGTCCCTCTAACGCCAGGGCATTCCCAAGAGTGTGTCCCTGTCCCTCTCATCCCAGGGCATTCCCGAGGGGTGTCCCTGTCCCTTTAACCCTTGGGGATGCTTGGGCATCTCCATCCCTCTCGCCCCAGGGAATGCTTGTGCGGGGCTGGGGACCAGGAGCTCTGTGTCCCTCTCACTGCTGCGTGTGCTCTGGGGCTCTCCAACCTTCTCATACCTGGGGAGGCCGGGGGGGTCTCTGTCCCTCTCACCCCTGGGGTGACCCCGCCCAAGCACCATTGGGGTGAGAACGACAGAGACACCCCCAAAGCCCCACAAGCACCTCCCGAGAATCCCAAGGGGAGAAGGACAGAGACCCTCACCGGGCACCGAGTGGGGTGAGAGGGACAGAGACCATCCCCACCCCCTGATCGTTCCCAGACAAGAACGGCTTGGAGACCCCCCCAGGGCTCCCCAGGTAGGAGAGGGATAGAGACAATCCCGGGCTGTGCGTCCTCCTCTCCCATGGGATGGATTGGGGGGATTGCTGTGCTCCTATCACAAATGTGGGGCAAGCGTTGTCTCTGTCCTCCTCCCATTTGGGGGGGCCAAGGTATCCCCATCCTCCTTTCCTTTGGGGGGACAGTGGCTGGACTCCATTCTCCTCACCTTTGCAGGGGACAGGGGTGCTCTCTGTCCTCGTCGCCCTGGGGGATTCTGCCTCCTCCTTACCTTTGGGGCAACCCTAGTGGTCCCTGTTCTTCTTGCCCCAGGGAGGCCTCCCTCCTCTTCCTCTTTAGGGGGGAGTCTGGGGGTGGTCTCCATCCTCTTTACCTTTGGAGGGGCTTGGGAGTGGTCTCCATCCTTCTTGCCCAGGGGAAAGGCCACGGACAGGTCTCTATCATCTTCCCCTTTAGGGGGCCCAAGGGGGTCTACATCTTCCTCACCCTTGGGGGAACCATGAGGGGAACCGCAGTGGTGTCCATCCACTTCCACTCCACCTGGGCCAGGGGGTCTCTGTCCTTCTCCCCTTTGGGGAGAGCTGGGGGTGTCCTTTGTCCTCCACCCGTATGTGAGGGGGCGTGGGGCTCTCTGTCTCCGTGCCCTCGGGGAGGGAGCTCTCCGTCCCTCTCGCTCTGCTTGCTGCGGCCACTGATGTCCGGCCCACGCACCCGTTACCGGTGACGGCGACATGGGGCGCAGCGGCGGCTTGGGGCACGAGGGAGCTGGGCTGGGGCTCCCCCTCCACATTGTGCTGCGATCGGGCCCACGGGGGAGGGCACCGCTCCCACCTCCCCCCAACCACCCACACACCCTCCAGCCTGAGCTGGTTGCGGGGTTCCCGCGTTTCGGGGCCAAGGGCGCGGAGCTCCACTCGGCTCTGTCTTCTCCACTCGGCTCTCACCCCTGCGCTCTTCCCACTCCACTCCGCTCACCCCGCTCCTCTCCCACTGCTCGACTCCTCTCTCCCCACTCCTCTGTGCCGCAGCAGCACCGGATCCTGCACTAAACAACAGCCCCCGATCGCCCCTTTATATGGGCATGGGAGCCTCGCCCCCCACCCCCGTGGCAGCAGCCAATGGATGCCGAGGAACAAATAATGAGGAGCGGAGCAAAGAAGATGAGAAAGAAACGTGGTTGGCCGAGAGGGCGCAGGTTCTGAGAGGGATGGGGTGGGCGTGGCTTCAGGTAGGGGCGGGGCCAGGAATGGGGTGGGGGAGGGGTTGCACTGAAACCAGAATTTGGGCTGGATTAGGCTGAGAGGGGGCTGGAGGTGGGGCGGAGGGTGGGCTTAGAGCTGGGACTGGGGTCAGGGCTAAAGGTGTGTAGTGGTTTGGTCCAAAATACTCATTACTGTTTACCTTCTGTGAGATAAGAATTAGGAGAAATGCAAAGCAGGCACCAAACTTGAAAGAATATAAACAAGTTTATGAACAGACCTAAAAGAAGAAAAAAGTCATACCACACCTTCAGAATACTTCTCCTCCCCCCCCACTCCCACCTTTCTCCCTTCTCCCACTGGCAATGTAAAAAGACCACCCTTGAGATGTTCAGTCTGTTTACCACTTCCATAATAACCTTGTTCAGTCCATTTAGGAAGTGGAGTCTCTCTTGCCCATGCTATGAAAACATTATCACAACGAGACAGCCGCCCGGGTTGGTTCTCTGCTCTCATCATTGAGAGTCCCCTCCCACGACCTGCAGCTTTTCCCACAACTGCTTTTGAGGGTCCAATCTTGAGCTACTGGGGTGCAATTTTAAGGTTGAGCCATCCAGAAATAAAAGTTCTCTTCACCCATCTCTGGGAGCATTTCATCTCTAAGAACACAGGCCCTTCTCCTTCCCTGGGAGCAAAGGGTCTTCCTCATCTTCATCTCTAGGACTATCTCTGGGAGCATCTCCAGAAACTGAGGTCTTCTCCTTTTCCATTTGGAGCAAAAGTCCTCATCGCTTCCATCTCTCCCTATTCAAACTTCTCATGAAATTACAGCTGCTTCAGCATCTGCCTATCTCAGCGCAGGTGCTTTTGCTCTCAAGCACAAGTTGAACGCTCCACCCCCCATGCCTTCATGAAATTACAACGGGTGCTCTGATACATCATAGCTTTCCAACAGAATTTCAGCTTTAAGCATCTCCTCTTTCTTTTCCCTCAGGTTTTCAGCTCTTCACAGCACTAAAAGGGTTAATGTCACCCAGGCCTTGCAGCTGGAATGTCGCTTATCGCTGTTGCTCACATGATCTTTTGCTGGGCAGCAGGGCAGCTTCAGCTGAATCTTGGCCACACTGGAGAGGGGGAGCGCGTCTGCACATAGCAGGGCCCTGGGGGGGTTCCGCGGGTGGACCAGGGCCCATCGGCTCCAGCATGGCCGTGGCCCAGCCTGGCCTGGCCCAGCAGGGGCCCGCAGCATCCTGCGGTCCCAGCTCCGGAAAGGAGAGAGGGCTCTTCCTGGGCTTTGTCTATTCTTACGTGTGGATCTCAGAGGCGGTCACAGAGCTAAATGTGGGACTGGAGTGTGGACTGGGGCTGGTGTTGAGGCTGGAGTTAGGGCTAAATTTGGCACTGGGGTTGGGGTTTGGGTTAGATTTGGAATTGGGGCTGGGTTTGGAGTTAGAACTGAACATGGGATTTGGGATAATGCTGGAGGCTGGGGCAGGGGCTGGAATTGCAGCCGGGATTGCAGCTCGGGCTAAACGTGGGATTTGGTTTGGGGCTGAGGGTTTAGGAAGGGGCTGGGATTGGGGCTGGGGTTGGAGTCAGGGCTGAGATTTGGATTAGAGCTGGGATTGGGGTTAAGGCTAAATGTAGGATTGGCTTTAGGGCTGGGGTTGGGATTGGGTCTGGGGCTAGACGAGTCTGGGACTGGGATGAGATTAAACACGGGACGGTGAGTTTGTCTAAACGTGGTGTGAGACTGAGATCAGGATCAGGGTGAGGTTTGGGACTGAGCACACGCAGAGCGGGACAGCTGAGGTGTCACTGCAGGATGTCCCTGGCACCGTCCCAGCCCTCCTCAGGCACCTCCAAACATGGGGGGCAGCTGGGTGGTCCAAGATCCAGGTGCTGCCACGCTGCCCCTCCATTCCACGTGAGCATTGCGGGAAGGCAGCCCTGAATGTGACCCTTGGGGGTCTGGGATCAGCCTTCACATCCCTGTGGGAGCAGCGACAGAGAGGACGAGAGACTTTCCCCCTCTTATTCCTGTGGAAGGGTGAACCCCAGCTGCCCTTTTCTTCTGGCGCCTCCTCATCTCCTCAGGTGAGGATGTCAAACTCCCCAGGAGCAGGAAGAAGCCCATTCCGGGTTTCCTTGTGTCTGCAGCCTGGAACATCCACTCAGAGCAGAGCACTTTGTGAAAGCCCTGCTGAATGACAGCAGGAGGAGGTTTGCGAGAAAGGCAGGAAATGGTATTTTGATAGGAAATCAAAATTCCAAATTATTTCTTTCTGTCACGTTTATTTTCAGTCAGTTCTGGTCTGGTTTCCAGAGTGCCACCTTCTCAGCTGACTGTATTTGTGTCCTCCTTCCTCTTCTGCCTTTCTTTGCCTGCTCTGTTTGTCTCTCAGTGTCTCTCTGGACCCAGGGCAGCTCCCACCAAAGGCCCTCCTCTGATTTTGTTCCCAATCCACCAGCTAAAACAACCATGGGTGAGGTGATGAAGGCTGGCAGTGAAATGTCACTGTAAGATCTTGCTGCACTTGGCTTCTGGCTCCTTCCTGAGAGCTTTGCCTTCAAGGGCTGGAACATCTTCTCCTTGCTGGGAACTGGAATTCCAGATCCCTGGAGGGTGTGCCGTGGATCCCAGAGGGGCATTGCCGAGGCTCGCAGGGTGCTGGTCCTGCCGTGCCTCCCATGGGAGCCGTGCAGGGCCAGGGGACAAGGTCCAGCAGCTGGGTGGGCTCCCAGAGCAGACAGCAAAGGCTGCTTTGCTGGCCATTTCCCAGCACATTCCCAGCTGGAAGCAGAGGGAGGAAGGAAAGGGAAGCGAGTCCCTGCCAGAAGCCCGGAAGGATTGGGGTGGGAAGGGACCCTGCCCGTGGGTTACTGGGCTGAAAGCCAAGTGGAGCAAGACCTTACAATGCCATCTGCCTGCCAGCCTGTGCTGCTGACAGGAGCAGGGGGCCACTTTAGCCCTCTGTGGGTGGGACCAAACTGTGCATTCCACTCCCCTTATCTCATTTCTGATGAGCTGTTCATGATGGGTCGTTTGCAGGAGCTGCCCAGTGCACCCCCGACCCCTCAGGCTATGAGGAGCTGGCTGTTAAATGAGATAAGGAAGGAGAGGCAAACCTTGGGAGGCAGGGCAGTGTTTCTTTTTCTGCACACCAATGACTCAGCTGTGATAACTCCCTCCAGGGTAGCAGCAGCACAGTCCCACCCAGCCTGAGGGCTCACCTCTGCTGATGGGCCATCATGGACTGAATGGCCCCAGCACAATGGGCAGCTGCAAGGACTGAGACCATCAAGGCTCCCAAAATATCCCATGACTCCCAGGATGACATGGTTCCATTGTGAAACTGCCCGCCCTGGGGGAGGGGCTGAGCATTCCCACCTGAACCTGAGCATATAAAATCTGAGTTTGGGGCCTTCTGGCAACACTTAACAGATCCAGGGCAGGAGCAGAACTCCAAGAGGACTGTGACCACCGCTGTTGACAAGACTGCTCCCATCACTTGGACAGGACTGTGTCCACCACTCTGCCCAACAGGTTTTGTTTTCTTTCCTTTTGCTTTGCATGCAGCGGCACCAGGTGGTGCTCGGCACAGGAACTAACCAGCACCGTTCTGCTCTTGTCCCAGGGTGCCTGGTTATACTCAGCCTTTGTGGGTTACAGCTGTATCATGGTATTTCTTGTCATCTCTTTGGTGAATTGTAACTCCCACCTTAATCTCTCTTGGGGCAGATCAGTGGGGTTCATTTCTCATGCCAGTTAAAACCAGCACGGTGTTTGAGAGGATTTTACAGTCATGATACACCCGGTGACTTCTAGAGAAGAACCAAAATGATTTTAATTTTTTTTCCGCTTCCACGTGCCCCTTAAGTTGGGCGCCAAATTTATGTCTTGGTTTTGGAGACAAGACCTCAGGAGGAAACACTCTGGAATGAGTGTCTCCTCCAAAGGGAAAAGGGCCTCCCCTTTTCCTCCACCAGTAAGACAAGTGGGTCACAAGAACTGGAAGTGGGAAATAAACCCCAAACTGTTTATTAGAAAAAAACAAAGCAGGGTAGAACAGGGGGAAAAAAAACCCCGAAGTACAACAAATTCCTGGAGAAGCAAAAGACACATGGGCTCGGACCAGCCAGGGCCACCCCGCGGGCCCACCAGTGCCAACTCGCAGGCTCCCTGGATCGTAGGGAAGGGAAGGGAGGCAGTGAGGCAAGGGGAGGGAAGAGAAAAAGAACAAGAAAAACCAACAGAACCATTTTCCAGCTAGCCAGAACACCAAAAACCCAAGGAGCCACACAGCGCTCCCGGCGCACTCCCTCCCAGGCCCTGCCGAGACCCCGGAGCCCCCGAGCCGTTGGGCTCTAGCTGTTGAACCGACCCGCACACGGGCCCCGTGGATCCGGCCCCACCCCTGGGTCCATCCTAAAGACACAGCGTCCTTGGGCATTGAGCGGAGGGTTAAGGAATAAAGCAGCCTCATAACATCACCCCAGGACAGTGTTCCAGTAGCGGGCCTGTTTCTCCCCATACCGTGTGTCCCCCACGCAGTGCCCCACCTTGCTGTCCAAGTGCAGGAGCTGCTCCAGGCTGTAGCTGAACCTCACCACCAACCTCGCCTGTTTGGTACCATTAATGAAGCGACACTCGGACTTTACCGTGTGCTGGAAGAGCCCTGTGTAAGCAGGACACAGGTCAGGGGGTGCTCCCCCAGCAGCCCCCAGCACGCTACAGCAAGCCAAGAGCTCAGGGAGCCACCCTGGATCCCCACTCCATAAGCCCTTGCTCCACGGCCGCCATGGGACCTTCCTTCCCACAGTCCCACCCTCATTTCCACCCTTTTTCCATTTACTCCCCTCCTGTCCCATCAATCCCCAGCTGCCAGCCCCTGCCCCCATCAGTTTGGGGGTCCCAGTCCCCACTTTTGACCCTTTCCCAAACCTTTTCACACAATCCTCCCAATCCCCAGCCCCCTCCTGCTCAGTTTTGGGATCCCACCCTTCCCATTCCCTAATTTCTAAGCTTTCCCACACCTCTCCCATCATCCCCCAGTCCTCAGCCCCCTTCCCATTCTTGCTTTCGGGGGTCCCACTCCCCCTCCAACTCATTTTATGGGTCCCACCCACCCATTTTCCCTCCTCTCCCCACCTTCCCCACCATACCCGAGTCCTCTTCCACCCCCTCGGCTCACCTGAGAGCTCCATGCCTGTGGCCAGGGGGGCTCCCAGCACCACCAGTGCCACCAGTATGGCCCCAGCTGCCCCATCCCCAGCACTGGGCAGGTGCTGAAACCTCCCCTCTCCCTTAATTCTGCTCCCGGGGGGCACTGGGGGTGAGGAGGGGCCCAGGTGGGGAGCTCTGAATTGGCAGATCCACCTGGCACCTGGGCAGTCATCAGCGAGAAAAGCTCAGAGTGGCTAAAAATTGTTTAGTGACTTCTTTGATTGGCTGAGGAAAGGCCCAGGAGCTGAGCTAAGGACCAGGAGAGCTCCTGCCCCGATCACCAGCATGGAAACACAGACCCA
The DNA here is from genome assembly GCF_020740725.1 of Corvus hawaiiensis. Classification (NCBI taxonomy): domain Eukaryota; kingdom Metazoa; phylum Chordata; class Aves; order Passeriformes; family Corvidae; genus Corvus; species Corvus hawaiiensis. The sequence goes on from NC_063247.1 coordinate 245,476, forward strand.
GTCTGGGGACAGGTTTTGCATTTATTAGCAATGAAATCAGAGCACGAGAATGAGAAGTGAAATAAATCTCTCAAACATTCCCCCCAACCATGGGGATCATCTGGAACAGGGGTCACCAGGTCTCTGCCCAGTGGGGGTCACTGTGCATCACCCCACATGAATCCTCTGCTGCGAGATGAAGTTGGAGCTCTTCCTGCACTCAGGGCACTCGCAGGGCTTCCCTTACTGGTGGCACTGTTGGTGTGTGGTCAAGTGAGAGCTCCTGGAGAAGCTCTTCTCGCACTCGGGACACTCGTAGGGCCTCTCCCCGGTGTGGATGCATTTGTGCCTGGTGAGGTCGGAGTTGTACCTGAAGCCCTTCCCACAGTCGAGGCAGCCGAAGGGCCTCTCATCTGTGTGGATCATCTGGTGGGGAATCAGGTGGGAGCAGTTACTGAAGCTCTTCCCACATTCCAAGCACTTGAAGCGTTTCTCCCTAGCATGACACTGCTCGTGGACCACCAGGTTTGAGCTCTGGCTGGATCTCCGGCCGCCATCCCGGCACAGGGTGGGTCTTTCCTCCTCACAGCTCCCTGGGCTGCGTTTGCAGCCCCTCCTCCTGTGGGATCTCCGGTGGTTTTCCTCCCCGCTGGATTCCTGCGCCATGGAGCTGCTCAAAACGGCCTCTTCCACCAGGTTCTGCCACGGGGATTTGTCCTCCCTGGGCTCTGTCCTCAGCTCTTTGTCTGGGGGAGGAAGGACAAGGAGAGGATGGCATTTGCCTCCGTGCCACAGGGAAGGGGAAGGAGATCCCCCCAGTCCGTCCCCGGCAGGACGGCATCGGCAGCGGGGTTGTCCTGCAGCCGGGGGCGATGCTGGGCTGGGAGATGGAGCAGGAGAGAGGGGGAAACGGGCAGGGACTTCCTCCTCACCTGCCTGGGTGTTCCGGGGCATCTTCCTCTTCCTCACAGCGTCCTCCTCCATCTGGCCGAGGTTTGGGAGTAGGAAATCCTGGTGTGGAGGGAAAAACAAGGCGTGAGTGTGATGGTTTAGGGGTTCCTCCTGCCCAAGTCCTTCTCTAGAAGTCACCGGCTGTATCATGACTGTAAAATCCTCTCAAACACCGTGCTGGTTTTACCTGGCATGAGGAATGAACCCCACTGATCTGCCCCAAGAGAGATTAAGGTGGGAGTTACAATTCACCAAAGAGATAACAAGAAATACCATGATACAGCTGTAACCCACAAAGGCTGAGTATAACCAGGCACCCTGGGACAAGAGCAGAACGGTGCTGGTTAGTTCCTGTGCTGAGCACCACCTGGTGCCGCTGCATGCAAAGCAAAAGGAAAGAAAACAAAACCTGTTGGTCAGAGTGGTGGACACAGTCCTGTCCAAGTGATGGGAGCAGTCTTGTCAACAGCAGTGGTCACAGTCCTCTTGGAGTTCTGCTCCTGCCCTGGATCTGTTAAGTGTTGCCAGAAGGCCCCAAACCCAGATTTTATATGCTCAGGTTCCGGTGGGAATGCTCAGCCCCTCCCCCAGGGCGGGCAGTTTCACAATGGAATGATGTCATCCTGGGAGTCATGGGATATTTTGGGAGCCTTGATGGTCTCAGTCCTTGCAGCTGCCCATTGTGCTGGGGCCATTCAGTCCATGATGGCCCATCAGCAGAGGTGAGCCCTCAGGCTGGGTGGGACTGTGCTGCTGCTACCCCGGAGGGAGTTATCACAGCTGAGTCATTGGTGTGCAGAAAAAGAAACACTGCCCTGCCTCCCAGGGTTTGCCTCTCCTTCCTTATCTCATTTAACAGCCAGCTCCTCATAGCCTGAGGGGTCGGGGGTGCACTGGGCAGCTCCTGCAAACGACCCATCATGAACAGCTCATCAGAAATGAGATAAGGGGAGTGGAATGCACAGTTTGGTCCCACCCACAGAGGGCTAAAGTGGCCCCCTGCTCCTGTCAGCAGCACAGGCTGGCAGGCAGATGGCATTGTAAGGTCTTGCTCCACTTGGCTTTCAGCCCAGTAACCCACGGGCAGGGTCCCTTCCCACCCCAGTCCTGCCGGGGCTTCTGGCAGGGACTCGCTTCCCTTTCCTTCCTCCCTCTGCTTCCAGCTGGGAATGTGCTGGGAAATGTCCAGCAAAGCAGCCTTTGCTGTCTGCTCTGGGAGCCCACCCAGCTGCTGGACCTTGTCCCCTGGCCCTGCACAGCTCCCGTGGGAGGCACGGCAGGACCAGCACCCTGCGAGCCTCGGCAATGCCCCTCTGGGATCCACGGCACACCCTCCAGGGATCTGGAATTCCAGTTCCCAGCAAGGAGAAGATGTTCCTGCCCTTGAAGGCAAAGCTCTCAGGAAGGATTCAAAAGCCAAGTACTGCAAGATCTTACAATGACATTTCACTGCCAGCCTTCATCACCTCACCCATGGTTGTTTTAGCTGGTGGATTGGGAACAAAATCAGAGGAGGGCCTTTGGTGGGAGCTGCCCTGGGTCCAGAGAGACACTGAGAGACAAACAGAGCAGGCAAAGAAAGGCAGAAGAGGAAGGAGGACACAAATACAGTCAGCTGAGAAGGTGGCACTCTGGAAACCAGACCAGAACTGACTGAAAATGAATGTTACAGAAAGAAATAATTTGGAATTTTGATTTCCTATCAAAATACCATTTCCTGCCTTTCTCACAAACCTCCTCCTGCTGTCATTCTGCAGGGCTTTCATAAAGTGCTCTGCTCTGAGTGGATGTTCCAGGCTGCAGACACAAGGAAACCCGGAATGGGCTTCTTCCTGCTCCTGGGGAGTTTGACATCCTCACCTGAGCAGATGAGGAGGCGCCAGAAGAAAAGGGCAGCTGGGCTTCACCCTTCCACAGGAATAAGAGGGGGAAAGTCTCTCGTCCTCTCTGTCGCTGCTCCCACAGGGATGTGAAGGCTGATCCCAGACCCCCAAGGGTCACATTCAGGGCTGCCTTCCCACAATGCTCACGTGGAATGGAGGGGCAGCGTGGCAGCACCTGGATCTTGGACCACCCAGCTGCCCCCCATGTTTGGAGGTGCCTGAGGAGGGCTGGGACGGTGCCAGGGACATCCTGCAGTGACATCTCAGCTGTCCCGCGCTGCGTGTGCTCAGTCCCAAACCTCACCCTGATCCTGATCTCAATCTCACACCACGTTTAGACAAACTCACCGTCCTGTGTTTAATCTCATCCCAGTCCCAGACTCGTCTAGCCCCAGACCCAATCCCAACCCCAGCCCTAAAGCCAATCCTACATTTAGCCTTAACCCCAATCCCAGCTGTAATCCAAATCTCAGCCCTAACTCCAACCCCAGCCCCAATCCCAGCCCCTTCCTAAACCCTCAGCCCCAAACCAAATCCCACGTTTAGCCCGAGCTGCAATCCCGGCTGCAATTCCAGCCCCTGCCCCAGCCTCCAGCGTTATCTCAAATCCCACGTTCAGCCCTTACTCCAAACCCAGCCCCATTTCCAAATCTAACCCAAACCCCAACCCCAGTGCCAAATTTAGCCCTAACTCCAGCCTCAACACCAGCCCCAGTCCACACTCCAGTCCCACATTTAGCTCTGTGACCGCCTCTGAGATCCACAAGTAAGAATAGACAAAGCCCGGGAAGAGCCCTCTCTCCTTTCCGGAGCTGGGACCGCAGGATGCTGCGGGCCCCTGCTGGGCCAGGCCAGGCTGGGCCACGGCCATCCTGGAGCCGATGGGCCCTGGTCCACCCGCGGAACCCCCCAAGGGCCCTGCTATGTGCAGACACGCTCCCCCTCTCCAGTGTGGCCAAGATTCAGCTGAAGCTGCCCTGCTGCCCAGCAAAAGATCATGTGAGCAACAGCGATAAGCGACATTCCTGCCGCAAGGCCTGGGTGACATTAACCCTTTTAGTGCTGTGAAGAGCTGAAAACCTGAGGGAAGAGAAAGAGGAGATGCTTAAAGCTGAAATTCTGTTGGAAAGCTATGATGTATCAGAGTACCCGTTGTAATTTCATGAAGGCATGGGGGGTGGAGCATTCAACTTGTGCTTGAGAGCAAAAGCACCTGCGCTGAGATAGGCAGATGCTGAAGCAGCTGTAATTTCATGAGAAGTTTGAATAGGGAGAGATGGAAGCGATGAGGACTTTTGCTCCAAATGGAAAAGGAGAAGACCTCAGTTCCTAGAGATGCTCCCAGAGATAGTCCTAGAGATGAAGATGAGGAAGACCCTTTGCTCCCAGGGAAGGAGAAGGTCCTCTGTTCTTAGAGATGAAATGCTCCCAGAGATGGGTGAAGAGAACTTCTGTTTCTGGACGGCTCAACCTTAAAATTGCACCCCAGTAGCTCAAGATTGGACCCTCGAAAGCAGTTGTGGGAAAAGCTGCAGGTCGTGGGAGGGGACTCTCACATGATGCGAGCAGAGAACCAACCCGGGCGGCTGTCTCGTTGTGATAATGTTTTCATAGCATGGGCAAGAGAGACTCCACTTCCTAAATGGACTGAACAAGGTTATTATGGAAGTGGTAAACAGACTGAACATCTCAAGGGTTGTCTTTTTACATTGTCAGTGGGAGAAGGGAGAAAGGTGGTGGGGGGGGGAGGAGAAGTATTCTGAAGGTGTGGTATGACTTTTTTCTTCTTTTAGGTCTGTTCATAAACTTGTTTATATTCTTTCAAGTTTGGTGCCTACTTTGCATTTCTCCTAATTCTTATCTCACAGAGGGTAAACAGTAATGAGTATTTTGGACCAAACCACTACAGTAAATTGGTGTTTCCGCCCGGGAGCAAACCTAACCCGCTACAGCCCCTCAGCCCAGGACACCAACCCCCATCAATGGAGCTCCCCCTCAGTGCCATGGAGACTCTCAAGGCCACCCCCAGCCCCACAGGGTACCCCTTGTCCCCATCAGATCCGACACCACCTCCAAAGTGAGCGCTCCCGGGCACAGCCAGGGCCATGCCGCCCTGCAGCTCCCTGCAAACCACAGTGGCGGCTTCGAGGCCACAACCCGAGTCTCAGACAGTTTCCCACTCTTTATGTCTGGAGCTGACCAAGAAATGCCCCATGGTGGGGTGTCCCTTTCCTGCAGTCACCGCAATGACCAACGGCAAACTGAGCCCTCGCTGAGGCTTTCCCCAGGAGATGCTGCATTTGTTCCCCCGCAGGGCAGCCTGTTCTTTTGGGGGACAGGGGGCACAGGGGCAACAGCAGCCCCGAAGGAAGCGGGATTGCGTGCGGAACAGCCTGACACCAAACAGACTTCAATGTCATGAAGGCAGAGGAGAGGGGGTCCCTGGGAGGCCAAGGCAGGCAGATCTGATTGTCCTGGCACGTTTCATCTGGGAACAGTCCTTGGATACACAGAAATTTGGAAGAGGAATCTCAGTTTTGGCCATGGCCCCTGGAGGAGAAGGACGGATCTGTTCCATAGGAAGGAAAGCACGGAGCCCCAGAGCTCCAGGGGCAGATGAGAAGTGACTCTCAACATTCCAAGATCAGCTGGAGCTGTCCCGTGGCCCCCAGGAGGCCAAGCCAGCCAGAGCTGTTCCATGTTCCCTTGGCTCCACGGGGCCCCTCAGTGTCACAAAGGTGTCCTTGGCTCCACGGGGCCCCTCAGTGTCACAAAGGTGTCCTTGGCTCCATGGAGCCCCTCAGTGTCACAAAGGTGTCCTTGGCTCCACGGGGCCCAGCAGTGTCACAATGGACTCTGCGACTCCATGAGGACCTGCAGGAGCACCATGGTCTCCTTGGATCCATGGGGCCACTCAGAAGCACACCGGCCCCTTGCTTCCATGGGGCCCAGCAGTGCCCCGATGATCCCCATGGATCCAATTCTAAAATTACAGGGCTCCTAAGCAAAAATGCAGGAAAAGGACGAACAGCTCTTTACTATAAAATATAGAGAGAGCAGAACAGAACAAACCCCACCACAGGAACAGTAGTTTCCCACCCGCTAAGCACAAACCATCATGGGATACTCAGCCCCAAGACAGGTTTGAGGAATGAGCCTTGTGGCAGCCCACCCGGCACAGAGGATTTTCCATCTGGCAACACGGGGGATGCTCTGGGGGCTGCTGAGAGACTGAAATGTTGTGGTTCACGGCTGAAACGTTGTCAGGAAGGGCTTTTTGCCCATTGCCATAATGTAGTGGTTTGGTCCAAAATACTCATTACTGTTTATCTGCTGAGAGATAAGAATTAGGAGAAATGCAAAGCAGGCACCAAACTTGAAAGAATATAAAGAAGTTTATGAACAGACCTAAAAGAGGCGAAAAAAAAATAAATTATACCATACCTTTAGAACTCTCCTCCTCTGCCCACCTTCCTCCCTTCTCCCACTGACAATGTAAAAAGACAACCCTTAAGATGTTCAGTCTGTTTACCACTTCCATAATAACCTTGGTCAGGCCATTTAGAAAGTCTCTTCTTGCTCGTGCCATGAAAACAGTATCACAACGAGACAGCCGCCCACTTGCAAATATTGTTCAGTCCATTTAGGAAGAGGAGTCTCTCTGCCTGCATGTGAGCCCCTTCCCCCGACTTGCAGCTTTTCCCACAACTGCTTTCAAGGGTCCACTCTTGAAGTTTTTTGGGGTACAATTTTAAGGTTGAGCCGTTCAGAAACAAAAAACAGAGGCCCTTCTCCCTCCCTGGGAGCAAAGGGTCTTCCTCATCTTCATCGTTAAGACTATCTCTGGGAGCATCTCTAGGGACTGAGGTTTTCTCCTTTCCCATTTGGAGCAAAAGTCCATCTCTCCCTGTCCAAACTTCTCATGAAATTACAGCTGCATCAGCATCTGCCTATCTCAGCGCAGGTGCTTTCGCTTACAAGTTCAGCACTCCACCCCCCATATCTTTCTGAAATTACGACGGGATACTCTGATATATCAGAGCTTCACAACAGAATTTCAGCTTTAAACATCTCCTCTCTCTCTTCCCTCAGGTTTTCAGCTCTTCACAGCAATAAAAGTGTTACTCTCACCTCGGCCTTGCAGCTGGAATGTGGCTTATTGCTGTTGGTCACCTGACCTCTGCCGGACAGTGGTGCCGCTCTGCTGAAATCTTGGCCACAGTGGAGGGGGGTGGTTCCAAGCCACTCTGGCTGCCCTCAGCCCTGCTGGGGGGGGTCATCCTGGAGCCGTGGCCCGGCCTGGCCTGGCCCAAGCAGGGCCTGGGCCTGGCCCACTGGGCCCCGCTCGGGCCCCGCAGCCACCTGCCCCAGAGCCGGAAATGAGAGAGAGCTTAGGGGGGAGTTTGTCTGTTCTTAAGTGTGGATCACAGAGGCGGTCACAACTTTAAGTGGCTTAAAGAATTGTCCATATTCAAACTGGCCAGCTGATAGGTTCTATCAGGTCTCAGAGGAAACTGTAAGCACCCCTTAGCAAGGACATCCCTTCTGCGACTATGCTTGCTAACCTATGACAAACCCTGACTCAGCCCCAAGACAGGTTTGAGGAATGAGCCTTGTGGCAGCCCAGCCGGCACAGAGGATTTTCCATCTGGCAACACGGGGGATGCTCTGGGGGCTGCCGAGAGACTGAAATGTTGTGGTTCACGGCCAAAACATTGTTAGGAAGGGCTTTTTGCCCATTATGGCAGAACTGTATAAAGGAGCTGTGACCACCCAAGCCCCTCCGTCCCTGAATGTGCCTCCTGAGGGGAACTTTGGGCTGCACCTTGAGCTAAGGGACCTTGAGATCAGGGAAAGGGGACTCTTACCCAGGGATCTCAGGTCTAGGGAGAAGGAAACAAGGCTGAGGGAGGAGAATGAATCCACCAGAAAGCCAAGGCCAGGGCTGTCCTGAAAATCAGCCCTGGCTGGGGTCGGGCTGGGGGAGGCCCCAGCCCCCAGACCCATTTGCTGAGGCCAGGTTTGCACCTCCATCCCCCAACCAAGGGGGTAGGAGGGGAGTTTGGGGGTGTGGGGTAACCCCTGCCCAGGGGGAGTGAACACCACCCCCCTTACCCAGACTGGCTCCGGTGTGAAACCCCCACCCCAGGAAGGCCACACACACAGGGGACAGTGTCACACTCGCCCCTCCCCAGGGGAGGTCTCTGTCCCTCCCTTGCTCTCCCCCCTTTTCTCTTTCACAGCCTGGGGGCCTTTGCCAAATGTGAGAATCATTTTTCTCTTTATCCCTGTCACCTCTGTGACAGCTACACAGAGTTTATCCTTCCTTTAAATCATCTGTACCAGGCTGAACTTTTCACTTTTCTTTTACAGGAACCTGCCAGCAGCTGAGCTGGAGCTGTGTGGGAACCGCTGGACCTTTGAATTGCCACCATAACTGCTTGTGCTGTCGGTTCATTCATGCTTGGGGTTTGTTTGTGTTTTCATCACAAGTGACTTGTGGAAACAGCAAACATTCCTCCAAGCATTTGAGGTAGAGTTAAGTTTGATTTTTGCCAAGTTTATTTTGTCCAGTGCCCAGGGGATGCTCAAGGGGTCTCTGTGTCTCTCTCCTTGGGGGATTCTGGGGAGGGGCTCAGTAATGTTGTCCCTGTCCCTCTCACCCCAGGGCATTCCCAAGGGGTTGTCCCTGACCCTTTCACCCCAGGGCACTCCTGAGGGGGTGTCCCTGTCCCTGTCACCCTTGCAGATTCCCAAGGGGTTGTCCCTGTCCCTCTAACGCCAGGGCATTCCCAAGAGTGTGTCCCTGTCCCTCTCATCCCAGGGCATTCCCGAGGGGTGTCCCTGTCCCTTTAACCCTTGGGGATGCTTGGGCATCTCCATCCCTCTCGCCCCAGGGAATGCTTGTGCGGGGCTGGGGACCAGGAGCTCTGTGTCCCTCTCACTGCTGCGTGTGCTCTGGGGCTCTCCAACCTTCTCATACCTGGGGAGGCCGGGGGGGTCTCTGTCCCTCTCACCCCTGGGGTGACCCCGCCCAAGCACCATTGGGGTGAGAACGACAGAGACACCCCCAAAGCCCCACAAGCACCTCCCGAGAATCCCAAGGGGAGAAGGACAGAGACCCTCACCGGGCACCGAGTGGGGTGAGAGGGACAGAGACCATCCCCACCCCCTGATCGTTCCCAGACAAGAACGGCTTGGAGACCCCCCCAGGGCTCCCCAGGTAGGAGAGGGATAGAGACAATCCCGGGCTGTGCGTCCTCCTCTCCCATGGGATGGATTGGGGGGATTGCTGTGCTCCTATCACAAATGTGGGGCAAGCGTTGTCTCTGTCCTCCTCCCATTTGGGGGGGCCAAGGTATCCCCATCCTCCTTTCCTTTGGGGGGACAGTGGCTGGACTCCATTCTCCTCACCTTTGCAGGGGACAGGGGTGCTCTCTGTCCTCGTCGCCCTGGGGGATTCTGCCTCCTCCTTACCTTTGGGGCAACCCTAGTGGTCCCTGTTCTTCTTGCCCCAGGGAGGCCTCCCTCCTCTTCCTCTTTAGGGGGGAGTCTGGGGGTGGTCTCCATCCTCTTTACCTTTGGAGGGGCTTGGGAGTGGTCTCCATCCTTCTTGCCCAGGGGAAAGGCCACGGACAGGTCTCTATCATCTTCCCCTTTAGGGGGCCCAAGGGGGTCTACATCTTCCTCACCCTTGGGGGAACCATGAGGGGAACCGCAGTGGTGTCCATCCACTTCCACTCCACCTGGGCCAGGGGGTCTCTGTCCTTCTCCCCTTTGGGGAGAGCTGGGGGTGTCCTTTGTCCTCCACCCGTATGTGAGGGGGCGTGGGGCTCTCTGTCTCCGTGCCCTCGGGGAGGGAGCTCTCCGTCCCTCTCGCTCTGCTTGCTGCGGCCACTGATGTCCGGCCCACGCACCCGTTACCGGTGACGGCGACATGGGGCGCAGCGGCGGCTTGGGGCACGAGGGAGCTGGGCTGGGGCTCCCCCTCCACATTGTGCTGCGATCGGGCCCACGGGGGAGGGCACCGCTCCCACCTCCCCCCAACCACCCACACACCCTCCAGCCTGAGCTGGTTGCGGGGTTCCCGCGTTTCGGGGCCAAGGGCGCGGAGCTCCACTCGGCTCTGTCTTCTCCACTCGGCTCTCACCCCTGCGCTCTTCCCACTCCACTCCGCTCACCCCGCTCCTCTCCCACTGCTCGACTCCTCTCTCCCCACTCCTCTGTGCCGCAGCAGCACCGGATCCTGCACTAAACAACAGCCCCCGATCGCCCCTTTATATGGGCATGGGAGCCTCGCCCCCCACCCCCGTGGCAGCAGCCAATGGATGCCGAGGAACAAATAATGAGGAGCGGAGCAAAGAAGATGAGAAAGAAATGTGGTTGGCCGAGAGGGCGCAGGTTCTGAGAGGGATGGGGTGGGCGTGGCTTCAGGTAGGGGCGGGGCCAGGAATGGGGTGGGGGAGGGGTTGCACTGAAACCAGAATTTGGGCTGGATTAGGCTGAGAGGGGGCTGGAGGTGGGGCGGAGGGTGGGCTTAGAGCTGGGACTGGGGTCAGGGCTAAAGGTGTGTAGTGGTTTGGTCCAAAATACTCATTACTGTTTACCTTCTGTGAGATAAGAATTAGGAGAAATGCAAAGCAGGCACCAAACTTGAAAGAATATAAACAAGTTTATGAACAGACCTAAAAGAAGAAAAAAGTCATACCACACCTTCAGAATACTTCTCCTCCCCCCCCACTCCCACCTTTCTCCCTTCTCCCACTGGCAATGTAAAAAGACCACCCTTGAGATGTTCAGTCTGTTTACCACTTCCATAATAACCTTGTTCAGTCCATTTAGGAAGTGGAGTCTCTCTTGCCCATGCTATGAAAACATTATCACAACGAGACAGCCGCCCGGGTTGGTTCTCTGCTCTCATCATTGAGAGTCCCCTCCCACGACCTGCAGCTTTTCCCACAACTGCTTTTGAGGGTCCAATCTTGAGCTACTGGGGTGCAATTTTAAGGTTGAGCCATCCAGAAATAAAAGTTCTCTTCACCCATCTCTGGGAGCATTTCATCTCTAAGAACACAGGCCCTTCTCCTTCCCTGGGAGCAAAGGGTCTTCCTCATCTTCATCTCTAGGACTATCTCTGGGAGCATCTCCAGAAACTGAGGTCTTCTCCTTTTCCATTTGGAGCAAAAGTCCTCATCGCTTCCATCTCTCCCTATTCAAACTTCTCATGAAATTACAGCTGCTTCAGCATCTGCCTATCTCAGCGCAGGTGCTTTTGCTCTCAAGCACAAGTTGAACGCTCCACCCCCCATGCCTTCATGAAATTACAACGGGTGCTCTGATACATCATAGCTTTCCAACAGAATTTCAGCTTTAAGCATCTCCTCTTTCTTTTCCCTCAGGTTTTCAGCTCTTCACAGCACTAAAAGGGTTAATGTCACCCAGGCCTTGCAGCTGGAATGTCGCTTATCGCTGTTGCTCACATGATCTTTTGCTGGGCAGCAGGGCAGCTTCAGCTGAATCTTGGCCACACTGGAGAGGGGGAGCGTGTCTGCACATAGCAGGGCCCTGGGGGGGTTCCGCGGGTGGACCAGGGCCCATCGGCTCCAGGATGGCCGTGGCCCAGCCTGGCCTGGCCCAGCAGGGGCCCGCAGCATCCTGCGGTCCCAGCTCCGGAAAGGAGAGAGGGCTCTTCCTGGGCTTTGTCTATTCTTACGTGTGGATCTCAGAGGCGGTCACAGAGCTAAATGTGGGACTGGAGTGTGGACTGGGGCTGGTGTTGAGGCTGGAGTTAGGGCTAAATTTGGCACTGGGGTTGGGGTTTGGGTTAGATTTGGAATTGGGGCTGGGTTTGGAGTTAGAACTGAACATGGGATTTGGGATAATGCTGGAGGCTGGGGCAGGGGCTGGAATTGCAGCCGGGATTGCAGCTCGGGCTAAACGTGGGATTTGGTTTGGGGCTGAGGGTTTAGGAAGGGGCTGGGATTGGGGCTGGGGTTGGAGTCAGGGCTGAGATTTGGATTAGAGCTGGGATTGGGGTTAAGGCTAAATGTAGGATTGGCTTTAGGGCTGGGGTTGGGATTGGGTCTGGGGCTAGACGAGTCTGGGACTGGGATGAGATTAAACACGGGACGGTGAGTTTGTCTAAACGTGGTGTGAGACTGAGATCAGGATCAGGGTGAGGTTTGGGACTGAGCACACGCAGAGCGGGACAGCTGAGGTGTCACTGCAGGATGTCCCTGGCACCGTCCCAGCCCTCCTCAGGCACCTCCAAACATGGGGGGCAGCTGGGTGGTCCAAGATCCAGGTGCTGCCACGCTGCCCCTCCATTCCACATGAGCATTGCGGGAAGGCAGCCCTGAATGTGACCCTTGGGGGTCTGGGATCAGCCTTCACATCCCTGTGGGAGCAGCGACAGAGAGGACGAGAGACTTTCCCCCTCTTATTCCTGTGGAAGGGTGAACCCCAGCTGCCCTTTTCTTCTGGCGCCTCCTCATCTCCTCAGGTGAGGATGTCAAACTCCCCAGGAGCAGGAAGAAGCCCATTCCGGGTTTCCTTGTGTCTGCAGCCTGGAACATCCACTCAGAGCAGAGCACTTTGTGAAAGCCCTGCTGAATGACAGCAGGAGGAGGTTTGCGAGAAAGGCAGGAAATGGTATTTTGATAGGAAATCAAAATTCCAAATTATTTCTTTCTGTCACGTTTATTTTCAGTCAGTTCTGGTCTGGTTTCCAGAGTGCCACCTTCTCAGCTGACTGTATTTGTGTCCTCCTTCCTCTTCTGCCTTTCTTTGCCTGCTCTGTTTGTCTCTCAGTGTCTCTCTGGACCCAGGGCAGCTCCCACCAAAGGCCCTCCTCTGATTTTGTTCCCAATCCACCAGCTAAAACAACCATGGGTGAGGTGATGAAGGCTGGCAGTGAAATGTCACTGTAAGATCTTGCTGCACTTGGCTTCTGGCTCCTTCCTGAGAGCTTTGCCTTCAAGGGCTGGAACATCTTCTCCTTGCTGGGAACTGGAATTCCAGATCCCTGGAGGGTGTGCCGTGGATCCCAGAGGGGCATTGCCGAGGCTCGCAGGGTGCTGGTCCTGCCGTGCCTCCCACGGGAGCCGTGCAGGGCCAGGGGACAAGGTCCAGCAGCTGGGTGGGCCCCCAGAGCAGACAGCAAAGGCTGCTTTGCTGGCCATTTCCCAGCACATTCCCAGCTGGAAGCAGAGGGAGGAAGGAAAGGGAAGCGAGTCCCTGCCAGAAGCCCGGAAGGATTGGGGTGGGAAGGGACCCTGCCCGTGGGTTACTGGGCTGAAAGCCAAGTGGAGCAAGACCTTACAATGCCATCTGCCTGCCAGCCTGTGCTGCTGACAGGAGCAGGGGGCCACTTTAGCCCTCTGTGGGTGGGACCAAACTGTGCATTCCACTCCCCTTATCTCATGTTTGATGAGCTGTTCATGATGGGTCGTTTGCAGGAGCTGCCCAGTGCACCCCCGACCCCTCAGGCTATGAGGAGCTGGCTGTTACATGAGATAAGGAAGGAGAGGCAAACCCTGGGAGGCAGGGCAGTGTTTCTTTTTCTGCACACCAATGACTCAGCTGTGATAACTCCCTCCGGGGTAGCAGCAGCACAGTCCCACCCAGCCTGAGGGCTCACCTCTGCTGATGGGCCATCATGGACTGAATGGCCCCAGCACAATGGGCAGCTGCAAGGACTGAGACCATCAAGGCTCCCAAAATATCCCATGACTCCCAGGATGACATGGTTCCATTGTGAAACTGCCCGCCCTGGGGGAGGGGCTGAGCATTCCCACCTGAACCTGAGCATATAAAATCTGAGTTTGGGGCCTTCTGGCAACACTTAACAGATCCAGGGCAGGAGCAGAACTCCAAGAGGACTGTGACCACCGCTGTTGACAAGACTGCTCCCATCACTTGGACAGGACTGTGTCCACCACTCTGCCCAACAGGTTTTGTTTTCTTTCCTTTTGCTTTGCATGCAGCGGCACCAGGTGGTGCTCGGCACAGGAACTAACCAGCACCGTTCTGCTCTTGTCCCAGGGTGCCTGGTTATACTCAGCCTTTGTGGGTTACAGCTGTATCATGGTATTTCTTGTCATCTCTTTGGTGAATTGTAACTCCCACCTTAATCTCTCTTGGGGCAGATCAGTGGGGTTCATTTCTCATGCCAGTTAAAACCAGCACGGTGTTTGAGAGGATTTTACAGTCATGATACACCCGGTGACTTCTAGAGAAGAACCAAAATGATTTTAATTTTTTTTCCGCTTCCACGTGCCCCTTAAGTTGGGCGCCAAATTTATGTCTTGGTTTTGGAGACAAGACCTCAGGAGGAAACACTCTGGAATGAGTGTCTCCTCCAAAGGGAAAAGGGCCTCCCCTTTTCCTCCACCAGTAAGACAAGTGGGTCACAAGAACTGGAAGTGGGAAATAAACCCCAAACTGTTTATTAGAAAAAAACAAAGCAGGGTAGAACAGGGGGAAAAAAAACCCCGAAGTACAACAAATTCCTGGAGAAGCAAAAGACACATGGGCTCGGACCAGCCAGGGCCACCCCGCGGGCCCACCAGTGCCAACTCGCAGGCTCCCTGGATCGTAGGGAAGGGAAGGGAGGCAGTGAGGCAAGGGGAGGGAAGAGAAAAAGAACAAGAAAAACCAACAGAACCATTTTCCAGCTAGCCAGAACACCAAAAACCCAAGGAGCCACACAGCGCTCCCGGCGCACTCCCTCCCAGGCCCTGCCGAGACCCCGGAGCCCCCGAGCCGTTGGGCTCTAGCTGTTGAACCGACCCGCACACGGGCCCCGTGGATCCGGCCCCACCCCTGGGTCCATCCTAAAGACACAGCGTCCTTGGGCATTGAGCGGAGGGTTAAGGAATAAAGCAGCCTCATAACATCACCCCAGGACAGTGTTCCAGTAGCGGGCCTGTTTCTCCCCATACCGTGTGTCCCCCACGCAGTGCCCCACCTTGCTGTCCAAGTGCAGGAGCTGCTCCAGGCTGTAGCTGAACCTCACCACCAACCTCGCCTGTTTGGTACCATTAATGAAGCGACACTCGGACTTTACCGTGTGCTGGAAGAGCCCTGTGTAAGCAGGACACAGGTCAGGGGGTGCTCCCCCAGCAGCCCCCAGCACGCTACAGCAAGCCAAGAGCTCAGGGAGCCACCCTGGATCCCCACTCCATAAGCCCTTGCTCCACGGCCGCCATGGGACCTTCCTTCCCACAGTCCCACCCTCATTTCCACCCTTTTTCCATTTACTCCCCTCCTGTCCCATCAATCCCCAGCTGCCAGCCCCTGCCCCCATCAGTTTGGGGGTCCCAGTCCCCACTTTTGACCCTTTCCCAAACCTTTTCACACAATCCTCCCAATCCCCAGCCCCCTCCTGCTCAGTTTTGGGATCCCACCCTTCCCATTCCCTAATTTCTAAGCTTTCCCACACCTCTCCCATCATCCCCCAGTCCTCAGCCCCCTTCCCATTCTTGCTTTCGGGGGTCCCACTCCCCCTCCAACTCATTTTATGGGTCCCACCCACCCATTTTCCCTCCTCTCCCCACCTTCCCCACCATACCCGAGTCCTCTTCCACCCCCTCGGCTCACCTGAGAGCTCCATGCCTGTGGCCAGGGGGGCTCCCAGCACCACCAGTGCCACCAGTATGGCCCCAGCTGCCCCATCCCCAGCACTGGGCAGGTGCTGAAACCTCCCCTCTCCCTTAATTCTGCTCCCGGGGGGCACTGGGGGTGAGGAGGGGCCCAGGTGGGGAGCTCTGAATTGGCAGATCCACCTGGCACCTGGGCAGTCATCAGCGAGAAAAGCTCAGAGTGGCTAAAAATTGTTTAGTGACTTCTTTGATTGGCTGAGGAAAGGCCCAGGAGCTGAGCTAAGGACCAGGAGAGCTCCTGCCCCGATCACCAGCATGGAAACACAGACCCAGTCTGGGGACAGGTTTTGCATTTATTAGCAATGAAATCAGAGCACGAGAATGAGAAGTGAAATAAATCTCTCAAACATTCCCCCCAACCATGGGGATCATCTGGAACAGGGGTCACCAGGTCTCTGCCCAGTGGGGGTCACTGTGCATCACCCCACATGAATCCTCTGCTGCGAGATGAAGTTGGAGCTCTTCCTGCACTCAGGGCACTCGCAGGGCTTCCCTTACTGGTGGCACTGTTGGTGTGTGGTCAAGTGAGAGCTCCTGGAGAAGCTCTTCTCGCACTCGGGACACTCGTAGGGCCTCTCCCCGGTGTGGATGCATTTGTGCCTGGTGAGGTCGGAGTTGTACCTGAAGCCCTTCCCACAGTCGAGGCAGCCGAAGGGCCTCTCATCTGTGTGGATCATCTGGTGGGGAATCAGGTGGGAGCAGTTACTGAAGCTCTTCCCACATTCCAAGCACTTGAAGCGTTTCTCCCTAGCATGACACTGCTCGTGGACCACCAGGTTTGAGCTCTGGCTGGATCTCCGGCCGCCATCCCGGCACAGGGTGGGTCTTTCCTCCTCACAGCTCCCTGGGCTGCGTTTGCAGCCCCTCCTCCTGTGGGATCTCCGGTGGTTTTCCTCCCCGCTGGATTCCTGCGCCATGGAGCTGCTCAAAACGGCCTCTTCCACCAGGTTCTGCCACGGGGATTTGTCCTCCCTGGGCTCTGTCCTCAGCTCTTTGTCTGGGGGAGGAAGGACAAGGAGAGGATGGCATTTGCCTCCGTGCCACAGGGAAGGGGAAGGAGATCCCCCCAGTCCGTCCCCGGCAGGACGGCATCGGCAGCGGGGTTGTCCTGCAGCCGGGGGCGATGCTGGGCTGGGAGATGGAGCAGGAGAGAGGGGGAAACGGGCAGGGACTTCCTCCTCACCTGCCTGGGTGTTCCGGGGCATCTTCCTCTTCCTCACAGCGTCCTCCTCCATCTGGCCGAGGTTTGGGAGTAGGAAATCCTGGTGTGGAGGGAAAAACAAGGCGTGAGTGTGATGGTTTAGGGGTTCCTCCTGCCCAAGTCCTTCTCTAGAAGTCACCGGCTGTATCATGACTGTAAAATCCTCTCAAACACCGTGCTGGTTTTACCTGGCATGAGGAATGAACCCCACTGATCTGCCCCAAGAGAGATTAAGGTGGGAGTTACAATTCACCAAAGAGATAACAAGAAATACCATGATACAGCTGTAACCCACAAAGGCTGAGTATAACCAGGCACCCTGGGACAAGAGCAGAACGGTGCTGGTTAGTTCCTGTGCTGAGCACCACCTGGTCCCGCTGCATGCAAAGCAAAAGGAAAGAAAACAAAACCTGTTGGTCAGAGTGGTGGACACAGTCCTGTCCAAGTGATGGGAGCAGTCTTGTCAACAGCAGTGGTCACAGTCCTCTTGGAGTTCTGCTCCTGCCCTGGATCTGTTAAGTGTTGCCAGAAGGCCCCAAACCCAGATTTTATATGCTCAGGTTCCGGTGGGAATGCTCAGCCCCTCCCCCAGGGCGGGCAGTTTCACAATGGAATGATGTCATCCTGGGAGTCATGGGATATTTTGGGAGCCTTGATGGTCTCAGTCCTTGCAGCTGCCCATTGTGCTGGGGCCATTCAGTCCATGATGGCCCATCAGCAGAGGTGAGCCCTCAGGCTGGGTGGGACTGTGCTGCTGCTACCCCGGAGGGAGTTATCACAGCTGAGTCATTGGTGTGCAGAAAAAGAAACACTGCCCTGCCTCCCAGGGTTTGCCTCTCCTTCCTTATCTCATTTAACAGCCAGCTCCTCATAGCCTGAGGGGTCGGGGGTGCACTGGGCAGCTCCTGCAAACGACCCATCATGAACAGCTCATCAGAAATGAGATAAGGGGAGTGGAATGCACAGTTTGGTCCCACCCACAGAGGGCTAAAGTGGCCCCCTGCTCCTGTCAGCAGCACAGGCTGGCAGGCAGATGGCATTGTAAGGTCTTGCTCCACTTGGCTTTCAGCCCAGTAACCCACGGGCAGGGTCCCTTCCCACCCCAATCCTTCTGGGCTTCTGGCAGGGACTCGCTTCCCTTTCCTTCCTCCCTCTGCTTCCAGCTGGGAATGTGCTGGGAAATGGCCAGCAAAGCAGCCTTTGCTGTCTGCTCTGGGAGCCCACCCAGCTGCTGGACCTTGTCCCCTGGCCCTGCACAGCTCCCGTGGGAGGCACGGCAGGACCAGAACCCTGCGAGCCTCGGCAATGCCCCTCTGGGATCCACGGCACACCCTCCAGGGATCTGGAATTCCAGTTCCCAGCAAGGAGAAGATGTTCCTGCCCTTGAAGGCAAAGCTCTCAGGAAGGAGCCAGAAGCCAAGTGCAGCAAGATCTTACAGTGACATTTCACTGCCAGCCTTCATCACCTCACCCATGGTTGTTTTAGCTGGTGGATTGGGAACAAAATCAGAGGAGGGCCTTTGGTGGGAGCTGCCCTGGGTCCAGAGAGACACTGAGAGACAAACAGAGCAGGCAAAGAAAGGCAGAAGAGGAAGGAGGACACAAATACAGCCAGCTGAGAAGGTGGCACTCTGGAAACCAGACCAGAACTGACTGAAAATGAATGTGACAGAAAGAAATAATTTGGAATTTTGATTTCCTATCAAAATACCATTTCCTGCCTTTCTCACAAACCTCCTCCTGCTGTCATTCAGCAGGGCTTTCACAAAGTGCTCTGCTCTGAGTGGATGTTCCAGGCTGCAGACACAAGGAAACCCGGAATGGGCTTCTTCCTGCTCCTGGGGAGTTTGACATCCTCACCTGAGCAGATGAGGAGGCAGCAGAAGAAAAGGGCAGCTGGGCTTCACCCTTCCACAGGAATAAGAGGGGGAAAGTCTCTCATCCTCTCTGTCGCTGCTCCCACAGGGATGTGAAGGCTGATCCCAGACCCCCAAGGGTCACATTCAGGGCTGCCTTCCCGCAATGCTCACGTGGAATGGAGGGGCAGCGTGGCAGCACCTGGATCTTGGACCACCCAGCTGCCCCCCATGTTTGGAGGTGCCTGAGGAGGGTTGGGACGGTGCCAGGGACATCCTGCAGTGACACCTCAGCTGTCCTGCTCTACGTGTGCTCAGTCCCAAACCTCACCCTGATCCTGATCTCAGTCTCACGCCACGTTTAGACAAACTCACCGTCCCGTGTTTAATCTCATCCCAGTCCCAGACTCGTCTAGCCCCAGACCCAATCCCAACCCCAGCCCTAAAGCCAATCCTACATTTAGCCTTGACCCCAATCCCAGCTGTAATCCAAATCTCAGCCCTAACTCCAACCCCAGCCCCAATCCCAGCCCCTTCCTAAACCCTCAGCCCCAAACCAAATCCCACGTTTAGCCCGAGCTGCAATCCCGGCTGCAATTCCAGCCCCTGCCCCAGCCTCCAGCCTTATCTCAAATCCCACGTTCAGCCCTAACTCCAAACCCAGCCCCATTTCCAAATCTAACCCAAACCCCAACCCCAGTGCCAAATTTAGCCCTAACTCCAGCCTCAACACCAGCCCCACTCCACACTCCAGTCCCACATTTAGCTCTGTGACCGCCTCTGAGATCCACACGTAAGAATAGACAAAGCCCGGGAAGAGCCCTCTCTCCTTTCCGGAGCTGGGACCGCAGGATGCTGCGGGCCCCTGCTGGGCCAGGCCAGGCTGGGCCACGGCCATCCTGGAGCCGATGGGCCCTGGTCCACCCGCGGAACCCCCCCAGGGCCCTGCTATGTGCAGACGCGCTCCCCCTCTCCAGTGTGGCCAGGATTCAGCTGAAGCTGCCCTGCTGCCCAGCAAAAGATCATGTGAGCAACAGCGATAAGTGACATTCCAGCTGCAAGGCCTGGGTGACATTAACCCTTTTAGTGCTGTGAAGAGCTGAAAACCTGAGGGAAGATAAAGAGGAGAGGCTTAAAGCTGAAATTCTGTTGGAAAGCTATGATGTATCAGAGCACCCGTTGTAATTTCATGAAGGCATGGGGGGTGGAGCGTTCAACTTGTGCTTGAGAGCAAAAGCACCTGCGCTGAGATAGGCAGATGCTGAAGCAGCTGTAATTTCATGAGAAGTTTGAATAGGGAGAGATGGAAGCGATGAGGACTTTTGCTCCAAATGGAAAAGGAGAAGACCTCAGTTCCTAGAGATGCTCCCAGAGATAGTCCTAGAGATGAAGATGAGGAAGACCCTTTGCTCCCAGGGAAGGAGAAGGGCCTGTGTTCTTAGAGATGATATGCTCCCAGAGATGGGTGAAGAGAACTTTTATTTCTGGATGGCTCAACCTTAAAATTGCACCCCAGTAGCTCAAGATTGGACCCTCAAAAGCGGTTCTGGGAAAAGCTGCAGGTCGTGGGAGGGGACTCTCAATGATGAGAGCAGAGAACCAACCCGGGCGGCTGTCTCGTTGTGATAATGTTTTCATAGCATGGGCAAGAGAGACTCCTCTTCCTAAATGGACTGAACAAGGTTATTATGGAAGTGGTAAACAGACTGAACATCTCAAGGGTTTTTACATTGTCAGTGGGAGAAGGGAGAAAGGTGGTGGGGGGGGTGGGAGGAGAAGTATTCTGAAGGTGTGGTATGACTTTTTTCTTCTTTTAGGTCTGTTCATAAACTTGTTTATATTCTTTCAAGTTTGGGGCCTGCTTTGCATTTCTCCTAATTGTTATCTCTCAGCAGATAAACAGTAATGAGTATTTTGGACCAAACCACTACAGTAAATTGGTGTTTCCGCCCGGGAGCAAACCTAACCCGCTACAGCCCCTCAGCCCAGGACACCAACCCCCATCAATGGAGCTCCCACTCAGTGCCATGGAGACTCTCAAGGCCACCCCCAGCCCCACAGGGTACCCCTTGTCCCCATCAGATCCGACACCACCTCCAAAGTGAGCGCTCCCGGGCACAGCCAAGGCCGTGCCGCCCTGCAGCTCCCTGCAAACCGCAGTGGCGGCTTCGAGGCCACAACCCGAGTCTCAGACAGTTTCCCACTCTTTATGTCTGGAGCTGACCAAGAAATGCCCCATGGTGGGGTGTCCCTTTCCTGCAGTCACCGCAATGACCAACGGCAAACTGAGCCCTCGCTGAGGCTTTCCCCAGGAGATGCTGCATTTGTTCCCCCGCAGGGCAGCCTGTTCTTTTGGGGGGCAGTGGGCACAGGGGCAACAGCAGCCCCGAAGGAAGCGGGATTGCGTGCGGTACAGCCTGACACCAAACAGACTTCAGTGTCACAAAGGCAGAGGAGAGGGGGTCCCTGGGAGGCCAAGGCAGGCAGATCTGATTGTCCTGGCACGTTTCATCTGGGAACAGTCCTTGGATACACAGAAATTTGGAAGAGGAATCTCAGTTTTGGCCATGAGCCCCTGGAGGAGAAGGACGGATCTGTTCCATAGGAAGGAAAGCACAGAGCCCCAGAGCTCCAGGGGCAGATGAGAAGCGACTCTCAACATTCCAAGATCAGCTGGAGCTGTCCGGTGGCCACCAGGAGGCCAAGCAAGCCAGAGCTGTTCCATGTTCTGTTGGCTCCACAGAGCCCCTCAGTGTCACAAAGGTGTCCTTGGCTCCACAGGGCCCCTCAGTGTCACAAAGGTGTCCTTGGCTCCATGGAGCCCATCAGTGTCACAAAGGTGTCCTTGGCTCCATGGGGCCCCTCAGTGTCACAAAGGTGTCCTTGGCTCCACGGGGCCCAGCAGTGTCACAATGGACTCTGCGACTCCATGAGGACCTGCAGGAGCACAATGGTCTCCTTGGATCCATGGGGCCACTCAGAAGCACACCGGCCCCTTGCTTCCATGGGGCTCAGCAGTGCCCCGATGATCCCCGTGGATCCAATTCTAAAATTACAGGGCACCCAAGCAAAAATGCAGGAAAAGGACGAACAGCTCCTTACTATAAAATACAGAGAGAGCAGAACAGAACAAACCCCACCACAGGAACAGTAGTTTCCCACCCG
The DNA here is from genome assembly GCF_020740725.1 of Corvus hawaiiensis. Classification (NCBI taxonomy): domain Eukaryota; kingdom Metazoa; phylum Chordata; class Aves; order Passeriformes; family Corvidae; genus Corvus; species Corvus hawaiiensis. The sequence continues at coordinate 267,173 of NC_063247.1, forward strand.
CTAAGCACAAACCATCATGGGATACTGCATCCCTGACTCAGCCCCAAGACAGGTTTGAGGAATGAGCCTTGTGGCAGCCCACCCGGCACAGAGGATTTTCCATCTGGCAACACGGGGGATGCTCTGGGGGCTGCTGAGAGACTGAAATGTTGTGGTTCACGGCTGAAACGTTGTCAGGAAGGGCTTTTTGCCCATTGCCATAATGTAGTGGTTTGGTCCAAAATACTCATTACTGTTTATCTGCTGAGAGATAAGAATTAGGAGAAATGCAAAGCAGGCACCAAACTTGAAAGAATTTAAAGAAGTTTATGAACAGACCTAAAAGAGGGGGAAAAAAAATAAATTATACCATACCTTTAGAACTCTCCTCCTCTGCCCACCTTCCTCCCTTCTCCCACTGACAATGTAAAAAGACAACCCTTAAGATGTTCAGTCTGTTTACCACTTCCATAATAACCTTGGTCAGGCCATTTAGAAAGTCTCTTCTTGCTCGTGCCATTATCACAACGAGACAGCCGCCCACTTGCAAATATTGTTCAGTCCATTTAGGAAGAGGAGTCTCTCTGCCTGCATGTGAGCCCCTTCCCCCGACTTGCAGCTTTTCCCACAACTGCTTTCAAGGGTCCACTCTTGAAGTTTTTTGGGGTACAATTTTAAGGTTGAGCCGTTCAGAAACAAAAAACAGAGGCCCTTCTCCCTCCCTGGGAGCAAAGGGTCTTCCTCATCTTCATCGTTAAGACTATCTCTGGGAGCATCTCTAGGGACTGAGGTTTTCTCCTTTCCCATTTGGAGCAAAAGTCCATCTCTCCCTGTCCAAACTTCTCATGAAATTACAGCTGCATCAGCATCTGCCTATCTCAGCGCAGGTGCTTTCGCTTACAAGTTCAGCACTCCACCCCCCATATCTTTCTGAAATTACGACGGGATACTCTGATATATCAGAGCTTCACAACAGAATTTCAGCTTTAAACAGCTCCTCTCTCTCTTCCCTCAGGTTTTCAGCTCTTCACAGCAATAAAAGTGTTACTCTCACCTCGGCCTTGCAGCTGGAATGTGGCTTATTGCTGTTGGTCACCTGACCTCTGCCGGACAGTGGTGCCGCTCTGCTGAAATCTTGGCCGCAGTGGAGGGGGGTGGTTCCAAGCCGCTCTGGCTGCCCACAGCCCTGCTGGGGGGGGTCATCCTGGAGCCGTGGCCCGGCCTGGCCTGGCCCAAGCAGGGCCTGGGCCTGGCCCACTGGGCCCCGCTCGGGCCCTGCAGCCACCTGCCCCAGAGCCAGAAATGAGAGAGAGCTTAGGGGGGAGTTTGTCTGTTCTTAAGTGTGGATCACAGAGGCGGTCACAACTTTACGTGGCTTAAAGAATTGTCCATATCCAAACTTGCTAGCTGATAGGTTCTGTCAGGTCCCAGAGGAAACTGTAAGCACCCCTTAGCAAGGACATCCCTTCTGCGACTATGCTTGCTAACCTATGACAAACCCTGACTCAGCCCCAAGACAGGTTTGAGGAATGAGCCTTGTGGCAGCCCAGCCGGCACAGAGGATTTTCCATCTGGCAACACGGGGGATGCTCTGGGGGCTGCCGAGAGACTGAAATGTTGTGGTTCACGGCCAAAACATTGTTAGGAAGGGCTTTTTGCCCATTATGGCAGAACTGTATAAAGGAGCTGTGACCACCCAAGCCCCTCCGTCCCTGAATGTGCCTCCTGAGGGGAACTTTGGGCTGCACCTTGAGCTAAGGGACCTTGAGATCAGGGAAAGGGGACTCTTACCCAGGGATCTCAGGTCTAGGGAGAAGGAAACAAGGCTGAGGGAGAAGAATGAATCCACCAGAAAGCCAAGGCCAGGGCTGTCCTGAAAATCAGCCCTGGCTGGGGTCGGGCTGGGGGAGGCCCCAGCCCCCAGACCCATTTGCTGAGGCCAGGTTTGCACCTCCATCCCCCAACCAAGGGGGTAGGAGGGGAGTTTGGGGGTGTGGGGTAACCCCTGCCCAGGGGGAGTGAACACCACCCCCCTTACCCAGACTGGCTCCGGTGTGAAACCCCCACCCCAGGAAGGCCACACACACAGGGGACAGTGTCACACTCGCCCCTCCCCAGGGGAGGTCTCTGTCCCTGTCACTCCCTTGCTCTCCCCCCTTTTCTCTTTCACAGCCTGGGGGCCTTTGCCAAATGTGAGAATCATTTTTCTCTTTATCCCTGTCACCTCTGTGACAGCTACACAGAGTTTATCCTTCCTTTAAATCATCTGTACCGGGCTGAACTTTTCACTTTTCTTTTACAGGAACCTGCCAGCAGCTGAGCTGGAGCTGTGTGGGAACCGCTGGACCTTTGAATTGCCACCATAACTGCTTGTGCTGTTGGTTCATTCATGCTTGGGGTTTGTTTGCGTTTTCATCACAAGTGACTTGTGGAAAGAGCAAACATTCCTCCAAGCATTTTGTGTAGAGTTAAGTTTGATTTTTGCCAAGTTTATTTTGTCCAGTGCCCAGGGGATGCTCAAGGGGTCTCTGTGTCTCTCTCCTTGGGGGATTCTGGGGAGGGGCTCGGTAATGTTGTCCCTGTCCCTCTAATGCCAGGGCATTCCCAAGGGTGTGTCCCTGTCCCTCTCATCCCAGGACATTCCTGAGGGGTGTCCCTGTCCCTTTCACCCTTGGGGATGCTCGGGCATCTCCATCCCTCTCGTCCCAGGGAATGCTTGTGCAGGGCTGGGGACCAGGAGCTCTGTGTCCCTCTCACTGCTGAGTGTGCTCAGGGGCTCTCCAACCTTCTCATACCTGGGGAGGCCGGGGGGGTCTCTGTCCCTCTCACCCCTGGGGTGACCCCGCCCAAGCACCATTGGGGTGAGAGCGACAGAGACACCCCCAAAGCCCCACAAGCACCTCCCAAGAATCCCAAGGGGAGATGGACAGAGACCCTCACCGGGCACCGAGTGGGGTGAGAGGGACAGAGACCATCCCCACCCCCCAATCCTTCCCAGACAAGAACGGCTTGGAGACCCCCCCAGGACTCCCCAGGTAGGAGAGGGACAGAAACAATCCCGGGCTGTGCGTCCTCCTCTCCCATGGGATGGATTGGGGGGGATTGCTGTGCTCCTATCCCAAATGTGGGGCCAGGGTTATCTCTGTCCTCCTCCCACTTGGGAGGGCGAAAGCATCCTCATCCTCCTTTCCTTTGGGAGGACAGTGGCTGGACTCCATTCTCCTTACCTTTGCAGGGGACAGGGGTGCTCTCTGTCCTCGTCGCCCTGGGGGATTCTGCCTCCGCCTTACCTTTGGGGCAACCCTAGTGGTCCCTGTTCTTCTTGCCCCAGGGAGGCCTCCCTCCTCTTCCTCTTTAGGGAGGAGTCTGGGGGTGGTCTCCATCCTCTTTACCTTTGGGGGGGGCAGGGGTGGTCTCCATCCTTCTTGCCCAGGGGAAAGGCCACGGGCAGGTCTCTGTCATCTTCCCCTTTAGGGGGCCCAAGGGGGTCTACATCTTCCTCACCCTTGGGGGAACCATGAGGGGAACCGCAGTGGTGTCCATCCACTTCCACTATGGGTGGGCCAGGGGGTCTCTGTCCTTCTCCCCTTTGGGGAGAGCTGGGGGTGTCCTTTGTCCTCCACCCGTATGTGGAGGTGCGTGGGGCTCTCCGTGTCTGCACCCTCGGGGAGGGAGCTCTCCGTCCCTCTCGCTCTGCTTGCTGCGGCCGCTGGTGTCCGGCCCACGCACCCGTTACCGGTGACGGCGACACGGGGCGCAGCGGCGGCTTGGGGCACGAGGGAGCTGGGCTGGGGCTCCCCCTCCACATTTTGCTGTGATCAGGCCCACGGGGGCGGGCGCCGCTCCCACCTCCCCCCAACCACCCACACACCCTCCAGCCTGAGCTGGTCGCGGGGTTCCCGCGTTTCGGGGCCACGGGCGCGAGCTCCACTCGGCTCTGTCTTCTCCACTCAGCTCTCACCCCCTGCACTCTGCCCACTCCACTCCGCTCACCCCGCTCCTCTCCCACTGCTCGACTCCTCTCTCCCCACTCCTCTGCGCCGCAGCAGCACCGGATCCCGCACTAAACAATGGCCATGATCGCCCCTTTATATGGGCATGGGAGCCCCAGCCCCCCCCCCCCCCCCCCGTGGCAGCAGCCAATGGATGCCGAGGAACAAATAATGAGGGGTGGAGCAAAGAAGATGAGAAAGAAACGTGGTTGGCTGAGAGGGTGCAGGTTCTGAGAGGGATGGGGTGGGCGTGGCTTCAGGCAGGGGCGGGGCCAGGAATGGGGTGGGGGAAGGGGTTGCACTGAAACCAGAATTTGGGCTGGATTAGGCTGAGAGGGGGCTGGGGGCAGGGCTGAGGGTGGGCTTAGAGCTGGGAGTGGGGTCAGGGCTAAAGGTGTGTAGTGGTTTCGTCCAAAATACTCATTACTGTTTACCTTCTGTGAGATAAGAATTAGGAGAAATGCAAAGCAGGCACCAAACTTGAAAGAATATAAACAAGTTTATGAACAGACCTAAAAGAAGAAAAAAGTCATACCACACCTTCAGAATACTTCTCCTCCCACCCCCCCGACCTTTCTCCCTTCTCCCACTGACAATGTAAAAAGACGACCCTTGAGATGTTCAGTCTGTTTACCACTTCCATAATAACCTTGTTCAGTCCATTTAGGAAGAGGAGTCTCTCTTGCCCATGCTATGAAAACATTATCACAACGAGACAGCCGCCCGGGTTGGTTCTCTGCTCTCATCATTGAGAGTCCCCTCCCACGACCTGCAGCTTTTCCCACAACTGCCTTCGAGGGTCCAATCTTGAGCTACTGAGGTGCAATTTTAAGGTTGAGCCGTCCAGAAACAGAAGTTCTCTTCACCCATCTCTGGGAGCATATCATCTCTAAGAACACAGGCCCTTCTCCTTCCCTGGGAGCAAAGGGTCTTCCTCATCTTCATCCCTAGGACTATCTCTGGGAGCATCTCCAGAAACTGAGGTCTTCTCCTTTTCCATTTGGAGCAAAAGTCCTCATCGCTTCCATCTCTCCCTATTCAAACTTCTCATGAAATTACAGCTGCTTCAGCATCTGCCTATCTCAGCGCAGGTGCTTTTGCTCTCAAGTACAAGTTGAACGCTCCACCCCCCATGCCTTCATGAAATTACAACGGGTGCTCTGATACATCATAGCTTTCCAACAGAATTTCAGCTTTAAGCATCTCGTCTTTCTCTTCCCTCAGGTTTTCAGCTCTTCACAGCACTAAAAGGGTTAATGTCACCCAGGCCTTGCAGCTGGAATGTCACTTATCGCTGTTGCTCACATGATCTTTTGCTGGGCAGCAGGGCAGCTTCAGCTGAATCTTGGCCACACTGGAGAGGGGGAGCGCGTCTGCACATAGCAGGGCCCTGGGGGAGTTCCGTGGGTGGACCAGGGCCCATCGGCTCCAGGATGGCCGTGGCCCAGCCTGGCCTGGCCCCAGCAGGGCCCGGGCCAGGCTTGCTGGGCCCTGCATGGGGCCTGCAGCCACCTGTCCCAGCGCCAGAAACGAGAGGGAGCTCTGACCGGGCTTTGTCTATTCTTACGTGTGGATCACAGAGGCGGTCACAATTTTAAGTGGTTTAAAGAATTGTCCATACTCAAACTGGCCAGCTGATAGGTTCTGTCAGGTCACAGAGGAGCTGTAAGCACCCCTTTGCAAGAACATCACTTACGAGACTATGCTTTGCTAACCCACGACAGGTGGGATTGGTGTGTGGGCTGGGGCTGGGATTGGGGCTGGAACTGGGACTGGGATTGGGATTAGCTCTAATAATGGTATGGGATGTGGGCTGCTGCTGGGGCTGGGTTTGGATTTAGAGCTAAATGTGGGACTGGAGTGTGGGCCGGGGCTGGTGTTGAGGCTGGAGTTAGGGCTAAATTTGGCACTGGGGTTGGGGGTAGAGTTGGAATTGGGGCTGGGTTTGGAATTAGAGCTGAACATGGGATTTGGGATAACGCTGGAGGCTGGGGCAGGGGCTGGAATTGCAGCTGGGATTGCAGCTTGGGCTAAACGTGGGATTTGGTTTGGGGCTGAGGGTTTAGGAAGGGGCTGGGATTGGGGCTGGGGTTGGAGTTAGGGCTGAGATTTGGATTACAGCTGGGATTGGGGTTAAGGCTAAATGTAGGATTGGCTTTAGGGCTGGGGTTGGGATTGGGTCTGGGACTAGATGATTCTGGGAATGGGATGAGATTAAACACGGGACGGTGAGTTTGTCTAAACGTGGAGTGAGATTGAGATCAGGATCAGGGTGAGGTTTGGGACTGAGCACACGCAGAGCGGGACAGCTGAGGTGTCACTGCAGGATGTCCCTGGCACCATCCCAGCCCTCCTCAGGCACCTCCAAACATGGGGGGCAGCTGGGTGGTCCAAGATCCAGGTGCTGCCACGCTGCCCCTCCATTCCACGTGAGCATTGTGGGAAGGCAGCCCTGAATGTGACCCTTGGGGGTCTGGGATCAGCCTTCACATCCCTGTGGGAACAGCGACAGAGAGGACGAGAGACTTTCCCCCTCTTATTCCTGTGGAAGGGTGAACCCCAGCTGCCCTTTTCTTCTGCTGCCTCCTCATCTCCTCAGGTGTGGATGTCAAACTCCCCAGGAGCAGGAAGAAGCCCATTCCGGGTTTCCTTGTGTCTGCAGCCTGGAACATCCACTCAGAGCAGAGCACTTTATGAAAGCCCTGCTGAATGACAGCAGGAGGAGGTTTGTGAGAAAGGCAGGAAATGGTATTTTGATAGGAAATCAAAATTCCAAATTATTTCTTTCTGTCACATTCATTTTCAGTCAGTTCTGGTCTGGTTTCCAGAGTGCCACCTTCTCAGCTGGCTGTATTTGTGTCCTCCTTCCTCTTCTGCCTTTCTTTGCCTGCTCTGTTTGTCTCTCAGTGTCTCTCTGGACCCAGGGCAGCTCCCACCAAAGGCCCTCCTCTGATTTTGTTCCCAATCCACCAGCTAAAACAACCATGGGTGAGGTGATGAAGGCTGGCAGTGAAATGTCACTGTAAGATCTTGCAGCACTTGGCTTTTGAATCCTTCCTGAGAGCTTTGCCTTCAAGGGCAGGAACATCTTCTCCTTGCTGGGAACTGGAATTCCAGATCCCTGGAGGGTGTGCCATGGATCCCAGAGGGGCATTGCCGAGGCTCGCAGGGTTCTGGTCCTGCCGTGCCTCCCACGGGAGCTGTGCAGGGCCAGGGGACAAGGTCCAGCAGCTGGGTGGGCTCCCAGAGCAGACAGCAAAGGCTGCTTTGCTGGCCATTTCCCAGCACATTCCCAGCTGGAAGCAGAGGGAGGAAGGAAAGGGAAGCGAGTCCCTGCCAGAAGCCCCAGAAGGACTGGGGTGGGAAGGGACCCTGCCCGTGGGTTACTGGGCTGAAAGCCAAGTGGAGCAAGACCTTACAATGCCATCTGCCTGCCAGCCTGTGCTGCTGACAGGAGCAGGGGGCCACTTTAGCCCTCTGTGGGTGGGACCAAACTGTGCATTCCACTCCCCTTATCTCATTTCTGATGAGCTGTTCATGATGGGTCGTTTGCAGGAGCTGCCCAGTGCACCCCCGACCCCTCAGGCTATGAGGAGCTGGCTGTTAAATGAGATAAGGAAGGAGAGGCAAACCCTGGGAGGCAGGGCAGTGTTTCTTTTTCTGCACACCAATGACTCAGCTGTGATAACTCCCTCCGGGGTAGCAGCAGCACAGTCCCACCCAGCCTGAGGGCTCACCTCTGCTGATGGGCCATCATGGACTGAATGGCCCCAGCACAATGGGCAGCTGCAAGGACTGAGACCATCAAGGCTCCCAAAATATCCCATGACTCCCAGGATGACATGGTTCCATTGTGAAACTGCCCGCCCTGGGGGAGGGGCTGAGCATTCCCACCTGAACCTGAGCATATAAAATCTGGGTTTGGGGCCTTCTGGCAACACTTAACAGATCCAGGGCAGGAGCAGAACTCCAAGAGGACTGTGACCACCGCTGTTGACAAGACTGCTCCCATCACTTGGACAGGACTGTGTCCACCACTCTGACCAACAGGTTTTGTTTTCTTTCCTTTTGCTTTGCATGCAGCGGGACCAGGTGGTGCTCGGCACAGGAACTAACCAGCACCGTTCTGCTCTTGTCCCAGGGTGCCTGGTTATACTCAGCCTTTGTGGGTTACAGCTGTATCATGGTATTTCTTGTCATCTCTTTGGTGAATTGTAACTCCCACCTTAATCTCTCTTGGGGCAGATCAGTGGGGTTCATTTCTCATGCCAGGTAAAACCAGCATGGTGTTTGAGAGGATTTTACAGGGATGATACGCCTGGTGACTTCTAGAGAAGGACTTGGGCAGGAGGAACCTATAAGCCAACACACTCACACCTTGTTTTTCCCTCCACACCAGGATTTCCCACTCCCAAACCTTGGCCAGAAAAAGGACGAAGCTGTGAGGAAGAGGAAGATCCCCTGGGACCGCCAGGCAGGTGAGGAGGAAGTCCCTGCCCGTTTCCCCCTCTCTCCTGCTCCATCTCCCAGCCCAGCATCGCCCCCGGCTGCAGGACAACCCCGCTGCCAATGCCGTCCTGCCGGGCACGGACTGGGGGGATCTCCTTCCCCTTCCCCGTGGCACGCAGGCAAATGCCATCCTCTCCTTGTCCTTCCTCCCCCAGACAAGGAGCTGAGGACAGAGCCCAGGGAGGACAAATCCCCGCGGCAGAACCTGGTGGAAGAGGCCGTTTTGAGCAGCTCCATGGTGCAGGAATCCAACGGGGAGGAAAAGCCCCGGCGATCCCGCAGGAGGAGGGGCTGCAAACGCAGCCCAGGGAGCTGTGAGGAGGAAAGACCCACCCTGTGCCGGGAAGGTGGCCGGAGATCCAGCCAGAGCTCAAACCTGGTGGTCCATGAGCAGCATCACGCTAGGGAGAAACGCTTCAAGTGCTTGGAATGTGGGAAGAGCTTCAGCCAGAGCTCCCACCTGATTCACCACCAGATGATCCACACCGGGGAGAGGCCCTATGAGTGTCCCGAGTGTGGGAAGAGGTTTCAGACCAGCTCCAGTCTCCTCCTGCACCAGCGGATTCACACAGATGAGAGGCCCTTCCGCTGCCCCGACTGCGGGAAGGGCTTCAGGTACAACTCCGACCTCACCAGGCACAAACGCATCCACACCGGGGAGAGGCCCTACGAGTGTCCCGAGTGCGGGAAGAGCTTCTCCAGGAGCTCTCACTTGACCACACACCAACAGTGCCACCAGTAAGGGAAGCCCTGCGAGTGCCCTGAGTGCAGGAAGAGCTCCAACTTCATCTCGCAGCAGAGGATCCATGTGGGGTGATGCACAGTGACCCCCGTTGGGCAGAGACCTGGTGACCCCTGTTCCAGATGATCCCCATGGTTGGGGGGAATGTTTGAGAGATTTATTTCACTTCTCATTCTCGTACTCTGATTTCATTGCTAATAAATGCAATCCCTGTCCCCAGACTGGGTCTGTGTTTCCATGCTGGTGACTGGGGCAGGAGCTCTCCTGGTCCTTATCTCAGCTCCTGGGCCTTTCCTCAGCCAATCAAAGAAGTCACTAAACAATTTTTAGCCACTCTGAGCTTTTCTCGCTGATGACTGCCCAGGTGCCAGGTGGATCTGCCCCACCCAGAGCTCCCCACCTGGGCCCCTCCTCACCCCCAGTGCCCCCCGGGAGCAGAATTAAGGGAGAGGGGAGGTTTCAGCATCTGCCCAGAGCTGGGGATGGGCAGCTGGGGCCATACTGGTGGCACTGGTGGTGCTGGGAGCCCCCCTGGCCACAGGCATGGAGCTCTCAGGTGAGCCGAGGGGGTGGGAAGAGGAGTCCGGGCATGGTGGGGAAGGTGGGGAGAGGAGGGAAAATGGGTGTGTGGGACCCATAAAATGAGTTGGAGGGGGAGTGGGACCCCCTAAAGCAAGAATGGGAAAGGGGCTGAGGACTGGGGGATGATGGGAGAGGAATGGGAAGGGCGGGATCTGAAAACTGAGCGGGGGGGGGGCTGGGGATTGGGAGGATTGTGTGAAAAGGGTTGGGAAAGGGTCAAAAGTGGGGACTGGGACCCCCAAACTGATGGGGGCAGGGTCTGGCAAATGGGGATTGATGGGAAAGGAGGGGAGAAAATGGAAAAATGGTGGAAATGAGGGTGGGACTTTGGGAAGGAAGGTCCCATGGTGGCTGTGGAGCAAGGGGCTGTGGAGTGGGGATCCAGGGTGGCCCCCTGAGCTCTTGGCTTGCTATGGGGTGCTGGGGGCTGCTGGGGGAGCACCCCCTTGTTAAAAGCTGCAAATGTTTATTAAACTATGGAGGTAGATGAGTCCTCCTCTGTGGTTTGAAGGAGAGCACGCTTGCAGAATTACGCCCATATATCCGGAATCGTATGCATTGCCAAAGATGTGCCTTTGCAGCTAGTGAAATATGTATTTGCCAAATATGTATCGCTTCCGCTTATGAGTTATGTAAGTAAAGAGATATTATACCAAATATGGAAGGAAAAGATAAGGGTCATGGAGAGGACAAAAGAGGAAGACTTCTTACTTCAGCCTCAACGACCACCAGAAGGCAGAAAAGACCCCCTAGCAACAAGATGTACATGCGCAGAGGAAACCACAAGCTACAAGCAGAAGAGCAATACAGGAACAGGAAAGCGGAAGTATGAAAGTATAAAAGGACAATGGTTTGAAGTATTAGCGTGGCAGTTGGTGGAGCGGAGACTCCCCTGTCACCCAGCGCTGCTTTTGCTCACATTCTACTTGCTTAATTATTAATAAATTTTCCATCTAAAATAATCAAATTGTGATTATTTACCTGAAGAACTTAAGAACTTATCAAAACTTATAACACCCTGACCTGTGTCCTGCATAGACAGGGCTCTTCCTGCACATGGTAAAGTCCGAGTGTCGCTTCATTAATGGTACCAAACAGGCGAGGTTGGTGGTGAGGTTCAGCTACAGCCTGGAGCAGCTCCTGCACTTGGACAGCAAGGTGGGGCACTGCGTGGGGGACACACGGTATGGGGAGAAACAGGCCCGCTACTGGAACACTGTCCTGGGGTGATGTTAATGAGGCTACTTTATTCCTTAACCCTCCGCTCAATGCCCAAGGACGCTGTGTCTTTAGGATGGACCCAGGGGTGGGGCCGGATCCACGGGACCCGGGTGCGGGTCGGTTCAACAGCTAGAGCCCAATGGCTCGGGGGCTCCGGGGTCTCGGCAGGGCTTGGGAGGGAGTGCGCCGGGAGCGCTGTGTGGCTCCTTGGGTTTTTGGTGTTCTGGCTAGCTGGAAAATGGTTCTGTTGGTTTTTCTTGTTCTTTTTCCCTTCCCTCCCCTTGCCTCACTGCCTCCCTTCCCTACGGTCCAGGGAGCCTGTGAGTTGGCCCTGGTGGGCCCACAGGGTGGCCCCGGCTGGTCTGAGCCCATGTGTCTGTTCCCTCTCTGGGAATTTGTTGTATTTCGGGGTTTTTTTCCCCTGTTCTACCCTGCTTTGTTTTTTTCTAATAAACAGTTTGAGGTTTATTTCCCACTTCCAGTTCTTGTGACCCACTTGTCTTACTGGTGGAGGAAAGGGGAGGCCCTTTTCCCTTTGGAGGAGACACTCATTCCAGAGTGTTTCCTGCTGAAGTCTCGTCTCCAAAACCAAGACATAAATTTGGTGCCCAACTTAAGGGGCACGTGGAAGTGGAAAAAATAATCAAAACCATTTTGGTTTGAATCACTTTTGTATTGAGGTACAGCAGTAAGACCATGCTGCTTGATTTAATAATTTTTCTGTGGAAGCTAGCCATAAGTACACGTCCACAGCTATGGGCAGTCGGGTCCCTGGCTTACACTTTTATAAGTCAGGATGAAGAATCAGCACTGCCATTTTAATATGCCTGGTGGTAGTGATTCATCGAAGTTTGGCTGAAGTAATGGAAGCCATGGAGAAGGTGTATGTCATGTTGTTTTCCCATTCTGGCCTTGGTAGTTTCCTTTTGGAATGTATTAGCAATTACACACCCAGTTTGTTAGGGGAAAAGCAGGGGATGATAACTCCCAGCCCTTCATCTCCTTCTTCCCCTTCAGATCTGGCACGTCACCTTTTGAAAGTGTCCAGTTTCCCCTGGATGTCAAAGATGCCACCTCCTTGTTATGTTATCTAGCAGGGTTTCTCTATGTGGTCTCCAGCTTGTCTAAAAAAAGGGCTGAGATCTCCAGAGGAGTTGCCCAGACACCTGCCCCAGTTGCAGAAAATCCAAAGTGCTGTGGGGTATGGGAGGACATAGGCCTGACCCTGAAGCACTTTTCTGACCCAGTAGCCTGGAACTTCCCCCCTGAACGAATTCAGAATCCAGCTGAGGTGGGGAAGTAGCTGAAGGAAAACTGCAATAACAACACTGATGAAAAGGAAAAGCTCATTGTCATGTGCTGGGTCCTGGCTAACGCTTACCGCACACTGCTGGATTCTGTAGGGCAGAAGATACAGCCAGAGGGGCAGGAGAATAAGCCAGCAGATGCCCCAATCACTCCAGCTGCAGCTAAAGCAGATGGGGAGCCTAAACCAACAACAATTGCCCCTGTCCAGAGAAAGAAACACAAAGCCAAATCCATTTGCCCGGTGGATGATGATGAGCAGCCAGGACCTTCACAGCCAGCAGAGGAAGTGGAACCTGAAATCATTACCGAGTCCTGTCCATAGAGGGCCCTCGTACCCTGAGGAAGGATTACACCCAGCGGCCTGATGAAACTATATGAAGTTGGATGGTCCGAATCTGGAACGCTGAAGGCGATGGTACAATTCTGGATGGCACGGAAGCGAGGCATTTGGGGTCCCTGTCATGTGATCTAAGTATCGACCAAGGGATGACAAGGGGCCCTGAAGCTCTCAGTCTCTGGACAGTCTTACTGCTGTACCTCAATACAAAAGTGATTCAAACCAAAATGATTTTAATTTTTTTTCCGCTTCCACGTGCCCCTTAAGTTGGGCGCCAAATTTATGTCTTGGTTTTGGAGACAAGACCTCAGGAGGAAACACTCTGGAATGAATGTCTCCTCCAAAGGGAAAAGGGCCTCCCCTTTTCCTCCACCTGTAAGACAAGTGGGTCACAAGAACTGGAAGTGGGAAATAAACCCCTAACTGTTTATTAACACCAAACAAAGCAGGGTAGAACAGGGGGAAAAAAAACCCCCGAAGTACAACAAATTCCTGGAGAAGGAAAAGACACATGGGCTCGGACCAGCCAGGGCCACTCCGCGGGCCCACCAGTGCCAACTCGCAGGCTCCCTGGATAGTAGGGAAGGGAAGGGAGGCAGTGAGGCAAGGGGAGGGAAGAGAAAAAGAACAAGAAAAACCAACAGAACCATTTTCCAGCTAGCCAGAACACCAAAAACCCAAGGAGCCACACAGCGCTCCCGGCGCACTCCGTCCCAGGCCCTGCCGAGACCCCGGAGCCCCCGAGCCGTTGGGCTCTAGCTGTTGAACCGACCGGCACCCGGGCCCTGTGGATCCAGCCCCACCCCTGGGTCCATCCTAAAGACACAGCGTCCTTGGGCATTGAGCGGAGGGTTAAGGAATAAAGCAGCCTCATAACATCACCCCAGGACAGTGTTCCAGTAGCGGGCCTGTTTCTCCCCATACCGTGTGTCCCTCACGCAGTGCCCCACCTTGCTGTCCAAGTGCAGGAGCTGCTCCAGGCTGTAGCTGAACCTCACCACCAACCTCGCCTGTTTGGTACCATTAATGAAGCGACACTCGGACTTTACCATGTGCTGGAAGAGCCCTGTGTAAGCAAGACACAGGTCAGGGGGTGCTCCCCAAGCAGCCCCCAGCACCCTACAGCAAGCCAAGAGCTCAGGGGGCCACCCTGGATCCCCACTCCACAGCCCCTTGCTCCACAGCCACCATGGGACCTTCCTTCCCACAGTCCCACCCTCATTTCCACCCTTTTTCCATTTTCTCCCTTCCTTTCCCACCAATCCCCAGCTGCCAGCCCCTGCCCCCATCAGTTTGGGGGTCCCAGTCCCCACTTTTGCCCCTTTCCCAAACCTTTTCACACAATCCTCCCAATCCCCAGCCCCCTCCTACTCAGTTTTCAGATCCCACCCTTCCCATTCCCTAATTTCTAAGCTTTCCCATTCCTCTCCCATCATCCCCCAGTCCTCAGCCCCCTTCCCATTCTTGCTTTAGGGGGTCCCACTCCCCCTCCAACTCATTTTATGGGTCCCACACACCCATTTTCCCTCCTCTCCCCACCTTCCCCACCATACCCGAGTCCTCTTCCACCCCCTCGGCTCACCTGAGAGCTCCATGCCTGTGGCCAGGGGGGCTCCCAGCACCACCAGTGCCACCAGTATGGCCCCAGCTGCCCCATCCCCAGCACTGGGCAGGTGCTGAAACCTCCCCTCTCCCTTAATTCTGCTCCCAGGGGGCACTGGGGGTGAGGGGGGCCCAGGTGGGGAGCTCTGGGTGCGGTAGATCCGCCTGGCACCTGGGCAGTCATCAGCGAGAAAAGCTCAGAGTGGCTAAAAATTGTTTAGTGACTTCTTTGATTGGCTGAGGAAAGGCCCAGGAGCTGAGATAAGGACCAGGAGAGCTCCTGCCCCGATCACCAGCATGGAAAAACAGACCCAGTCTGGGGACAGGGATTGCATTTATTAGCAATGAAATCAGAGCATGAGAATGAGAAGTGAAATAAATCTCTCAAACATTCCCCGCAACCATGGGGATCATCTGGAACAGGGGTCACCAGGTCTCTGCCCAACGGGGGTCACTGTGCATCACCCCACATGGATCCTCTGCTGCGAGATGAAGTTGGAGCTCTTCCTGCACTCAGGGCACTCGCAGGGCTTCCCTTACTGGTGGCACTGTTGGTGTGTGGTCAAGTGAGAGCTCCTGGAGAAGCTCTTCCCACACTCGGGACACTCGTAGGGCCTCTCCCCGGTGTGGATGCGTTTGTGCCTGGTGAGGTCAAAGTTGTACCTGAAGCCCTTCCCGCAGTCGGGGCAGCGGAAGGGCCTCTCATCTGTATGAATCCGCTGGTGCAGGAGGAGATTGGAGCTGGTCTGAAAGCTCTTCCCGCACTCGGGACACTCGTAGGGCCTCTCCCCGGTGTGGATGCGTTTGTGCCTGGTGAGGTTAAAGTTGTACCTGAAGCCCATCCCGCAGTCGGGGCAGCAGAAGGGCCTCTCATCTGTGTGAATCTGCTGGTGCTGGAGGAGACTGGAGCTGGTCTGAAACCTCTTCCCACACTCCCCACACTCGTAGGGCCGTTCCCCTGTGTGGATCATCTGGTGGCGAATCAGGTGGGAGCGGTGGCTGAAGCTCTTCCCACATTCCCCACACACATAGGGCCGTTCCCCAGTGTGGATCAACCGGTGGTGGATCAGGTTGGTGCTCTGGCTGAAGCTCTTCCCACATTCCAAGCACTTGTAGCGTTTCTCCCTAGCGTGACGCTGCTCGTGGACCACCAGGTTTGAGCTCTGGCTGGATCTCTGGCCGCCATCCCTGCACAGGGTGGGTCTTTCCTCCTCACAGCTCCCTGGGCTGCGTTTGCAGCCCCTCCTCCTGTGGGATCGCCGGTGGTTTTCCTCCCAGCTGGATTCCTGCGATGTGGAGCTACTCAAAACGGCCTCTTCCACCAGGTTCTGCTGCGGGGATTTGTCCTCCCTGGGCTCTGTCCTCAGCTCCTTGTCTGGGGGAGGAAGGACAAGGAGAGGATGGCATTTGCCTGCGTGCCACAGGGAAGGCGAAGTAGATCCCCCCAGTCCGTCCCCAGCAGGATGGCAGCGGCATCGGGGTTGTCCTGCAACCGGGGGCGATGCTAGGCTGGGAGATGGAGCGGGAGAGAGGGGGAAATGGGCAGGGACTTCCTCCTCACCTGCCTGGGTGTTCCGGGGCATCTTCCTCTTCCTCACAGCCTCCTCCTCCATCTGGCCAAGTTTTGGGAGTGGGAAATCCTGGTGTGGAGGGAAAAACAAGGCGTGAGTGTGATGGTTTAGGGGTTCCTCCTGCCCAAGTCCTTCTCTAGAAGTCACCGGCTGTATCATGACTGTAAAATCCTCTCAAACACCGTGCTGGTTTTAACTGGCATGAGAAATGAACCCCACTGATCTGCCCCAAGAGAGATTAAGGTGGGAGTTACAATTCACCAAAGAGATGACAAGAAATACCATGATACAGCTGTAACCCACAAAGGCTGAGTATAACCAGGCACCCTGGGACAAGAGCAGAACAGTGGTGGTTAGTTCCTGTGCTGAGCACCACCTGGTGCCGCTGCATGCAAAGCAAAAGGAAAGAAAACAAAACCTGTTGGTCAGAGTGGTGGACACAGTCCTGTCCAAGTGATGGCAGCAGTCTTGTCAACAGCGGTGGTCACAGTCCTCTTGGAGTTCTGCTCCTGCCCTGGATCTGTTAAGTGTTGCCAGAAGGCCCCAAACCCAGATTTTATATGCTCAGGTTCAGGTGGGAATGCTCAGCCCCTCCCCCAGGGCGGGCAGTTTCACAATGGAATGATGTCATCCTGGGAGTCATGGGATATTTTGGGAGCCTTGATGGTCTCAGTCCTTGCAGCTGCCCATTGTGCTGGGGCCATTCAGTCCATGATGGCCCATCAGCAGAGGTGAGCCCTCAGGCTGGGTGGGACTGTGCTGCTGCTACCCCGGAGGGAGTTATCACAGCTGAGTCATTGGTGTGCAGAAAAAGAAACACTGCCCTGCCTCCCAGGGTTTGCCTCTCCTTCCTTATCTCATTTAACAGCCAGCTCCTCATAGCCTGAGGGGTCGGGGGTGCACTGGGCAGCTCCTGCAAACGACCCATCATGAACAGCTCATCAGAAATGAGATAAGGGGAGTGGAATGCACAGTTTGGTCCCACCCACAGAGGGCTAAAGTGGCCCCCTGCTCCTGTCAGCAGCACAGGCTGGCAGGCAGATGGCATTGTAAGGTCTTGCTCCACTTGGCTTTCAGCCCAGTAACCCACGGGCAGGGTCCCTTCCCACCCCAATCCTTCTGGGCTTCTGGCAGGGACTCGCTTCCCTTTCCTTCCTCCCTCTGCTTCCAGCTGGGAATGTGCTGGGAAATGGCCAGCAAAGCAGCCTTTGCTGTCTGCTCTGGGGGCCCACCCAGCTGCTGGACCTTGTCCCCTGGCCCTGCACGGCTCCCGTGGGAGGCACGGCAGGACCAGAACCCTGCGAGCCTTGGGAATGCCCCTCTGGGATCCACGGCACACCCTCCAGGGATCTGGAATTCCAGTTCCCAGCAAGGAGAAGATGTTCCAGCCCTTGAAGGCAAAGCTCTCAGGAAGGAGCCAGAAGCCAAGTGCAGCAAGATCTTACAGTGACATTTCACTGCCAGCCTTCATCACCTCACCCATGGTTGTTTTAGCTGGTGGATTGGGAACAAAATCAGAGGAGGGCCTTTGGTGGGAGCTGTCCTGGGTCCAGAGAGACACTGAGAGACAAACAGAGCAGGCAAAGAAAGGCAGAAGAGGAAGGAGGACACAAATACAGTCAGCTGAGAAGGTGGCACTCTGGAAACCAGACCGGAACTGACTGAAAATGAACGTGACAGAAAGAAATAATTTGGAATTTTGATTTCCTATCAAAATACCATTTCCTGCCTTTCTCACAAACCTCCTCCTGCTGTCATTCTGCAGGGCTTTCACAAAGTGCTCTGCTCTGAGTGGATGTTCCAGGCTGCAGACACAAAGAAACCCGGAATGGGCTTCTTCCTGCTCCTGGGGAGTTTGACATCCTCACCTGAGGAGATGAGGAGGCGCCAGAAGAAAAGGGCAGCTGGGGTTCACCCTTCCACAGGAATAAGAGGGGGAAAGTCTCTCGTCCTCTCTGTCGCTGCTCCCACAGGGATGTGAAGGCTGATCCCAGACCCCCAAGGGTCACATTCAGGGCTGCCTTCCCACAATGCTCACGTGGAATGGAGGGGCAGCGTGGCAGCACCTGGATCTTGGACCACCCAGCTGCCCCCCATGTTTGGAGGTGCCTGAGGAGGGCTGGGATGGTGCCAGGGACATCCTGCAGTGACACCTCAGCTGTCCTGCTCTGCGTGTGCTCAGTCCCAAACCTCACCCTGATCCTGATCTCAATCTCCCTCCACGTTTAGACAAACTCACCGTCCCGTGTTTAATCTCATCCCATTCTCAGAATCGTCTAGCCCCAGACCCAATCCCAACCCCAGCCCTAAAGCCAATCCCACATTTAGCCTTGACCCCAATCCCAGCTGTAATCCAAATCTCAGCCCTAACTCCAACCCCAGCCCCAATCCCAGCCCCTTCCTAAACCCTCAGCCCCAAACCAAATCCCAAGTTTACCCCGAGCTGCAATCTTGGCTGCAATTCCAGCCCCTGCCCCAGCCTCCAGCGTTATCTCAAATCCCACGTTCAGCCCTTACTCCAATCCCAGCCCCAATTCCAAATCTAACCCAAACCCCAACCCCAGTGCCAAATTTAGCCCTAACTCCAGCCTCAACACCAGCCCCAGTCCACACTCTAGTCCCACATTTAGCTCTGTGACCGTCTCTGAGATCCACAAGTAAGAATAGACAAAGCCCGGGAAGAGCCCTCTCTCCTTTCCGGAGCTGGGACCGCAGGATGCTGCGGGCCCCTGCTGGGCCAGGCCAGGCTGGGCCACGGCCATCCTGGAGCCGATGGGCCCTGGTCCACCCGCGGAACTCCCCGAGGGCCCTGCTATGTGCAGACACGCTCCCCCTCTCCAGTGTGGCCAGGATTCAGCTGAAGCTGCCCTGCTGCCCAGCAAAAGATCATGTGAGCAACAGCGATAAGTGACATTCCAGCTGCAAGGCCTGGGTGACATTAACCCTTTTAGTGCTGTGAAGAGCTGAAAACCTGAGGGAAGAGAAAGAGGAGATGCTTAAAGCTGAAATTCTGTTGGAAAGCTATGATGTATCAGAGTACCCGTTGTAATTTCATGAAGGCATGGGGGGTGGAGCGTTCAACTTGTGCTTGAGAGCAAAAGCACCTGCGCTGAGATAGGCAGATGCTGAAGCAGCTGTAATTTCATGAGAAGTTTGAATAGGGAGAGATGGAAGCGATGAGGACTTTTGCTCCAAATGGAAAAGGAGAAGACCTCAGTTCCTAGAGATGCTCCCAGAGATAGTCCTAGAGATGAAGATGAGGAAGACCCTTTGCTCCCAGGGAAGGAGAAGGGCCTGTGTTCTTAGAGATGAAATGCTCCCAGAGATGGGTGAAGAGAACTTTTATTTCTGGACGGCTCAACCTTAAAATTGCACCCCAGTAGCTCAAGATTGGACCCTCAAAAGCAGTTGTGGGAAAAGCTGCAGGTCGTGGGAGGGGACTCTCAATGATGAGAGCAGAGAACCAACCCGGGCGGCTGTCTCGTTGTGATAATGTTTTCATAGCATGGGCAAGAGAGACTCCTCTTCCTAAATGGACTGAACAAGGTTATTATGGAAGTGGTAAACAGACTGAACATCTCAAGGGTTGTCTTTTTACATTGTCAGTGGGAGAAGGGAGAAAGGTGGGGGTGGGGGGGGAGGAGAAGTATTCTGAAGGTGTGGTATGACTTTTTTCTTCTTTTAGGTCTGTTCATAAACTTGTTTATATTCTTTCAAGTTTGGTGCCTGCTTTGCATTTCTCCTAATTCTTATCTCTCAGCAGATAAACAGTAATGAGTATTTTGGACCAAACCACTACAGTAAATTGGTGTTTCCGCCCGGGAGCAAACCTAACCCGCTACAGCCCCTCAGCCCAGGACACCAACCCCCATCAATGGAGCTCCCCCTCAGTGCCATGGAGACTCTCAAGGCCACCCCCAGCCCCACAGGGTACCCCTTGTCCCCATCAGATCCGACACCACCTCCAAAGTGAGCGCTCCCGGGCACAGCCAGGGCCGTGCCGCCCTGCAGCTCCCTGCAAACCACAGTGGCGGCTTCGAGGCCACAACCCGAGTCTCAGACAGTTTCCCACTCTTTATGTCTGGAGCTGACCAAGAAATGCCCCATGGTGGGGTGCCCCTTTCCTGCAGTCACCGCAATGACCAACGGCAAACTGAGCCCTCGCTGAGGCTTTCCCCAGGAGAAGCCACGTTTGTTCCCCCGCAGGGCAGCCTGTTCTTTTGGGGGGCAGTGGGCACAGGGGCAATAGCAGCCCCGAAGGAAGCGGGATTGCGTGCGGAACAGCCTGACGCCAAACAGACTTCAGTGTCACAAAGGCAGAGGAGAGGGGGTCCCTGGGAGGCCAAGGCAGGCAGATCTGATTGTCCTGGCACGTTTCATCTGGGAACAGTCCTTGGATACACAGAAATTTGGAAGAGGAATCTCAGTTTTGGCCATGGCCCCTGGAGGAGAAGGACGGATCTGTTCCATAGGAAGGAAAGCACAGAGCCCCAGAGCTCCAGGGGCAGATGAGAAGTGACTCTCAACATTCCAAGATCAGCTGGAGCTGTCAGGTGGCCCCCAGGAGGCCAAGCCAGCCAGAGCTGTTCCATGTTCCCTTGGTTCCACAGAGCCCCTCAGTGTCACAAAGGTGTCCTTGGCTCCACGGGGCCCAGCAGTGTCACAAAGGTGTCCTTGGCTCCACGGGGCCCAGCAGTGTCACAATGGACTCTGCGACTCCATGAGGACCTGCAGGGGCACCATGGTCTCCTTGGATCCATGGGGCCGCTCAGAAGCACACCGGCCCCTTGCTTCCATGGGGCTCAGCAGTGCCCCGATGATCCCCTTGGATCCAATTCTAAAATTACAGGGCTCCTAAGCAAAAATGCAGGAAAAGGACGAACAGCTCTTTACTATAAAATACAGAGAGAGCAGAACAGAACAAACCCCACCACAGGAACAGTAGTTTCCCACCCGCTAAGCACAAACCATCATGGGATACTTCATCCCTGACTCAGCCCCAAGACAGGTTTGAGGAATGAGCCTTGTGGCAGCCCACCCGGCACAGAGGATTTTCCATCTGGCAACACGGGGGATGCTCTGGGGGCTGCTGAGAGACTGAAATGTTGTGGTTCACGGCTGAAACGTTGTCAGGAAGGGCTTTTTGCCCATTGCCATAATGTAGTGGTTTGGTCCAAAATACTCATTACTGTTTATCTGCTGAGACATAATTAGGAGAAATGCAAAGCAGGCACCAAACTTGAAAGAATATAAAGAAGTTTATGAACAGACCTAAAAGAGGCGAAAAAAAAAAAAATTATACCATACCTTTAGAACTCTCCTCCTCTGCCCACCTTCCTCCCTTCTCCCACTGACAATGTAAAAAGACAACCCTTAAGATGTTCAGTCTGTTTACCACTTCCATAATAACCTTGGTCAGGCCATTTAGAAAGTCTCTTCTTGCTCGTGCCATGAAAACAGTATCACAACGAGACAGCCGCCCACTTGCAAATATTGTTCAGTCCATTTAGGAAGAGGAGTCTCTCTGCCTGCATGTGAGTCCCTTCCCCCGACTTGCAGCTTTTCCCACAACTGCTTTCAAGGGTCCACTCTTGAAGTTTTTTGGGGTACAATTTTAAGGTTGAGCCGTTCAGAAACAAAAAACAGAGGCCCTTCTCCCTCCCTGGGAGCAAAGGGTCTTCCTCATCTTCATCGTTAAGACTATCTCTGGGAGCATCTCTAGGGACTGAGGTTTTCTCCTTTCCCATTTGGAGCAAAAGTCCATCTCTCCCTGTCCAAACTTCTCATGAAATTACAGCTGCATCAGCATCTGCCTATCTCAGCGCAGGTGCTTTCGCTTACAAGTTCAGCACTCCACCCCCCATATCTTTCTGAAATTACGACGGGATACTCTGATATATCAGAGCTTCACAACAGAATTTCAGCTTTAAACATCTCCTCTCTCTCTTCCCTCAGGTTTTCAGCTCTTCACAGCAATAAAAGTGTTACTCTCACCTTGGCCTTGCAGCTGGAATGTGGCTTATTGCTGTTGGTCACCTGACCTCTGCCGGACAGTGGTGCCGCTCTGCTGAAATCTTGGCCGCAGTGGAGGGGGGTGGTTCCAAGCCACTCTGGCTGCCCACAGCCCTGCTGGGGGGGGTCATCCTGGAGCCGTGGCCCGGCCTGGCCTGGCCCAAGCAGGGCCTGGGCCTGGCCCACTGGGCCCCGCTCGGGCCCCGCAGCCACCTGCCCCAGAGCCGGAAATGAGAGAGAGCTTAGGGGGGAGTTTGTCTGTTCTTAAGTGTGGATCACAGAGGCGGTCACAACTTTAAGTGGCTTAAAGAATTGTCCATATTCAAACTGGCCAGCTGATAGGTTCTATCAGGTCTCAGAGGAAACTGTAAGCACCCCTTAGCAAGGACATCCCTTCTGCGACTATGCTTGCTAACCTATGACAAACCCTGACTCAGCCCCAAGACAGGTTTGAGGAATGAGCCTTGTGGCAGCCCAGCCGGCACAGAGGATTTTCCATCTGGCAACACGGGGGATGCTCTGGGGGCTGCCGAGAGACTGAAATGTTGTGGTTCACGGCCAAAACATTGTTAGGAAGGGCTTTTTGCCCATTATGGCAGAACTGTATAAAGGAGCTGTGACCACCCAAGCCCCTCCGTCCCTGAATGTGCCTCCTGAGGGGAACTTTGGGCTGCACCTTGAGCTAAGGGACCTTGAGATCAGGGAAAGGGGACTCTTACCCAGGGATCTCAGGTCTAGGGAGAAGGAAACAAGGCTGAGGGAGGAGAATGAATCCACCAGAAAGCCAAGGCCAGGGCTGTCCTGAAAATCAGCCCTGGCTGGGGTCGGGCTGGGGGAGGCCCCAGCCCCCAGACCCATTTGCTGAGGCCAGGTTTGCACCTCCATCCCCCAACCAAGGGGGTAGGAGGGGAGTTTGGGGGTGTGGGGTAACCCCTGCCCAGGGGGAGTGAACACCACCCCCCTTACCCAGACTGGCTCCGGTGTGAAACCCCCACCCCAGGAAGGCCACACACACAGGGGACAGTGTCACACTCGCCCCTCCCCAGGGGAGGTCTCTGTCCCTCCCTTGCTCTCCCCCCTTTTCTCTTTCACAGCCTGGGGGCCTTTGCCAAATGTGAGAATCATTTTTCTCTTTATCCCTGTCACCTCTGTGACAGCTACACAGAGTTTATCCTTCCTTTAAATCATCTGTACCAGGCTGAACTTTTCACTTTTCTTTTACAGGAACCTGCCAGCAGCTGAGCTGGAGCTGTGTGGGAACCGCTGGACCTTTGAATTGCCACCATAACTGCTTGTGCTGTCGGTTCATTCATGCTTGGGGTTTGTTTGTGTTTTCATCACAAGTGACTTGTGGAAACAGCAAACATTCCTCCAAGCATTTGAGGTAGAGTTAAGTTTGATTTTTGCCAAGTTTATTTTGTCCAGTGCCCAGGGGATGCTCAAGGGGTCTCTGTGTCTCTCTCCTTGGGGGATTCTGGGGAGGGGCTCAGTAATGTTGTCCCTGTCCCTCTCACCCCAGGGCATTCCCAAGGGGTTGTCCCTGACCCTTTCACCCCAGGGCACTCCTGAGGGGGTGTCCCTGTCCCTGTCACCCTTGCAGATTCCCAAGGGGTTGTCCCTGTCCCTCTAAGGCCAGGGCATTCCCAAGAGTGTGTCCCTGTCCCTCTCATCCCAGGGCATTCCCGAGGGGTGTCCCTGTCCCTTTAACCCTTGGGGATGCTTGGGCATCTCCATCCCTCTCGCCCCAGGGAATGCTTGTGCGGGGCTGGGGACCAGGAGCTCTGTGTCCCTCTCACTGCTGCGTGTGCTCTGGGGCTCTCCAACCTTCTCATACCTGGGGAGGCCGGGGGGGTCTCTGTCCCTCTCACCCCTGGGGTGACCCCGCCCAAGCACCATTGGGGTGAGAACGACAGAGACACCCCCAAAGCCCCACAAGCACCTCCCGAGAATCCCAAGGGGAGAAGGACAGAGACCCTCACCGGGCACCGAGTGGGGTGAGAGGGACAGAGACCATCCCCACCCCCTGATCGTTCCCAGACAAGAACGGCTTGGAGACCCCCCCAGGGCTCCCCAGGTAGGAGAGGGATAGAGACAATCCCGGGCTGTGCGTCCTCCTCTCCCATGGGATGGATTGGGGGGATTGCTGTGCTCCTATCACAAATGTGGGGCAAGCGTTGTCTCTGTCCTCCTCCCATTTGGGGGGGCCAAGGTATCCCCATCCTCCTTTCCTTTGGGGGGACAGTGGCTGGACTCCATTCTCCTCACCTTTGCAGGGGACAGGGGTGCTCTCTGTCCTCGTCGCCCTGGGGGATTCTGCCTCCTCCTTACCTTTGGGGCAACCCTAGTGGTCCCTGTTCTTCTTGCCCCAGGGAGGCCTCCCTCCTCTTCCTCTTTAGGGGGGAGTCTGGGGGTGGTCTCCATCCTCTTTACCTTTGGAGGGGCTTGGGAGTGGTCTCCATCCTTCTTGCCCAGGGGAAAGGCCACGGACAGGTCTCTATCATCTTCCCCTTTAGGGGGCCCAAGGGGGTCTACATCTTCCTCACCCTTGGGGGAACCATGAGGGGAACCGCAGTGGTGTCCATCCACTTCCACTCCACCTGGGCCAGGGGGTCTCTGTCCTTCTCCCCTTTGGGGAGAGCTGGGGGTGTCCTTTGTCCTCCACCCGTATGTGAGGGGGCGTGGGGCTCTCTGTCTCCGTGCCCTCGGGGAGGGAGCTCTCCGTCCCTCTCGCTCTGCTTGCTGCGGCCACTGATGTCCGGCCCACGCACCCGTTACCGGTGACGGCGACATGGGGCGCAGCGGCGGCTTGGGGCACGAGGGAGCTGGGCTGGGGCTCCCCCTCCACATTGTGCTGCGATCGGGCCCACGGGGGAGGGCACCGCTCCCACCTCCCCCCAACCACCCACACACCCTCCAGCCTGAGCTGGTTGCGGGGTTCCCGCGTTTCGGGGCCAAGGGCGCGGAGCTCCACTCGGCTCTGTCTTCTCCACTCGGCTCTCACCCCTGCGCTCTTCCCACTCCACTCCGCTCACCCCGCTCCTCTCCCACTGCTCGACTCCTCTCTCCCCACTCCTCTGTGCCGCAGCAGCACCGGATCCTGCACTAAACAACAGCCCCCGATCGCCCCTTTATATGGGCATGGGAGCCTCGCCCCCCACCCCCGTGGCAGCAGCCAATGGATGCCGAGGAACAAATAATGAGGAGCGGAGCAAAGAAGATGAGAAAGAAACGTGGTTGGCCGAGAGGGCGCAGGTTCTGAGAGGGATGGGGTGGGCGTGGCTTCAGGTAGGGGCGGGGCCAGGAATGGGGTGGGGGAGGGGTTGCACTGAAACCAGAATTTGGGCTGGATTAGGCTGAGAGGGGGCTGGAGGTGGGGCGGAGGGTGGGCTTAGAGCTGGGACTGGGGTCAGGGCTAAAGGTGTGTAGTGGTTTGGTCCAAAATACTCATTACTGTTTACCTTCTGTGAGATAAGAATTAGGAGAAATGCAAAGCAGGCACCAAACTTGAAAGAATATAAACAAGTTTATGAACAGACCTAAAAGAAGAAAAAAGTCATACCACACCTTCAGAATACTTCTCCTCCCACCCCCCCGACCTTTCTCCGTTCTCCCACTGACAATGTAAAAAGACGACCCTTGAGATGTTCAGTCTGTTTACCACTTCCATAATAACCTTGTTCAGTCCATTTAGGAAGAGGAGTCTCTCTTGCCCATGCTATGAAAACATTATCACAACGAGACAGCCGCCCGGGTTGGTTCTCTGCTCGCATCATGTGAGAGTCCCCTCCCACAACCTGCAGCTTTTCCCACAACTGCCTTCGAGGGTCCAATCTTGAGCTACTGAGGTGCAATTTTAAGGTTGAGCCGTCCAGAAACAGAAGTTCTCTTCACCCATCTCTGGGAGCATATCATCTCTAAGAACACAGGCCCTTCTCCTTCCCTGGGAGCAAAGGGTCTTCCTCATCTTCATCCCTAGGACTATCTCTGGGAGCATCTCCAGAAACTGAGGTCTTCTCCTTTTCCATTTGGAGCAAAAGTCCTCATCGCTTCCATCTCTCCCTATTCAAACTTCTCATGAAATTACAGCTGCTTCAGCATCTGCCTATCTCAGCGCAGGTGCTTTTGCTCTCAAGTACAAGTTGAACGCTCCACCCCCCATGCCTTCATGAAATTACAACGGGTGCTCTGATACATCATAGCTTTCCAACAGAATTTCAGCTTTAAGCATCTCGTCTTTCTCTTCCCTCAGGTTTTCAGCTCTTCACAGCACTAAAAGGGTTAATGTCACCCAGGCCTTGCAGCTGGAATGTCGCTTATCGCTGTTGCTCACATGATCTTTTGCTGGGCAGCAGGGCAGCTTCAGCTGAATCTTGGCCACACTGGAGAGGGGGAGCGCGTCTGCACATAGCAGGGCCCTGGGGGAGTTCCGTGGGTGGACCAGGGCCCATCGGCTCCAGGATGGCCGTGGCCCAGCCTGGCCTGGCCCCAGCAGGGCCCGGGCCAGGCTTGCTGGGCCCTGCATGGGGCCTGCAGCCACCTGTCCCAGCGCCAGAAACGAGAGGGAGCTCTGACCGGGCTTTGTCTATTCTTACGTGTGGATCACAGAGGCGGTCACAATTTTAAGTGGTTTAAAGAATTGTCCATACTCAAACTGGCCAGCTGATAGGTTCTGTCAGGTCACAGAGGAGCTGTAAGCACCCCTTTGCAAGAACATCACTTACGAGACTATGCTTTGCTAACCCACGACAGGTGGGATTGGTGTGTGGGCTGGGGCTGGGATTGGGGCTGGAACTGGGACTGGGATTGGGATTAGCTCTAATAATGGTATGGGATGTGGGCTGCTGCTGGGGCTGGGTTTGGATTTAGAGCTAAATGTGGGACTGGAGTGTGGGCCGGGGCTGGTGTTGAGGCTGGAGTTAGGGCTAAATTTGGCACTGGGGTTGGGGTTAGAGTTGGAATTGGGGCTGGGTTTGGAATTAGAGCTGAACATGGGATTTGGGATAACGCTGGAGGCTGGGGCAGGGGCTGGAATTGCAGCTGGGATTGCAGCTCGGGCTAAACGTGGGATTTGGTTTGGGGCTGAGGGTTTAGGGAGGGGCTGGGATTGGGGCTGGGGTTGGAGTTAGGGCTGAGATTTGGATTACAGCTGGGATTGAGGTTAAGGCTAAATGTAGGATTGGCTTTAGGGCTGGGGTTGGGATTGAGTCTGGGGCTAGATGATTCTGGGAATGGGATGAGATTAAACACGGGACGGTGAGTTTGTCTAAACGTGGAGTGAGATTGAGATCAGGATCAGGGTGAGGTTTGGGACTGAGCACACGCAGAGCGGGACAGCTGAGGTGTCACTGCAGGATGTCCCTGGCACCATCCCAGCCCTCCTCAGGCACCTCCAAACATGGGGGGCAGCTGGGTGGTCCAAGATCCAGGTGCTGCCACGCTGCCCCTCCATTCCACGTGAGCATTGTGGGAAGGCAGCCCTGAATGTGACCCTTGGGGGTCTGGGATCAGCCTTCACATCCCTGTGGGAGCAGCGACAGAGAGGACGAGAGACTTTCCCCCTCTTATTCCTGTGGAAGGGTGAACCCCAGCTGCCCTTTTCTTCTGCTGCCTCCTCATCTCCTCAGGTGTGGATGTCAAACTCCCCAGGAGCAGGAAGAAGCCCATTCCGGGTTTCCTTGTGTCTGCAGCCTGGAACATCCACTCAGAGCAGAGCACTTTATGAAAGCCCTGCTGAATGACAGCAGGAGGAGGTTTGTGAGAAAGGCAGGAAATGGTATTTTGATAGGAAATCAAAATTCCAAATTATTTCTTTCTGTCACATTCATTTTCAGTCAGTTCTTGTCTGGTTTCCAGAGTGCCACCTTCTCAGCTGGCTGTATTTGTGTCCTCCTTCCTCTTCTGCCTTTCTTTGCCTGCTCTGTTTGTCTCTCAGTGTCTCTCTGGACCCAGGGCAGCTCCCACCAAAGGCCCTCCTCTGATTTTGTTCCCAATCCACCAGCTAAAACAACCATGGGTGAGGTGATGAAGGCTGGCAGTGAAATGTCACTATAAGATCTTGCAGCACTTGGCTTTTGAATCCTTCCTGAGAGCTTTGCCTTCAAGGGCAGGAACATCTTCTCCTTGCTGGGAACTGGAATTCCAGATCCCTGGAGGGTGTGCCATGGATCCCAGAGGGGCATTGCCGAGGCTCGCAGGGTTCTGGTCCTGCCGTGCCTCCCACGGGAGCTGTGCAGGGCCAGGGGACAAGGTCCAGCAGCTGGGTGGGCTCCCAGAGCAGACAGCAAAGGCTGCTTTGCTGGACATTTCCCAGCACATTCCCAGCTGGAAGCAGAGGGAGGAAGGAAAGGGAAGCGAGTCCCTGCCAGAAGCCCGGAAGGACTGGGGTGGGAAGGGACCCTGCCCGTGGGTTACTGGGCTGAAAGCCAAGTGGAGCAAGACCTTACAATGCCATCTGCCTGCCAGCCTGTGCTGCTGACAGGAGCAGGGGGCCACTTTAGCCCTCTGTGGGTGGGACCAAACTGTGCATTCCACTCCCCTTATCTCATTTCTGATGAGCTGTTCATGATGGGTCGTTTGCAGGAGCTGCCCAGTGCACCCCCGACCCCTCAGGCTATGAGGAGCTGGCTGTTAAATGAGATAAGGAAGGAGAGGCAAACCCTGGGAGGCAGGGCAGTGTTTCTTTTTCTGCACACCAATGACTCAGCTGTGATAACTCCCTCCGGGGTAGCAGCAGCACAGTCCCACCCAGCCTGAGGGCTCACCTCTGCTGATGGGCCATCATGGACTGAATGGCCCCAGCACAATGGGCAGCTGCAAGGACTGAGACCATCAAGGCTCCCAAAATATCCCATGACTCCCAGGATGACATGGTTCCATTGTGAAACTGCCCGCCCTGGGGGAGGGGCTGAGCATTCCCACCTGAACCTGAGCATATAAAATCTGGGTTTGGGGCCTTCTGGCAACACTTAACAGATCCAGGGCAGGAGCAGAACTCCAAGAGGACTGTGACCACCGCTGTTGACAAGACTGCTCCCATCACTTGGACAGGACTGTGTCCACCACTCTGACCAACAGGTTTTGTTTTCTTTCCTTTTGCTTTGCATGCAGCGGGACCAGGTGGTGCTCGGCACAGGAACTAACCAGCATCGTTCTGCTCTTGTCCCAGGGTGCCTGGTTATACTCAGCCTTTGTGGGTTACAGCTGTATCATGGTATTTCTTGTCATCTCTTTGGTGAATTGTAACTCCCACCTTAATCTCTCTTGGGGCAGATCAGTGGGGTTCATTTCTCATGCCAGGTAAAACCAGCATGGTGTTTGAGAGGATTTTACAGGGATGATACGCCTGGTGACTTCTAGAGAAGGACTTGGGCAGGAGGAACCCATAAGCCAACACACTCACACCTTGTTTTTCCCTCCACACCAGGATTTCCCACTCCCAAACCTTGGCCAGAAAAAGGACGAAGCTGTGAGGAAGAGGAAGATCCCCTGGGACCGCCAGGCAGGTGAGGAGGAAGTCCCTGCCCGTTTCCCCCTCTCTCCTGCTCCATCTCCCAGCCCAGCATCGCCCCCGGCTGCAGGACAACCCCGCTGCCAATGCCGTCCTGCCGGGCACGGACTGGGGGGATCTCCTTCCCCTTCCCCGTGGCACGCAGGCAAATGCCATCCTCTCCTTGTCCTTCCTCCCCCAGACAAGGAGCTGAGGACAGAGCCCAGGGAGGACAAATCCCCGCGGCAGAACCTGGTGGAAGAGGCCGTTTTGAGCAGCTCCATGGTGCAGGAATCCAACGGGGAGGAAAAGCCCCGGCGATCCCGCAGGAGGAGGGGCTGCAAACGCAGCCCAGGGAGCTGTGAGGAGGAAAGACCCACCCTGTGCCGGGAAGGTGGCCGGAGATCCAGCCAGAGCTCAAACCTGGTGGTCCATGGGCAGCATCACGCTAGGGAGAAACGCTTCAAGTGCTTGGAATGTGGGAAGAGCTTCAGCCAGAGCTCCCACCTGATTCACCACCAGATGATCCACACCGGGGAGAGGCCCTATGAGTGTCCCGAGTGTGGGAAGAGGTTTCAGACCAGCTCCAGTCTCCTCCTGCACCAGCGGATTCACACAGATGAGAGGCCCTTCCGCTGCCCCGACTGCGGGAAGGGCTTCAGGTACAACTCCGACCTCACCAGGCACAAACGCATCCACACCGGGGAGAGGCCCTACGAGTGTCCCGAGTGCGGGAAGAGCTTCTCCAGGAGCTCTCACTTGACCACACACCAACAGTGCCACCAGTAAGGGAAGCCCTGCGAGTGCCCTGAGTGCAGGAAGAGCTCCAACTTCATCTCGCAGCAGAGGATCCATGTGGGGTGATGCACAGTGACCCCCGTTGGGCAGAGACCTGGTGACCCCTGTTCCAGATGATCCCCATGGTTGGGGGGAATGTTTGAGAGATTTATTTCACTTCTCATTCTCGTGCTCTGATTTCATTGCTAATAAATGCAATCCTTGTCCCCAGACTGGGTCTGTGTTTCCGTGCTGGTGACTGGGGCAGGAGCTCTCCTGGTCCTTAGCTCAGCTCCTGGGCCTTTCCTCAGCCAATCAAAGAAGTCACTGAACAATTTTTAGCCACTCTGAGCTTTTCTCGCTGATGACTGCCCAGGTGCCAGGTGGATCTGCCCCACCCAGAGCTCCCCACCTGGGCCCCTCCTCACCCCCAGTGCCCCCCGGGAGCAGAATTAAGGGAGAGGGGAGGTTTCAGCATCTGCCCAGAGCTGGGGATGGGGCAGCTGGGGCCATACTGGTGGCACTGGTGGTGCTGGGAGCCCCCCTGGCCACAGGCATGGAGCTCTCAGGTGAGCCGAGGGGGTGGGAAGAGGAGTCCGGGCATGGTGGGAAAGGTGGGGAGAGGAGGGAAAATGGGTGGGTGGGACCCATAAAATGAGTTGGAGGGGGAGTGGGACCCCCTAAAGCAAGAATGGGAAAGGGGCTGAGGACTGGGGGATGATGGGAGAGGAATGGGAAGGGTGGGATCTGAAAACTGAGCAGGAGGGGGCTGGGGATTGGGAGGATTGTGTGAAAAGGGTTGGGAAAGGGTCAAAAGTGGGGACTGGGACCCCCAAACTGATGGGGGCAGGGTCTGGCAAATGGGGATTGATGGGAAAGGAGGGGAGAAAATGGAAAAATGGTGGAAATGAGGGTGGGACTGCGGGAAGGAAGGTCCCATGGCGGCTGTGGAGCAAGGGGCTGTGGAGTGGGGATCCAGGGTGGCCCCCTGAGCTCTTGGCTTGCTATGGGGTGCTGGGGGCTGCTGGGGGAGCACCCCCTTGTTAAAAGCTGCAAATGTTTATTAAACTATGGAGGTAGATGAGTCCTCCTCTGTGGTTTGAAGGAGAGCACGCTTGCAGAATTACGCCCATATATCCGGAATCGTATGCATTGCCAAAGATGTGCCTTTGCAGCTAGTGAAATATGTATTTGCCAAATATGTATCGCTTCCGCTTATGAGTTATGTAAGTAAAGAGATATTATACCAAATATGGAAGGAAAAGATAAGGGTCATGGAGAGGACAAAAGAGGAAGACTTCTTACTTCAGCCTCAACGACCACCAGAAGGCAGAAAAGACCCCCTAGCAACAAGATGTACATGCGCAGAGGAAACCACAAGCTACAAGCAGAAGAGCAATACAGGAACAGGAAAGCGGAAGTATGAAAGTATAAAAGGACAATGGTTTGAAGTATTAGCGTGGCAGTTGGTGGAGCGGAGACTCCCCTGTCACCCAGCGCTGCTTTTGCTCACATTCTACTTGCTTAATTATTAATAAATTTTCCATCTAAAATAATCAAATTGTGATTATTTACCTGAAGAACTTAAGAACTTATCAAAACTTATAACACCCTGACCTGTGTCCTGCATAGACAGGGCTCTTCCTGCACATGGTAAAGTCCGAGTGTCGCTTCATTAATGGTACCAAACAGGCGAGGTTGGTGGTGAGGTTCAGCTACAGCCTGGAGCAGCTCCTGCACTTGGACAGCAAGGTGGGGCACTGCGTGGGGGACACACGGTATGGGGAGAAACAGGCCCGCTACTGGAACACTGTCCTGGGGTGATGTTATGAGGCTGCTTTATTCCTTAACCCTCCGCTCAATGCCCAAGGACGCTGTGTCTTTAGGATGGACCCAGGGGTGGGGCCGGATCCATGGGACCCGGGTGCGGGTCGGTTCAACAGCTAGAGCCCAATGGCTCGGGGGCTCCGGGGTCTCGGCAGGGCTTGGGAGGGAGTGCGCCGGGAGCGCTGTGTGGCTCCTTGGGTTTTTGGTGTTCTGGCTAGCTGGAAAATGGTTCTGTTGGTTTTTCTTGTTCTTTTTCCCTTCCCTCCCCTTGCCTCACTGCCTCCCTTCCCTACGGTCCAGGGAGCCTGTGAGTTGGCCCTGGTGGGCCCACAGGGTGGCCCCGGCTGGTCTGAGCCCATGTGTCTGTTCCCTCTCTGGGAATTTGTTGTATTTCGGGGTTTTTTTCCCCTGTTCTACCCTGCTTTGTTTTTTTCTAATAAACAGTTTGAGGTTTATTTCCCACTTCCAGTTCTTGTGACCCACTTGTCTTACTGGTGGAGGAAAGGGGAGGCCCTTTTCCCTTTGGAGGAGACACTCATTCCAGAGTGTTTCCTGCTGAAGTCTCGTCTCCAAAACCAAGACATAAATTTGGTGCCCAACTTAAGGGGCACGTGGAAGTGGAAAAAATAATCAAAACCATTTTGGTTTGAATCACTTTTGTATTGAGGTACAGCAGTAAGACCATGCTGCTTGATTTAATAATTTTTCTGTGGAAGCTAGCCATAAGTACACGTCCACAGCTATGGGCAGTCGGGTCCCTGGCTTACACTTTTATAAGTCAGGATGAAGAATCAGCACTGCCATTTTAATATGCCTGGTGGTAGTGATTCATCGAAGTTTGGCTGAAGTAATGGAAGCCATGGAGAAGGTGTATGTCATGTTGTTTTCCCATTCTGGCCTTGGTAGTTTCCTTTTGGAATGTATTAGCAATTACACACCCAGTTTGTTAGGGGAAAAGCAGGGGATGATAACTCCCAGCCCTTCATCTCCTTCTTCCCCTTCAGATCTGGCACGTCACCTTTTGAAAGTGTCCAGTTTCCCCTGGATGTCAAAGATGCCACCTCCTTGTTATGTTATCTAGCAGGGTTTCTCTATGTGGTCTCCAGCTTGTCTAAAAAAAGGGCTGAGATCTCCAGAGGAGTTGCCCAGACACCTGCCCCAGTTGCAGAAAATCCAAAGTGCTGTGGGGTATGGGAGGACATAGGCCTGACCCTGAAGCACTTTTCTGACCCAGTAGCCTGGAACTTCCCCCCTGAACGAATTCAGAATCCAGCTGAGGTGGGGAAGTAGCTGAAGGAAAATTGCAATAACAACACTGATGAAAAGGAAAAGCTCATTGTCATGTGCTGGGTCCTGGCTAACGCTTACCGCACACTGCTGGATTCTGTAGGGCAGAAGATACAGCCAGAGGGGCAGGAGAATAAGCCAGCAGACGCCCCAATCACTCCAGCTGCAGCTAAAGCAGATGGGGAGCCTAAACCAACAACAATTGCCCCTGTCCAGAGAAAGAAACACAAAGCCAAATCCATTTGCCCGGTGGATGATGATGAGCAGCCAGGACCTTCACAGCCAGCAGAGGAAGTGGAACCTGAAATCATTACCGAGTCCTGTCCATAGAGGGCCCTCGTACCCTGAGGAAGGATTACACCCAGCGGCCTGATGAAACTATATGAAGTTGGATGGTCCGAATCTGGAACGCTGAAGGCGATGGTACAATTCTGGATGGCACGGAAGCGAGGCATTTGGGGTCCCTGTCATGTGATCTAAGTATCGACCAAGGGATGACAAGGGGCCCTGAAGCTCTCAGTCTCTGGACAGTCTTACTGCTGTACCTCAATACAAAAGTGATTCAAACCAAAATGATTTTAATTTTTTTTCCGCTTCCACGTGCCCCTTAAGTTGGGCGCCAAATTTATGTCTTGGTTTTGGAGACAAGACCTCAGGAGGAAACACTCTGGAATGAATGTCTCCTCCAAAGGGAAAAGGGCCTCCCCTTTTCCTCCACCTGTAAGACAAGTGGGTCACAAGAACTGGAAGTGGGAAATAAACCCCAAACTGTTTATTAACACCAAACAAAGCAGGGTAGAACAGGGGGAAAAAAAACCCCCGAAGTACAACAAATTCCTGGAGAAGCAAAAGACACATGGGCTCGGACCAGCCAGGGCCACCCCGCGGGCCCACCAGTGCCAACTCGCAGGCTCCCTGGATAGTAGGGAAGGGAAGGGAGGCAGTGAGGCAAGGGGAGGGAAGAGAAAAAGAACAAGAAAAACCAACAGAACCATTTTCCAGCTAGCCAGAACACCAAAAACCCAAGGAGCCACACAGCGCTCCCGGCGCACTCCGTCCCAGGCCCTGCCGAGACCCCGGAGCCCCCGAGCCGTTGGGCTCTAGCTGTTGAACCGACCGGCACCCGGGCCCCGGGGATCCAGCCCCAGCCCTGGGTCCATCCTAAAGACACAGCGTCCTTGGGCATTGAGCGGAGGGTTAAGGAATAAAGCAGCCTCATAACATCACCCCAGGACAGTGTTCCAGTAGCGGGCCTGTTTCTCCCCATACCGTGTGTCCCCCACGCAGTGCCCCACCTTGCTGTCCAAGTGCAGGAGCTGCTCCAGGCTGTAGCTGAACCTCACCACCAACCTCGCCTGTTTGGTACCATTAATGAAGCGACACTCGGACTTTACCATGTGCTGGAAGAGCCCTGTGTAAGCAAGACACAGGTCAGGGGGTGCTCCCCCAGCAGCCCCCAGCACCCTACAGCAAGCCAAGAGCTCAGGGGGCCACCCTGGATCCCCACTCCACAGCCCCTTGCTCCACAGCCACCATGGGACCTTCCTTCCCACAGTCCCACCCTCATTTCCACCCTTTTTCCATTTTCTCCCTTCCTTTCCCACCAATCCCCAGCTGCCAGCCCCTGCCCCCATCAGTTTGGGGGTCCCAGTCCCCACTTTTGCCCCTTTCCCAAACCTTTTCACACAATCCTCCCAATCCCCAGCCCCCTCCTACTCAGTTTTCAGATCCCACCCTTCCCATTCCCTAATTTCTAAGCTTTCCCATTCCTCTCCCATCATCCCCCAGTCCTCAGCCCCCTTCCCATTCTTGCTTTAGGGGGTCCCACTCCCCCTCCAACTCATTTTATGGGTCCCACACACCCATTTTCCCTCCTCTCCCCACCTTCCCCACCATACCCGAGTCCTCTTCCACCCCCTCGGCTCACCTGAGAACTCCATGCCTGTGGCCAGGGGGGCTCCCAGCACCACCAGTGCCACCAGTATGGCCCCATCTGCCCCATCCCCAGCACTTGGCAGGTGCTGAAACCTCCCCTCTCCCTTAATTCTGCTCCCGGGGGGCACTGGGGGTGAGGGGGGCCCAGGTGGGGAGCTCTGGGTGCGGTAGATCCGCCTGGCACCTGGGCAGTCATCAGCGAGAAAAGCTCAGAGTGGCTAAAAATTGTTTAGTGACTTCTTTGATTGGCTGAGGAAAGGCCCAGGAGCTGAGATAAGGACCAGGAGAGCTCCTGCCCCGATCACCAGCATGGAAAAACAGACCCAGTCTGGGGACAGGGATTGCATTTATTAGCAATGAAATCAGAGCATGAGAATGAGAAGTGAAATAAATCTCTCAAACATTCCCCGCAACCATGGGGATCATCTGGAACAGGGGTCACCAGGTCTCTGCCCAACGGGGGTCACTGTGCATCACCCCACATGGATCCTCTGCTGCGAGATGAAGTTGGAGCTCTTCCTGCACTCAGGGCACTCGCAGGGCTTCCCTTACTGGTGGCACTGTTGGTGTGTGGTCAAGTGAGAGCTCCTGGAGAAGCTCTTCCCACACTCGGGACACTCGTAGGGCCTCTCCCCGGTGTGGATGCGTTTGTGCCTGGTGAGGTCAAAGTTGTACCTGAAGCCCTTCCCGCAGTCGGGGCAGCGGAAGGGCCTCTCATCTGTATGAATCCGCTGGTGCAGGAGGAGATTGGAGCTGGTCTGAAAGCTCTTCCCGCACTCGGGACACTCGTAGGGCCTCTCCCCGGTGTGGATGCGTTTGTGCCTGGTGAGGTTAAAGTTGTACCTGAAGCCCATCCCGCAGTCGGGGCAGCAGAAGGGCCTCTCATCTGTGTGAATCTGCTGGTGCTGGAGGAGACTGGAGCTGGTCTGAAACCTCTTCCCACACTCCCCACACTCGTAGGGCCGTTCCCCTGTGTGGATCATCTGGTGGCGAATCAGGTGGGAGCGGTGGCTGAAGCTCTTCCCACATTCCCCACACACATAGGGCCGTTCCCCAGTGTGGATCAACCGGTGGTGGATCAGGTTGGTGCTCTGGCTGAAGCTCTTCCCACATTCCAAGCACTTGTAGCGTTTCTCCCTAGCGTGACGCTGCTCGTGGACCACCAGGTTTGAGCTCTGGCTGGATCTCTGGCCGCCATCCCTGCACAGGGTGGGTCTTTCCTCCTCACAGCTCCCTGGGCTGCGTTTGCAGCCCCTCCTCCTGTGGGATCGCCGGTGGTTTTCCTCCCAGCTGGATTCCTGCGATGTGGAGCTACTCAAAACGGCCTCTTCCACCAGGTTCTGCTGCGGGGATTTGTCCTCCCTGGGCTCTGTCCTCAGCTCCTTGTCTGGGGGAGGAAGGACAAGGAGAGGATGGCATTTGCCTGCGTGCCACAGGGAAGGCGAAGTAGATCCCCCCAGTCCGTCCCCAGCAGGATGGCAGCGGCATCGGGGTTGTCCTGCAACCGGGGGCGATGCTAGGCTGGGAGATGGAGCGGGAGAGAGGGGGAAATGGGCAGGGACTTCCTCCTCACCTGCCTGGGTGTTCCGGGGCATCTTCCTCTTCCTCACAGCCTCCTCCTCCATCTGGCCAAGTTTTGGGAGTGGGAAATCCTGGTGTGGAGGGAAAAACAAGGCGTGAGTGTGATGGTTTAGGGGTTCCTCCTGCCCAAGTCCTTCTCTAGAAGTCACCGGCTGTATCATGACTGTAAAATCCTCTCAAACACCGTGCTGGTTTTAACTGGCATGAGAAATGAACCCCACTGATCTGCCCCAAGAGAGATTAAGGTGGGAGTTACAATTCACCAAAGAGATGACAAGAAATACCATGATACAGCTGTAACCCACAAAGGCTGAGTATAACCAGGCACCCTGGGACAAGAGCAGAACGATGCTGGTTAGTTCCTGTGCTGAGCACCACCTGGTGCCGCTGCATGCAAAGCAAAAGGAAAGAAAACAAAACCTGTTGGTCAGAGTGGTGGACACAGTCCTGTCCAAGTGATGGGAGCAGTCTTGTCAACAGCGGTGGTCACAGTCCTCTTGGAGTTCTGCTCCTGCCCTGGATCTGTTAAGTGTTGCCAGAAGGCCCCAAACCCAGATTTTATATGCTCAGGTTCAGGTGGGAATGCTCAGCCCCTCCCCCAGGGCGGGCAGTTTCACAATGGAATGATGTCATCCTGGGAGTCATGGGATATTTTGGGAGCCTTGATGGTCTCAGTCCTTGCAGCTGCCCATTGTGCTGGGGCCATTCAGTCCATGATGGCCCATCAGCAGAGGTGAGCCCTCAGGCTGGGTGGGACTGTGCTGCTGCTACCCTGGAGGGAGTTATCACAGCTGAGTCATTGGTGTGCAGAAAAAGAAACACTGCCCTGCCTCCCAGGGTTTGCCTCTCCTTCCTTATCTCATTTAACACCCAGCTCCTCATAGCCTGAGGGGTCGGGGGTGCACTGGGCAGCTCCTGCAAACGACCCATCATGAACAGCTCATCAAACATGAGATAAGGGGAGTGGAATGCACCGTTTGGTCCCACCCACAGAGGGCTAAAGTGGCCCCCTGCTCCTGTCAGCAGCACAGGCTGGCAGGCAGATGGCATTGTAAGGTCTTGCTCCACTTGGCTTTCAGCCCAGTAACCCACGGGCAGGGTCCCTTCCCACCCCAATCCTGCTGGGCTTCTGGCAGGGACTCGCTTCCCTTTCCTTCCTCCCTCTGCTTCCAGCTGGGAATGTGCTGGGAAATGGCCAGCAAAGCAGCCTTTGCTGTCTGCTCTGGGAGCCCACCCAGCTGCTGGACCTTGTCCCCTGGCCCTGCACGGCTCCCGTGGGAGGCACGGCAGGACCAGAACCCTGCGAGCCTTGGGAATGCCCCTCTGGGATCCATGGCACACCCTCCAGGGATCTGGAATTCCAGTTCCCAGCAAGGAGAAGATGTTCCTGCCCTTGAAGGCAAAGCTCTCAGGAAGGAGCCAGAAGCCAAGTGCAGCAAGATCTTACAGTGACATTTCACTGCCAGCCTTCATCACCTCACCCATGGTTGTTTTAGCTGGTGGATTGGGAACAAAATCAGAGGAGGGCCTTTGGTGGGAGCTGCCCTGGGTCCAGAGAGACACTGAGAGACAAACAGAGCAGGCAAAGAAAGGCAGAAGAGGAAGGAGGACACAAATACAGTCAGCTGAGAAGGTGGCACTCTGGAAACCAGACCGGAACTGACTGAAAATGAACGTGACAGAAAGAAATAATTTGGAATTTTGATTTCCTATCAAAATACCATTTCCTGCCTTTCTCACAAACCTCCTCCTGCTGTCATTCAGCAGGGCTTTCATAAAGTGCTCTGCTCTGAGTGGATGTTCCAGGCTGCAGACACAAGGAAACCCGGAATGGGCTTCTTCCTGCTCCTGGGGAGTTTGACATCCTCACCTGAGGAGATGAGGAGGCGCCAGAAGAAAAGGGCAGCTGGGCTTCACCCTTCCACAGGAATAAGAGGGGGAAAGTCTCTCGTCCTCTCTGTCGCTGCTCCCACAGGGATGTGAAGGCTGATCCCAGACCCCCAAGGGTCACATTCAGGGCTGCCTTCCCACAATGCTCACGTGGAATGGAGGGGCAGCGTGGCAGCACCTGGATCTTGGACCACCCAGCTGCCCCCCATGTTTGGAGGTGCCTGAGGAGGGCTGGGATGGTGCCAGGGACATCCTGCAGTGACACCTCAGCTGTCCCGCTCTGCGTGTGCTCAGTCCCAAACCTCACCCTGATCCTGATCTCAATCTCCCTCCACGTTTAGACAAACTCACCGTCCCGTGTTTAATCTCATCCCATTCTCAGAATCGTCTAGCCCCAGTCCCAATCCCATCCCCAGACCTAAAGCCAATCCTACATTTAGCCTTGACCCCAATCCCAGCTGTAATCCAAATCTCAGCCCTAACTCCAACCCCAGCCCCAATCCCAGCCCCTTCCTAAACCCTCAGCCCCAAACCAAATCCCAAGTTTACCCCGAGCTGCAATCTTGGCTGCAATTCCAGCCCCTGCCCCAGCCTCCAGCGTTATCTCAAATCCCACGTTCAGCCCTTACTCCAATCCCAGCCCCAATTCCAAATCTAACCCAAACGCCAACCCCAGTGCCAAATTTAGCCCTAACTCCAGCCTCAACACCAGCCCCAGTCCACACTCTAGTCCCACATTTAGCTCTGTGACCGCCTCTGAGATCCACACGTAAGAATAGACAAAGCCCGGGAAGAGCCCTCTCTCCTTTCCGGAGCTGGGACCGCAGGATGCTGCGGGCCCCTGCTGGGCCAGGCCAGGCTGGGCCACGGCCATCCTGGAGCCGATGGGCCCTGGTCCACCCGCGGAACCCCCCGAGGGCCCTGCTATGTGCAGACACGCTCCCCCTCTCCAGTGTGGCCAGGATTCAGCTGAAGCTGCCCTGCTGCCCAGCAAAAGATCATGTGAGCAACAGCGATAAGTGTCATTCCAGCTGCAAGGCCTGGGTGACATTAACCCTTTTAGTGCTGTGAAGAGCTGAAAACCTGAGGGAAGAGAAAGAGGAGATGCTTAAAGCTGAAATTCTGTTGGAAAGCTATGATGTATCAGAGTACCCGTTGTAATTTCATGAAGGCATGGGGGGTGGAGTGTTCAACTTGTGCTTGAGAGCAAAAGCACCTGCGCTGAGATAGGCAGATGCTGAAGCAGCTGTAATTTCATGAGAAGTTTGAATAGGGAGAGGTGGAAGCGATGAGGACTTTTGCTCCAAATGGAAAAGGAGAAGACCTCAGTTCCTAGAGATGCTCCCAGAGATAGTCCTAGAGATGAAGATGAGGAAGACCCTTTGCTCCCAGGGAAGGAGAAGGGCCTGTGTTCTTAGAGATGAAATGCTCCCAGAGATGGGTGAAGAGAACTTTTATTTCTGGATGGCTCAACCTTAAAATTGCACCCCAGTAGCTCAAGATTGGACCCTCAAAAGCAGTTGTGGGAAAAGCTGCAGGTCGTGGGAGGGGACTCTCAATGATGAGAGCAGAGAACCAACCCGGGCGGCTGTCTCGTTGTGATAATGTTTTCATAGCATGGGCAAGAGAGACTCCTCTTCCTAAATGGACTGAACAAGGTTATTATGGAAGTGGTAAACAGACTGAACATCTCAAGGGTTGTCTTTTTACATTGTCAGTGGGAGAAGGGAGAAAGGTGGGGGTGGGGGGGGAGGAGAAGTATTCTGAAGGTGTGGTATGACTTTTTTCTTCTTTTAGGTCTGTTCATAAACTTGTTTATATTCTTTCAAGTTTGGTGCCTGCTTTGCATTTCTCCTAATTCTTATCTCTCAGTAGATAAACAGTAATGAGTATTTTGGACCAAACCACTACAGTAAATTGGTGTTTCCGCCCGGGAGCAAACCTAACCCGCTACAGCCCCTCAGCCCAGGACACCAACCCCCATCAATGGAGCTCCCCCTCAGTGCCATGGAGACTCTCAAGGCCACCCCCAGCCCCACAGGGTACCCCTTGTCCCCATCACATCCGACACCACCTCCAAAGTGAGCGCTCCCGGGCACAGCCAGGGCCGTGCCGCCCTGCAGCTCCCTGCAAACCGCAGTGGCGGCTTCGAGGCCACAACCCGAGTCTCAGACAGTTTCCCACTCTTTATGTCTGGAGCTGACCAAGAAATGCCCCATGGTGGGGTGCCCCTTTCCTGCAGTCACCGCAATGACCAACGGCAAACTGAGCCCTCGCTGAGGCTTTCCCCAGGAGAAGCCACGTTTGTTCCCCCGCAGGGCAGCCTGTTCTTTTGGGGGGCAGTGGGCACAGGGGCAACAGCAGCCCCGAAGGAAGCGGGATTGCGTGCGGAACAGCCTGACACCAAACAGACTTCAGTGTCACAAAGGCAGAGGAGAGGGGGTCCCTGGGAGGCCAAGGCAGGCAGATCTGATTGTCCTGGCACGTTTCATCTGGGAACAGTCCTTGGATACACAGAAATTTGGAAGAGGAATCTCAGTTTTGGCCATGGCCCCTGGAGGAGAAGGACGGATCTGTTCCATAGGAAGGAAAGCACAGAGCCCCAGAGCTCCAGGGGCAGATGAGAAGTGACTCTCAACATTCCAAGATCAGCTGGAGCTGTCAGGTGGCCCCCAGGAGGCCAAGCCAGCCAGAGCTGTTCCATGTTCCCTTGGTTCCACAGAGCCCCTCAGTGTCACAAAGGTGTCCTTGGCTCCACGGGGCCCAGCAGTGTCACAAAGGTGTCCTTGGCTCCACGGGGCCCAGCAGTGTCACAATGGACTCTGCGACTCCATGAGGACCTGCAGGGGCACCATGGTCTCCTTGGATCCATGGGGCCGCTCAGAAGCACACTGGCCCCTTGGTTCCATGGGGCCCAGCAGTGCCCCGATGATCCCCGTGGATCCAATTCTAAAATTACAGGGCTCCTAA
Source organism: Corvus hawaiiensis (assembly GCF_020740725.1). NCBI lineage: Eukaryota > Metazoa > Chordata > Aves > Passeriformes > Corvidae > Corvus > Corvus hawaiiensis. The sequence continues at coordinate 308,781 of NC_063247.1, forward strand.
GCAAAAATGCAGGAAAAGGACGAACAGCTCTTTACTATAAAATACAGAGAGAGCAGAACAGAACAAACCCCACCACAGGAACAGTAGTTTCCCACCCGCTAAGCACAAACCATCATGGGATACTTCATCCCTGACTCAGCCCCAAGACAGGTTTGAGGAATGAGCCTTGTGGCAGCCCACCCGGCACAGAGGATTTTCCATCTGGCAACACGGGGGATGCTCTGGGGGCTGCTGAGAGACTGAAATGTTGTGGTTCACGGCTGAAACGTTGTCAGGAAGGGCTTTTTGCCCATTGCCATAATGTAGTGGTTTGGTCCAAAATACTCATTACTGTTTATCTGCTGAGACATAATTAGGAGAAATGCAAAGCAGGCACCAAACTTGAAAGAATATAAAGAAGTTTATGAACAGACCTAAAAGAGGCGAAAAAAAAATAAATTATACCATACCTTTAGAACTCTCCTCCTCTGCCCACCTTCCTCCCTTCTCCCACTGACAATGTAAAAAGACAACCCTTAAGATGTTCAGTCTGTTTACCACTTCCATAATAACCTTGGTCAGGCCATTTAGAAAGTCTCTTCTTGCTCGTGCCATGAAAACAGTATCACAACGAGACAGCCGCCCACTTGCAAATATTGTTCAGTCCATTTAGGAAGAGGAGTCTCTCTGCCTGCATGTGAGTCCCTTCCCCCGACTTGCAGCTTTTCCCACAACTGCTTTCAAGGGTCCACTCTTGAAGTTTTTTGGGGTACAATTTTAAGGTTGAGCCGTTCAGAAACAAAAAACAGAGGCCCTTCTCCCTCCCTGGGAGCAAAGGGTCTTCCTCATCTTCATCGTTAAGACTATCTCTGGGAGCATCTCTAGGGACTGAGGTTTTCTCCTTTCCCATTTGGAGCAAAAGTCCATCTCTCCCTGTCCAAACTTCTCATGAAATTACAGCTGCATCAGCATCTGCCTATCTCAGCGCAGGTGCTTTCGCTTACAAGTTCAGCACTCCACCCCCCATATCTTTCTGAAATTACGACGAGATACTCTGATATATCAGAGCTTCACAACAGAATTTCAGCTTTAAACAGCTCCTCTCTCTCTTCCCTCAGGTTTTCAGCTCTTCACAGCAATAAAAGTGTTACTCTCACCTCGGCCTTGCAGCTGGAATGTGGCTTATTGCTGTTGGTCACCTGACCTCTGCCGGACAGTGGTGCCGCTCTGCTGAAATCTTGGCCGCAGTGGAGGGGGGTGGTTCCAAGCCGCTCTGGCGGCCCACAGCCCTGCTGGGGGGGGTCATCCTGGAGCCGTGGCCCGGCCTGGCCTGGCCCAAGCAGGGCCTGGGCCTGGCCCACTGGGCCCCGCTCGGGCCCTGCAGCCACCTGCCCCAGAGCCGGAAATGAGAGAGAGCTTAGGGGGGAGTTTGTCTGTTCTTAAGTGTGGATCACAGAGGCGGTCACAACTTTACGTGGCTTAAAGAATTGTCCATATCCAAACTTGCTAGCTGATAGGTTCTGTCAGGTCCCAGAGGAAACTGTAAGCACCCCTTAGCAAGGACATCCCTTCTGCGACTATGCTTGCTAACCTATGACAATCCCTGACTCAGCCCCAAGACAGGTTTGAGGAATGAGCCTTGTGGCAGCCCAGCCGGCACAGAGGATTTTCCATCTGGCAACACGGGGGATGCTCTGGGGGCTGCCGAGAGACTGAAATGTTGTGGTTCACGGCCAAAACATTGTTAGGAAGGGCTTTTTGCCCATTATGGCAGAACTGTATAAAGGAGCTGTGACCACCCAAGCTCCTCCGTCCCTGAATGTGCCTCCTGAGGGGAACTTTGGGCTGCACCTTGAGCTAAGGGACCTTGAGATCAGGGAAAGGGGACTCTTACCCAGGGATCTCAGGTCTAGGGAGAAGGAAACAAGGCTGAGGGAGAAGAATGAATCCACCAGAAAGCCAAGGCCAGGGCTGTCCTGAAAATCAGCCCTGGCTGGGGTCGGGCTGGGGGAGGCCCCAGCCCCCAGACCCATTTGCTGAGGCCAGGTTTGCACCTCCATCCCCCAACCAAGGGGGTAGGAGGGGAGTTTGGGGGTGTGGGGTAACCCCTGCCCAGGGGGAGTGAACACCACCCCCCTTACCCAGACTGGCTCCGGTGTGAAACCCCCACCCCAGGAAGGCCACACACACAGGGGACAGTGTCACACTCGCCCCTCCCCAGGGGAGGTCTCTGTCCCTGTCACTCCCTTGCTCTCCCCCCTTTTCTCTTTCACAGCCTGGGGGCCTTTGCCAAATGTGAGAATCATTTTTCTCTTTATCCCTGTCACCTCTGTGACAGCTACACAGAGTTTATCCTTCCTTTAAATCATCTGTACCAGGCTGAACTTTTCACTTTTCTTTTACAGGAACCTGCCAGCAGCTGAGCTGGAGCTGTGTGGGAACCGCTGGACCTTTGAATTGCCACCATAACTGCTTGTGCTGTTGGTTCATTCATGCTTGGGGTTTGTTTGCGTTTTCATCACAAGTGACTTGTGGAAAGAGCAAACATTCCTCCAAGCATTTTGTGTAGAGTTAAGTTTGATTTTTGCCAAGTTTATTTTGTCCAGTGCCCAGGGGATGCTCAAGGGGTCTCTGTGTCTCTCTCCTTGGGGGATTCTGGGGAGGGGCTCGGTAATGTTGTCCCTGTCCCTCTAATGCCAGGGCATTCCCAAGGGTGTGTCCCTGTCCCTCTCATCCCAGGACATTCCTGAGGGGTGTCCCTGTCCCTTTCACCCTTGGGGATGCTCGGGCATCTCCATCCCTCTCGTCCCAGGGAATGCTTGTGCAGGGCTGGGGACCAGGAGCTCTGTGTCCCTCTCACTGCTGAGTGTGCTCAGGGGCTCTCCAACCTTCTCATACCTGGGGAGGCCGGGGGGGTCTCTGTCCCTCTCACCCCTGGGGTGACCCCGCCCAAGCACCATTGGGGTGAGAGCGACAGAGACACCCCCAAAGCCCCACAAGCACCTCCCAAGAATCCCAAGGGGAGATGGACAGAGACCCTCACCGGGCACCGAGTGGGGTGAGAGGGACAGAGACCATCCCCACCCCCCAATCCTTCCCAGACAAGAACGGCTTGGAGACCCCCCCAGGACTCCCCAGGTAGGAGAGGGACAGAAACAATCCCGGGCTGTGCGTCCTCCTCTCCCATGGGATGGATTGGGGGGGATTGCTGTGCTCCTATCCCAAATGTGGGGCCAGGGTTATCTCTGTCCTCCTCCCACTTGGGAGGGCGAAAGCATCCTCATCCTCCTTTCCTTTGGGAGGACAGTGGCTGGACTCCATTCTCCTTACCTTTGCAGGGGACAGGGGTGCTCTCTGTCCTCGTCGCCCTGGGGGATTCTGCCTCCTCCTTACCTTTGGGGCAACCCTAGTGGTCCCTGTTCTTCTTGCCCCAGGGAGGCCTCCCTCCTCTTCCTCTTTAGGGAGGAGTCTGGGGGTGGTCTCCATCCTCTTTACCTTTGGGGGGGGCAGGGGTGGTCTCCATCCTTCTTGCCCAGGGGAAAGGCCACGGGCAGGTCTCTATCATCTTCCCCTTTAGGGGGCCCAAGGGGGTCTACATCTTCCTCACCCTTGGGGGAACCATGAGGGGAACCGCAGTGGTGTCCATCCACTTCCACTATGGGTGGGCCAGGGGGTCTCTGTCCTTCTCCCCTTTGGGGAGAGCTGGGGGTGTCCTTTGTCCTCCACCCGTATGTGAGGGGGCGTGGGGCTCTCCGTGTCTGCACCCTCGGGGAGGGAGCTCTGTGTCCCTCTCGCTCTGCTCGCTGCGGCCGCTGATGTCCGGCCCACGCACCCGTTACCGGTGACGGCGACACGGGGCGCAGCGGCGGCTTGGGGCACGAGGGAGCCGGGCTGGGGATTCCCCTCCACATCGTGCTACAATCGGGCCCACGGGGGCAGGCGCCGCTCCCACCTCCCCCCAACCACCCACACATCCTCCAGCCTGAGCTGGTCGCGGGGTTCACGCATTTCGGGGCCAAGGGCGCGGAGCTCCACTCGGCTCTGTCTTCTCCACTCGGCTCTCACCCCTGCACTCTGCCCACTCCACTCCGCTCACCCCGCTCCGCTCCTCTCTCCCCACTCCTCTGCGCCGCAGCAGCACCGGATCCCGCACTAAACAACGGCCCACGATCGCCCCTTTATATGGGCATGGGAGCCCCGCCCCCTGTGGCAGCAGCCAATGGATGCCGAGGTACAAATAATGAGGGGCGGAACAACGAAGATGAGAAAGGAACGTGGTTGGCCGAGAGGGCGCAGGTTCTGAGAGGGATGGGGTGGGCGTGGCTTCAGGCAGGGGCGGGGCCAGGAATGGGGTGGGGGAGGGGTTGCACTGAAACCAGAATTTGGGCTGGCTTAGGCTGAGAGGGGGCTGGGGGCAGGGCTGAGGGTGGGCTTAGAGCTGGGACGAGGGTCAGGGCTAAAGGTGTGTAGTGGTTTGGTCCAAAATACTCATTACTGTTTACCTTCTGTGAGATAAGAATTAGGAGAAATGCAAAGCAGGCACCAAACTTGAAAGAATATAAACAAGTTTATGAACAGACCTAAAAGAAGAAAAAAGTCATACCACACCTTCAGAATACTTCTCCTCCCCCCCACCCCCACCTTTCTCCGTTCTCCCACTGACAATGTAAAAAGACGACCCTTGAGATGTTCAGTCTGTTTACCACTTCCATAATAACCTTGTTCAGTCCATTTAGGAAGAGGAGTCTCTCTTGCCCATGCTATGAAAACATTATCACAACGAGACAGCCGCCTGGGTTGGTTCTCTGCTCTCATCATTGAGAGTCCCCTCCCACGACCTGCAGCTTTTCCCACAACTGCTTTTGAGGGTCCAATCTTGAGCTACTGGGGTGCAATTTTAAGGTTGAGCCGTCCAGAAATAAAAGTTCTCTTCACCCATCTCTGGGAGCATTTCATCTCTAAGAACAGAGGCCCTTCTCCTTCCCTGGGAGCAAAGGGTCTTCCTCATCTTCATCTCTAGGACTATCTCTGGGAGCATCTCTAGGAACTGAGGTCTTCTCCTTTTCCATTTGGAGCAAAAGTCCTCATCGCTTCCATCTCTCCCTATTCAAACTTCTCATGAAATTACAGCTGCTTCAGCATCTGCCTATCTCAGCACAGGTGCTTTTGCTCTCAAGTACACGTTGAATGCTCCACCCCCCATGCCTTCATGAAATTACAACGGGTGCTCTGATACATCATAACTTTCCAACAGAATTTCAGCTTTAAGCCTCTCCTCTTTCTCTTCCCTCAGGTTTTCAGCTCTTCACAGCACTAAAAGGGTTAATGTCACCCAGGCCTTGCAGCGGGAATGTCGCTTATCGCTGTTGCTCACATGATCTTTTGCCAGACAGCAGGGCAGCTTCAGCTGAATCTTGGCCACACTGGAGAGGGGGAGCACGTCTGCACATAGCAGGGCCCTGGGGGAGTTCCGCGGGTGGACCAGGGCCCATCGGCTCCAGGATGGCCGTGGCCCAGCCTGGCCTGGCCCCAGTAGGGCCCGGGCCAGGCTTGCTGGGCCCTGCATTAGACCTGCAGCCACCTGTCCCAGTGCCAGAAACGAGAGAGAGCTCTTCCCGGGCTTTGTCTATTCTTACGTGTGGATCACAGAGGCGGTCACAATTTTAAGTGGTTTAAAGAATTGTCCATACTCAAACTGGCCAGCTGATAGGTTCTGTCAGGTCACAGAGGAGCTGTAAGCACCCCTTTGCAAGAACATCACTTCCGAGACTATGCTTTGCTAACCCACGACAGGTGGGATTGGTGTGTGGGCTGGGGCTGGGATTGGGGCTGGAACTGGGACTGGGATTGGGATAAGTTCTAATAATGGTATGGGATGTGGGCTGCCGCTGGGGCTGGGTTTGGATTTAGAGCTAAATGTGGGACTGGAGTGTGGACTGGGGCTGGTGTTGAGGCTGGAGTTAGGGCTAAATTTGGCACTGGGGTTGGGGTTAGAGTTGGAATTGGGGCTGGGTTTGGAATTAGACCTGAACATGGGATTTGGGATAACGCTGGAGGCTGGGGCAGGGGCTGGAATTGCAGCCGGGATTGCAGCGCGGGCTAAACGTGGGATTTGGTTTGGGGCTGAGGGTTTAGGAAGGGGCTGGGATTGGGGCTGGGGTTGGAGTTAGGGCTGAGATTTGGATTACAGCTGGGATTGGGGTTAAGGCTAAATGTAGGATTGGCTTTAGGGCTGGGGTTGGGATTGGGTCTGGGGCTAGATGATTCTGAGAATGGGATGAGATTAAACATGGGACGGTGAGTTTGTCTAAACGTGGTGTGAGATTGAGATCAGGATCAGGGTGAGGTTTGGGACTGAGCACACGCAGAGTGGGACAGCTGAGGTGTCACTGCAGGATGTCCCTGGCACCGTCCCAGCCCTCCTCAGGCACCTCCAAACATGGGGGGCAGCTGGGTGGTCCAAGATCCAGGTGCTGCCACGCTGCCCCTCCATTCCACGCGAGCATTGCGGGAAGGCAGCCCTGAATGTGACCCTTGGGGGTCTGGGATCAGCCTTCACATCCCTGTGGGAGCAGCGACAGAGAGGACGAGAGACTTTCCCCCTCTTATTCCTGTGGAAGGGTGAACCCCAGCTGCCCTTTTCTTCTGCTGCCTCCTCATCTCCTCAGGTGAGGATGTCAAACTCCCCAGGAGCAGGAAGAAGCCCATTCCGGGTTTCCTTGTGTCTGCAGCCTGGAACATCCACTCAGAGCAGAGCACTTTGTGAAAGCCCTGCAGAATGACAGCAGGAGGAGGTTTGTGAGAAAGGCAGGAAATGGTATTTGATAGGAAATCAAAATTCCAAATTATTTCTTTCTGTCACGTTTATTTTCAGTCAGTTCTGGTCTGGTTTCCAGAGTGCCACCTTCTCAGCTGGCTGTATTTGTGTCCTCCTTCCTCTTCTGCCTTTCTTTGCCTGCTCTGTTTGTCTCTCAGTGTCTCTCTGGACCCAGGGCAGCTCCCACCAAAGGCCCTCCTCTGATTTTGTTCCCAATCCACCAGCTAAAACAACCATGGGTGAGGTGATGAAGGCTGGCAGTGAAATGTCACTGTAAGATCTTGCTGCACTTGGCTTCTGGCTCCTTCCTGAGAGCTTTGCCTTCAAGGGCAGGAACATCTTCTCCTTGCTGGGAACTGGAAATCCAGATCCCTGGAGGGTGTGCCGTGGATCCCAGAGGGGCATTGCCGAGGCTCACAGGGTGCTGGTCCTGCCGTGCCTCCCACGGGAGCTGTGCAGGGCCAGGGGACAAGGTCCAGCAGCTGGGTGGGCTCCCAGAGCAGACAGCAAAGGCTGCTTTGCTGGACATTTCCTAGCACATTCCCAGCTGGAAGCAGAGGGAGGAAGGAAAGGGAAGCGAGTCCCTGCCAGAAGCCCGGAAGGACTGGGGTGGGAAGGGACCCTGCCCGTGGGTTACTGGGCTGAAAGCCAAGTGGAGCAAGACCTTACAATGCCATCTGCCTGCCAGCCTGTGCTGCTGACAGGAGCAGGGGGCCACTTTAGCCCTCTGTGGGTGGGACCAAACTGTGCATTCCACTCCCCTTATCTCATTTCTGATGAGCTGTTCATGATGGGTCGTTTGCAGGAGCTGCCCAGTGCACCCCCGACCCCTCAGGCTATGAGGAGCTGGCTGTTAAATGAGATAAGGAAGGAGAGGCAAACCCTGGGAGGCAGGGCAGTGTTTCTTTTTCTGCACACCAATGACTCAGCTGTGATAACTCCCTCCGGGGTAGCAGCAGCACAGTCCCACCCAGCCTGAGGGCTCACCTCTGCTGATGGGCCATCATGGACTGAATGGCCCCAGCACAATGGGCAGCTGCAAGGACTGAGACCATCAAGGCTCCCAAAATATCCCATGACTCCCAGGATGACATCATTCCATTGTGAAACTGCCCGCCCTGGGGGAGGGGCTGAGCATTCCCACCTGAACCTGAGCATATAAAATCTGGGTTTGGGGCCTTCTGGCAACACTTAACAGATCCAGGGCAGGAGCAGGACTCCAAGAGGACTGTGACCACCGCTGTTGACAAGATTGCTCCCATCACTTGGACAGGACTGTGTCCACCACTCTGACCAACAGTTTTGTTTTCTTTCCTTTTGCTTTGCATGCAGCGGGACCAGGTGGTGCTCAGCACAGGAACTAACCAGCACCGTTCTGCTCTTGTCCCAGGGTGCCTGGTTATACTCAGCCTTTGTGGGTTACAGCTGTATCATGGTATTTCTTGTCATCTCTTTGGTGAATTGTAACTCCCACCTTAATCTCTCTTGGGGCAGATCAGTGGGGTTCATTTCTCATGCCAGTTAAAACCAGCACGGTGTTTGAGAGGATTTTACAGGGATGATACACCCGGTGACTTCTAGAGAAGAACCAAAATGATTTTAATTTTTTTTCCGCTTCCACGTGCCCCGTAAGTTGGGCGCCAAATTTATGTCTTGGTTTTGGAGACAAGACCTCAGGAGGAAACACTCTGGAATGAATGTCTCCTCCAAAGGGAAAAGGGCCTCCCCTTTTCCTCCACCAGTAAGACAAGTGGGTCACAAGAACTGGAAGTGGGAAATAAACCCCAAACTGTTTATTAACACCAAACAAAGCAGGGTAGAACAGGGGGAAAAAAAACCCCCGAAGTACAACAAATTCCTGGAGAAGGAAAAGACACATGGGCTCGGACCAGCCAGGGCCACCCCGCGGGCCCACCAGTGCCAACTCGCAGGCTCCCTGGATCGTAGGGAAGGGAAGGGAGGCAGTGAGGCAAGGGGAGGGAAGAGAAAAAGAACAAGAAAAACCAACAGAACCATTTTCCAGCTAGCCAGAACACCAAAAACCCAAGGAGCCACACAGCGCTCCCGGCGCACTCCCTCCCAGGCCCTGCCGAGACCCCGGAGCCCCCGAACCGTTGGGCTCTAGCTGTTGAACCGACCCGCACCCGGGCCCCGTGGATCCAGCCCCAGCCCTGGGTCCATCCTAAAGACACAGCGTCCTTGGGCATTGAGCGGAGGGTTAAGGAATAAAGCAGCCTCATAACATCACCCCAGGACAGTGTTCCAGTAGCGGGCCTGTTTCTCCCCATACCGTGTGTCCCCCACGCAGTGCCCCACCTTGCTGTCCAAGTGCAGGAGCTGCTCCAGGCTGTAGCTGAACCTCACCACCAACCTTGCCTGTTTGGTACCATTAATAAAGCGACACTCGGACTTTACCACGTGCTGGACGAGCCCTGTGTAAGCAGGACACAGGTCAGGGGGTGCTCCCCCAGCAGCCCCCAGCACGCTACAGCAAGCCAAGAGCTCAGGGAGCCACCCTGGATCCCCACTCCATAAGCCCTTGCTCCACGGCCGCCATGGGACCTTCCTTCCCAAAGTCCCACCCTCATTTCCACCCTTTTTCCATTGACTCCCCTCCTTTCCCATCAATCCCCAGCTGCCAGCCCCTGCCCCCATCAGTTTGGGGGTCCCAGTCCCCACTTTTGACCCTTTCCCAACCCTTTTCACACAATCCTCCCAATCCCCAGCCCCCTCCTGCTCAGTTTTCAGATCCCACCCTTTCCATTCCTCTCCCATCATCCCCCAGTCCTCAGCCCCTTTCCCATTCTTGCTTTAGGGGGTCCCACTCCCCCTCCAACTCATTTTATGGGTCCCACACACCCATTTTCCCTCCTCTCCCCACCTTCCCCACCATACCCGAGTCCTCTTCCACCCCCTCGGCTCACCTGAGAGCTCCATGCCTGTGGCCGGGGGGCTCCCAGCACCACCAGTGCCACCAGTATGGCCCCAGCTGCCCCATCCCCAGCACTGGGCAGGTGCTGAAACCTCCCCTCTCCCTTAATTCTGCTCCCAGGGGGCACTGGGGGTGAGGGGGGGCCCCAGGTGGGGAGCTCTGGGTGTGGCAGATCCACCTGGCACCTGGGCAGTCATCAGCGAGAAAAGCTCAGAGTGGCTAAAAATTGTTTAGTGACTTCTTTGATTGGCTGAGGAAAGGCCCAGGAGCTGAGATAAGGACCAGGAGAGCTCCTGCCCCGATCACCAGCATGGAAACACAGACCCAGTCTGGGGACAGGGATTGCATTTATTAGCAATGAAATCAGAGCACGAGAATGAGAAGTGAAATAAATCTCTCAAACATTCCCCGCAACCATGGGGATCATCTGGAACAGGGGTCACCAGGTCTCTGCCCAACGGGGGTCACTGTGCATCACCCCACATGGATCCTCTGCTGCGAGATGCAGTTGGAGCTCTTCCTGCACTCAGGGCACTCGCAGGGCTTCCCTTACTGGTGGCACTGTTGGTGTGTGGTCAAGTGAGAGCTCCTGGAGAAGCTCTTCCCACACTCAGGACACTCGTAGGGCCTCTCCCCGGTGTGGATGCGTTTGTGCCTGGTGAGGTCAAAGTTGTACCTGAAGCCCTTCCCGCAGTCGGGGCAGCAGAAGGGCCTCTCATCTGTGTGAATCCGCTGGTGCTGGAGGAGACTGGAGCTGGTCTGAAACCTCTTCCCACACTCCCCACACTCGTAGGGCCGTTCCCCTGTGTGGATCATCTGGTGGCAAATCAGGTGGGAGCGGCAGCTGAAGCTCTTCCCACATTCCCCACACACATAGGGCCGTTCCCCTGTGTGGACCTGGCGGTGGCGGATCAGGGTGGTGCTCTGGCTGAAGCTCTTCCCACATTCCCCACACACATTGGGCCGTTCCCCTGTGTGGACCTGGTGGTGGCGGATCAGGTTGGAGCTTGTGCTGAAGCTCTTCCCACATTCCCCACACACATAGGGCCGTTCCCCAGTGTGGATCAACCGGTGGTGGATCAGGGTGGTGCTCTTGCTGAAGCTCTTCCCACATTCCAAGCACTTGAAGCGTTTCTCCCTAGCATGACACTGCTCGTGGACCACCAGGTTTGAGCTCTGGCTGGATCTCCGGCCGCCATCCCGGCACAGGGTGGGTCTTTCCTCCTCACAGCTCCCTGGGCTGCGTTTGCAGCCCCTCCTCCTGTGGGATCTCCAGTGGTTTTCCTCCCCGCTGGATTCCTGCGCCATGGAGCTGCTCAAAATGGCCTCTTCCACCAGGTTCTGCCGCGGGGATTTGTCCTCCCTGGGCTCTGTCCTCAGCTCCTTGTCTGGGGGAGGAAGGACAAGGAGAGGATGGCATTTGCCTGCGTGCCACGGGGAAGGGGAAGGAGATCCCCCCAGTCCGTCCCCCGCAGGATGGCATCGGCAGCGGGGTTGTCCTGCAGCTGGGGGCCATGCTGGGCTGGGAGATGGAGCAGGAGAGAGGGGGAAAGGGGCAGGGACTTCCTCCTCACCTGCCTGGGTGTTCCGGGGCATCTTCCTCTTCCTCACAGCCTCCTCCTCCATCTGGCCAAGGTTTGGGAGTGGGAAATCCTGGTGTGGAGGGAAAAACAAGGTGTGAGTGTGTTGGCTTAGCGGTTCCTCCTGCCCAAGTCTTTCTCTAGAAGTCACCGGCTGTATCATGACTGTAAAATCCTCTCAAACACCGTGCTGGTTTTACCTGGCATGAGAAATGAACCCCACTGATCTGCCTCAAGAGAGATTAAGGTGGGAATTACAATTCACCAAAGAGATGACAAGAAATACCATGATACAGCTGTAACCCACAAAGGCTAAGTATAACCAGGCACCCTGGGACAAGAGCAGAACGGTGGTGGTTAGTTCCTGTGCTGAGCACCACCTGGTCCCGCTGCATGCAAAGCAAAAGGAAAGAAAACAAAACCTGTTGGTCAGAGTGGTGGACACAGTCCTGTCCAAGTGATGGGAGCAGTCTTGTCAACAGCGGTGGTCACAGTCCTCTTGGAGTCCTGCTCCTGCCCTGGATCTGTTAAGTGTTGCCAGAAGGCCCCAAACCCAGATTTTATATGCTCAGGTTCAGGTGGGAATGCTCAGCCCCTCCTCCAGGGCGGGCAGTTTCACAATGGAACGATGTCATCCTGGGAGTCATGGGATATTTTGGGAGCCTTGATGGTCTCAGTCCTTGCAGCTGCCCATTGTGCTGGGGCCATTCAGTCCATGATGGCCCATCAGCAGAGGTGAGCCCTCAGGCTGGGTGGGACTGTGCTGCTGCTACTCCGGAGGGAGTTATCACAGCTGAGTCATTGGTGTGCAGAAAAAGAAACATTGCCCTGCCTCCCAGGGTTTGCCTCTCCTTCCTTATCTCATTTAACAGCCAGCTCCTCATAGCCTGAGGGGTCAGGGGTGCACTGGGCAGCTCCTGCAAACGACCCATCATGAACAGCTCATCAGACATGAGATAAGGGGAGTGGAATGCACAGTTTGGTCCCACCCACAGAGGGCTAAAGTGGCCCCCTGCTCCTGTCAGCAGCACAGGCTGGCAGGCAGATGGCATTGTAAGGTCTTGCTCCACTTGGCTTTCAGCCCAGTAACCCACGGGCAGGGTCCCTTCCCACCCCAATCCTTCTGGGCTTCTGGCAGGGACTCGCTTCCCTTTCCTTCCTCCCTCTGCTTCCAGCTGGGAATGTGCTGGGAAATGTCCAGCAAAGCAGCCTTTGCTGTCTGCTCTGGGAGCCCACCCAGCTGCTGGACCTTGTCCCCTGGCCCTGCACGGCTCCCGTGGGAGGCACGGCAGGACCAGCACCCTGCGAGCCTCGGCAATGCCCCTCTGGGATCCACGGCACACCCTCCAGGGATCTGGAATTCCAGTTCCCAGTGTCATACATGAACCCCCTAATTAGCTTGGTCTTTGCATGTTAAGTGTTTTGGTTAGTTAATTTTGGGTTACACAACTTTAATTGAGTGTTAATGTTCACCCATCAGTCCAGGTACAAATATCAAGTTCTGTTATTAGTGTTTTCACTTGTTCAAAGCAGTTTATCTGCACCAGTCCCAGTTAAAATTCCCCTTCCAACTTTAAAAAGAGTTGTTTTTCTCATGTTCTCTGTATACTTTTGCAAATGTTTTAAGATGTGTTGGATGTATTTTAATATTTATTTTAAGGGTTTCTACTTTGCTCAGAACTAGCTCCAAACCCCAATTTCTAACAGCCAACAGCCAGTTTTAGACCTTTGGCCGTTGGTCTGTAAGTAAGCTCCATGGCAACCTGAATCTTAATAAGGACATGTTACCACTCTTACTCCAGCTGCTACTACCCCCCTGACAACGACGAGCTATTGGTAGACAGAGATAATCTGTCAAAGGAAAGCACCAATCACTTAGAACCAAAGGGGTGTGCCATGGGCGGTCTGTGGGCGGACTGGGGCGGAGCAAAGGAACTATAAAATAGTGAGTCAGCCTCAGAGCAGGTGCAGACCACTGCAGATTTAGCTGTGGTGGGCGCCAGTGCTGGGCACTTAAGCCTTACTCTTATTTAGGAGCCTTCAATAATTTTTCTCTGACTTTTGGGTTAGCTAAAAGTCAGCCCAGCACTGCAAGTTTTCCACCGGAGGTCCAGTGCTGTAAAAGCCCAAAGATCTCTAATCCCTGCGTTCCCGGGAATACCTCTAGAGCCACTAGGATCCCAAATTTTGATATTTTCCTGATTTTTATAATTTTTCAATTTTTTTTCTGTTTTAATAAATTATTTTAATTTTTCTAAGAGTTGTCTCGTTCCTCACACCAGCAAGGAGAAGATGTTCTGCCCTTGATGGCAAAGCTCTCAGGAAGGAGCCAGAAGCCAAGTGCAGCAAGATCTTACAGTGACATTTCACTGCCAGCCTTCATCACCTCACCCATGGTTGTTTTAGCTGGTGGATTGGGAACAAAATCAGAGGAGGGCCTTTGGTGGGAGCTGCCCTGGGTCCAGAGATGTGGAAGGTATCTTTTCAGCTTTTATACCGGCTAGCGCTTGTATTTCAATGCCTTAGAAAGCCTCGAGCAGCCTTGAGAGGTAGCAAGGGCGATCTAGCACTTTAGTAGCTCTAGAATCGGTACCTGAATCAGCTGCAGAGCAAATACCATCAGCAGAAGCAAAGAGGGAGAAATATAGCTCCCTGCTCGCTCAATTCCCTGCAGTTAGAAGCTTTCAAATGAGACAGACAACCAGAGATGTTTACAGGAAAGTAGCTGAGCTGAGAGAGAGCGTTTGCCTCCCCTCGACCATCTTTTATTCGGAGAAGGGGAAAGGGGAGGACTGGGGGCGGACCCGGGGCGAGCGGCCAATCAGACACTGCTGAAGAGTCTGAGTTACATTTGGCTTTGCCCGCGCTTGGAACAAAGGAGCTCAGAGCACATGTCTTTGGGAGGGGGGAGGGGAAGCTCAGAACAGGCAGCAACAATTCCCTATTTTTTTTTCTTTAAAGCTGGGTTGTAACTCTTAGTAACTTAAAAGTGCATAGAACAGTAACAAAACAACAGTGCAAAATATAATTGTAATCTATCGTCCCTACAACTCGACAGTACCTAGGATGCCTTTAAACTAGTTCCCCAGTCAAAACTCAGGGGTTTAGTCAGGACATCTATGGTATGGAGTATCAGGATGAAGATTTACAAAATACAGTGCAAAAACCTGAGTGCAAAACAGTGCAACTTAACTTAAGGGATTAACATAAAGATCTGCAGTAGGGGGTTTACATGAAGGTGCAAAATTAGGATTCTTTTTACGGCGTCTCTTCCAGGAGGCAGTTTTAACCTCCTTAACTTTTGAGGAAGTGACATAAGGTTTTACCCACTTCCCTGGGATCCATCTCAGTCCTTGAGGGGTAGATACACTGGCATACCCACGTCCCCAAGTTACAAGTTTGTATGGTCCTTGGATTTTTTGAGTCTCTGGGTCCCGGATCAGGACTTCTGGATTTTCCTTCAGTTTCTGTCTCCTGGTGTTCTGGAAATGACGATAGATGGGAGGGTTTGGATCCTCAAAGGTGCCATTCAGGAAGTTTATGGTAAACAGTGCTTTGCTGAGTCTGAGGACAGGTGAGTTGAGTTTGGTGGTCCCTGATTGTTGTAGCAGCATTCGCTTGAGGGTTTGATGGGCACGTTCAACAATGCCTTGTCCAGTTGGGGAGTGAGGAATACCTGTAACATGTCGAAATCCCCACTGCTGACGAAAGTTTTTAAACTCCTGGGAGGTGTAGGCAGGTCCATTATCAGTTTTTATCTCCTCAGGTATACCGAGCACAGCAAAAGCTTGGACAAGATGTTTTTCAACATCCTTAGCCTTTTCACCTGCATGTGCAGAGGCATACATAGCACCAGAGAAGGTATCAATAGAAACATGAACGTATTTTAATCTCCCAAATTCGGGGAAATGTGTGACGTCCATTTGCCACACTTCACCGCTATTAATGCCTCTGGGATTGACCCCCATGCCCAGTGATGGAAGCTGTAGCTTCTGGCAGTTGGGACACGTTGCCACTATTGCTTTTGCCTGTGTCCGCGACAGATGGAACATGCGGATAAGAGCAGGAATATTTTGATGGTACATGGCATGGCTCAATTTTGCTTGTTCAAAAACTTGGGGGAGCTTTGGTAAGTCGGCTGATAGAACTATGTCTGCTGGCATAGCCAGAGCATCAGCTCTACGATTACCCTCTGCAATAAATCCTGGCAGGTTTGTATGTGATTTCACATGCATGACAAAATAGGGATGCTCTCTGTGGGAAACCAGATAAATTAATTTTGAGAGCAAATCATAAATTTTCTTGTTTGAGATTTCTTTTAGGAGAGCATGCTCAGCTCTAACAGTTACTCCAGCTACATATGCTGAGTCTGTGACCAAATTAAAGGGTTCTTTGAACCTCTCAAATGCTCTAACAACAGCTGCTAATTCAGCTACTTGTGGTGATCCCTGGATTACCTCGATGTCAGATTCCCACTTTTGTGTCTTTGGATTTTTCCATGTGACCACGGACTTTTTACTTTTTCCTGAGGCATCAGTAAAAACGGTAATCGCATCGAGGGGTTTTCTACTTTGAATCTCTCGAGGGATGAAAGAGAATGGCAGATTAAACATGTCATGTTTTGGGTAATGATTTGAGATTTGGCCTGAGTAACTATCTAATGCAAACTGTAAATTTATATTATTTTGGAGTAGGTGAGCTAATGCGTCAGTTGTTACAGGTAAATAGATGCATGCAAAGTCACATCCTGCCAGGGTGCGGAGCCTTGCTCTACCCTTCATGATAATTTTTGCCATTAGTTCTTGTGGCTGTGTGATGGTTTTAGGAGGTTGGAGTGGAAGGAATACCCATTCAATTATGATGAGGGGTTCCTTCTGCTCTTTGTCCCACTGAAATATGGGGCCATGAAAGCGTGGTACCTTCCCTAGAATGACAAGCTTAAAGGGTAGGGAGGGCTGATACCTGTGCGCTTGTCTGGTGGAAATGAGCTCTTGTATCTTTTTGAGAGACTGCCTTGCCTCTTCTGTCAGGGATCTAGGGGATGCTGGACCGCCTTCCCCTTTTACTAGGTTTGCAAGAGGAGCTACATCCTCTGTGGTGAGTCCTAACCAGGACCTTAAATACTTCAGTGTCCCACAGATCTGTTGCACTTCCTCTAGTGTTTTTGGGTTATTATTAATGGTGACAGGTATTGGGGTGATAGAGGTTTCTGTGATTTTGAGTCCGAGGTATTTCCAAGGGCTTGTTCTCTGCATTTTTTCAGGTTGTAATTCAAAGCCCTTGGCCTCTAGGGCCTCAACCACCATGTTAAGTGTCTGCTCGAGATACTGATTATTGGGAGCACACACCAGCACATCATCCATGTAATGCAGGATGATGGCTTTCTCTGCTTTGGCACGGATGGGAGATAGAATTTTAGCAATATACTCTTGGCAGAGAGTTGGGGAATTTTTCATACCTTGGGGAAGCACAAGCCAATGATAACGTTCCATGGGAGTTTCACGATGAAGAGATGGTACAGAAAATGCAAATCGGGGGGCATCTGCAGGGTGGAGTGGAATATGAAAGAAGCAATCTTTAATGTCAAGAACAGCTAAATGCCAATGTTGTGGGAGCATTGAAGGTGATGGCATACCTGGTTGAAGGGGTCCCATGTCTTCAATAACCTTATTAACTTCTCTAAGATCTTGGAGTAGCCTATATTTGTTCTTTCCCGGTTTTTGGATTACAAACACGGGTGTGTTCCATGGGCTGTTAGTTGGAACTATATTTCCTTTAGCCAATTGTTCAGCTACTAATGTTTTGAGTGCCTCTAAGTTTTCTTTTTTTAACGACCACTGGTTAACCCACACGGGTTCATCTGTTTTCCAAGTTAATTTCTGTGGATGGCACTCTGCTTCAGTGGCCTGCAAGGGAAAATTTTGATGTCTAGGCGTGATATCAATTTTTGTTCCCCACTGAGACATGGCATCCCTTCCCCACAGGGTGAATTTGGTGTCTAGGACATACGGACGAAGTGTCGCTATTTGTCCTTCAGGACCTTCAATTTGGATGGTGTGTTTGGACTGCTTTGCAATTTGGGTGCCTCCAATCCCTTGTATGATGCCCTGAGATTGCAATTCCCATTGCGTAGGCCACTTATCAAATGGAATGACAGACACATCAGCACCTGTGTCTATCATTCCCATTATACTGATTTTATGTGATTTGTAACGGAGCTTACATTCTATTACAGGTTTGTCGTTTCCCAAAACCTCAGTCCAACAGATGGCTGGGATATGACCATCTGTGGGCAGGTATTTATAGGGCAGTGGAAAGGCCTGTGCAATGACTTGACCTTTAGGCATAAAGTACGGTGGATATATACATTGTACCATTAGGTTAGAACACCCGTTCTGATCCACTTTCATGAGTGTGGGTGTAACCTCTATCCCAGCAGGTGTTTCCCGAGTGTCCCCAATAACAAAAAGGTATGTAAATTCTGGCATGTGGTCCACATTCTGGAATGAAATGGGTATTACAGTCTGTTGTTGTTGAAATGGTGTGCTTTATCACAGGTTACCTTAAACCTGAGTCCAGAAGTCCAAGTTGCTTTGTCTGCAGCCCTATTTATGTCTGAACGCGGAGCTGTTAGGACGCGTTGAGTCGCGAGTTTCCCTGCTGTTGACCTGGGGAAACAGTCTTTGGAGAGTTTTTATCAGCAGTTATAATTGCTCTGCAATTGCGAGCTACATGTCCCTTTTTCTGACAACGATAGCATACAAAGTTACCGCGCGATTGAGTTTCTCCTGTACCTGTAACATTCTCCACAACCTCCCCAACCATCCCCACTTTTTTCAAAAGGGGAGCAGCTGTGTTCAGCTGCACCTTCTTCGTACAGACTTCGAGGATGGATTCAACAGTAGGAGGAGGATACAGCGGGAGAGTGAGAATGACTTGTTTGCAAGCATCATTCGTATTAACTTGGAGAAGTTCGAGTAGGAGCGCTTGTTGGAGGTCAGGATTAGGGACCTGGGAAGAGACAGCTTCGTACAAACGGTTATAAAAGTGAATAATATTTTCATTTGGCGATTGCTTGATGGTGGTATAATGAGAATTAGGAGTTTGAGATGGTAATAATGTTAAGGCCTTTTCAGCAGCACGTGTGATTTCAGTAAGAACTGGACGAGGGATAAGCATTGCTTGTTTTTGAGGATTTGCCATATTATTGTCACCAGATAAAAGGTCTAATGTGATATAATTGTTTTCAAAATCCAGGTAATTATCTGGAGTTTGCCATAAAATTTTTAATAAATCAGATAAAATTATTTTCCGTTGCTTTTTCCACACCATAAAATCACCAGGTGTGAGAAGAGTTTGCATTAATGTAAGTAAATCATGAGGTACAAGTAAGTGAGTTGCAGAAGTAGCGCTTAAAAGGCTCTTAAAATAATTACTATGCATTCCAAACTCCTTAATTGCCTTGCACAAATCCTTAATATCAGAATAAGTAAGGGGTTTCCAGTCAGGGTTTGCTCCATTGCTAGTACAAGAGAGTGTAGTAGAAGCAGTTGGAGTTACTTCCTGGTAGCCATGGGTTCCTGGATTCAGAGGGGCAGTCACAGGACTGTGGGAACCTGGGGCAGGACAATGGGAAGCAGGGGCGGGGAGTGGAGGGGCAGGGGTGGGGAGTGGAGGCGGGGACACGGCTGGAGGAGGGGAGGGGTCGGGGGCGGGGTTGTGGGAGGCAGGGGCGGCACTTGAGCCATGGGCGGGAACAGAGGGAGGGGTGAAACATGATGCTGTGGGGGCGGGGTCGGGGGCGGGGTCAGGTTGTGACACAAGAGTGGGAGGGGATGGGGACAAGAAGGGATTTGTGGGATGGGGAGAAAGGGATTGTGGGAGGTGTAGTTTGGAGAGGAAGGAACATTGCGTCTGCCATTACTGGAGACAAACAAACTCGGAGAAACGGGGTTGGGGGGAGGGGATTTTTCCCGGGCTGCCAGCACATGGCAATGGCTGTCCCTGGGAACAAAGAGATCAGGGGAGAAGGGGTTTTTATGCACGCTTGAAACATGAGGGCTAGAAACTGGGGAAAAGGCAGTGGAGAAGAGGGGTTGGGAAGGTCCTGGGATGGGCTCCGGATTCCCATCCAAGGCAGGGTGCTGAGGAAACACGGGTGAGCCAGGAGGACGATAGCTCTCCTGTGCTGAGAAGCAGTCTGCTCTAGCTGTGTTTTCCAGCGTAGGGGAAGAGGGGTCCGGGACACAGGGGTTGGAAGAGGGTATAAGGGAATTAACGGGGGTTTTGCAGTGGCTTTTCATGTACTGCCTTTTTCTCTGGCAAAGTATAACTTAGTAACAGGAGAGGAAAGAATTTTGAAACTGTTTCATCTCCTGCACGCCTCAGAGAGGAGAGTTTTCTCCCCACCTTATCCCAAAATTCAGCAGATCTTATGTCTTCGGAGGTCAGATTAGGAAAGTACTGAAAAAGCCATTGTACAAAAGATTGAAGTAGATTTTTAGGGTATTTATGCCCAGTTAAAGAAAGGTAACTTTGAACTTGGTGGTATATTTCTCTATGGTGTGCAGAAACTTCAGATCCCATTATGAATGCACAGCAAACCTCAACCCCTTACTCGCCAAAAAGGAGGAAAAAAAAAAAAGAGAAAGTTTACACTGGCACCAGCTTAAGACAGGAGCCCCTAAACCAGCAGGGAAATACTCACCAGAATTCTGGATTTATCACAGGAAAGCAGGTCCGGAGAAAAAAAAAACGCGAGAAGGGTCTTCTGCTTTCCAGCCGTTCCCTCGCCACGTGGCGTGGGGGAGGGTACAGGCTGAGGCTCTGGGCTCGATGTCACACAAAAAGTAACACCTCGCCACACAGAGCTGGCACAGCAGGACGTGCCGAGCTAACTCCAGCAGACACGCAGCTGCCGGGACACCCTGAGTGTCTCTCAGAACCGGAGTTCAGAGATAGCACGTTGGGCGCCAAATGTGGAAGGTATCTTTTCAGCTTTTATACCGGCTAGCGCTTGTATTTCAATGCCTTAGAAAGCCTCGAGCAGCCTTGAGAGGTAGCAAGGGCGATCTAGCACTTTAGTAGCTCTAGAATCGGTACCTGAATCAGCTGCAGAGCAAATACCATCAGCAGAAGCAAAAGAGGGAGAAATATAGCTCCCTGCTCGCTCAATTCCCTGCAGTTAGAAGCTTTCAAAATGAGACAGACAACCAGAGTTGTTTACAGGAAAGTAGCTGAGCTGAGAGAGAGCGTTTGCCTCCCCTCGACCATCTTTTATTCGGAGAAGGGGAAAGGGGAGGACTGGGGGCGGACCCGGGGCGAGCGGCCAATCAGACACTGCTGAAGAGTCTGAGTTACATTTGGCTTTGCCCGCGCTTGGAACAAAGGAGCTCAGAGCACATGTCTTTGGGAGGGGGGAGGGGAAGCTCAGAACAGGCAGCAACACACCAGCAGCTGGGAAGGTTGAGCGGTGTAATGGACTGCTTAAAACCACCTTGAAGGCACTGGGTGGGGGGACTTTCAAAAACTGGGAGGTGCATTTAGCAAGAGCCACCTGGTTAGTTAACACCCGAGGCTCCACCAGCCGAGCAGGCCCTGCCCAATCCGAACCCCTACAAACAACAGACGGGGATAAGGTTCCAGTGGTGCACATGAGAGGTATGCTTGGAAAAACTGTTTGGGTAAAGTCTGCCTTGAGCAAAGACAAACCCATCCGTGGGGTCGTTTTTGCTCAGGGACCAGGTTGCACCTGGTGGGTGATGCAAAAGGATGGAGAGACCCGATGCTTACCTCAAGGGGACCTTGTTTTAGGGTGAACTACCCATGGCTCTGTACTTGTATCAGTATCAGCATGTATATTTGTATATAATCTGGGTGATGCATAGATTTACATGGTTAAAAAAAGTTACGTTTCATGTAACATGTTAGTATGGGAAAAAATTCGGGGTGGATAATGTTGGGGTTTCAGTTTAGTCTTAGTTTTTTTCCTGTTAAAGGAATTTTTTCCCATATGCATGTTGCTAGGGGACAAATAGCTGTACTTTAGAAAGACAAAAAGGGGGGTGGGGTGGGCCTGGCTACTCCTTTGTCTACACCTGGGTGTGGGGGCAGTTCGCTCTGAGCGTCCGGAGAGAGAAGCTGCAGAGAAAGGAGCTGCTGTTTCTTTCTTTTTGGCCGTTCTTTCTTCCTGCTGGAAACAACGCCGGGACCCCAAAAGCCGCTTTCCCTGCCCTGCTGGAGACCGGGCTGTGGCTGCCCTGCCCCGCTGCTGCTTCGAGCTTTCGGGCCCTGCTCGCGCTGCCTGCCTGGGCCTCCGTGGGGTTCTCCCATCTGGATACATCTCGCCTGCCACCCGGGATTTGCGTTCGTCCCCGCCGCTCCAGCCTGCCATTCTAGCCTGCCGTTCCAGCCTGCCGTTCCAGCCTGCTGTTCCTGAGAGTCCGGGATCGGCTGCCCAGGGGTTTGTGAAGCCTTTGTTCCATCCCTTCCCGGGATCCCAGGGCACCGGTGCCGCGTGTTTCCCGAGCTCGCTCCGGAGCGCCCCCTGCAGCCGCGGGGGAACCATCGCACCTGCCCTGCTCACCGGGAGCCGCCAGCGCCCCTGCCGGCTGCGAGCGGAACTGCACCCGAGGGGAAAGGGCCCGACAGCCGAGAAGGCTGGCACTGGGTTTGTGATTGCTGTTACTGCCAGAGTTGTTCTTGTTTTGTATGACTGGTTATATACATATATATATATATATATATATAGTAAAGAACTGTTATTCCTATTTCCCACATCTTCGCCTAAAGGCCCTTGATTTCAAAATATAATAACTTAGAGGGAAAAGGGGTTATATCTGCCACTTCAAGGGGGGGCTTCTGCCTTCCTTAGCAGACACCTGTCTTTCAAAACCGAGACACCCACGACAGGTGGGATTGGGGTGAGGGCTGGGGCTGGGATTGGGGCTGGAACTGGGACTGGGATTGGGATTAGCTCTAATAATGGTATGGGATGTGGGCTGCCGCTGGGGCTGGGTTTGGATTTAGAGCTAAATGTGGGACTGGAGTGTGGGCTGGGGCTGGTGTTGAGGCTGGAGTTAGGGCTAAATTTGGCACTGGGGTTGGGGTTTGGGTTAGATTTGGAAATGGGGCTGGGTTTGGAGTTAGGGCTGAACGTGGGATTTGAGATAAGGCTGGAGGCTGGGGCAGGGGCTGGAATTGCAGCCGGGATTGCAGCTCGGGCTAAACGTGGGATTTGGTTTGGGGCTGAGGGTTTAGAAAGGGGCTGGGATTGGGGCTGGGGTTGGAGTTAGGGCTGAGATTTGGATTACAGCTGGGATTGGGGTCAAGGCTAAATGTAGGATTGGCTTTAGGGCTGGGGATGGGATTGGGTCTGGGGCTAGACGAGTCTGGGACTGGGATGAGATTAAACACGGGATGGTGAGTTTGTCTAAACGTGGTGTGAGACTGAGATCAGGATCAGGGTGAGGTTTGGGACTGAGCACACGCAGAGCGGGACAGCTGAGGTGTCACTGCAGGATGTCCCTGGCACCGTCCCAACCCTCCTCAGGCACCTCCAAACATGGGGGGCAGCTGGGTGGTCCAAGATCCAGGTGCTGCCACGCTGCCCCTCCATTCCACGTGAGCATTGCGGGAAGGCAGCCCTGAATGTGACCCTTGGGGGTCTGGGATCAGCCTTCACATCCCTGTGGGAGCAGCGACAGAGAGGACGAGAGACTTTCCCCCTCTTATTCCTGTGGAAGGGTGAACCCCAGCTGCCCTTTTCTTCTGCTGCCTCCTCATCTGCTCAGGTGAGGATGTCAAACTCCCCAGGAGCAGGAAGAAGCCCATTCCGGGTTTCCTTGTGTCTGCAGCCTGGAACATCCACTCAGAGCAGAGCACTTTGTGAAAGCCCTGCAGAATGACAGCAGGAGGAGGTTTGTGAGAAAGGCAGGAAATGGTATTTTGATAGGAAATCAAAATTCCAAATTATTTCTTTCTGTCACGTTTATTTTCAGTCAGTTCTGGTCTGGTTTCCAGAGTGCCACCTTCTCAGCTGACTGTATTTGTGTCCTCCTTCCTCTTCTGCCTTTCTTTGCCTGCTCTGTTTGTCTCTCAGTGTCTCTCTGGACCCAGGGCAGCTCCCACCAAAGGCCCTCCTCTGATTTTGTTCCCAATCCACCAGCTAAAACAACCATGGGTGAGGTGATGAAGGCTGGCAGTGAAATGTCACTGTAAGATCTTGCAGTACTTGGCTTTTGAATCCTTCCTGAGAGCTTTGCCTTCAAGGGCAGGAACATCTTCTCCTTGCTGGGAACTGTAATTCCAGATCCCTGGAGGGTGTGCCGTGGATCCCAGAGAGGCATTGCCGAGGCTCGCAGGGTGCTGGTCCTGCCGTACCTCCCACGGGAGCTGTGCAGGGCCAGGGGACAAGGTCCAGCAGCTGGGTGGGCTCCCAGAGCAGACAGCAAAGGCTGCTTTGCTGGACATTTCCCAGCACATTCCCAGCTGGAAGCAGAGGGAGGAAGGAAAGGGAAGCGAGTCCCTGCCAGAAGCCCCAGAAGGACTGGGGTGGGAAGGGACCCTGCCCGTGGGTTACTGGGCTGAAAGCCAAGTGGAGCAAGACCTTACAATGCCATCTGCCTGCCAGCCTGTGCTGCTGACAGGAGCAGGGGGCCACTTTAGCCCTCTGTGGGTGGGACCAAACTGTGCATTCCACTCCCCTTATCTCATGTCTGATGAGCTGTTCATGATGGGTCGTTTGCAGGAGCTGCCCAGTGCACCCCCGACCCCTCAGGCTATGAGGAGCTGGCTGTTAAATGAGATAAGGAAGGAGAGGCAAACCCTGGGAGGCAGGGCAGTGTTTCTTTTTCTGCACACCAATGACTCAGCTGTGATAACTCCCTCCGGGGTAGCAGCAGCACAGTCCCACCCAGCCTGAGGGCTCACCTCTGCTGATGGGCCATCATGGACTGAATGGCCCCAGCACAATGGGCAGCTGCAAGGACTGAGACCATCAAGGCTCCCAAAATATCCCATGACTCCCAGGATGACATCATTCCATTGTGAAACTGCCCGCCCTGGGGGAGGGGCTGAGCATTCCCACCTGAACCTGAGCATATAAAATCTGGGTTTGGGGCCTTCTGGCAACACTTAACAGATCCAGGGCAGGAGCAGAACTCCAAGAGGACTGTGACCACTGCTGTTGACAAGACTGCTGCCATCACTTGGACAGGACTGTGTCCACCACTCTGACCAACAGGTTTTGTTTTCTTTCCTTTTGCTTTGCATGCAGCGGGACCAGGTGGTGCTCAGCACAGGAACTAACCACCACCGTTCTGCTCTTGTCCCAGGGTGCCTGGTTATACTCAGCTCTTTGAGGGTTAGAGCTGTGTCATGGTATTTCTTGTCATCTCTTTGGTGAATTGTAACTCCCACCTTAATCTCTCTTGGGGCAGATCAGTGGGGTTCATTTCTCATGCCAGGTAAAACTAGCACGGTGTTTGAGAGGATTTTACAGTCATGATACGCCCGGTGACTTCTAGAGAAGGACTTGGGCAGGAGGAACCCCTAAACCATCACACTCACGCCTTGCTTTTCCCTCCACACCAGGATTTCCCACTCCCAAAACTTGGCCAGATGGAGGAGGAGGCTGTGAGGAAGAGGAAGATGCCCCGGAACACCCAGGCAGGTGAGGAGGAAGTCCCTGCCCGTTTCCCCCTCTCTCCTGCTCCATCTCCCAGCCCAGCATCGCCCCCGGCTGCAGGACAACCCCGCTGCCAATGCCGTCCTGCCGGGGACGGACTGGGGGGATCTCCTTCCCCTTCCGTGTGGCACGGAGGCAAATGCCATCCTCTCCTTGTCCTTCCTCCCCCAGACAAGGAGCTGAGGACAGAGCCCAGGGAGGACAAATCCCCGCGGCAGAACCTGGTGGAAGAGGCCATTTTGAGCAGCTCCACATCGCAGGAATCCAGCTGGGAGGAAAACCACCGGAGATCCCACAGGAGGAGGGGCTGCAAACGCAGCCCAGGGAGCTGTGAGGAGGAAAGACCCACCCTGTGCCGGGATGGCGGCCGGAGATCCAGCCAGAGCTCAAACCTGGTGGTCCACGAGCAGTGTCATGCTAGGGAGAAACGCTTCAAGTGCTTGGAATGTGGGAAGAGCTTCAGCCAGAGCACCACCCTGATCCACCACCGGTTGATCCACACAGGGGAACGGCCCTATGTGTGTGGGGAATGTGGGAAGAGCTTCAGCCACCGCTCCCACCTGATTCGCCACCAGATGATCCACACAGGGGAACGGCCCTACAAGTGTGGGGAGTGTGGGAAGAGGTTTCAGACCAGCTCCAATCTCCTCCTGCACCAGCGGATTCACACAGATGAGAGGCCCTTCCGCTGCCCCGACTGCGGGAAGGGCTTCAGGTACAACTCCGGCCTCACCAGGCACAAACGCATCCACACCGGGGAGAGGCCCTATGAGTGTCCTGAGTGTGGGAAGAGCTTCAGCCAGAGCAATCACCTTATCTGCCACCAGAAGATCCACACCAGGGAGAGGCCCTATGAGTGTCCCGAGTGTGGGAAGAGCTTCTCCAGGAGCTCTCACTTGACCACACACCAACAGTGCCACCAGTAAGGGAAGCCCTGCGAGTGCCCTGAGTGCAGGAAGAGCTCCAACTTCATCTCGCAGCAGAGGATCCATGTGGGGTGATGCACAGTGACCCCCGTTGGGCAGAGACCTGGTGACCCCTGTTCCAGATGATCCCCATGGTTGGGGGGAATGTTTGAGAGATTTATTTCACTTCTCATTCTCGTGCTCTGATTTCATTGCTAATAAATGCAATCCCTGTCCCCAGACTGGGTCTGTGTTTCCATGCTGGTGATCGGGGCAGGAGCTCTCCTGGTCCTTATCTCAGCTCCTGGGCCTTTCCTCAGCCAATCAAAGAAGTCACTAAACAATTTTTAGCCACTCTGAGCTTTTCTCGCTGATGACTGCCCAGGTGCCAGGCGGATCTGCCGCACCCAGAGCTCCCCACCTGGGCCCCCCTCACCCCCAGTGCCCCTCGGGAGCAGAATTAAGGGAGAGGGGAGGTTTCAGCATCTGCCCAGTGCTGGCGATGGGGCAGCTGGGGCCATACTGGTGGCACTGGTGGTGCTGGGAGCCCCCCTGGCCACAGGCATGGAGCTCTCAGGTGAGCTGATGGGGTGGGAAGAGGAGTCCGGGTATGGTGGGAAAGGTGGGGAGAGGAGGGAAAATGGGTGTGTGGGACCCATAAAATGAGTTGGAGGGGGAGTGGGACCCCCTAAAGCAAGAATGGGAAGGGGGCTGAGAACTGGGGGATGATGGGAGAGGTGTGGGAAAGCTTAGAAATTGGGGATTGGGAAAGGTGGGATCTGAAAACTGAGCAGGAGGGGGCTGGGGATTGGGAGGATTGTGTGAAAAGGGTTGGGAAAGGGGCAAAAGGGGGGACGGGGACCCCCAAGCTGATGGGGGCAGGGGCTGGCAGCTGGGGATTGATGGGAAAGGAAGGGAGAATGTAGAGGGATTCCTTGTGGAATATAGGATACCTCAGGAGGGCTTGGGCACCCCAGGGCGGTTGCAGAAGTACCCCTGACGGGGCCTCCGGCTGAAAACAGGCTTGCAAGGCACCTGCTCGCTGGCAGCCTTGAACAGCCTTGGGAAAAAGTATGCACTGGTCAGCTCCCCCGTTGCTTCGAGGCTTTCTCATGGGAAAGGGGCGTGAACTTTGGAGAAAGTATAACTTGGTGTAACCGGACAATAAAAGAGGAGCACAATGCTCAAATCGGATCGGTGTTCGTGTCATGACTCTTGCTGGATTCCCCTGCTCCCGGGACCCCCCCCGCTACACATGGCGCCCGAATGGCAGGGACCCGAGTGAGTTTTGCTTCAGGCAGGTTTGCTTCAATGCGGTAAGACTCTGAATTTCATCGTATCGGTGCGGTGGAGCCAGGGGAACGAGAGCGGGTGGCCCCAAAGCCGAGTAAAGCCGGGGGCCCGGTCTCAAAGCAGAATAGAAAGCCAGAGGATAAGTCCCAAAGCTGAGTAAAGCCGGGGGCTAAACCTCAAAGCCGAGTGGCCGGAGACCGTATTTTCCCGCGGTCGAGCGAATACCTGCAGCACAGAAGCTATGGACTACGGGGCAGGACCTCGACTCCTAGCTAATATTCTCTCTATGAGAGGCGAAATCGTAAAAGACCAAGATCTGAATGCCCTCATTACGTGGGCCCGGGAACATGGATTATTGAGTTACACTTTGCTTTTGTTCTCAACCGAAGCGTGGGGGGAAGTTGGATATACATTGTGGCTGTCCATGATTGAGGGAGGAAAGGAAGCTAAAGAAGCTAAAGCTCTCGGCTTAACCTGGAGGGCAGTAACTGGCACTCTCGCAGAGATGAAAACAGAGAGGACAGTGGCTGCGGCTGGCACAGCGGCTTTAGAGAGTAGCAGCTCCGGGAAAGAAACAGACGGGGGTCTTATGGAGCAGCGGCCAGAGACCAGAGCAGAGTCCAGGGTAGCACAGTTCTTCAGGCTGGCCGTGAGAAGACCGATTAAAGGCACAGCAGCACCCGTCCACTCACTGCGGGAGTTGCTGGACTCAGCAGGGCAGGATGGTATCCCTCCGACGGCTGAGAGAGAAATGGCTGCGAACGCAGAAACAGAGCCGCCCGACTCAGGGGGCGGGGCACAGGCAGGCCAAAGAGGAACAGGCGGTCCTGGTGTCCGGCCGAAAGCGGCAGAGCAGTCGTGCGGTCCTAACTCCTGGCCAAAAGCGGCAGAGCGCAACCCCCCTCTGCGAGACAGCGGAGCAACATCCGGCAGTGAAGCGGCTTCTGCGGTTTTGTCGCCTGCAGAGCCAGAGCCAGCCAGGGCTGCCGGGGGCCAGCCCCAAGAGGGGGAGAAGCACCAAGAAATGATGCAAGAAGTAATCAAAAAGCTTGCTGACTTATCTACACAGCAAGATGCGCTAGAGTCCAAAGCTTGTGATGTTACACCATCAGCACCATGGCGTCCCGTGGCCTCACCGGTCAAGTTAGCACCCAGAGCTCCTATGTTCCCGTCGGGAGAATCAGGCACAGTGCTTACAGCCCCTCCCTTCCCGCCAGAGGAGGTGCAGCCGTCGTTTCCATCAGCCCCAACAGGGAGGACTGACCCATTGCGACGGAGATGGAATGGAGTTATCCGTGATGCAATCATTGAGGGTGATTGGCAAGCAGTGAATGCCCTCGCTTGCCCTGTACACATACAAGGGGACACTGCAAAGTGGGAACCCCATGACTGGAAGATCTTGCAGCAAGCCAAGCAAACGGTCACCACGCATGGCTCGCGGTCTGAAGCTGCACAAAGCATTCTGCAGTTTATCTTTACAGCAGATGTCCTGTGTCCTAATGATTGCATCAGCATCGCACAGTTGTTATTAACCCCTTCTCAGTTCCTGCTCTGCGAGCGAACGTGGAAACAGCTAGCACAAGAAGAAGCTAGCAAACATCAAAGTGACACACAAGACCCACTGTATGCACTCCAAGCTGACATGCTAACTGGGAGCGGGGCTTATGGAGCCACGGTGACACAGCTGACCATGCCCGTAGTCATTCATCAGTTGTCACAGACTCTTGCCCACAAAGCCTTGTTGTCAGTACCTGAAAAGAAGAAGTCTCCCCCGTATGCAGGAGTCCGACAGGGGCTCTCAGAGCCATATGGTCAGTTCATTGACCATTTGTCAGCAGCCTTAAAGGATGCAACTGAGCTCTCTGAAGAGCTCCAAGAGCAAATGTTCCAAACACTTGCCTTTGAAAATGCTAATAGACAAACTAAGACAATTCTTGCCACGCTGCCCCAAGGAGCAGGTGTAGACGAGATGCTCGTACGTGCTGCCCGTTCAGAACAGTCATCTCAAACAACTGCCTTTACTGCAACACTGCAGAATGTCCTGTGACAACAGGGACAAGTCATCGCCGCAGCACTGACCAGAGGGGTGCCCAGCAAGTGGTGCCGTGCTCCAGGACCCCGAAGCGAGAAGGCGCAGTCAGCATCAGCTCCTGAGGAAAGTGATGCCACTACTTCAACAGCTGGAACTCTGGGACCTCTGTCCCAAAAAGCCTTGGGAGAGGCTGCAGACGTGGCAGAGTGAGGGAGCTGAGGACTTGCCAGATCCACCACTCTCCGTAGCAGGAGAAGTAGCGAGACCCTGGGCGAATGGAACAGCTGCCCTGGGTGGTTGCTAGTGACTTGTGGTGGGTGTCGGAGAACCCTCTCCAAAGGCCAAACTAAGAAGGAGAGTTGCATATATTTTTGGGTATAGCACCAAACACAGAGGTAGAGTGAGAAATTGTTTTTTGACTGTCTTGAGACAAGAGCATTGGCGGACATTTTCAATCAGCTGTCCACCCATTTAGATCGAGTGAAGGCAGTTCATTTGGCTAGCATCTATGTTTTTACCTGGTGCTTCAGCAGCCAAGGCTCATGCTATTTTGCATCAACTTGCTTGCTGGGAGAGGGATAAGTTAAACATAACTTCGCAGATGCTTGATGAGTTAAGCGTAGATGTTACTAGTGTTAGACATACAGTATTACAAAATCGATTTTTTGTAATTGATTTTCTACTACTAGCTCACGGCCACGGCTGTGAAGAGTTACAGGGTATGTGCTGTATGAATCTTTCTGACCATTCTGTCCCAATTCACAAGCACCCCTCTGACCTCCAGAGGGGCCTACACATCCTTCAGGAGACAGACGACCCTATTGGAGATTGGCTTAAGGGTCTGGGTATCACCGGATAGCTGCGTACCTTGGTAGTAGAAGGCTGACGATTGCTATTTGTAGTTACTTTAGGTTTAATAACACTTGGGTGTATTTTTTTTTTTTTTTGCCTTAAAGCGGGGCTTCAAAAAATCATCGACCAGACCTGGGTTGCCCAAAAAGAAAACGGGGGTTGTGTAGAGGAATTCCTTGTGGAATATAGGATACCCCAGGAGAGCTTGGGCATCCCAGGGCTGTTGCACAAGTACCCCTGATGGGGCCTCCGGCTGAAAACAGGCTTGCAAGGCACCTGCTCACTGGCAGCCTTGAACAGCCTTGGGAAGGGGTATACAATGGTCAGCTCCCCCACTGCTTCGAGGCTTTCTCATGGGAAAGGGGCGTGAACTTTGGAGAAAGTAATACTTGGTGTAACCGGACAATAAAATAGGAGCACAATGCTCAAATCGTATCGGTGTTCGTATCGTGACTCTGGCTGGATTCCCCTGCTCCCGGGACCCCCCCCTGCTACAGTTCCCCACCTCCGTGTGTCCTCGGAGCCTGTGGGGATCTCCAGTCCACGGCTGTGCCTGCCATGGGGAGCTGAGCTTCCACTGCTTGGGGTCTCACCTTGTACTGGCCCTCGTGGGGCTCAGTCAAAATGTGGAACTCTCTCTCCTTCCATCGGAAGTGACAGTCCCCAGTCTTCTCCTCTTGTCCCCAGGGCCGTGCAAGTGGCATCCAGCCCCTCGGTGACACGAAATGACAGCTGGAGGAGTTGTTGTGACACACGGCACAGCAGAGACACCCAGAACCTGCAGCAACAGCAGCCATGGGTGGGGGGTTCCTGCACCCCCACAGGCCACAGAGGGGCCCCCAATGCACCCCCACACCACAGGGCTCGGGGAACCTCGGACACATCCCCCCAGCCTGGGCACAGCCCAGCCCAGCCCCGCTCCTCCCACCCACTGAGTCCTGTCCCCGTCTGGGACCCGCACAGTGCCCAGTTTGGGGACACCCCCCATGGTCTTCCTGCCCCTGTCCCCAATGAATCTTTGCCCATTCCCCAGAGGCCCTGAGCACCTTTGGGGTGATGGCTGGGGAAGGGGGGAGGGATGACACCGGGGGGCACCCACCTCCTGTCCCAAAGGAGGAGCTGTCCCCAGGTGATAAATGATGGCCGTGGAGACAGACTCCCAAAAATGTAGGCAAGCACAGGAACTGTTTGGATGGGGAAAGAGACAGGGTGGAAACGGTGGCTCTGGAGGACACACTGGGCCGAGAGGTCACTGCTGACCCCCCCACGCATTCCCCTAGCCAGGTACCGCTCTCCCAACCCCCTATAATCCCTCAGCCCCAGACACCAACCCCCATCAATGGAGCTCCCCCTCAGTGCCATGGAGACTCTCAAGGCCACCCCCAGCCCCACAGGGTACCCCTTGTCCCCATCAGATCCGACACCACTTCCAAAGTGAGCGCTCCCGGGCACAGCCAGGGCCGTGCTGCCCTGCAGCTCCCTGCAAAACACAGTGGCGGCTTCGAGGCCACAACCCGAGTCTCAGACAGTTTCCCACTCTTTATGTCTGGAGCTGACCAAGAAATGCCCCATGGTGGGGTGCCCCTTTCCTGCAGTCACCACAATGACCAACGGCAAACTGAGCCCTCGCTGAGGCTTTCCCAAGGAGATGCCGCGTTTGTTCCCCCGCAGGGCAGCCTGTTCTTTTGGGGGGCAGGGGGCACAGGGACAACAGCAGCCCCGAAGGAAGCGGGATTGCGTGCGGAACAGCCTGACACCAAACAGACTTCAGTGTCACGAAGGCAGAGGAGAGGGGGTCCCTGGGAGGCCAAGGCAGGCAGATCTGATTGTCCTGGCACGTTTCATCTGGGAACAGTCCTTGGATACACAGAAATTTGGAAGAGGAATCTCAGTTTTGGCCATGGCCCCTGGAGGAGAAGGACGGATCTGTTCCATAGGAAGGAAAGCACAGAGCCCCAGAGCTCCAGGGGCAGATGAGAAGTGACTCTCAACATTCCAAGATCAGCTGGAGCTGTCAGGTGGCCACCAGGAGGCCAAGCCAGCCAGAGCTGTTCCATGTTCCCTTGGCTCCATGGGGCCCAGCAGCGTCACAAAGGTGTCCTTGGCTCCACGGGGCCCAGCAGTGTCACAAAGGTGTCCTTGGCACCACGGGGCCCAGCAGTGTCACAATGGACTCTGCGACTCCATGAGGACCTGCAGGAGCACAATGGTCTCCTTGGATCCATGGGGCCACTCAGAAGCACACCGGCCCCTTGCTTCCATGGGGCCCAGCAGTGCCCCGATGATCCCCGTGGATCCAATTCTAAAATTACAGGGCGCCCAAGCAAAAATGCAGGAAAAGGACGAACAGGTCCTTACTATAAAATACAGAGAGAGCAGAACAGAACAAACCCCACCACAGGAACAGTAGTTTCCCACCCGCTAAGCACAAACCATCATGGGATACTGCATCCCTGACTCAGCCCCAAGACAGGTTTGAGGAATGAGCCTTGTGGGAGCCCACCCGGCACAGAGGATTTTCCATCTGGCAACACGGGGGATGCTCTGGGGGCTGCTGAGAGACTGAAATGTTGTGGTTCACGGCTGAAACTTTGTCAGGAAGGGCTTTTTGCCCATTATGGCAGAACTGTATAAAGGAGCTGTGACCACCCAAGCCCCCCTGTCCCTGAATGTGCCTTCTGAGGGGAACTTTGGGCTGCAAGTTGAGCTAAGGGACCTTGAGATCAGGGAAAGGGGACTCTTACCCAGGGATCTCAGGTCTAGGGAGAAGGAAACAAGGCTGAGGGAGGAGAATGAATGTAGGTTACGGACGGGAGATCTCTATAAGCAGATCTTGGGACATGCGGTTTATTGCAAAGGGCGTGGGTATAGGGGCACTGCTTAGAGCTCACAGCTGGCAGCTCTGAGCAGGCCCAAGAGAGCAAGAGAGTAAGCGGGTAAGAGAGAGAGAGAGCGAGAGGAATGAGAGTGAAGAAGAAGTAATAAGAGTGTGTAAGAGTGGAATGGAATGGAATGGAATGGTGAAGTCCTGGTTACAATACAATAAATCATCTTCTGTACTGAATATTCTAATTGTCACTAACCAATCTAATACAAGATACAAATCCTATAGCATTTACATACAGCCTATAAGAGTTCTTATATTACCATAGAGTGTTACATCTTAACTTCTAAAAACTACTCTTTGGACCCCTTCTGCTGAGCTAGCAGGGTCTGCTCTGACCCTTGGACCTGCCTGCAAGCAGAGGGTATTGTTCAATCAAGAGGGGTTTACCTTCAGTCGGCCATACCATTGTTTTCCAGTTGTTCAGTAACTAAGACTTGGTATTTCAAAAGTGGCTTTCATTTCGACGTCGCCTGTAGTTTTCATATTCCCAAAATCTTTTGTCAGGCAATCATATTTATAAGGCTTTCCTGTTTCATCTTCCCCAACAAATGAATCCACCAGAAAGCCAAGGCCAGGGCTGTCCTGAAAATCAGCCCTGACCCATTTGCTGAGGCCAGGTTTGCACCCCCATCCCCCAACCAAGGGGGCTGGAGGAGAGTTTGGGGGTGTGGGGTAACCCCTGCCCAGGGGGAGTGAACACCACCCCCCTTACCCAGACTGGCTCCGGTGTGAAACCCCCACCCCAGGAAGGCCACACACACAGGGGACAGTGTCACACTCGCCCCTCCCCAGGGGAGGTCTCTGTCCCTGTCACTCCCTTGCTCTCCCCCCTTTTTCTCTTTCACAGGCTGGGGACCTTTGCCAAATATGTGAATCATTTTTCTCTATCCCTGTCACCTCTGTGACAGCTACACAGAGTTTATCCTTCCTTTAAATCATCTGTACCGGGCTGAATTTTTCTTTTACAGGAACCTGCCAGCAGCTGAGCTGGAGCTGTGCGGGAACCGCTGGACCTTTGAATTGCCACCATAACTGCTTGTGCTGTTGGTTCATTCATGCTTGGGGTTTGTTTGCGTTTTCATCACAAGTGACTTGTGGGAAGAGCAAACATTGCTCCAAGCATTTTAGGTAAAGTTTGATTTCTGCCAAGTTTATTTTGTCTGGTGCCCAGGGGATGCTCAAGGGGTCTCTGTGTCTCTCTCCTTGGGGGATGCTGGGGAGGGGCTTGGTGGGGTTGTCCAAGTCCCTCTCACCCCAGGACATTCCCGAGGGGTGGTCCCTGTTCCTCTCACTCCAGGGCACTCCTGAGGGGTTATTGCCTGTCCCTTTAACCCTTGGGGATGCTCCGGGTATCTCCATCCCTCTCGTCCCAGGGAATGCTTGTGCAGGGCTGGGGACCAGGAGCTCTGTGTCCTTCTCACTGCTGAGTGTGCTCAGGGGCTCTCCAACCTTCTCATACCTGGGGAGGCCGGGGGGGTCTCTTTCCCTCTCACCCCTGGGGTGACCCTGCCCAAGCACCATTGGGGTGAGAACGACAGAGACACCCCCAAAGCCCCACAAGCACCTCCCGAGAATCCCAAGGGGAGATGGACAGAGACCCTCACCGGGCACCGAGTGGGGTGAGAGGGACAGAGACCATCCCCACCCCCCAATCGTTCCCAGACAAGAGCGGCTTGGAGACCCCCCCCAGGACTCCCCAGGTAGGAGAGGGACAGAGACAACCCCGGGCTGTGCATCCTCCTCTCCCATGGGATGGATTGGGGGGGATTGCTGTGCTCCTATCCCAAATGTGGGGCAAGCGTTGTCTCTGTCCTCCTCCCATTTGTGGGGGCCAAGGTATCCCCATCCTCCTTTCCTTTGGGAGGACAGTAGCTGGACTCCATTCTCCTCACCTTTGCAGGGGACAGGGGTGCTCTCTGTCCTCGTCGCCCTGGGGGATTCTGCCTCCTCCTTACCTTTGGGGCAACCCTAGTGGTCCCTGTTCTTCTTGCCCCAGGGAGGCCTCCATCCTCTTCCTCTTTAGGGAGGAGTCTGGGGGTGGTCTCCATCCTCTTTACCTTTGGAGGGGCTTGGGGTGGTCTCCATCCTTCTGGCCCAGGGGAAAGGCCACAGACAGGTCTCTGTCATCTTCCCCTTTAGGGGGCCCAAGGGGGTCTACATCTTCCTCACCCTTGGGGGAACCATGAGGGGAACCACAGTGGTGTCCATCCACTTCCATTCTGGGTGGGCCAGGGGGTCTCTGTCCTTCTCCCCTTTGGGGAGAGCCGGGGGTGTCCTTTGTCCTCCATCCGTATGTGGAGGTGCGTGGGGCTCTCCGTGTCTGCACCCTCGGGGAGGGAGCTCTCCGTCCCTCTCGCTCTGCTCGCTGCGGCCGCTGGTGTCCGGCCCACGCACCCGTTACCGGTGACGGCGACACGGGGCGCAGCGGCGGCTTGGGGCACGAGGGAGCTGGGCTGGGGATTCCCCTCCACATTGTGCTGTGATCAGGCCCACGGGGGCGGGCGCCGCTCCCACCTCCCCCCAACCACCCACACACCCTCCAGCCTGAGCTGGTCGCGGGGTTCCCGCGTTTCGGGGCCAAGGGCGCGGAGCTCCACTCGGCTCTGTCTTCTCCACTCGGCTCTCACCCCTGCACTCTTCCCACTCCACTCCGCTCACCCCGCTCCTCTCCCACTGCTCGACTCCTCTCTCCCCACTCCTCTGCGCCGCAGCAGCACCGGATCCCGCACTAAACAGCGGCCCCGATCGCCCCTTTATATGGGCATGGGAGCCCCACCCCCCCCCGTGGCAGCAGCCAATGGATGCCGAGGAACAAATAATGAGGGGCGGAGCAAAGAAGATGAGAAAGAAACGTGGTTGGCCGAGAGGGCGCAGGTTCTGAGAGGGATGGGGTGGGCGTGGCTTCAGGCAGGGGCGGGGCCAGGAATGGGGTGGGGGAGGGGTTGCACTGAAACCAGAATTTGAGCTGGATTAGGCTGAGAGGGGGCTGGGGGCAGGGCTGAGGGTGGGCTTAGAGCTGGGAGTGGGGTCAGGGCTAAAGGTGTGTAGTGGTTTGGTCCAAAATACTCATTACTGTTTATCTACTGAGAGATAAGAATTAGGAGAAATGCAAAGCAGGCACCAAACTTGAAAGAATATAAACAAGTTTATGAACAGACCTAAAAGAAGAAAAAAGTCATACCACACCTTCAGAATACTTCTCCTCCCCCCCCCCCGACCTTTCTCCCTTCGCCCACTGGCAATGTAAAAAGACAACCCTTGAGATGTTCAGTCTGTTTACCACTTCCATAATAACCTTGTTCAGTCCATTTAGGAAGAGGAGTCTCTCTTGCCCATGCTATGAAAACATTATCACAACGAGACAGCCGCCCGGGTTGGTTCTCTGCTCGCATCATGTGAGAGTCCCCTCCCACAACCTGCAGCTTTTCCCAGAACCGCTTTTGAGGGTCCAATCTTGAGCTACTGGGGTGCAATTTTAAGGTTGAGCCGTCCAGAAACAGAAGTTCTCTTCACCCATCTCTGGGAGCATTTCATCTCTAAGAACACAGGCCCTTCTCCTTCCCTAGGAGCAAAGGGTCTTCCTCATCTTCATCTCTAGGACTATCTCTGGGAGCATCTCTAGGAACTGAGGTCTTCTCCTTTTCCATTTGGAGCAAAAGTCCTCATCGCTTCCATCTCTCCCTATTCAAACTTCTCATGAAATTACAGCTGCTTCAGCATCTGCCTATCTCAGCGCAGGTGCTTTTGCTCTCAAGTACAAGTTGAACGCTCCACCCCCCATGCCTTCATGAAATTACAACGGGTGCTCTGATACATCATAGCTTTCCAACAGAATTTCAGCTTTAAGCCTCTCCTCTTTCTCTTCCCTCAGGTTTTCAGCTCTTCACAGCACTAAAAGGGTTAATGTCACCCAGGCCTTGCAGCTGGAATGTCGCTTATCGCTGTTGCTCACATGATCTTTTGCCGGGCAGCAGGGCAGCTTCAGCTGAATCTTGGCCACACTGGAGAGGGGGAGCGCGTCTGCACATAGCAGGGCCCTGGGGGGGTTCCGCGGGTGGACCAGGGCCCATCGGCTCCAGGATGGCCGTGGCCCAGCCTGGCCTGGCCCAGCAGGGCCCGGGCCAGGCTTGCTGGGCCCTGCATGAGACCCGCAGCCACCTGTCCCAGCGCCAGAAACGAGAGAGAGCTCTGCCCGGGCTTTGTCTATTCTTACGTGTGGATCACAGAGGCGGTCACAGAGCTAAATGTGGGACTGGAGTGTGGACTGGGGCTGGTGTTGAGGCTGGAGTTAGGGCTAAATTTGGCACTGGGGTTGGGGTTAGAGTTGGAATTGGGGCTGGGTTTGGAATTAGAGCTGAACATGGGATTTGGGATAATGCTGGAGGCTGGGGCAGGGGCTGGAATTGCAGCCGGGATTGCAGCTCGGGCTAAACGGGGGATTTGGTTTGGGGCTGAGGGCTTAGGAAGGGGCTGGGATTGGGGCTGGGGTTGGAGTTAGGGCTGAGATTTGGATTACAGCTGGGATTGGGGTTAAGGCTAAATGTAGGATTGGCTTTAGGGCTGGGGTTGGGATTGGGACTGGGGCAAGATGATTCTGGGAATGGGATGAGATTAAACACGGGACGGTGAGTTTGTCTAAACGTGGTGTGAGATTGAGATCAGGATCAGGGTGAGGTTTGGGACTGAGCACACGCAGAGCGGGACAGCTGTGGTGTCATTGCAGGATGTCCCTGGCACCGTCCCAGCCCTCCTCAGGCACCTCCAAACATGGGGGGCAGCTGGGTGGTCCAAGATCCAGGTGCTGCCACGCTGCCCCTCCATTCCACGTGAGCATTGCGGGAAGGCAGCCCTGAATGTGACCCTTGGGGGTCTGGGATCAGCCTTCACATCCCTGTGGGAGCAGCGACAGAGAGGACGAGAGACTTTCCCCCTCTTATTCCTGTGGAAGGGTGAAGCCCAGCTGCCCTTTTCTTCTGGCGCCTCCTCATCTCCTCAGGTGAGGATGTCAAACTCCCCAGGAGCAGGAAGAAGCCCATTCTGGGTTTCCTTGTGTCTGCAGCCTGGAACATCCACTCAGAGCAGAGCACTTTATGAAAGCCCTGCAGAATGACAGCAGGAGGAGGTTTGTGAGAAAGGCAGGAAATGGTATTTTGATAGGAAATCAAAATTCCAAATTATTTCTTTCTGTCACATTCATTTTCAGTCAGTTCTGGTCTGGTTTCCAGAGTGCCACCTTCTCAGCTGACTGTATTTGTGTCCTCCTTCCTCTTCTGCCTTTCTTTGCCTGCTCTGTTTGTCTCTCAGTGTCTCTCTGGACCCAGGGCAGCTCCCACCAAAGGCCCTCCCCTGATTTTGTTCCCAATCCACCAGCTAAAACAACCATGGGTGAGGTGATGAAGGCTGGCAGTGAAATGTCACTGTAAGATCTTGCTGCACTTGGCTTCTGGCTCCTTCCTGAGAGCTTTGCCTTCAAGGGCAGGAACATCTTCTCCTTGCTGGGAACTGGAATTCCAGATCCCTGGAGGGTGTGCCGTGGATCCCAGAGGGGCATTCCCGAGGCTCACAGGGTTCTGGTCCTGCCGTGCCTCCCACGGGAGCTGTGCAGGGCCAGGGGACAAGGTCCAGCAGCTGGGTGGGCTCCCA
Source organism: Corvus hawaiiensis (assembly GCF_020740725.1). Lineage (NCBI taxonomy): Eukaryota > Metazoa > Chordata > Aves > Passeriformes > Corvidae > Corvus > Corvus hawaiiensis. The sequence goes on from NC_063247.1 coordinate 347,388, forward strand.
GAGCAGACAGCAAAGGCTGCTTTGCTGGCCATTTCCCAGCACATTCCCAGCTGGAAGCAGAGGGAGGAAGGAAAGGGAAGCGAGTCCCTGCAAGAAGCCCGGAAGGACTGGGGTGGGAAGGGACCCTGCCTGTGGGTTACTGGGCTGAAAGCCAAGTGGAGCAAGACCTTACAATGCCATCTGCCTGCCAGCCTGTGCTGCTGACAGGAGCAGGGGGCCACTTTAGCCCTCTGTGGGTGGGACCAAACTGTGCATTCCACTCCCCTTATCTCATTTCTGATGAGCTGTTCATGATGGGTCGTTTGCAGGAGCTGCCCAGTGCACCCCCGACCCCTCAGGCTATGAGGAGCTGGCTGTTAAATGAGATAAGGAAGGAGAGGCAAACCCTGGGAGGCAGGGCAGTGTTTCTTTTTCTGCACACCAATGACTCAGCTGTGATAACTCCCTCCGGGGTAGCAGCAGCACAGTCCCACCCAGCCTGAGGGCTCACCTCTGCTGATGGGCCATCATGGACTGAATGGCCCCAGCACAATGGGCAGCTGCAAGGACTGAGACCATCAAGGCTCCCAAAATATCCCATGACTCCCAGGATGACATCGTTCCATTGTGAAACTGCCCGCCCTGGGGGAGGGGCTGAGCATTCCCACCTGAACCTGAGCATATAAAATCTGGGTTTGGGGCCTTCTGGCAACACTTAACAGATCCAGGGCAGGAGCAGAACTCCAAGAGGACTGTGACCACCGCTGTTGACAAGACTGCTGCCATCACTTGGACAGGACTGTGTCCACCACTCTGACCAACAGGTTTTGTTTTCTTTCCTTTTGCTTTGCATGCAGCGGGACCAGGTGGTGCTCAGCACAGGAACTAACCACCACCGTTCTGTTCTTGTCCCAGGGTGCCTGGTTATACTCAGCCTTTGTGGGTTACAGCTGTATCATGGTATTTCTTGTCAACTCTTTGGTGAATTGTAACTCCCACCTTAATCTCTCTTGAGGCAGATCAGTGGGGTTCATTTCTCATGCCAGGTAAAACCAGCACGGTGTTTGAGAGGATTTTACAGTCATGATACGCCCGGTGACTTCTAGAGAAGGACTTGGGCAGGAGGAACCCCTAAACCATCACACTCACGCCTTGTTTTTCCCTCCAAACCAGGATTTCCCACTCCCAAACCTTTGTCCAGATGGAGGAGGAGGCTGTGAGGAAGAGGAAGATGCCCCAAGACACCCAGGCAGGTGAGGAGGAAGTCCCTGCCCGTTTCCCCCTCTCTCCTGCTCCATCTCCCAGCCCAGTATCACCCCCAGCTGCAGGACAACCCCGCTGCCGACGCCGTCCTGCCGGGGACGGACTGGGGGGATCTCCTTCCCCTTCCCTGTGGCACGCAGGCAAATCCCATCCTCTCCTTGTCCTTCCTCCCCCAGACAAAGAGCTGAGGACAGAGCCCAGGGAGGACAAATCCCCGCGGCAGAACCTGGTGGAAGAGGCCATTTTGAGCAGCTCCACGGCGCAGGAATCCAACGGGGAGGAATACCACCGGAGATCCCACAGGAGGAGGGGCTGCAAATGCAGCCCAGGGAGCTGTGAGGAGGAAAGACCCACCCTGTGCCGGGATGGCGGCCGGAGATCCAGCCAGAGCTCAAACCTGGTGGTCCACGAGCAGTGTCATGCTAGGGAGAAACACTTCAAATGCTTGGAATGTGGGAAGAGCTTCAGCCAGAGCACCAACGTGATCTATCACCAGATGATCCACACCGGGGAACGGCCCTATGTGTGTGGAGAATGTGGGAAGAGCTTCAGCACAAGCTCCCACCTGATCCGCCACCGCCAGGTCCACACAGGGGAGAGGCTCTATGTGTGTGGGGAATGTGGGAAGAGCTTCAGTACGAGCGCCTACCTGATTCGCCACCAGATGATCCACACTAGGAAACGGCCCTACGAGTGTGGGGAGTGTGGGAAGAGGTTTCAGACCAGCTTCAGTCTCCTCCTGCACCAGCGGATTCACACAGATGAGAGGCCCTTCCACTGCCCCGACTGCGGGAAATGCTTCAGGTACAACTCCGACCTCACCAGGCACAAAAGCATCCACACTGGGGAGAGCCCCTACGAGTGTCCTGAGTGTGGGAAGAGCTTCAGCCAGAGCAATCACCTTATCTGCCACCAGAAGATCCACACCGGGGAGAGGCCCTATGAGTGTCCCGAGTGCGGGAAGAGCTTCTCCAGGAGCTCTCACTTGACCACACACCAACAGAGCCACCAGTAAGGGAAGCCCTGCAAGTGCCCCAAGTGTAGGAAGAGCTCCAACTTCATCTCGCAGCAGAGGATCCATGTGGGGTGATGCACAGTGACCCCCGTTGGGCAGAGACCTGGTGACCCCTGTTCCAGATGATCCCCATGGTTGCAGGGAATGTTTGAGAGATTTATTTCACTTCTCATTCTCGTACTCTGATTTCATTGCTAATAAATGCAATCCCTGTCCCCAGACTGGGTCTGTTTTTCCATGCTGGTGATCGGGGCGGGAGCTCTCCTGGTCCTTAGCTCAGCTCCTGGGCCTTTCCTCAGCCAATCAAAGAAGTCACTAAACAATTTTTAGCCACTCTGAGCTTTTCTCGCTGATGACTGCCCAGGTGCCAGGTGGATCTGCCGCACCCAGAGCTCCCCACCTGGGCCCCTCCTCAACCCCAGTGCCCCCCGGGAGCAGAATTAAGGGAGAGGGGAGGTTTCAGCACCTGCCAAGTGCTGGGGATGGGGCAGCTGGGGCCATACTGGTGGCACTGGTGGTGCTGGGAGCCCCCCTGGCCACAGGCATGGAGCTCTCAGGTGAGCCGAGGGGGTGGAAGAGGACTCGGGTATGGTGGGGAAGGTGGGGAGAGGAGGGAAAATGGGTGTGTGGGACCCATAAAATGAGTTGGAGGGGGAGTGGGGCCCCCTAAAGCAAGAACGGGAAGGGGGCTGAGGACTGGGGGATGATGGGAGAGGAATGGGAAAGCTTAGAAATTAGGGAATGGGAAGGGTGGGATCCCAAAACTGAGCGGGGGGGGCTGGGGATTGGGAGGATTGTGTGAAAAGGGTTAGGAAAGGGTCAAAAGTGGGGACTGGGACCCCCAAACTGATGGGGGCAGGGTCTGGCAAATGGGGATTGATGGGAAAGGAGGGGAGTAAATGGAAAAAGGGTGGAAATGAGGGTGGGACTTTGGGAAGGAAGGTCCCATGGTGGCTGTGGAGCAAGGGGCTGTGGAGTGGGGATCCAGGGTGGCTCCCTGAGCTCTTGGCTTGCTGTAGGGTGCTGGGGGCTGCTGGGGGAGCACCTCCTGACCTGTGTCCTGCTTACACAGGGCTCTTCCAGCACATGGTAAAGTCCGAGTGTCGCTTCATTAATGGTACCAAACAGGCAAGGTTGGTGGTGAGGTTCAGCTACAGCCTGGAGCAGCTCCTGCACTTGGACAGCAAGGTGGGGCACTGCGTGGGGGACACACTGTATGGGGAGAAACAGGCCCGCTACTGGAACACTGTCCTGGGGTGATGTTATGAGGCTGCTTTATTCCTTAACCCTCCGCTCAATGCCCAAGGACGCTGTGTCTTTAGGATGGACCCAGGGGTGGGGCCGGATCCACGGGGCCCGTGTGCGGGTCGGTTCAACAGCTAGAGCCCAACGGCTCGGGGGCTCCGGGGTCTCGGCAGGGCCTGGGACGGAGTGCGCCGGGAATGTTGTGTGGCTCCTTGGGTTTTTGGTGTTCTGGCTAGCTGGAAAATGGTTCTGTTGGTTTTTCTTGTTCTTTTTCTCTTCCCTCCCCTTGCCTCACTGCCTCCCTTCCCTACGGTCCAGGGAGCCTGTGAGTTGGCCCTGGTGGGCCCGCGGGGTGGCCCTGGCTGGTCTGAGCCCATGTGTCTGTTCCCTCTCTGGGAATTTGTTGTATTTCGGGGGTTTTTTTCCCCTGTTCTACCCTGCTTTGTTTTTTTCTAATAAACAGTTTGAGGTTTATTTCCCACTTCCAGTTCTTGTGACCCACTTGTCTTACTGGTGGAGGAAAGGGGAGGGCCTTTTCCCTTTGGAGGAGACACTCATTCCAGAGTGTTTCCTGCTGAAGTCTCGTCTCCAAAACCAAGACATAAATTTGGCGCCCAACTTAAGGGGCACGTGGAAGTGGAAAAAATAATCAAAACCATTTTGGTTTGAATCACTTTTGTATTGAGGTACAGCAGTAAGACCATGCTGCTTGATTTAATAATTTTTCTGTGGAAGCTAGCCATAAGTACACGTCCACAGCTATGGGCAGTCGGGTCCCTGGCTTACACTTTTATAAGTCAGGATGAAGAATCAGCACTGCCATTTTAATATGCCTGGTGGTAGTGATTCATCGAAGTTTGGCTGAAGTAATGGAAGCCATGGAGAAGGTGTATGTCATGTTGTTTTCCCATTCTGGCCTTGGTAGTTTCCTTTTGGAATGTATTAGCAATTACACCCAGTTTGTTAGGGGAAAAGCAGGGGATGATAACTCCCAGCCCTTCATCTTCTTCTTCCCCTTCAGATCTGGCACGTCACCTTTTGAAAGTGTCCAGTTTCCCCTGGACGTCAAAGATGCCACCTCCTTGTTATGTTATCTAGCAGGGTTTCTCTATGTGGTCTCCAGCTTGTCTAAAAAAAGGGCTGAGATCTCCAGAGGAGTTGCCCAGACACCTGCCCCAGTTGCAGAAAATCCAAAGTGCTGTGGGGTATGGGAGGACATAGGCCTGACCCTGAAGCACTCTTCTGACCCAGTAGCCTGGAACTTCCCCCCTGAACGAATTCAGAATCCAGCTGAGGTGGGGAAGTAGCTGAAGGAAAACTGCAATAACAACACTGATGAAAAGGAAAAGCTCATTGTCATGTGCTGGGTCCTGGCTAACGCTTACCGCACACTGCTGGATTCTGTAGGGCAGAAGATACAGCCAGAGGGGCAGGAGAATAAGCCAGCAGACGCCCCAATCACTCCAGCTGCAGCTAAAGCAGATGGGGAGCCTAAACCAACAACAATTGCCCCTGTCCAGAGAAAGAAACACAAAGCCAAATCCATTTGCCCGGTGGATGATGATGAGCAGCCAGGACCTTCACAGCCAGAAGAGGAAGTGGAACCTGAAATCATTACCGAGTCCTGTCCATAGAGGGCCCTCGTACCCTGAGGAAGGATTACACCCAGCGGCCTGATGAAACTATATGAAGTTGGATGGTCCGAATCTGGGACTCTGCAGGTGATAGTACAATTCTGGATGGCACTGAAGCGAGGCATTTGGGGTCCCTGTCACTTGATCTAAGTATTGACCAAGGGATGACAAGGGGCCCTTGAAGCTCTCAGTATCTGGACACGGTTCTTAAGAAGTGTGAAGGAAAGATGCCTGTGCCGGGAAGATCTCCAGCTGCAGCTAAACCCTTGCCAGACCATGGATCCAACGCCTGAGGGAACTGGCAGTGATAGAGATCATATTCTCAGATGACCAAGCAATTAGGAGCCCTGACATGGTAAAATGTACACCGGTGATGCGGCTGAAACTTGCACGACATGCGCCACCAGAATACGCCCCTGCTTTGGCAATGATGACGTGGAATGACGGGGACGAGACAGTGAGTTCTCTGGTGAGGAGGCTCCGGGCGTATGCAGACACTGTGCACGGCCCAACAGAAGCAAGAATCGCAGCTGTGGAAAAGAGTCTGTCAGAGACCATACAGAAGATGGAAGATGGAATGGACAAGACTCATCAGAAAGTCAGGAAGGAGCTGAAAGAGGGCCTTCTCCAAATCGCATCAGTGCAGACCTGGGGCCCTGTTACCAGAAGCAGATGTCCCACAGCTAGGGAGAGCGGGTACACCCCAAGAGCTGAACTATGGTTCTTCCTGTGTGACAGTGGGGAAGACATGAGGAGGTGGGATGGAAAACCAACTTCTGTCCTGGCAGCACGGGTGCATGAATTGAAGGATGGTAATGCTGAGAGAGGAAGTTCTACCAGAAGGGAAGTAGCAAGAGTTTCCAATGATAACCAGGACTTGAGGGGCCCTGCCTCTAGCCAGGTAGAGGCCAGAGAAAATCGTGTCTTTTGGACAGTGTGGGTCCGATGGCCTGGCACATCAGAACCACAGAAATAGGAAGCCTTGGTTGACACGGACGTGCCGTGCACCTTGATTCCATTGCGACACATCGGGGCAGAGCCGGTTTCTACTTCTGGAGTGGCAGGGGGATGGCAGCAGTGTACCCTGCTTGAAGCCGACGGGAGCCTAACTGGACAAGAGTGCAAGAAACATCTCATTGTGACTGGCCCAGGGGCCCAGTGTATTCTGGGCATAGACTTTCTCCGGAGTGGGTATTTCAAAGACCTGAAGGGATTCAGGTGGGCCTTTGGAATCTGCTGTGGAGGCAGAGGGCATTAGGCAATTGAACAGCTTGCCTGGGCTAACCAAGAATCCTTCTGCAGTTGGGCTCCTGAAAGTAGAAGAGCACTGAGTGCCAATGGCCACCTCAACAGTGCATCGCCGGCAGTACCGAACAAATAGAGATGCCGTAATTCCCAGCCACACGATGATCCGTGAGCTGGAGAGCCAATGGGTGGTCAGCAAGACCCACTCACCCTTCAACAGCCCCATTTGGTCTGTGCGCAAGTCTGACGGGGAATGGAGATTGACTGTGGACTATCGTGCCTTGAATGAAGTGACTCCACCATTGAGCGCTGCCGTGCCGGACATGTTGGAGCTCCAGTACGAGCTGGAGTCCAAAGCAGCGAGTGCTGCGAGACAGAAATCCACCCATCGTTGCCGCACAGCTGACCGGAGAGGGTCCGTACGCAGTCCCTACAGCGCAGACAGGCTATCCGTGTGACGTATATGATATCATCACCCGCCTAGCCCGGCAAGCCCTGCGGCGACTCTCGGGGATGGGTATTGATGCTAACGTGTCTTTTGCTAAGATCTTACAGGGCCCGGCGGAGTTATTTGTACAGTTCCTGGACAGAACGCAAGCCACGCTCTCCCGGAGAGCCGGTAACGATGAGGCCAGAGCTATTCTGTTGCAGCAGCTTGCTTTGTAAATGCAAATGAAGACTGCAGAAAAGCATTGCTCGCTGTTCATAACCTGCACACTTGCGACGTACCAGATATGCTTAGAGCGTGCCAAAAGGTGGGTTCTTCCACTCATGGAACCAAGGCTCTGATGTGACACCACAGAGCCTATGTGAACACAGGAGTCCATTGTGACTCTATGGAATCTCATGGACCAAGGCGCCAACGTGCCACAGCGGAGCCTCATGGAACCAGGAGACCACAGCCACCAAATGGAACCACATGCAATTAAGCATCCAGTGTGACAGAGCGAGGCCTAATGCAGCTCAAGACTGAGTCCATAGTGAGGTTATGGAACCTCGTGGAACCAAGGCATAAAGTTGTCAGGGACTGAAATGGTTCATGCCTCAAACATTGTTATGAAGGAGTTTTGCCCATTCTAGCAAAAACTGTATCGAGAAGCTACAGCCACAGAAGCCCACCTCTCCTTGAAGATGCCTGACTGGCACTTTGGACTGGGAGTTCAGTCACAGAGCTTAGATAAAGGGGACACTATTGTGCAATCATCTCAGGTTCTAGGCAGAAGTAATCAAGGCTGAGGGAAAAGAACGCATCCACAAGAAAACCAAACAGCACCAAATTATGCCTGGCTGGGTTTGGGGGGGAGGAGACCACAGTCCACAGAGGCCAGGTTTACACAGACTCCCTTGCCACTGAGGGGGGACGAGGAGGTTTCAGGTCTGTGGTGCTACCTCTGGTCACTGGCACCGAACACCCATCCTCCCTTACACAAACTGGCCCAGCTGTGAAACCTCCAACACTGGAAAGGCCATATCCACGGGACATTCACATGAGAGGCAGCTGAGGGGCTGTCATAATCCATCAAAGACCTCCCAAAGTGCTCCCAAAATTATTCCTGAGGCCTTGCTCCACAGGACTGCACGTGATGCCAAGTGATGCCCCAGACCCAGAGTCTGCTGCAAGAGACAGTGTCCAAGTGCCCTCCCCCAGGCGCCTTCTTTCTACTAGGCCCGGCAATGTTTTTGTGGCCCTGGTGTTCCATGAGGCCCCTCTCTAGAACAATTGGCCCTTGGATCCATGAGATTCCATTGCATCATAAAGATGTTCTGGGTTCCATGAGGCCCTGCTGTGTCACAATGGACACTGGGTTCCATGGGCTGGGAAGAGCAGAGGTGGGAAGAGGCAGGGCCATTGTCCCTGACTGTGCTGCTGTGCTGGGAGTCTCTTCCCTCCAGCTGTGCCCACAGGCACTGCCCCTGCAGAGCCAGAGAAGGGCTGAGGAACAAACCTTGGACACACAAGTCAGGGCAGACACTAATTTTTATTCAAATGCACAGGGAAGAAGCCTCCTGAAAGTCTTTGTGTTTCCAAAGAAAGGCAGATGTTCATGTAGAACTGCTAAGAGCAGTACTACAGGATTTTATAAAAAACAGTATAACACTAGAAAAAGAAGAAAAGAAGGCACCAATGATAAAGTGGACAAATAGGAAAAAAAAAGCTGAGATTGTAAAGAGTTACATTCTGAAGGTTCTGGAGCAGAAAAGAGAGAGTTTATTCCTTCTGAAAAGATACAGTCATCATTTTCCTCAGGGCATCCTTGAGCTCCTGGTTCCTCAGGCTGTAGATGAGGGGCTTCAGGGCTGGAGGCACCACCGAGAACAGAACTGACACCACCACATCCAGGGATGGGGACGAGGTGGAGGGGGGCTTTAGGTGAGCAAATGTGCCCGTGCTGATAAACAGAGAGAGCACGGCCAGGTGAGGGAGGCACGTGGAAAAGGCTTTGTGCCGGCCCTGCTCAGAGGGGATCCTCAGCACGGCCCTGGAGATCTGCACATAGGAGAAAAGCATGAACACAAAACAACCCAAAAAAGGAAAAGTACTAAAAGCAAGAAGCCCAAATTCCCTCAGGTATGTGTCTGAGCAGGAGAGCCTGAGGATGTGTGGGATTTCACAGAAGAACTGGCCCAGGGCATTGCCCTGGCACAGGGGCAGGGAAAATGTATTGGCCGTGTGCAGCAGAGCAGTGAGAAAGGCACTGGCCCAGGCAGCTGCTGCCATGTGGGCACAAGCTCTGCTGCCCAGGAGGGTCCCGTAGTGCAGGGCTTTGCAGATGGACACGTAGCGCTCGTAGCACATGATGGTGAGGAGGAAATCCTCTGTTCCAAGGAAGAAGACAATCAGAAACACCTGAGCAGCACATGCTGTGTAGGAGATGTGCCTGGTGCCCCAGAGGGAATTGTGCATGGCCTTGGGGACAGTGGTGCAGCTGGAGCCCAGGTCGGTGAGGGCCAGGCTGAGCAGGAAGAAGAACATGGGGCTGTGCAGGTGCTGGCCGCAGGCTCCGGCGCTGATGATGAGGCCGTTGCCCAGGAGGGCAGCCAGGGAGATGCCCAGGAAGAGGCAGAAGTGCAGGAGCTGCAGCTGCCGCGTGTCTGCCAATGGCAGCAGGAGGAAGGGGCTGATGGAGCTGCTGTTGGACATTGCTGTGTCTGGCCATGGGCACCTGTTCATGGAGAAAGGCCAGTGACAAGTCAGGACAGGCTGCTTGGAGCCAAACCTGTGCCATTCCCTGCACACTGTCCCGCTGGGACTGCCCCACCCTTGTTCCTGCTCTGGGAAAACCTTCACCCAGTTCCCTGCCTGAGCTCCCCTTGTGCTGTCTGAGTGTGCCAGGAGCAGCCAGGCCTGAGCGTGGGGGCTCTCGAGGAGCCATCCCTGCCCGCTGCCCTGGGTTTGTGGCCGTGTGGCAGAGGGACAAGGCTGGAGAGTCAGGATTTGTCAGTGCAATCCCTCCTAGAAAGGCTTGGTAGCAGTTTTACTCTCCGTTCCACAGGACAGGGATGCAGGAGCGAGTTTTAGGAAATGTTTTCCTACCCACACATCATTCCTGGTTCTCTGGGGTCAGAAATCCCCAGCATTTCTGCTGCACTCCACGTTTGCCACTGAGAGAGGTGAGAGGCAAAGGATTCCCTGTGGCTCAGGGCAAGCTGAGGGGCTGCATGGGCTTGTCCCCAACTGCCCTGGGCTTGCCCCTTTGGCTGCAGGCAGAGCACAATCACACTCCCGGCTCACCCTGGGATAAACCAGAGCCTGCCCAGAGCAGAGGCATCCCTGAATGTCTCACCCTCTCTAAAGGTCTCTGAGCAAGGGCTCAGCACCCCCTTCTGCCAGGGACACTCACGCTGCCCTTGGCAAACCCAGCAGCATTTCCTCAGCGGTGGCATCTCTGCACTTCCCCGGGGGACATTCAGGGGACTCGGAGAGGCTCTGGCACAGATTTGCACCCAGGAGGGCAGCTCAGAGCTTGGAAGGACACCGTGAGGGGAGCTCTGGGTGTACCCACGATGGTATCTCAGGGAGGGAGGCTCAGCTCATTCCCCTTTCCCATGGACTGCTTTGCCCACAGCCCCACAGGGCACAGGGAAGCTTGGACACCCCATTCCCATGGACAGCCCTGTCTGTCAGGAATCCCAAGGGCAGAGCCTGGCTCAGCTGCTGCAGATCCCAGAGCCCCCCTGAGAGCACCAGATAGCAGTGACAATATCAGAGGAGTAATAATAATAACAATAACAAGGACAATAGCAGAGACTCAGAATGTTCTGTCATTCTGCGATTACAACTCCTGTTCTGCTTCTCTCATCCCACAACCTTCCCATCCTGCTCCAAGTAGGAAATCCAAACAGGCTCAGGAACGCTCCTGATCTTGACAGCAATCGCTGGCTTTCCTTCTTTTGGGAAGTGCCTCCGGAGCTGTGCCCAGGCTGGTTGGAGCTGGGAGCAGCCCTGCCCCAGGCAGCAGCTCTCAGCAGCAGCACCTGCCCTGCTCAGGGTGGCTCCTTCCCTCCACAGCTCCTCCCCCAGCGCTGGCAGCAGCTCCCCGGGCCGGCTGAGAGCTGCCCCTGGCAGGCAGCAGAGTCCCTGCCCCAGCACAGCGCCCTGGGCTGCAGGACCCTGCTCTGCAGGACAGCCCTGGGCACCCCTGGCTGCAGCCCCGGCCAAGACGTCACTGCTGTCCCCTCACACACATTCCCCTGGCCAGGTACAGCTCTCCCAACCCTCTATGGCCCCTGTCATAGGTTAGCAAGCATAGTCCCGGAAGGGATGTCCTTGCTAAGGGGTGCTTACAGTTTCCTCTGGGACCTGATAGAACCTATCAGCTAGCCAGTTTGAATATGGACAATTCTTTAAGCCACTTAAAGTTGTGACCGCCTCTGTGATCCACACTAAAGAATAGACAAACTCCCCCCCAAGCTCTCTCTTGATTCCAGTGCTGGGGCAGGTGGCTGCAGGCCCCGTTGTGGGGGCCGGCGGGCCCGGCCCGATCCTGCTCGGGTCAGGCCGGGCCGGGCCACGGCCATCCTGGAGTCGATGGACCTGTTCCAGCCGTGGAACCCCCCCCCTACTGCCTTGCCGTGGGCAGCCAGAGCGGCTTGGCTCTCCCCCCTCTCCACTGCGATAAGAAAAATTCAACATTCCAGCTGCAAAGCTGCAAGGCCAAGGTGAGATTAACCCTTTTTATTGCTGTGAAGAGCTGAAAACCTGAGGGAAGAGAGAGAGGAGATGCTTAAAGCTGAAATTCTGTTGTGAAGCTATGATATATCAGAGTATCCCGTTGTAATTCCATGAAGATATGGGGGGTGGAGTGTTCAGCTCGTAAGCAAAAGCACCTGCGCTGAGATAGGCAGATGCTGACGCCGCTGTAATTTCATGAGAAGTTTGGACAGGGAGAGATGGAAGCGATGAGGGCTTTTGCTCCAAATGGGAAAGGAGAAAACCTCAGTTCCTAGAGATGCTCCCAGAGATAGTCCTAGAGATGAAGATGAGGAAGACCCTTTGCTCCCAGGGAAGGAGAAGGGCCTCTGTTTTTTGTTTCTGAACGGCTCAACCTTAAAATTGTACCCCAAAAAACTTCAAGAGTGGACCCTCAAACGCGGGAAAACCAATTGCTATCTGTGTGTGAACAAGCTGCAAGTCGGGGGAAGGGGCTCACATGCAGGCAGAGAGACTCCTCTTCCTAAATGGACTGAACAATATTTGCAAGTGGGCGGCTGTCTCGTTGTGATACTGTTTTCATAGCACGAGCAAGAAGGGACTTCTCTTTCTAAATGGACTGAACAAGCTTATTATGGCAGTGGTAAACAGACTGAACATCTTAAGGGTTGTCTTTTCACATTGTCAGTGGGAGAAGGGAGGAAGGTGGGCAGAGGAGGAGAGTTCTGAAGGTATGGTATAATTTTTTTTTTCCTTCTTTTAGGTCTGTTCGTAAACTTCTTTATATTCTTTCAAGTTTGGTGCCTGCTTTGCATTTCTCCTAATTCTTATCTCTCAGCAGATAAACAGTAATGAGTATTTTGGACCAAACCACTACACTAAATTGGTGTTTCCGCCCGGGAGCAAACCTAACCCGCTACAGCCCCTCAGTCCAGGACACCAACCCCCATCAATGGAGCTCCCCCTCAGTGCCATGGAGACTCTCAAGGCCACCCCCAGCCCCACAGGGTACCCCTTGTCCCCATCAGATCCGACACCACCTCCAAAGTGAGCGCTCCCGGGCACAGCCAGGGCCATGCCGCCCTGCAGCTCCCTGCAAACCACAGTGGCGGCTTCGAGGCCACAACCCGAGTCTCAGACAGTTTCCCACTCTTTATGTCTGGAGCTGACCAAGAAATGCCCCATGGTGGGGTGTCCCTTTCCTGCAGTCACCGCAATGACCAACGGCAAACTGAGCCCTCGCTGAGGCTTTCCCCAGGAGAAGCAGCGTTTGTTCCCCCACAGGGCAGCCTGTTCTTTTGCGGGGCAGTGGGCACAGGGGCAACAGCAGCCCCGAAGGAAGCGGGATTGTCTGCGGAGCTGCCTGACGCCAAACAGATTTCAGTGTCACGAAGGCAGAGGAGAGGGGGTCCCTGGGAGGCCAAGGCAGGCAGATCTGATTGTCCTGGCACGTTTCATCTGGGAACAGTCCTTGGATACACAGAAATTTGGAAGAGGAATCTCAGTTTTGGCCATGGCCCCTGGAGGAGAAGGACGGATCTGTTCCATAGGAAGGAAAGCACGGAGCCCCAGAGCTCCAGGGGCAGATGAGAAGTGACTCTCAACATTCCAAGATCAGCTGGAGCTGTCAGGTGGCCACCAGGAGGCCAAGCCAGCCAGAGCTGTTCCATGTTCCCTTGGCTCCATGGGGCCCAGCAGCGTCACAAAGGTGTCCTTGGCTCCATGGAGCCCCTCAGTGTCACAAAGGTGTCCTTGGCACCATGGGGCCCAGCAGTGTCACAATGGACTCTGCAACTCCATGAGGACCTGCAGGAGCACAATGGTCTCCTTGGATCCATGGGGCCACTCAGAAGCACACCGGCCCCTTGGTTCCATGGGGCCCAGCAGTGCCCCGATGATCCCCGTGGATTCAATTCTAAAATTACAGGGCACCCAAGCAAAAATGCAGGAAAAGGACGAACAGCTCTTTACTATAAAATACAGAGAGAGCAGAACAGAACAAACCCCACCACAGGAACAGAAGTTTCCCACCCGCTAAGCACAAACCATCATGGGATACTGCATCCCTGACTCAGCCCCAAGACAGGTTTGAGGAATGAGCCTTGTGGCAGCCCACCCGGCACAGAGGATTTTCCATCTGGCAACACGGGGGATGCTCTGGGGGCTGCTGAGAGACTGAAATGTTGTGGTTCACGGCTGAAACTTTGTCAGGAAGGGCTTTTTGCCCATTGCCCGTATGTAGTGGTTTGGTCCAAAATACTCATTACTGTTTATCTGCTGAGAGGTAAGAATTAGGAGAAATGCAAAGCAGGCACCAAACTTGAAAGAATTTAAAGAGGTTTATGAACAGACCTAAAAGAGGGGGAAAAAAAAAAAATTATACCATACTTTCCGAACTCTCCTCCTCTGCCCACCTTCCTCCCTTCTCCCACTGACAATGTAAAAAGACAACCCTTGAGATGTTCAGTCTGTTTACCACTTCCATAATAACCTTGTTCAGTCCATTTAGGAAGAGGAGTCTCTCTTGCCCATGCTATGAAAACATTATCACAACGAGACAGCCGCCCGGGTTGGTTCTCTGCTCGCATCATGTGAGAGTCCCCTCCCACAACCTGCAGCTTTTCCCACAACTGCTTTTGAGGGTCCAATCTTGAGCTACTGGGGTGCAATTTTAAGGTTGAGCCATCCAGAAACAGAAGTTCTCTTCACCCATCTCTGGGAGCATTTCATCTCTAAGAACACAGGCCCTTCTCCTTCCCTGGGAGCAAAGGGTCTTCCTCATCTTCATCTCTAGGACTATCTCTGGGAGCATCTCTAGGAACTGAGGTCTTCTCCTTTTCCATTTGGAGCAAAAGTCCTCATCGCTTCCATCTCTCCCTATTCAAACTTCTCATGAAATTACAGCTGCTTCAGCATCTGCCTATCTCAGCGCAGGTGCTTTTGCTCTCAAGCACAAGTTGAACGCTCCACCCCCCATGCCTTCATGAAATTACAACGGGTGCTCTGATACATCATAGCTTTCCAACAGAATTTCAGCTTTAAGCCTCTCCTCTTTCTCTTCCCTCAGGTTTTCAGCTCTTCACAGCACTAAAAGGGTTAATGTCACCCAGGCCTTGCAGCTGGAATGACACTTATCGCTGTTGCTCACATGATCTTTTGCCGGGCAGCAGGGCAGCTTCAGCTGAATCTTGGCCACACTGGAGAGGGGGAGCGCGTCTGCACATAGCAGGGCCCTGGGGGGGTTCCGCGGGTGGACCAGGGCCCATCGGCTCCAGCATGGCCGTGGCCCAGCCTGGCCTGGCCCAGCAGGGGCCCGCAGCATCCTGCGGTCCCAGCTCCGGAAAGGAGAGAGGGCTCTTCCCGGGCTTTGTCTATTCTTACGTGTGGATCTCAGAGGCGGTCACAGAGCTAAATGTGGGACTGGAGTTTGGGCCGGGGCTGGTGTTGAGGCTGGAGTTAGGGCTAAATTTGGCACTGGGGTTGGGGTTTGGGTTAGATTTGGAATTGGGGCTGGGTTTGGAGTTAGGGCTGAACGTGGGATTTGGGATAACGCTGGAGGCTGGGGCAGGGGCTGGAATTGCAGCCGGGATTGCAGCTCGGGCTAAACGTGGGATTTGGTTTGGGGCTGAGGGTTTAGGAAGGGGCTGGGATTGGGGCTGGGGTTGGAGTTAGGGCTGAGATTTGGATTACAGCTGGGATTGGGGTTAAGGCTAAATGTAGGATTGGCTTTAGGGCTGGGGTTGGGATTGGGTCTGGGGCTAGACGATTCTGGGACTGGGATGAGATTAAACACAGGACGGTGAGTTTGTCTAAACGTGGAGGGAGATTGAGATCAGGATCAGAGTGAGGTTTGGGACTGAGCACACGCAGAGCAGGACAGCTGAGGTGTCACTGCAGGATGTCCCTGGCACCGTCCCAGCCCTCCTCAGGCACCTCCAAACATGGGGGGCAGCTGGGTGGTCCAAGATCCAGGTGCTGCCACGCTGCCCCTCCATTCCACGTGAGCATTGTGGGAAGGCAGCCCTGAATGTGACCCTTGGGGGTCTGGGATCAGCTTTCACATCCCTGTGGGAGCAGCAACAGAGAGGACGAGAGACTTTCCCCCTCTTATTCCTGTGGAAGGGTGAACCCCAGCTGCCCTTTTCTTCTGGCGCCTCCTCATCTCCTCAGGTGAGGATGTCAAACTCCCCAGGAGCAGGAAGAAGCCCATTCCGGGTTTCCTTGTGTCTGCAGCCTGGAACATCCACTCAGAGCAGAGCACTTTGTGAAAGCCCTGCAGAATGACAGCAGGAGGAGGTTTGTGAGAAAGGCAGGAAATGGTATTTTGATAGGAAATCAAAATTCCAAATTATTTCTTTCTGTCACGTTCATTTTCAGTCAGTTCCGGTCTGGTTTCCAAAGTGCCACCTTCTCAGCTGGCTGTATTTGTGTCCTCCTTCCTCTTCTGCCTTTCTTTGCCTGCTCTGTTTGTCTCTCAGTGTCTCTCTGGACCCAGGGCAGCTCCCACCAAAGGCCCTCCTCTGATTTTGTTCCCAATCCACCAGCTAAAACAACCATGGGTGAGGTGATGAAGGCTGGCAGTGAAATGTCACTGTAAGATCTTGCTGCACTTGGCTTCTGGCTCCTTCCTGAGAGCTTTGCCTTCAAGGGCAGAACATCTTCTCCTTGCTGGGAACTGGAATTCCAGATCCCTGGAGGGTGTGCCGTGGATCCCAGAGGGGCATTGCCGAGGCTCGCAGGGTTCTGGTCCTGCCGTGCCTCCCACGGGAGCTGTGCAGGGCCAGGGGACAAGGTCCAGCAGCTGGGTGGGCTCCCAGAGCAGACAGCAAAGGCTGCTTTGCTGGACATTTCCCAGCACATTCCCAGCTGGAAGCAGAGGGAGGAAGGAAAGGGAAGCGAGTCTCTGCCAGAACCCCAGCAGGACTGGGGTGGGAAGGGACCCTGCCCGTGGGTTACTGGGCTGAAAGCCAAGTGGAGCAAGACCTTACAATGCCATCTGCCTGCCAGCCTGTGCTGCTGACAGGAGCAGGGGGCCACTTTAGCCCTCTGTGGGTGGGACCAAACTGTGCATTCCACTCCCCTTATCTCATTTCTGAAGAGCTGTTCATGATGGGTCGTTTGCAGGAGCTGCCCAGTGCACCCCCGACCCCTCAGGCTATGAGGAGCTGGCTGTTAAATGAGATAAGGAAGGAGAGGCAAACCCTGGGAGGCAGGGCAGTGTTTCTTTTTCTGCACACCAATGACTCAGCTGTGATAACTCCCTCCGGGGTAGCAGCAGCACAGTCCCACCCAGCCTGAGGGCTCACCTCTGCTGATGGGCCATCATGGACTGAATGGCCCCAGCACAATGGGCAGCTGCAAGGACTGAGACCATCAAGGCTCCCAAAATATCCCATGACTCCCAGGATGACATCATTCCATTGTGAAACTGCCCGCCCTGGGGGAGGGGCTGAGCGTTCCCACCTGAACCTGAGCATATAAAATCTGGGTTTGGGGCCTTCTGGCAACACTTAACAGATCCAGGGCAGGAGCAGGACTCCAAGAGGACTGTGACCACTGCTGTTGACAAGACTGCTCCCATCACTTGGACAGGACTGTGTCCACCACTCTGACCAACAGGTTTTCTTTCCTTTTGCTTTGCATGCAGCGGGACCAGGTGGTGCTCAGCACAGGAACTAACCAGCACCGTTCTGCTCTTGTCCCAGGGTGCCTGGTTATACTCAGCCTTGGTGGGTTACAGCTGTATCATGGTATTTCTTGTCATCTCTTTGGTGAATTGTAACTCCTACCTTAATCTCTCTTGGGGCAGATCAGTGGGGTTCATTTCTCATGCCAGGTAAAACCAGCATGGTGTTTGAGAGGATTTTACAGTCATGATACAGCCGGTGACTTCTAGAGAAGGACTTGGGCAGGAGGAACCCCTAAACCATCACACTCACGCCTTGTTTTTCTCTCCACACCAGGATTTCCCACTCCCAAACCTTTGTCCAGATGGAGGAGGAGGCTGTGAGGAAGAGGAAGATGCTCCAGGACACCCAGGCAGGTGAGGAGGAAGTCCCTGCCCGTTTCCCCCTCTCTCCTGCTCCATCTCCCAGCCCAGCATCACCCCCAGCTGCAGGACAACCTTGATGCCGATGCTGTCCTGCTGGTGACGGACTGGGGGGATCTCCTTCCCCTTCCCTGTGGCACGGAGGCAAATGCCATCCTCTCCTTGTCCTTCCTCCCCCAGACAAGGAGCTGAGGACAGAGCCCAGGGAGGACAAATCCCCGCGGCAGAACCTGGTGGAAGAGGCCGTTTTGAGTAGCTCCACATCACAGGAATCCAGCTGGGAGGAATACCACCGGAGATCCCACAGGAGGAGGGGCTGCAAACGCAGCCCAGGCAGCTGTGAGGAGGAAAGACCCACCCTGTGCCGGGATGGCGGCTGGAGATCCAGCCAGAGCTCAAACCTGGTGGTCCACGAGCAGTGTCATGCTAGGGAGAAACGCTTCAAGTGCTTGGAATGTGGGAAGAGCTTCAGTACGAGCGCCTACCTGATTCGCCACCAGATGATCCACACTAGGAAACGGCCCTATGAGTGTGAGGAGTGTGGGAAGAGGTTTCAGACCAGCTCCAGTCTCCTCCTGCACCAGCGGATTCACACAGATGAGAGGCCCTTCCGCTGCCCCGACTGCGGGTAGAGCTTTAGGTACAACTCTGACCTCACCAGGCACAAATGCATCCACAGCAGGGAGAGGCCCTACGAGTGTCCTGAGTGTGGGAAGAGCTTCAGCCGGAGCAATCACCTTATCTGCCACCAGAAGATCCACACCGGGGAGAGGCCCTACAAGTGTCCCGAGTGCGGGAAGAGCTTCTCCAGGAGCTCTCACTTGACCACACACCAACAGTGCCACCAGTAAGGGAAGCCCTGCGAGTGCCCCAAGTGCAGGAAGAGCTCCAACTTCATCTCGCAGCAGAGGATCCATGTGGGGTGATGCACAGTGACCCCCGTTGGGCAGAGACCTGGTGACCCCTGTTCCAGATGATCCCCATGGTTGGGGGGAATGTTTGAGAGATTTATTTCACTTCTCATTCTCGTGCTCTGATTTCATTGCTAATAAATGCAATCCCTGTCCCCAGACTGGGTCTGTTTTTCCATGCTGGTGATCGGGGCAGGAGCTCTCCTGGTCCTTATCTCAGCTCCTGGGCCTTTCCTCAGCCAATCAAAGAAGTCACTAAACAATTTTCAGCCACTCTGAGCTTTTCTCGCTGATGACTGCCCAGGTGCCAGGTGGATCTGCCACACCCAGAGCTCCCCACCTGGGGCCCCCCCTCACCCCCAGTGCCCCCTGGGAACAGAATTAAGGGAGAGGGGAGGTTTCAGCATCTGCCCAGTGCTGGGGATGGGGCAGCTGGGGCCATACTGGTGGCACTGGTGGTGCTGGGAGCCCTCCCAGCAACAGGCATGGAGCTCTCAGGTGAGCTGATGGGGTGGGAAGAGGAGTCCGGGTATGGTGGGAAAGTTGGGGAGAGGAGGGAAAATGGGTGTGTGGGACCCATAAAATGAGTTGGAGGGGGAGTGGGACCCCCTAAAGCAAGAATGGGAAAGGGGCTGAGAACTGGGGGTGATGGGAGAGGTGTGGGAAAGCTTAGAAATTCGGGATTGGGAAAGGTGGGATCTCAAAACTGAGTAGGAGGGGGCCGGGGATTGGGAGGATTGTGTGAAAAGGGTTGGGAAAGGGTCAAAAGGGGGGATTGGGACCCCCAAGCTGATGGGGGCAGGGGCTGGCAGCTGGGGATTGATGGGAAAGGAAGGGAGAATGTAAAGGAATTCCTTGTGGAATATAGGATACCCCAGCAGGGCTTGGGCACCCCAGGGCTGTTGCAGAAGTACCCCTGACGGGGCCTCCGGCTGAAAACAGGCTTGCAAGGCACCTGCTTGCTGGCAGCCTTGAACAGCCTTGGGAAGGAGTATACACTGGTCAGCTCCCCGCTGCTTAGAGGCTGTCTTGTGGGAATAGGGCATGAATCTTTGCAAAGTATAACTTGGTGTAACTAAACAATAAACTGGAGCATGATGCTCAAATCGTACCAGTGTTCGTGTCATGACTCTGGTGGGATTCCGCTCCCGGGACACCCCCCTGCTACAGCCACCCACCATCACCACGGCTCCATGGGCTCCTTTCCATGCCCCTGGCCCTGGCCACAGGACCTTGGGCTGGTGGCCACGGCAGCCGCCTGTGGCCCAGGGCTCCGTGCCCATGTCCATGGCAGCAGTGCCCGGCCACGGGCCCTGAGTGCAGGTGACCGTGCCAATGCCCATGGCAGCGGGGCCAAGCGTTGGTGTCCGTGGCACCAAAGTGAGGAACGGGTCCCTGTGGCCGCTGCTGTGGCACCTGAGGGCATCAGCGAGTGTCACTGCAATTGTAGCTGGCACCAGCCCGGCACCACTCTGTCCTGAGGGCTGCCATGGCAGCCGAGGGCAGCCACAGGTCTGTGTGCAAGTGGCCACGGAGCCTGACTGCAGCAATGGGTCCTGGGGGGGTTTCCAAGGGAGCTGGAACTGCTGAGGGTTGCCATGGCATCCAACCCCTGCGGTGGGTGTCAGTGTCCATGGCCACAGCATCGGTCAGTGTCCATGACCACAGTCCCTTGCAATGGCCCAGTGCAGGTTGGGATGATAATCCACCCGCACAGCTGGCCCAGGGCACGCCTGGAGTGGTCTTGGTGGCACCTTGGGCTTGGCACACTTTGAGGAGGGTGCCTGTTTTCAGTGGGGAAACTTAGGAATTTTAGATTCTTTAAAAAAAATGAAAGAAACCCCTGCTTGGCTGAGTGCAGCCAGTTCTCCAAGCAAAGCAGGTGCCAGGTGAGTGAGGAGAGACAGGATGGGGCTGGGGATGTGGAGCAGCGTTGTCCACACTGGGCCAGACCTCAAGGCACAGCTTCTGTGACCAGGCCAGACCTCCTGAGGAGAGACCCTGCATCAGTATCAGTCACAGAATGCTGCAATCACCTCTTCTCTAAAGAGAACAGCAATGAAATACACCCCTTAAAATAAGAATACGTCTTTATTTGAAACTCTTTGAAATATTTCTCCACAACTGCAGTAGGAAACTTTCCTAATGAACTGCACTCGAGCAGAGGGAAATCAAGGCTGAGCCGTGGTTTGTCAGGACTTGCTTGATCCTAATGAGCCCCGTGGTGCATTTGATGCTGAGCCCTGGAACCTCAGGGCCTTAAAGGAGATTGCACAAACCTTCCCAGGAGTCAAAGGCAGAGGAAACACCCAAAGTGTCTTGAGGCATTAATGGGTCCCACTGAGGTCCATGACCAATACAGGCTCTTCATGGACACCTTGGAGGAGAGAATTGGAGGCCAAGATTGCACAAAAACCTCTCAGAGAGTCAGTGTGGGAAGGAAAATCCAAAGCACCTTAAAATCCTTCAGTATCTCAGAGTATTAATGAGCCCCACTGAGTGTCAATAAAAAGCTCTCAAGGGACTCGTTAAAGCAGATAATTGGAGGCCTTGATTGCACAAACCTCTCATAGTGTTGGTATCAAAAGGGGAACACCAAGTACTTAAAAAACAGAAGTACCTTGAAGCTGTAATGAGCCCCACTGAGTGTTGTTACTGACAAAGGCTCTCCAGGGACTAATTAAAGCAGATAATTGGAGGCCAGGATTGCACAAGGCTCTCAGACACTCCCAGGCAAAAGCCAAAGCCAAAGTCCTTTGGAAAACCTGCAATCCCTGGGAGCATTCAGGAGCCCCCAGGGCCATTCCTGACCAAGGCTCCCCAGGGACTCCTTCCAGCAGATCCCTGAGGCCACTGGGATGTGGGGGGGATGCTGAGGGCAGGACAAGGGGCTGACAGTGCCCAGCCGTGCTGGGGCTGTGCCAGGAAGCCCCGGTGCGGTGCCTCAGGACAAGGTGTCTCCTCCCAGCCCTTGGTGGCCCAGACGCTGCTGTGCCCCAGGGCACCAACACCTGGCTTCTCTTTGTCCCTCCCTGTCATCCCTGCCTCCAGTTCTCTGCTCTGACTGCAGCCTGGGGACACTTTCTCAGTCGTGTCCCTCACTGGGACCCATTAACGGTATCAGGATCTTTGGAGTTTGAATCTGACTCAGAATTCTTGAGAGGTTTCTACCAGTCCCTGTCAGGGACTGATGTTCAGGGCCTCAGCACCAAGCCCCGAGAGGATCATTCCAGTCCTTGTGCTGTGTCTGTGCTGCTGTGGGGCTGTGGGCAAAGCAGTCCATGGGAAAGGGGAATGAGCTGAGCCTCCCTCCCTGAGATACCATCGTGGGTACACCCAGAGCTCCCCTCACGGTGTCCTTCCAAGCTCTGAGCTGCCCTCCTGGGTGCAAATCTGTGCCAGAGCCTCTCCGAGTCCCCTGAATGTCCCCCGGGGAAGTGCAGAGATGCCACCGCTGAGGAAATGCTGCTGGGTTTGCCAAGGGCAGCGTGAGTGTCCCTGGCAGAAGGGGGTGCTGAGCCCTTGCTCAGAGACCTTTAGAGAGGGTGAGACATTCAGGGATGCCTCTGCTCTGGGCAGGCTCTGGTTTATCCCAGGGTGAGCCGGGAGTGTGATTGTGCTCTGCCTGCAGCCAAAGGGGCAAGCCCAGGGCAGTTGGGGACAAGCCCATGCAGCCCCTCAGCTTGCCCTGAGCCACAGGGAATCCTTTGCCTCTCACCTCTCTCAGTGGCAAACGTGGAGTGCAGCAGAAATGCTGGGGATTTCTGACCCCAGAGAACCAGGAATGATGTGTGGGTAGGAAAACATTTCCTAAAACTCGCTCCTGCATCCCTGTCCTGTGGAACGGAGAGTAAAACTGCTACCAAGCCTTTCTAGGAGGGATTGCACTGACAAATCCTGACTCTCCAGCCTTGTCCCTCTGCCACACGGCCACAAACCCAGGGCAGCGGGGCAGGGATGGCTCCTCGAGAGCCCCCACGCTCAGGCCTGGCTGCTCCTGGCACACTCAGACAGCACAAGGGGAGCTCAGGCAGGGAACTGGGTGAAGGTTTTCCCAGAGCAGGAACAAGGGTGGGGCAGTCCCAGCGGGACAGTGTGCAGGGAATGGCACAGGTTTGGCTCCAAGCAGCCTGTCCCGACTTGTCACTGTCCTTTCTCCATGAACAGGTGCCCATGGCCAGACACAGCAATGTCCAACAGCAGCTCCATCAGCCCCTTCCTCCTGCTGCCATTGGCAGACACGCGGCAGCTGCAGCTCCTGCACTTCTGCCTCTTCCTGGGCATCTCCCTGGCTGCCCTCCTGGGCAACGGCCTCATCATCAGCGCCGGAGCCTGCGGCCAGCACCTGCACAGCCCCATGTTCTTCTTCCTGCTCAGCCTGGCCCTCACCGACCTGGGCTCCAGCTGCACCACTGTCCCCAAGGCCATGCACAATTCCCTCTGGGGCACCAGGCACATCTCCTACACAGCATGTGCTGCTCAGGTGTTTCTGATTGTCTTCTTCCTTGGAACAGAGGATTTCCTCCTCACCATCATGTGCTACGAGCGCTACGTGTCCATCTGCAAAGCCCTGCACTACGGGACCCTCCTGGGCAGCAGAGCTTGTGCCCACATGGCAGCAGCTGCCTGGGCCAGTGCCTTTCTCACTG
The DNA here is from genome assembly GCF_020740725.1 of Corvus hawaiiensis. Lineage (NCBI taxonomy): Eukaryota > Metazoa > Chordata > Aves > Passeriformes > Corvidae > Corvus > Corvus hawaiiensis. The sequence goes on from NC_063247.1 coordinate 370,530, forward strand.
CTCTGCTGCACACGGCCAATACATTTTCCCTGCCCCTGTGCCAGGGCAATGCCCTGGGCCAGTTCTTCTGTGAAATCCCACACATCCTCAGGCTCTCCTGCTCAGACACATACCTGAGGGAATTTGGGCTTCTTGCTTTTAGTACTTTTCCTTTTTTGGGTTGTTTTGTGTTCATGCTTTTCTCCTATGTGCAGATCTCCAGGGCCGTGCTGAGGATCCCCTCTGAGCAGGGCCGGCACAAAGCCTTTTCCACGTGCCTCCCTCACCTGGCCGTGCTCTCTCTGTTTATCAGCACGTGCACATTTGCTCACCTAAAGCCCCCCTCCACCTCGTCCCCATCCCTGGATGTGGTGGTGTCAGTTCTGTTCTCGGTGGTGCCTCCAGCCCTGAAGCCCCTCATCTACAGCCTGAGGAACCAGGAGCTCAAGGATGCCCTGAGGAAAATGATGACTGTATCTTTTCAGAAGGAATAAACTCTCTCTTTTCTGCTCCAGAACCTTCAGAATGTAACTCTTTACAATCTCAGCTTTTTTTTTTTCCTATTTGTCCATTTTATCATTGGTGCCTTCTTTTCTTCTTTTTCTAGTGTTATACTGTTTTTTATAAAATCCTGTAGTACTGCTCTTAGCATTTCTACATGAACAACTGCCTTTCTTTGGAAACACAAAGACTTTCAGGAGGCTTCTTCCCTGTGCATTTGAATAAAAATGAGGGTCTGCCCTGACTTGTGTGTCCAAGGTTTGTTCCTCAGCCCTTCTCTGGCTCTGCAGGGGCAGTGCCTGTGGGCACAGCTGGAGGGAAGAGACTCCCAGCACAGCAGCACAGCCAGGGACAATGGCCCTGCCTCTTCCCACCTCTGCTCTTCACAGCCCATGGAACCCAGTGTCCATTGTGACACAGCGGGGCCTCATGGAACCCAGAACATCTTTATGACGCAATGGAATCTCATGGATCCAAGGGCCAATTGTTCTAGAGAGGGGCCTCATGGAACACCAGGGCCACAAAAGCATTGCCAGGCCTAGTAGAAAGAAGGTGCCTGGGGGAGGGCACTTGGACACTGTCTCTTGCAGCAGACTCCGGGTCTGGGGCATCACTTGGCATCACGTGCAGTCCTGTGGAGCAAGGCCTCAGGAATAATTTTGGGAGCACTTTGGGAGGTCTTTGATGGATTATGACAGCCCCTCAGCTGCCTCTCATGTGAATGTCCCGTGGATATGGCCTTTCCAGTGTTGGAGGTTTCACAGCTGGGCCAGTTTGTGTAAGGGAGGATGGGTGTTCAGTGCCAGTGACCAGAGGTAGCACCACAGACCTGAAACCTCCTCGTCCCCCCTCAGTGGCAGGGGAGTCTGTGTAAACCTGGCCTCTGTGGACTGTGGTCTCCTCCCCCCCCAAACCCAGCCAGGCATAATTTGGTGCTGTTTGGTTTTCTTGTGGATGCGTTCTTTTCCCTCAGCCTTGATTACTTCTGCCTAGAACCTGAGATGATTGCACAATAGTGTCCCCTTTATCTAAGCTCTGTGACTGAACTCTCAGTCCAAAGTGCCAGTCAGGCATCTTCAAGGAGAGGTGGGCTTCTGTGGCTGTAGCTTCTTGATACAGTTTTTGCTAGAATGGGCAAAACTCCTTCATAACAATGTTTGAGGCATGAACCATTTCAGTCCCCTGACAACTTTATGCCTTGGTTCCATGAGGTTCCATAACCTCACTATGGACTCAGTCTTGAGCTGCATTAGGCCCCGCTCTGTCACACTGGATGCTTAATTGCATGCGGTTCCATTTGGTGGCTGTGGTCTCCTGGTTCCATGAGGCTCCGCTGTGGCACGTTGGCGCCTTGGTCCATGAGATTCCATAGAGTCACAATGGACTCCTGTGTTCACATAGGCCCCGCGGTGTCACATCAGAGCCTTGGTTCCATGAGTGGAAGAACCCACCTTTTGGCACGCTCTAAGCATATCTGCTACGTCGCAAGTGTGCGGGTTATGAACAGCGAGCAATGCTTTTCTGCAGTCTTCATTTGCATTTACAAAGCAAGCTGCTGCAACAGAATAGCTCTGGCCTCATCGTTACCGGCTCTCCGGGAGAGCGTGGCTTGCGTTCTGTCCAGGAACTGTACAAATAACTCCGCCGGGCCCTGTAAGATCTTAGCAAAAGACACGTTAGCATCAATACCCATCCCCGAGAGTCGCCGCAGGGCTTGCCGGGCTAGGCGGGTGATGATATCATATACGTCACACGGATAGCCTGTCTGCGCTGTAGGGACTGCGTACGGACCCTCTCTGGTCAGCTGTGCGGCAACGATGGGTGGATTTCTGTCTCGCAGCACTTCCGCCTGGGTAGTACACAGCTCACGGTAGTCAGTGAGCCAGCCTGCAAACTGCGTCACTGTCAAGATCATTCTCATTATGCTTTTGCAATCATTAGGTACAAAGATGTACGTGGCACTTATGGACTCTAGGTAAGTTAGGACGTGACAGGAGGATACGCCGCTTTCCTTTACTAGCGTCCTCAGTTCTTTGATTACTTTATAGTCTCGTTCCCTGTAGGCCGGGCGTTGCTTTGGCGCATATATAACCGGACAGGCAGTAACGACTGCCAGGTCACCCTCCTCCATTACGGCTTCCCCACACTTCCACCACTGCTGGGTTACAACGTCATCATTCTGGGCAGGAAGGGAGTCCGACGCTTGCTCACGGTCTGGGAGTTCTGCGCTGAGGAGGCCAACTGTGTAGGGATTTTTTTATCGAGTAAAGCAATTCCCTAGGGGATGGGTTAATCTCGGGGTAGCCAGATTCATCGGATACAAGTCCTGGTGGCGCTGAGGGCTCAGGGGAATCAGCTTCTGAGGCCGCGTAATGGCCAACATCCGCGCAACTTCACTTAAAGTCCGCCATGGTCGTTTCCCAAGAAGCGAGGTGCCTGCAAGCTTCAGCATCGCTGTCCCTGGCGATCTCAAAAAGTCTCTGCCCTACCGCTTGCCAGGCTTCTGATTGAAGGGGCCCACTGAAGGGAAAATCTCTAACGTGATTGGACACCCAGTCCAGCAGGGTGCTTAATTTCACATCAGCAATATCAGTAGTTTGCCGATGTAGGAGCCGCCATACAGGTCCAATCTCCTTCTTTGTTCCAGGGATATTCCACCTCCCATATTGCTTCCACTGGTTACTCACCTGGTAGGTGAGGTGCGCGCACTTGGATTCCTGGAGTTCCTTCCCCGAACTCTTCCCGGTCAACCAATTCCTAACACAGTGGAAATTGCTACCGGAGCGATGCACACCCTTCACCGCTTCTATTGGTCCCGATTCGGGCCAGCCATTTGCAGCAATGGGGAACAAAGACAACAGACCCCCTTGTATGTCCCAAGAAGATCCCTTTATTTCCAAAAATCACCCCCTCTTTATACCCTTCATCTCAACTGAAACCAAACTGAAGAACCATAACAGAACTTAACAGCAGAAGGGCACCCATTGGCTGGCACAGCTGCCGTGCTGCGGGCCACGCGTCCTATCAGCCAATCAGCTTCCCGCTCATATGCTGTGCACACCTTCCTCCAGCCAATCACAGTCCCTCTGCCAACTGTCACTCAACCGACTCTCTCCTCACTCGCAGCTGCCTCTCACCCCTCACCCAACTTCCAACCACCCAGCCTGCAGAGGGTCCTTTCCCACAGGGCCTTCTGCTGAGCATAAGCCTCAACCACTTCAACAAATGTAATCCCATATTCCACAGCTGTGGTCTCTTTGGTTCCATGAAGCTCTGTTGAGTCACAGTAGAGCCCTGCTTCCACTGGGTTCCAGAACTCCACTGTGGTCTCTTTTATTCCATGAGGCCTCGCTGTGTCAAATCCGAGCCTTGGTTCCATGAGGTTCCAATACCTCACTGTGGTCTCCTGAGCTGTGTTATGCCCTGCTGAAACATATTGGAGGCTTGCTTCCGTGGGATTCCACAGCCTCAGAATGGTCTCGTGCGTTCTGTGAGGCCCTGGTTTGTCCCTAAAGAGCCTTGGTTCCATGGGTTTCTAAAACCTCACTGTAGACTATTGGGTTCCACGAGGAGCCGCTGTGTCCTACCGCAGCCTTGGTTCCGTGAGGTTCTATACAGTGGTTATGGTATCCTGGGTTCTGTGAGGCCACGCTGTGTCATTTTAAGGCCTTTTTCCATGAGGTTCCATAACCTCACTGTGGTCTCCTGAGCTCCATTAGGCCCTCTCGTGTCATAGTGGAGCCATGGTTCCATGAAGCTCCATAGCCTTTCTCTGGTCCCTTGGGTTCCATGAGGCTCCTCTGTGTCACACTGGCCCCTTGGATCAATGGGGCTACCTGACCTCACTATGGTCTCCTGTGTTCCAGCAGGCCCCGCTGTGAGACATTCTGAGTCACCCCTGTCCCCCACAGGTGCCCCCACAGGCTCAGGTGGGGGCAGGGCACCACGGGCATTGTGGGACGGCCAGAGTGATCCCAGGGGCCCGTGCACCCAGGTACCCGCCTGCCCACAGACCCTCCTGTGCCCCCCACCCCACAACCCACGTGGGCTATTCCAAGGTACCCCCCACTCTGACACACCTCCCACCCTGTCCAGGGGTCCCTGACACCTGCAGCCATGTGTGAGGGGGAGCAGAGGCACATGGAGCTGGGGACAGGGCCGCCGTGGCACAGGGACATCGCTCACCCCGTTCCCCACCTCTGTGTGTCCTCTGAGCCCCTGGGGATCTCCAGTCCATGGACCTCCTCAACCTCCTGGGGTCCACAACCATCCCTAGAAGTCCCTGTCCCGCTGGAGGTCCCCAGCCCCTGCAGGTCCCCACCCATACCAGCACCAGTCGTGTGGGTTCCATTCCACGAGCTCCAGGGTGACATCTCCTGACACCCTGAGAGCCCTGCCCAAGGATAGGATGTTTCCACTGTCCACTGTGCACGGCGCTTTCTGTTGGTTCACGGTGATCTGCAGGGACATGGGGATGGCAGGGACAGAGGGGACAGCAGGGACATCGGGGACAGTGGGGTGACTGATGCCCCTGGGAGCACGGCTGTGCCTGCCATGGGGAGCTGAGCTTCCACTGCTTGGGGTCTCACCTTGTACTGGCCCTCGTGGGGCTCAGTCAAAATGTGGAACTCTCTCTCCTTCCATCGGAAGTGACAGTCCCCAGTCTTCTCCTCTTGTCCCCAGGGCCGTGCAAGTGGCATCCAGCCCCTCGGTGACACGAAATGACAGCTGGAGGAGTTGTTGTGACACACGGCACAGCAGAGACACCCAGAACCTGCAGCAACAGCAGCCATGGGTGGGGGGTTCCTGCACCCCCACAGGCCACGGAGGGGCCCCCAATGCACCCCCACACCACAGGGCTCGGGGAACCTCGGACACATCCCCCCAGCCTGGGCACAGCCCAGCCCAGCCCCGCTCCTCCCACCCACTGAGTCCTGTCCCCGTCTGGGACCCGCACAGTGCCCAGTTTGGGGACACCCCCATGGTCTTCCTGCCCCTGTCCCCAGTGAATCTTTGCCCATTCCCCAGAGGCCCTGAGCACCTTTGGGGTGATGGCTGGGGAAGGGGGGAGGGATGACACCGGGGGCACCCACCTCCTGTCCCAAAGGAGGAGCTGTCCCCAGGTGATAAACGATGGCCGTGGAGACAGACTCCCAAAAATGTAGGCAAGCACAGGAACTGTTTGGATGGGGAAAGAGACAGGGTGGAAACGGTGGCTCTGGAGGACACACTGGGCCGAGAGGTCACTGCTGACCCCCCCACGCATTCCCCTAGCCAGGTACCGCTCTCCCAACCCCCTATAATCCCTCAGCCCCAGACACCAACCCCCATCAGTGGAGCTCCCCCTCAGTGCCATGGAGACTCTCAAGGCCACCCCCAGCCCCACAGGGTACCCCTTGTCCCCATCAGATCTGACACCACCTCCAAAGTGAGCGCTCCCGGGCGCAGCCAGGGCCGTGCCACCCTGCAGATCCCTGCAAGCCACAGTGGCGGCTTCGAGGTCACAACCCGAGTCTCAGACAGTTTCCCACTCTTTATGTCTGGAGCTGACCAAGAAATGCCCCATGGTGGGGTGTCCCTTTCCTGCAGTCACCGCAATGACCAACGGCAAACTGAGCCCTCGCTGAGGCTTTCCCCAGGAGATGCCGCGTTTGTTCCCCCGCAGGGCAGCCTGTTCTTTTGGGGGGCAGGGGGCACAGGGACAACAGCAGCCCCGAAGGAAGCGGGATTGCGTGCGGAACAGCCTGACACCAAACAGACTTCAGTGTCACGAAGGCAGAGGAGAGGGGGTCCCTGGGAGGCCAAGGCAGGCAGATCTGATTGTCCTGGCACGTTTCATCTGGGAACAGTCCTTGGATACACAGAAATTTGGAAGAGGAATCTCAGTTTTGGCCATGGCCCCTGGAGGAGAAGGACGGATCTGTTCCATAGGAAGGAAAGCACGGAGCCCCAGAGCTCCAGGGGCAGATGAGAAGTGACTCTCAACATTCCAAGATCAGCTGGAGCTGTCAGGAGGCCACCAGGAGGCCAAGCCAGCCAGAGCTGTTCCATGTTCCCTTGGTTCCACGGGGCCCCTCAGTGTCACAAAGGTGTCCTTGGCTCCACGGGGCCCCTCAGTGCCACAAAGGTGTCCTTGGTTCCACGGGGCCCCTCAGTGTCACAAAGGTGTCCTTGGCTCCATGGGGCCCCTCAGTGTCACAAAGGTGTCCTTGGTTCCACGGGGCCCAGCAGTGTCACAAAGGTGTCCTTGGCTCCACGGGGCCCAGCAGTGTCACAATGGACTCTGCAATTCCATGAGGACCTGCAGGAGCACAATGGTCTCCTTGGATCCATGGGGCCACTCAGAAGCACACCGGCCCCTTGGTTCCATGGGGCCCAGCAGTGCCCCGATGATCCCCTTGGATCCAATTCTAAAATTACAGGGCGCCCAAGCAAAAATGCAGGAAAAGGACAAACAGCTCTTTACTATAAAATACAGAGAGAGCAGAACAGAACAAACCCCACCACAGGAACAGAAGTTTCCCACCCGCTAAGCACAAACCATCATGGGATACTGCATCCCTGACTCAGCCCCAAGACAGGTTTGAGGAATGAGCCTTGTGGCAGCCCACTCGGCACAGAGGATTTTCCATCTGGCAACACGGGGGATGATCTGGGGGCTGCTGAGAGACTGAAATGTTGTGGTTCACGGCTGAAACTTTGTCAGGAAGGGCTTTTTGCCCATTATGGCAGAACTGTATAAAGGAGCTGTGACCACCCAAGCCCCCCCGTCCCTGAATGTGCCACCTGAGGGGAACTTTGGGCTGCACCTTGAGCTAAGGGACCTTGAGATCACGGAAAGGGGGACTCTTACCCAGGGATCTCAGGTCTAGGGAGAAGGAAACAAGGCTGAGGGAGGAGAATGAATCCACCAGAAAGCCAAGGCCAGGGCTGTCCTGAAAATCAGCCCTGGCTGGGGGAGGCCCCAGCCCCCAGACCCATTTGCTGAGGCCAGGTTTGCACCCCCATCCCCCAACCAAGGGGGCTGGAGGAGAGTTTGGGGGTGTGGGGTAACCCCTGCCCAGGGGGAGTGAACACCACCCCCCTTACCCAGACTGGCTCCGGTGTGAAACCCCCACCCCAGGAAGGCCACACACACAGGGGACAGTGTCACACTCGCCCCTCCCCAGGGGAGGTCTCTGTCCCTGTCACTCCCTTGCTCTCCCCCCTTTTCTCTTTCACAGCCTGGGGGCCTTTGCCAAATGTGAGAATCATTTTTCTCTTCATCCCTGTCACCTCTGTGACAGCTACACAGAGTTTATCCTTCCTTTAAATCATCTGTACCGGGCTGAACTTTCACTTTTCTTTTACAGGAACCTGCCAGCAGCTGAGCTGGAGCTGTGCAGGAACCGCTGGACCTTTGAATTGCCACCATAACTGCTTGTGCTGTCGGTTCATTCATGCTTGGGGTTTGTTTGCGTTTTCATCACAAGTGACTTGTGGGAAGAGCAAGCATTGCTCAAAGCATTTTGTGTAGAGTTAAGTTTGATTTTTGCCAAGTTTATTTTGTCCGGTGCCCAGGGGATGCTCAAGGGGTCTCTGTGTGCCTCTCGTGCTGGGGGATGCTGGGGAGGGGCTCGGTGGGGTTGTCCCAGTCCCTCTCACCCCAGGGCACTCCTGAGGGGGTGTCCCTGTCCCTGTCACCCTTGCAGATTCCCAAGGGGTTGTCCCTGTCCCTCTAAGGCCAGGGCATTCCCAAGGGTGTGTCCCTGTCCCTCTCATCCCAGGGCATTCCTGAGGGGTGTCCCTGTCCCTTTCACCCTTGGGGATGCTTGGGCATCTCCATCCCTCTCGTCCCAGGGAATGCTTGTGCGGGGCTGGAGACCAGGAGCTCTGTGTCCCTCTCACTGCTGAGTGTGCTCAGGGGCTCTCCAACCTTCTCATACCTGGGGAGGCTGGGGGGGGTCTCTGTCCCTCTCACCCCTGGGGTGACCCTGCCCAAGCACCATTGGGGTGAGAACGACAGAGACACCCCCAAAGCCCCACAAGCACCTCCCGAGAATCCCAAGGGGAGATGGACAGAGACCCTCACCGGGCACCGAGTGGGGTGAGAGGGACAGAGACCATCCCCACCCCCTGATCATTCCCAGACAAGAACGGCTTGGAGACCCCCCCAGGACTCCCCAGGTAGGAGAGGGACAGAGACAATCCCGGGCTGTGTGTCCTCCTCTCCCGTGGGATGGATCGGGGGGGATTGCTGTGCTTCTATCCCAAATGTGGGGCCAGGGTTATCTCTGTCCTCCTCCCACTTGGGGGGGCCAAGGTATCCCCATCCTCCTTTCCTTTGGGGGGACAGTGGCTGGACTCCATTCTCCTCACCTTTGCAGGGGACAGGGGTGCTCTCTGTCCTCGTCGCCCTGGGGGATTCTGCCTCCTCCTTACCTTTGGGGCAACCCTAGTGGTCCCTGTTCTTCTTGCCCCAGGGAGGCCTCCCTCCTCTTCCTCTTTAGGGGGGAGTCTGGGGGTGGTCTCCATCCTCTTTACCTTTGGGGGGGCCAGGGGTGGTCTCCATCCTTCTTGCCCAGGGGAAAGGCCACGGGCAGGTCTCTGTCATCTTCCCCTTTAGGGGGCCCAAGGGGGTCTACATCTTCCTCACCCTTGGGGGAACCATGAGGGGAACTGCAGTGGTGTCCATCCACTTCCACTATGGGTGGGCCAGGGGGTCTCTGTCCTCCACTTTGGGGAGAGCTGGGGGTGTCCTTCGTCCTCCACCCGTATGTGAGGGGGCGTGGGGCTCTCCCTGTCTGCACCCTCGGGGAGGGAGCTCTCTGTCCCTCTCGCTCTGCTTGCTGCGGCCGCTGGTGTCCGGCCCATGCACCCGTTACCGGTGACGGCGACACGGGGCGCAGAGGCGGCTTGGGGCACGAGGGAGCCGGGCTGGGGCTCCCCCTCCACATTGTGCTGCAATCGGGCCCACGGGGGCGGGCGCCGCTCCCACCTCCCCCCAACCACCCACACACCCTCCAGCCTGAGCTGGTCGCGGGGTTCCCGCGTTTCGGGGCCAAGGGCGCGGAGCTCCACTCGGCTCTGTCTTCTCCACTCGGCTCTCACTCCTGCACTCTGCCCACTCCACTGCACTCTGCCCACTCAGCTTGGCTCTCGCCCCTCTGCTCAGCTCACTCCGCTCCTCTCCTCTCTCCCTGCTCCGGTCAGCTTTCCCCTCTCTGCTCGGCTCTGTCTGCTCCACTCGGCTCTCATCCCTGCACTCTATCCACTCCACACCACTCACCCCGCTCCGCTCCTCTCTCCCCACTCCTCTGCGCCGCAGCAGCACCGGATCCCGCACTAAACAATGGCCATGATCGCCCCTTTATATGGGCATGGGAGCCCCGCCCCCCATTGGCAGCAGCCAATGGATGCCGAGGAACAAATAATGAGGGGCGGAGCAAAGAAGATGAGAAAGAAACGTGGTTGGCCGAGAGGGCGCAGGTTCTGAGAGGGATGGGGTGGGCGTGGCTTCAGGCAGGGGCGGGGCCAGGAATGGGGTGGGGAAGGGGTTCCTGTGAAACCGGGATTTGGGCTGGATTAGGCTGGGATTAGGGTTGAGAGGGGGCTGGGGGTGGGGCTGGGAGTGGGGTTAGAGCTGGGACTGGGGTCAGGGCTAAAGGTGTGTAGTGGTTTCGTCCAAAATACTCATTACTGTTTACCTTCTGTGAGATAAGAATTAGGAGAAATGCAAAGCAGGCACCAAACTTGAAAGAATATAAACAAGTTTATGAACAGACCTAAAAGAAGAAAAAAGTCATACCACACCTTCAGAATACTTCTCCTCCCCCCCCACCCCCACCTTCCTCCCTTCTCCCACTGACAATGTAAAAAGACAACCCTTGAGATGTTCAGTCTGTTTACCACTTCCATAATAACCTTGTTCAGTCCATTTAGGAAGTGGAGTCTCTCTTGCCCATGCTATGAAAACATTATCACAACGAGACAGCCGCCCGGGTTGGTTCTCTGCTCGCATCATGTGAGAGTCCCCTCCCACGACCTGCAGCTTTTCCCACAACTGCTTTTGAGGGTCCAATCTTGAGCTACTGAGGTGCAATTTTAAGGTTGAGCCGTCCAGAAACAGAAGTTCTCTTCACCCATCTCTGGGAGCATTTCATCTCTACGAACACAGGCCCTTCTCCTTCCCTGGGAGCAAAGGGTCTTCCTCATCTTCATCTCTAGGACTATCTCTGGGAGCATCTCTAGGAACTGAGGTCTTCTCCTTTTCCATTTGGAGCAAAAGTCCTCATCGCTTCCATCTCTCCCTATTCAAACTTCTCATGAAATTACAGCTGCTTCAGCATCTGCCTATCTCAGCGCAGGTGCTTTTGCTCTCAAGCACAAGTTGAATGCTCCACCCCCCATGCCTTCATGAAATTACAACGGGTGCTCTGATACATCATAGCTTTCCAACAGAATTTCAGCTTTAAGCATCTCCTCTTTCTCTTCCCTCAGGTTTTCAGCTCTTCACAGCACTAAAAGGGTTAATGTCACCCAGGCCATGCAGCTGGAATGTCACTTATCGCTGTTGCTCACATGATCTTTTGCCAGACAGCAGGGCAGCTTCAGCTGAATCTTGGCCACACTGGAGAGGGGGAGCGTGTCTGCACATAGCAGGGCCCTGGGGGGGTTCCGCGGGTGGACCAGGGCCCATCGGCTCCAGGATGGCCGTGGCCCAGCCTGGCCTGCCGGGCCCTGCATGGGGCCTGCAGCCACCTGTCCCAGCGCCAGAAACGAGAGAGAGTTCTGACCGGGCTTTGTCTATTCTTATGTGTGGATCACAGAGGCGGTCACAATTTTAAGTGGTTTAAAGAATTGTCCATACTCAAACTGGCCAGCTGATAGGTTCTGTCAGGTCACAGAGGAGCTGTAAGCACCCCTTTGCAAGAACATCACTTCCGAGACTATGCTTTGCTAACCCACGACAGGTGGGATTGGTGTGAGGGCTGGGGCTGGGATTGGGGCTGGAACTGGGACTGGGATTGGGATTAGCTCTAATAATGGTACGGGATGTGGGTTGCCACTGGGGCTAGGTTTGGATTTAGAGCTAAATGTGGGACTGGAGTGTGGACTGGGGCTGGTGTTGAGGCTGGAGTTAGGGCTAAATTTGGCACTGGGGTTGGGGTTAGAGTTGGAATTGGGGCTGGGTTTGGAATTAGAGCTGAACATGGGATTTGGGATAACGCTGGAGGCTGGGGCAGGGGCTGGAATTGCAGCCGGGATTGCAGCTCGGGCTAAACGTGGGATTTGGTTTGGGGCTGAGGCCTTAGGAAGGGGCTGGGATTGGGGCTGGGGTTGGAGTTAGGGCTGAGATTTGGATTAGAGCTGGGATTGGGGTTAAGGCTAAATGTAGGATTGGCTTTAGGGCTGGGGTTGGGATTGGGTCTGGGGCTAGATGAGTCTGGGACTGGGATGAGATTAAACACGGGACGGTGAGTTTGTCTAAACGTGGAGTGAGACTGAGATCAGGATCAGGGTGAGGTTTGGGACTGAGCACACGCAGAGCGGGACAGCTGAGGTGTCACTGCAGGATGTCCCTGGCACCATCCCAGCCCTCCTCAGGCACCTCCAAACATGGGGGGCAGCTGGGTGGTCCAAGATCCAGGTGCTGCCACGCTGCCCCTCCATTCCACGTGAGCATTGTGGGAAGGCAGCCCTGAATGTGACCCTTGGGGGTCTGGGATCAGCCTTCACATCCCTGTGGGAACAGCGACAGAGAGGACAAGAGACTTTCCCCCTCTTATTCCTGTGGAAGGGTGAACCCCAGCTGCCCTTTTCTTCTGGCGCCTCCTCATCTCCTCAGGTGAGGATGTCAAACTCCCCAGGAGCAGGAAGAAGCCCATTCCGGGTTTCCTTGTGTCTGCAGCCTGGAACATCCACTCAGAGCAGAGCACTTTGTGAAAGCCCTGCAGAATGACAGCAGGAGGAGGTTTGTGAGAAAGGCAGGAAATGGTATTTTGATAGGAAATCAAAATTCCAAATTATTTCTTTCTGTCACGTTTATTTTCAGTCAGTTCTGGTCTGGTTTCCAGAGTGCCACCTTCTCAGCTGACTGTATTTGTGTCCTCCTTCCTCTTCTGCCTTTCTTTGCCTGCTCTGTTTATCTCTCAGTGTCTCTCTGGACCCAGGGCAGCTCCCACCAAAGGCCCTCCTCTGATTTTGTTCCCAATCCACCAGCTAAAACAACCATGGGTGAGGTGATGAAGGCTGGCAGTGAAATGTCACTGTAAGATCTTGCTGCACTTGGCTTCTGGCTCCTTCCTGAGAGCTTTGCCTTCAAGGGCAGAACATCTTCTCCTTGCTGGGAACTGGAATTCCAGATCCCTGGAGGGTGTGCCGTGGATCCCAGAGGGGCATTGCCGAGGCTCACAGGGTGCTGGTCCTGCCGTGCCTCCCATGGGAGCTGTGCAGGGCCAGGGGACAAGGTCCAGCAGCTGGGTGGGCTCCCAGAGCAGACAGCAAAGGCTGCTTTGCTGGACATTTCCCAGCACATTCCCAGCTGGAAGCAGAGGGAGGAAGGAAAGGGAAGCGAGTCCCTGCCAGAAGCCCCAGAAGGACTGGGGTGGGAAGGGACCCTGCCCGTGGGTTACTGGGCTGAAAGCCAAGTGGAGCAAGACCTTACAATGCCATCTGCCTGCCAGCCTGTGCTGCTGACAGGAGCAGGGGGCCACTTTAGCCCTCTGTGGGTGGGACCAAACGGTGCATTCCACTCCCCTTATCTCATTTCTGATGAGCTGTTCATGATGGGTCCTTTGCCGGAGCTGCCCAGTGCACCCCTGACCCCTCAGGCTATGAGGAGCTGGCTGTTAAATGAGATAAGGAAGGAGAGGCAAACCCTGGGAGGCAGGGCAGTGTTTCTTTTTCTGCACACCAATGACTCAGCTGTGATAACTCCCTCCGGGGTAGCAGCAGCACAGTCCCACCCAGCCTGAGGGCTCACCTCTGCTGATGGGCCATCATGGACTGAATGGCCCCAGCACAATGGGCAGCTGCAAGGACTGAGACCATCAAGGCTCCCAAAATACCCCATGACTCCCAGGATGACATCATTCCATTGTGAAACTGCCCGCCCTGGGGGAGGGGCTGAGCATTCCCACCTGAACCTGAGCATATAAAATCTGGGTTTGGGGCCTTCTGGCAACACTTAACAGATCCAGGGCAGGAGCAGGACTCCAAGAGGACTGTGACCACCGCTGTTGACAAGACTGCTGCCATCACTTGGACAGGACTGTGTCCACCACTCTGACCAACAGGTTTTGTTTTCTTTCCTTTTGCTTTGCATGCAGCGGGACCAGGTGGTGCTCAGCACAGGAACTAACCAGCACCGTTCTGCTCTTGTCCCAGGGTGCCTGGATATACTCAGCCTTTGTGGGTTACAGCTGTGTCATGGTATTTCTTGTCATCTCTTTGGGGAATTGTAACTCCCACCTTAATCTCTCTTGAGGCAGATCAGTGGGGTTCATTTCTCATGCCAGTTAAAACCAGCACGGTGTTTGAGAGGATTTTACAGTCATGATACGCCTGGTGACTTCTAGAGAAGGACTTGGGCAGGAGGAACCCCTAAACCATCACACTCACACCTTGTTTTTCCCTCCACACCAGGATTTCCCACTCCCAAACCTTGGCCAGATGGAGGAGGACGCTGTGAGGAAGAGGAAGATGCCCCAGGACACCCAGGCAGGTCAGGAGGAAGTCCCTGCCCGTTTCCCCCTCTGTCCTGCTCCATCTCCCAGCCCAGCATCGCCCCCGGCTGCAGGACAACCCCGCTGTCGACACCGTCCTGCCGGGGACGGACTGGGGGGATCTCCTTCCCCTTCCCTGTGGCACGGAGGCAAATGCCATCCTCTCCTTGTCCTTCCTCCCCCAGACAAGGAGCTGAGGACAGAGCCCAGGGAGGACAAATCCCCGCGGCAGAACCTGGTGGAAGAGGCCGTTTTGAGTAGCTCCACATCGCAGGAATCCAGCTGGGAGGAAAACCACCGGAGATCCCACAGGAGGAGGGGCTGCAAACGCAGCCCAGGGAGCTGCGAGGAGGAAAGACCCACCCTGTGCCGGGATGGCGGCCGGAGATCCAGCCAGAGCTCAAACCTGGTGGTCCACGAGCAGTGTCATGCTAGGGAGAAACGCTTCAAGTGCTTGGAATGTGGGAAGAGCTTCAGCCAGAGCACCAACCTGATCTACCACCGGATGATCCACACCGGGGAACGGCCCTATGTGTGTGGGGAATGTGGGAAGAGCTTCAGTACGAGCGCCTACCTGATTCGCCACCAGATGATCCACACTAGGAAACGGCCCTACGAGTGTGAGGAGTGTGGGAAGAGCTTTCAGACCAGCTCCAGTCTCCTCCTGCACCAGCGGATTCACACAGATGAGAGGCCCTTCCGCTGCCCCGACTGCGGGGAGGGCTTCAGGTACAACTCCGACCTCACCAGGCACAAACGCATCCACACCGAGGAGAGGCCCTGCGAGTGCCCTGAGTGCAGGAAGAGCTCCAACTTCATCTCGCAGCAGAGGATCCATGTGGGGTGATGCACAGTGACCCCCGTTGGGCAGAGACCTGGTGCCCCCTGTTCCAGATGATCCCCATGGTTGGGGGGAATGTTTGAGAGATTTATTTCACTTCTCATTCTCGTACTCTGATTTCATTGCTAATAAATGCAATCCCTGTCCCCAGACTGGGTCTGTGTTTCCGTGCTGGTGATCGGGGCAGGAGCTCTCCTGGTCCTTATCTCAGCTCCTGGGCCTTTCCTCAGCCAATCAAAGAAGTCACTAAACAATTTTTAGCCACTCTGAACTTTTCTCGCTGATGACTGCCCAGGTGCCAGGTGGATCTGCCAATTCAGAGCTCCCCACCTGGGCCCCTCCTCACCCCCAGTGCCCCCCGGGAGCAGAATTAAGGGAGAGGGGAGGTTTCAGCACCTGCCCAGTGCTGGCGATGGGGCAGCTGGGGCCATACTGGTGGCACTGGTGGTGCTGGGAGCCCCCTTGGCCACAGGCATGGAGCTCTCAGGTGAGCCGAGGGGGTGGGAAGAGGAGTCCGGGCATGGTGGGAAAGGTGGGGAGAGGAGGGAAAATGGGTGGGTGGGACCCATAAAATGAGTTGGAGGGGGAGTGGGACCCCCTAAAGCAAGAATGGGAAAGGGGCTGAGGACTGGGGGATAATGGGAGAGGAATGGGAAGGGTGGAATCCCAAAACTGAGCGGGAGGGGGCTGGGGATTGGGAGGATTGTGTGAAAAGGGTTGGGAAAGGGGCAAAAGGGGGGACTGGGACCCCCAAACTGATGGGGGCAGGGTCTGGCAAATGGGGATTGATGGGATAGGAGGGGAGAAAATGGAAAAAGGGTGGAAATGAGGGTGGGACTGCGGGAAGGAAGGTCCCATGGCGGCCGTGGAGCAAGGGCTTATGGAGTGGGGATCCAGGGTGGCTTCCTGAGCTCTTGGCTTGCTGTAGCGTGCTGGGGGCTGCTGGGGGAGCACCCCCTGACCTGTGTCCTGCTTACACAGGGCTCTTCCAGCACATGGTAAAGTCCGAGTGTCGCTTCATTAATGGTACCAAACAGGCAAGGTTGGTGGTGAGGTTCAGCTACAGCCTGGAGCAGCTCCTGCACTTGGACAGCAAGGTGGGGCACTGCGTGGGGGACACACTGTATGGGGAGAAACAGGCCCGCTACTGGAACACTGTCCTGGGGTGATGTTATGAGGCTGCTTTATTCCTTAACCCTCCGCTCAATGCCCAAGGACGCTGTGTCTTTAGGATGGACCCAGGGCTGGGGCTGGATCCACGGGGCCCGGGTGCGGGTCGGTTCAACAGCTAGAGCCCAACGGCTCGGGGGCTCCGGGGTCTCGGCAGGGCCTGGGAGGGAGTGCGCCGGGAGCGCTGTGTGGCTCCTTGGGTTTTTGGTGTTCTGGCTAGCTGGAAAATGGTTCTGTTGGTTTTTCTTGTTCTTTTTCTCTTCCCTCCCCTTGCCTCACTGCCTCCCTTCCCTTCCCTACGATCCAGGGAGCCTGCGAGTTGGCCCTGGTGGGCCCGCGGGGTGGCCCTGGCTGGTCTGAGCCCATGTGTCTTTTCCTTCTCCAGGAATTTGTTGTACTTCGGGGTTTTTTTTTCCCCCTGTTCTACCCTGCTTTGTTTGGTGTTAATAAACAGTTTGGGGTTTATTTCCCACTTCCAGTTCTTGTGACCCACTTGTCTTACTGGTGGAGGAAAATGGGAGGCCCTTTTCCCTTTGGAGGAGACACTCATTCCAGAGTGTTTCCTCCTGAGGTCTTGTCTCCAAAACCAAGACATAAATTTGGCGCCCAACTTAAGGGGCACGTGGAAGTGGAAAAAATAATCAAAACCATTTTGGTTTGAATCACTTTTGTATTGAGGTACAGCAGTAAGACCATGCTGCTTGATTTAATAATTTTTCTGTGGAAGCTAGCCATAAGTACACGTCCACAGCTATGGGCAGTCGGGTCCCTGGCTTACACTTTTATAAGTCAGGATGAAGAATCAGCACTGCCATTTTAATATGCCTGGTGGTAGTGATTCATCGAAGTTTGGCTGAAGTAATGGAAGCCATGGAGAAGGTGTATGTCATGTTGTTTTCCCATTCTGGCCTTGGTAGTTTCCTTTTGGAATGTATTAGCAATTACACACCCAGTTTGTTAGGGGAAAAGCAGGGGATGATAACTCCCAGCCCTTCATCTCCTTCTTCCCCTTCAGATCTGGCACGTCACCTTTTGAAAGTGTCCAGTTTCCCCTGGATGTCAAAGATGCCACCTCCTTGTTATGTTATCTAGCAGGGTTTCTCTATGTGGTCTCCAGCTTGTCTAAAAAAAGGGCTGAGATCTCCAGAGGAGTTGCCCAGACACCTGCCCCCGTTGCAGAAAATCCAAAGTGCTGTGGGGTATGGGAGGACATAGGCCTGACCCTGAAGCACTTTTCTGACCCAGTAGCCTGGAACTTCCCCCCTGAACGAATTCAGAATCCAGCTGAGGTGGGGAAGTAGCTGAAGGAAAACTGCAATAACAACACTGATGAAAAGGAAAAGCTCATTGTCACGTGCTGGGTCCTGGCTAACGCTTACCGCACACTGCTGGATTCTGTAGGGCAGAAGATACAGCCAGAGGGGCAGGAGAATAAGCCAGCAGACGCCCCAATCACTCCAGCTGCAGCTAAAGCAGATGGGGAGCCTAAACCAACAATTGCCCCTGTCCAGAGAAAGAAACACAAAGCCAAATCCATTTGCCTGGTGGATGATGATGAGCAGCCAGGACCTTCACAGCCAGCAGAGGAAGTGGAACCTGAAATCATTACCGAGTCCTGTCCATAGAGGGCCCTCGTACCCTGAGGAAGGATTACACCCAGCGGCCTGATGAAACTATATGAAGTTGGATGGTCCGAATCTGGAACGCTGAAGGCGATGGTACAATTCTGGATGGCACTGAAGCGAGGCATTTGGGGTCCCTGTCATGTGATCTAAGTATCGACCAAGGGATGACAAGGGGCCCTGAAGCTCTCAGTCTCTGGACAGTCTTACTGCTGTACCTCAATACAAAAGTGATTCAAACCAAAATGATTTTAATTTTTTTTCCGCTTCCACGTGCCCCTTAAGTTGGGCGCCAAATTTATGTCTTGGTTTTGGAGACAAGACCTCAGGAGGAAACACTCTGGAATGAATGTCTCCTCCAAAGGGAAAAGGGCCTCCCCTTTTCCTCCACCAGTAAGACAAGTGGGTCACAAGAACTGGAAGTGGGAAATAAACCCCAAACTGTTTATTAACACCAAACAAAGCAGGGTAGAACAGGGGGAAAAAAAACCCCCGAAGTACAACAAATTCCTGGAGAAGGAAAAGACACATGGGCTCGGACCAGCCAGGGCCACCCCGCGGGCCCACCAGTGCCAACTCGCAGGCTCCCTGGATCGTAGGGAAGGGAAGGGAGGCAGTGAGGCAAGGGGAGGGAAGAGAAAAAGAACAAGAAAAACCAACAGAACCATTTTCCAGCTAGCCAGAACACCAAAAACCCAAGGAGCCACACAACGCTCCCGGCGCACTCCGTCCCAGGCCCTGCCGAGACCCCGGAGCCCCCGAGCCGTTGGGCTCTAGCTGTTGAACCGACCGGCACCCGGGCCCCGTGGATCCAGCCCCACCCCTGGGTCCATCCTAAAGACACAGCGTCCTTGGGCATTGAGCGGAGGGTTAAGGAATAAAGCAGCCTCATAACATCACCCCAGGACAGTGTTCCAGTAGCGGGCCTGTTTCTCCCCATACCGTGTGTCCCCCACGCAGTGCCCCACCTTGCTGTCCAAGTGCAGGAGCTGCTCCAGGCTGTAGCTGAACCTCACCACCAACCTTGCCTGTTTGGTACCATTAATGAAGCGACACTCGGACTTTACCATGTGCTGGAAGAGCCCTGTGTAAGCAGGACACAGGTCAGGGGGTGTAGGTACAAAAATGCTGTTAGTGAGGATCTTCTTGTTATTTTTCTAAGTCCGTGAGAGACTTTTCTCTCTCACAGAAGAGGTAGCAGGGAATGTAAACAACCAAGCCACCTGCAACCTTGGAAAGTCTTGTTTATGGTATAGTAGAAAATATTTTGATAATGGATATTTTAGAATTTTGGCCAATCACCCCCAAGGGGTGGCTGGTCCTTTGTCCAATTAGACTATGAAGAAAAAAGTCTGTAAAAGAGTTTGTAAAATAATTAAATAAATCAATCTTGCTGCACAATTCCTGCCTGCTGGATCTTCTCCTCCTCCTCCTCCCTATAGATGCGGGACACGGTGATATACCGTAGGAACTAGGCCTGCGGTAATATTTGGTGCTGCCCGACGTGATTTGCACTCTCTGACGTGTCCTGCTGCTGCGAGCCAAGCCGAATTCCTGTAGAGGTGCGCTGTTCCTTTTTCCCCCCGGGACCGGGAGGTCCGACGGAACTGAGAAATGGCGAACAGCGGCTCACAGAATGACGCTGTCGTACTGGTCTGGAAAGGTGTGTTTAGCATATTGCAAACCTCCATTCCTGAAAACTCAGTTCGGGAATTATTAGACTGGGCTACTTTAAAAGGGATTTCCATGGACAGAGATACTGCCCTGGACTTTGCCTTATGGCCGGAACTCGGCTCTGCTGTCCGACACGAGCTCCCGACTGGGGAGCCGGCAGCGTTAGAATTATACAAAACCTGGCGTTCATTATTTTTTCTGCTGACAGCCCTTGACTGTGATAGCAGGGCTGGCTCGCCTGTCTCGGTGATGAGTGACGGAGGAATGTCCGAGGGGGGCCCCGCTGACTGGGCTTCTGGGGCAAGTGATGGTGGATTTGGAATAACCCCCCCGGCTCCACAGGCAGAGCCTGCACCGGCTCACCCTGCACAGTCTCAGGACTCCGCAGCCCCCAGGGACCCCGCGCCGGCAGAGGCGGGGGGGTCAGGGCAGAGGCAGGGCGCACAGCCTGCCTTGCCGTTCAGCTGGACGGCAGCCACAGCTTATCCAGGGCCGCAGATCAGCGGCTTAGCCAACTGGACGCCCAGAGAGCATCCTAGTTCGGTTCCGTATGCACCTGGATCTAACTTAGCGGGCGTAGCGCCGGGCGTGCCCGCCCCGGGACTGCCTGGCTATGGCCCGCTGCCCTCCCTGGCGCTGGACTGTTCTGCGCAGTCGCAGAACCGAACCATGGACCCTTTTATGCAGCATTTGCCCTTTCTGGCAGAGCTGCGAAACCTATCCCGAAGGATGGAGGACTTGCTCAGCCTGTTAGAGCGGCGAATGCCCGAGCCCGCGCCGCAAGCGGCGCCAGTGCCGGCCGTGCCACCCGTGCCACCCGCGGCCCCCCCCCCAGAAGCGGGAGCCGCAGCTCCGAGCCGAGAAACGGCGCGGCCGGCGGCGAAACCGGGAGCAGCGCTGCCACGGGAAAACCCGGAGGCGGCAGCAGCTGTGGAGCGGCGGGCAGAAGCGGCGGCGCCGGGAGCGCCCGCAGAGAACGGACCGGCAGCGGCGCCGGGCGCGTCCGCAGAGCGCCGGCCAGAGACGGCGGCGCCGAGCGCGCCCGGGGAGCGCGAAACAGCAGCGGAAGCGGCGGCAGCGCCGAACGTGGCTGCTGTGCGGGAGACGACCACGGCGCCAACCGCGGCGCCGGGCACAGTCGTAGCTCCAGAGTCGGCTGCAGCTTCAGTACCGGCTCGGTCGGATCTGGCCGAGACGGCCTCCCGTAAAGAGACTGCTGTACAAACTGCCGCGCAGCCAGCTGCAGTCTGTGCTGTCTGTTCTGGCTCTGGCGAACTTAGCCAAAGTGCCTCACCTCCCCGTACATTTCTGTTCCCTCCCAGCACCCCAAAGTTGCCTTTGCCTGATGATTCCTCGTCAGGCAGTGAGGCAGATGAGGTTCTGGCCCCGGGTCGTCAGGCGGCTGTAGCCGCGCGGCGAAGAAAAAGGCTGCGCCAGTCTCGCCCCTGGACCTTTCCGGACTGCACGGTAACAGTGCGTCCGACGCATCATAATCGCTTCCTAGAGTCTCTTAAGATGCAAGCATTGGGGGAGGGTGACTGGAGGTTATTAGAAATCCTTGGAATGCCAAATAGATCTGAGGATTCTGGGGGTAACCGGGGAGCTGTTACACTCCATCCGCAGGCTGTGCCCGACGTTCAGGATGGTACTGGTTCCCCAAAAGAGATCCGAGCTTTCCCAGTGTATAAGGCTCTCCCAGATTCAGGAGAGCATGACAAGCATGAGGTAATTGCTTGGAAAGTTGCCCAGGACCTCCAATCCAAGGTGGCACAATATGGGCTAGGTTCTGCTGAGGTTATGCAAATAATAAGGGTGATAAATACAGATTTGCTTTCTCCATTTGATATCAGACACTTAGGTCAAATTCTATTTCAACCTGTACAATTTACAGTTTTTGAAACAACCTGGAGAAAACTGGCCAACAAGACTGCATTAGCAAATTTGCAGCTCCCTGCTGCTGATCCTAGACAGACAGCAGGAGTGGATGCTTTGATGGGGACTGGTCCCTTCTCTGATCCCAGTCTACAGGGTAACTTGCCCTCTAGCATCCTGCAGCAAGCTCAACAGCTCGGCATGGCTGCCCTGTTGAAAACCATAGAGTTGTCAGCACCCAGAAAGCGATATACTGAAATAGTTCGAGGAAAATCAGAGTCATTCCTTTCTTTTGTAGAGAAAGTTGCTGCTTCTCTCGAGAAGCAGGTTGAAGATGACGGGTTAAGACAGTTGTTGTTAAGGCAGTTAGTGAGAGATAACGCAAACGAGGAGTGCAGAAAAATCATAGATGCCTTACCAGGGGATCCTGAGGTAACAGACATGGTCGAAGCCTGCGCTAAGGTGGGATCTGGGAACCAGAGAAGGTCTGCTTTGGCTGCGTTCCTGCAGGCTGTTCACGCATCTTCTGGTCGTGAACCAAAGCAACCAAAACAGGTGAAGAAACGGAAGCGGCCTAAGCCTAGCCAAAAAGAGAACACACCGATCCCCCAGTGCAAGAGGTGTGGCAGGCCAGGGCATTGCACGGGTTACTGTAGATCCCGGACTCATGCCAATGGTCAGCCTTTGTCGGGAAACTTCCGCCGGGGTGCAAGGAGGGGGAATTGCTCTCCGATGCAGTCGCTCCCCCAGAGAGTGGCACAGGTACAGGCACAGGCCTACCCAGCCACCCTAGAGACGGCACCCAAGGATCAGACGGCACCCAGGGATCAGACGGCACCCACGGATCAGACGGGTTTGACGTCCACACCACAGCTGCAGTCGTCTTAGACTCCAGCGGTATTTACAAGGTTCCCTTGGATGCATATGGACCCTTAGCCCAGGGATCCAGTGCAATGCTGGTGGGAAAACCTGATGTTGCCCATCAGGGAATCTTAGTGCACTCAGGAGTTATTGATGCTGACTTTAAAGGTCAGATTTGCGCTATGGTCTCCACGCAAAAACCCCCTGTAACTATTCCTGAAAAGACCTGCCTTGCTAAATTGGTGCCTTTTAAGTCTTGTGTCCCCAGGATAGAGCAACAAACTCACGAAGATAACGGCAGTGGATCTACGGGACTTCCGCAGGCCTTCTGGGCTGCAGACATCTCTGACCAAAGGCCACAGATGACATGTACCCTGATCCTGCCGAACGCCCGTCTGCCCCGGATTCAGCTTCGAGGTTTGATTGATACGGGTGCTGATGTAACTATCATCTCCTTCTCTGCGTGGCCTCCCTCATGGCCTTTAGCCCCGGTGGGATCGGCCATCGCAGGATTAGGAGGATCCACACAGAGCTATCTAAGCGAACGGCCTGTGGTGGTGAAGGACTCAGAGGGGCACACAGCTACAATCAGGCCTTATGTTGCTACCACTTCCCTTAACCTTTGGGGGCGGGATGTGTTGGCAGCTTGGGGTGTACGGATTGGGACAAATTTTTAGCAGGGGTCACTGTGTGTAAGGGCGCACAGCATTCTACACTGCCTTTGCGGTGGTTGACTGACACACCAGTCTTTGAGCCGCAGTGGCCCCTACCAAAAGAGAAGTTAGACGCCCTTCATCAGCTGGTTCAGGAACAGTTGCAACAGGGGCACCTTGAACCTTCTACTAGCCCCTGGAACACTCCTGTTTTCGTAATTAAGAAGAAATCAGGGAAATGGAGGTTATTGCAGGACCTCCGGAAAGTTAATGCAGTAATGGAAGGTATGGGGGCATTGCAGCCTGGCATGCCCTCTCCCACCATGATTCCTACGGGGTGGGACATCCTGATCATTGATTTAAAGGATTGTTTTTTCACAATTCCTTTGCATCCTGATGACAAACCAAAATTTGCCTTTACTGTGCCTGCCATTAACAATGCTGAACCTGCTAAGAGATACCAATTGAAGGTCCTCCCTCAAGGGATGAGGAACAGCCCAATTATCTGTCAGTGGTATGTCGCCCAAGCTTTAGCCGGAGTTCGCAAGCAGTTTCCTGATGCATGCTGCTACCACTACATGGATGATATCCTGGTGGCAGCATCCACTCGGGACGAGCTGCTGAGAATACAGCCTCAGGTGCTCGTTGCTCTGCATGCCTATGGATTAGAGGTAGCTCCGGAGAAAGTTCAACAGCATCCTCCTTGGAAATATTTAGGAGTGAAAATTTTGGACCAAATTATCCAACGCCAAGAGGTGCAATTCCTGGATTCGATTAAAACCTTGAATGATGCTCAAAAGCTGTTGGGTGTCATCAATTGGTTACGACCTTATTTAGGTCTAACTGCAGAGCAGCTTTCCCCTCTTTTTAATATATTAAAAGGGGACCCTGGTCTGAATTCACCTCGGGAGTTGACTCCGGAAGCGCGGCAAGCGCTGCGGGAGGTCCAACGGGCTGTTTCCGCTCGTCAGGTTTATCGAGTGGATCCCTCCATTGCTATCACTGTTTACATTACTATTCCAGACCTCCATCCTACAGGTATCATTGGCCAGTGGAATGCACAATGGCCTGATCTTTTGCATATCCTAGAATGGGTCTTTTTGCCTCACCAGCCAAAAAGGACGGTGACCACAGTGTTTGAATTGGTCGCTTCTCTGATAATCAAATGCCGTCAACGGTGTTTGCAACTGATGGCTGCGGATCCTGCAGTAATTGTCATTCCGATCTCAAAGGAATACTTTGAGTGGAGCCTCATCCATAGTGCTCCTTTGCAAAGCGCGCTGCAAAACTTTTCAGGGCAGATCACTTACCATCTGCCCAGCCATAAATTACTGCAGCTGGCAAAATCGACCGTACGTTCCTTGCGGCCGAGAAATAGCCGAGTGCCGGTGCAAGGACCCACCGTCTTTACGGATGGTTCAGGGAAAACTGGGAAAGCCATTGTTACCTGGAAGGAGGGATCGGAATGGCAGGTGCTGAAGGAACACGAGTCAGGCTCTGCTCAGTTAGTTGAATTAAGGGCTGTTACCATGGCTTTTCAGCGATTCTCACAGGAACCTTTGAATTTGGTTACTGACTCTGCTTATGTAGCAGATATAACTCAACGCTTAGATTGTTCACTTCTGAAGGAGGTGAACAATGAGGCTCTGTTTTCACTGTTGCAAACCTTGTGGTCTGCGATTCAGGCTCGAGTGCATCCGTATTACATTCTGCACATTCGAAGCCACACCAATTTACCAGGGTTTCTAACAGAAGGCAATGCCAGGGCTGACATGCTGGCCAACCCTGCGTGGGTAGGGCCTCAGCCTGACAAAATTGCACAAGCCAAGGCATCGCATGGTTTCTTCCATCAAAGTGCACATACCCTGCAGAAGCAGTTCCATTTAACGCCAACCGAGGCGCGCGACATTGTCAGCGCTTGTGCTGACTGTCACGGACTCGCTGCGCCTTTGCCAGCAGGGGTAAACTCCAGAGGGCTAAAAGCCTTGCAGATTTGGCAAACGGATGTAACTCACATCCCAGAATTTGGTCGGCTGAAATATGTGCACATGTCTATTGACACTTTCTCCTCGGCTATGTGGGCTACTGCTCACACTGGAGAGAAGGGCCGTGATGTCATTGCCCATTGGAAATTGGCTTTCTCAGTCCTGGGCGTGCCAGCTTCTGTGAAAACCGATAATGGTCCTGCCTATGCCTCGGAGAAGACGCGGCAGTTTTTACACCTATGGGGTGTAGACCATACCTTTGGTATCCCACATTCTCCTACTGGCCAAGCCATTGTCGAACGCGCTCATGGTACCTTGAAGCGTGTTTCGGACAAACAGAAAAGGAGAATGCATGGAGAAACCCCACAGAGCCGACTAGCAAAAGCTTTGTATACAATTAATCACCTTACAGTACCACAAAATTCAAATAACCCTGTTATTCTGAATCATTTTCTCTCATTGCAGTCTGCAGGCGACACACAACTGCCCCGGGCAATAGTCTGGGTACGGAATTTACTCACTAACCAGTGGGAAGGCCCACATGAGCTTATCGTTTGGGGTCATGGGTATGCTTGCGTTTCCACAGATATTGGAGTATGGTGGCTACCTTCAAAATGCGTTCGCCCTGACCTACGGCAGCAGAGGCAGAACAGGCAACCTCCAAATGATGACCAGAACGCCAACCATCCAAATGGTGACCAGAATGTAGATCATCAACCTAATGACTCTTCTGATGATGACCAGGATGTCAACCATCAGGCAGATGGTCCTTCTACAAGCAGAGACTGGGATGGTCCTTCCACAAGCTGAGACTGAATTTTGAATTTCTTGTTATGGAGTCAGATAGTTAAAGCCTTAAGGACATTTTTAGAATTAATAACTGATGTAGATTTCTATTTAGGATTAATAGTAGAGTTGTTATCTTATAAAACAAAAAGGGGGAATTGTAGGTACAAAAATGCTGTTAGTGAGGATCTTCTTGTTATTTTTCTAAGTCCGTGAGAGACTTTTCTCTCTCACAGAAGAGGTAGCAGGGAATGTAAACAACCAAGCCACCTGCAACCTTGGAAAGTCTTGTTTATGGTATAGTAGAAAATATTTTGATAATGGATATTTTAGGATTTTGGCCAATCACCCCCAAGGGGTGGCTGGTCCTTTGTCCAATTAGACTATGAAGAAAAAAGTCTATAAAAGAGTTTGTAAAATAATTAAATAAATCAATCTTGCTGCACAATTCCTGCCTGCTGGATCTTCTCCTCCTCCTCCTCCCTATAGATGCGGGACACGGTGATATACCATAGGAACTAGGCCTGCAGTAATAAGGGGGTGCTCCCCCAGCAGCCCCCAGCACGCTACAGCAAGCCAAGAGCTCAGGGAGCCACCCTGGATCCCCACTCCATAAGCCCTTGCTCCACGGCCGCCATGGGACCTTCCTTCCCGCAGTCCCACCCTCATTTCCACCCTTTCCATTTACTCCCCTCCTTTCCCATCAATCCCCAGCTGCCAGCCCCTGCCCCCATCAGTTTGGGGGTCCCAGTCCCCCCTTTTGACCCTTTCCCAACCCTTTTCACACAATCCTCCCAATCCCCAGCCCCCTCCTGCTCAGTTTTGGGATCCCACCCTTCCCATTCCCTAATTTCTAAGCTTTCCCACACCTCTCCCATCATCCCCCAGTCCTCAGCCCCTTTCCCATTCTTGCTTTAGGGAGTCCCACTCCCCCTCCAACTCATTTTATGGGTCCCACACACCCATTTTCCCTCCTCTCCCCACCTTCCCCACCATACCCGAGTCCTCTTCCACCCCCTCGGCTCACCTGAGAGCTCCATGCCTGTGGCCAGGGGGGCTCCCAGCACCACCAGTGCCACCAGCATGGCCCCAGCTGCCCCATCCCCAGCTCTGGGCAGATGCTGAAACCTCCCCTCTCCCTTAATTCTGCTCCCAGGGGGCACTGGGGGTGAGGGGGGCCCAAGTGGGGAGCTCTGGGTGCGGCAGATCTGCCTGGCACCTGGGCAGTCATCAGCGAGAAAAGCTCAGAGTGGCTAAAAATTGTTTAGTGACTTCTTTGATTGGCTGAGGAAAGGCCCAGGAGCTGAGATAAGGACCAGGAGAGCTCCTGCCCCAATCACCAGCACGGAAAAACAGACCCAGTCTGAGGACAGGGATTGCATTTATTAGCAATGAAATCAGAGCACGAGAATGAGAAGTGAAATAAATCTCTCAAACATTCCCCGCAACCATGGGGATCATCTGGAACAGGGGTCACCAGGTCTCTGCCCAACGGGGGTCACTGTGCATCACCCCACATGGATCCTCTGCTGCAAGATGAAGTTGGAGCTCTTCCTGCACTCAGGGCACTTGCAGGGCTTCCCTTACTGGTGGCACTGTTGGTGTGTGGTCAAGTGAGAGCTCCAGGAGAAGCTCTTCCCGCACTCGGGACACTCATAGGGCCTCTCCCCAGTGTGGATGCGTTTGTGCCTGGTGAGGTCAAAGTTGTACCTGAAGCACTTCCCGCAGTCGGGGCAGCGGAAGGGCCTCTCATCTGTGTGAATCCGCTGGTGCTGGAGGAGACTGGAGCTGGTCTGAAACCTCTTCCCACACTCCCCACACTCGTAGGGCCGTTCCCCTGTGTGGATCATCTGGTGGCAAATCAGGTTGGAGCGGCGGCTGAAGCTCTTCCCACATTCCCCACACACATAGGGCCGTTCCCCGGTGTGGATCATCCGGTGGTGGATCAGGTTGGTGCTCCGGCTGAAGCTCTTCCCACATTCCAAGCACTTGAAGCGTTTCTCCCTAGCATGACACTGCTCATGGACCACCAGGTTTGAGCTCTGGCGGGATCTCCGGCCGCCATCCCGGCACAGGGTGGGTCTTTCCTCCTCACAGCTCCCTGGGCTGCGTTTGCAGCCCCTCCTCCTGTGGGATCTCCGGTGGTTTTCCTCCCAGCTGGATTCCTGCGATGTGGAGCTACTCAAAATGGCCTCTTCCACCAGGTTCTGCCGCGGGGATTTGTCCTCCCTGGGCTCTGTCCTCAGCTCCTTGTCTGGGGGAGGAAGGACAAGGAGAGGATGGCATTTGCCTGCGTGTCACAGGGAAGGGGAAGGAGATCCCCCCAGTCCGTCCCCGGCAGGACGGCGTCGGCAGCGGGCTTGTCCTGCAGCCGGGGGCGATGCTGGGCTGGGAGATAGAGCGGGAGAGAGGGGGAAACGGGCAGGGACTTCCTCCTCACCTGCCTGGGTGTTCCGGGGCATCTTCCTCTTCCTCACAGCGTCCTCCTCCATCTGGCCAAGGTTTGGGAGTAGGAAATCCTGGTGTGGAGGGAAAAACAAGGTGTGAGTGTGATGGTTTAGGGGTTCCTCCTGCCCAAGTTCTTCTCTAGAAGTCACCGGGCATATCATGACTGTGAAATCCTCTCAAACACCGTGCTGGTTTTACCTGGCATGAGAAATGAACCCCACTGATCTGCCCCAAGAGAGATTAAGGTGGGAGTTACAATTCACCAAAGAGATGACAAGAAATACCATGATACAGCTGTAACCCACAAAGGCTGAGTATAACCAGGTACCCTGGGACAAGAGCAGAACAGTGGTGGTTAGTTCCTGTGCTGAGCACCACCTGGTCCCACTGCATGCAAAGCAAAAAGAAAGAAAACAAAACCTGTTGGTCGGAGTGGTGGACACAGTCCTGTCCAAGTGATGGGAGCAGTCTTGTCAACAGCAGTGGTCACAGTCCTGTTGGAGTCCTGCTCCTGCCCTGGATCTGTTAAGTGTTGCCAGAAGGCCCCAAACCCAGATTTTATATGCTCAGGTTCAGGTGGGAATGCTCAGCCCCTCCCCCAGGGCGGGCAGTTTCACAATGGAACGATGTCATCCTGGGAGTCATGGGATATTTTGGGAGCCTTGATGGTCTCAGTCCTTGCAGCTGCCCATTGTGCTGGGGCCATTCAGTCCATGATGGCCCATCAGCAGAGGTGAGCCCTCAGGCTGGGTGGGACTGTGCTGCTGCTACCCCGGAGGGAGTTGTCACAGCTGAGTCATTGGTGTGCAGAAAAAGAAACACTGCCCTGCCTCCCAGGGTTTGCCTCTCCTTCCTTATCTCATGTAACACCCAGCTCCTCATAGCCTGAGGGGTCAGGGGTGCACTGGGCAGCTCCTGCAAATGACCCATCATGAACAGCTCATCAGAAATGAGATAAGGGGAGTGGAATGCACAGTTTGGTCCCACCCACAGAGGGCTAAAGTGGCACCCTGCTCCTGTCAGCAGCACAGGCTGGCAGGCAGATGGCATTGTAAGGTCTTGCTCCACTTGGCTTTCAGCCCAGTAACCCACGGGCAGGGTCCCTTCCCACCCCAGTCCTTCCGGGCTTCTGGCAGGGACTCGCTTCCCTTTCCTTCCTCCATCTGCTTCCAGCTGGGAATGTGCATGGAAATGTCCAGCAAAGCAGCCTTTGCTGTCTGCTCTGGGAGCCCACCCAGCTGCTGGACCTTGTCCCCTGGCCCTGCACAGCTCCCGTGGGAGGCACGGCAGGACCAGCACCCTGTGAGCCTCGGGAATGCCCCTCTGGGATCCACGGCACACCCTCCAGGGATCTGGAATTCCAGTTCCCAGCAAGGAGAAGATGTTCCTGCCCTTGAAGGCAAAGCTCTCAGGAAGGAGCCAGAAGCCAAGTACTGCAAGATCTTACAGTGACATTTCACTGCCAGCCTTCATCACCTCACCCATGGTTGTTTTAGCTGGTGGATTGGGAACAAAATCAGAGGAGGGCCTTTGGTGGGAGCTGCCCTGGGTCCAGAGAGACACTGAGAGACAAACAGAGCAAGCAAAGAAAGGCAGAAGAGGAAGGAGGACACAAATACAGTCAGCTGAGAAGGTGGCACTCTGGAAACCAGACCAGAACTGACTGAAAATGAATGTTACAGAAAGAAATAATTTGGAATTTTGATTTCCTATCAAAATACCATTTCCTGCCTTTCTCACAAACCTCCTCCTGCTGTCATTCAGCAGGGCTTTCATAAAGTGCTCTGCTCTGAGTGGATGTTCCAGGCTGCAGACACAAGGAAACCCGGAATGGGCTTCTTCCTGCTCCTGGGGAGTTTGACATCCTCACCTGAGCAGATGAGGAGGCAGCAGAAGAAAAGGGCAGCTGGGGTTCACCCTTCCACAGGAATAAGAGGGGGAAAGTCTCTTGTCCTCTCTGTCACTGCTCCCACAGGGATGTGAAGGCTGATCCCAGACCCCCAAGGGTCACATTCAGGGCTGCCTTCCCACAATGCTCGCGTGGAATGGAGGGGCAGCGTGGCAGCACCTGGATCTTGGACCACCCAGCTGCCCCCCATGTTTGGAGGTGCCTGAGGAGGGCTGGGATGGTGCCAGGGACATCCTGCAGTGACACCTCAGCTGTCCTGCTCTGCGTGTGCTCAGTCCCAAACCTCACCCTGATCCTGATCTCAGTCTCACACCACGTTTAGACAAACTCACCGTCCCGTGTTTAATCTCATCCCAGTCCCAGACTCGTCTAGCCCCAGACCCAATCCCATCCCCAGACCTAAAGCCAATCCTACATTTAGCCTTGACCCCAATCCCAGCTGTAATCCAAATCTCAGCCCTAACTCCAACCCCAGCCCCAATCCCAGCCCCTTCCTAAACCCTCAGCCCCAAACCAAATCCCACATTTAGCCCGAGCTGCAATCCCGGCTGCAATTCCAGCCCCTGCCCCAGCGTCCAGCATTATCCCAAATCCCATGCTCAGCCCTAACTCCAAACCCAGCCCCAATTCCAAATGTAACCCAAACCCCAACCCCAGTGCCAAACAGCCCCAACACCAGCCTCAACACCAGCCCCAGTCCACACTCCAGTCCCACATTTAGCTCTGTGACCGCCTCTGAGATCCACACGTAAGAATAGACAAAGCCCGGGAAGAGCCCTCTCTCCTTTCCGGAGCTGGGACCGCAGGATGCTGCGGGCCCCTGCTGGGCCAGGCCAGGCTGGGCCACGGCCATGCTGGAGCCGATGGGCCCTGGTCCACCCGCGGAACCCCCCAAGGGCCCTGCTATGTGCAGACGCGCTCCCCCTCTCCAGTGTGGCCAAGATTCAGCTGAAGCTGCCCTGCTGTCTGGCAAAAGATCATGTGAGCAACAGCGATAAGTGACATTCCAGCTGCAAGGCCTGGGTGACATTAACCCTTTTAGTGCTGTAAAGAGCTGAAAACCTGAGGGAAGAGAAAGAGGAGATGCTTAAAGCTGAAATTCTGTTGGAAAGCTATGATGTATCAGAGCACCCGTTGTAATTTCATGAAGGCATGGGGGGTGGAGCGTTCAACTTGTGCTTGAGAGCAAAAGCACCTGCGCTGAGATAGGCAGATGCTGAAGCAGCTGTGATTGAATAGGGAGAGATGGAAGCGATGAGGACTTTTGCTCCAAATGGAAAAGGAGAAGACCTCAGTTTCTGGAGATGCTCCCAGAGATAGTCCTAGAGATGAAGATGAGGAAGACCCTTTGCTCCCAGGGAAGGAGAAGGGCCTGTGTTCTTAGAGATGAAATGCTCCCAGAGATGGGTGAAGAGAACTTCTGTTTCTGGATGCCTCAACCTTAAAATTGCACCCCAGTAGCTCAAGATTGGACCCTCAAAAGCAGTTGTGGGAAAAGCTGCAGGTTGTGGGAGGGGACTCTCACATGATGCGAGCAGAGAACCAACCTGGGCGGCTGTCTCATTGTGATAATGTTTTCATAGCATGGGCAAGAGAGACTCCTCTTCCTAAATGGACTGAACAAGGTTATTATGGAAGTGGTAAACAGACTGAACATCTCAAGGGTTGTCTTTTTACATTGTCAGTGGGAGAAGGGAGAAAGGTGGTGGGGGGGGGAGGAGAAGTATTCTGAAGGTGTGGTATGACTTTTTTCTTCTTTTAGGTCTGTTCATAAACTTGTTTATATTCTTTCAAGTTTGGGGCCTGCTTTGCATTTCTCCTAATTCTTATCTCTCAGCAGATAAACAGTAATGAGTATTTTGGACCAAACCACTACACTAAATTGGTGTTTCCGCCCGGGAGCAAACCTAACCCGCTACAGCCCCTCAGCCCAGGACACCAACCCCCATCAATGGAGCTCCCCCTCAGTGCCATGGAGACTCTCAAGGCCACCCCCAGCCCCACAGGGTACCCCTTGTCCCCATCAGATCCGACACCACCTCCAAAGTGAGCGCTCCCGGGCACAGCCAGGGCCGTGCCGCCCTGCAGCTCCCTGCAAACCACAGTGGCGGATTCGAGGCCACAACCCGAGTCTCAGTTTCCCACTCTTTATGTCTGGAGCTGACCAAGAAATGCCCCATGGTGGGGTGCCCCTTTCCTGCAGTCACCGCAATGACCAACGGCAAACTGAGCCCTCGCTGAGGCTTTCCCCAGGAGAAACCGCGTTTGTTCCCCCGCAGGGCAGCCTGTTCTTTTGGGGGGCAGTGGGCACAGGGGCAACAGCAGCCCCGAAGGAAGCGGGATTGCGTGCGGAACAGCCTGATGCCAAACAGACTTCAGTGTCACGAAGGCAGAGGAGAGGGGGTCCCTGGGAGGCCAAGGCAGGCAGATCTGATTGTCCTGGCACGTTTCATCTGGGAACAGTCCTTGGATACACAGAAATTTGGAAGAGGAATCTCAGTTTTGGCCATGGCCCCTGGAGGAGAAGGACGGATCTGTTCCATAGGAAGGAAAGCACAGAGCCCCAGAGCTCCAGGGGCAGCTGAGAAGTGACTCTCAACATTCCAAGATCAGCTGGAGCTGTCCCGTGGCCCCCAGGAGGCCAAGCCAGCCAGAGCTGTTCCATGTTCCCTTGGTTCCATGGAGCCCCTCAGTGTCACAAAGGTGTCCTTGGTTCCACAGAGCCCCTCAGTGTCACAAAGGTGTCCTTGGCTCCATGGGGCCCCTCAGTGTCACAAAAGTGTCCTTGGCTCCACGGGGCCCAGCAGTGTCACAATGGACTCTGCGACTCCATGAGGACCTGCAGGAGCACAATGGTCTCCTTGGATCCATGGGGCCACTCAGAAGCACACCAGCCCCTTGCTTCCATGGGGCCCAGCAGTGCCCCGATGATCCCCTTGGATCCAATTCTAAAATTACAGGGCACCCAAGCAAAAATGCAGGAAAAGGACAAACAGCTCCTTACTATAAAATACAGAGAGAGCAGAACAGAACAAACACCACCACGGGAACAGAAGTTTCCCACCCGCTAAGCACAAACCATCATGGGATACTGCATCCCTGACTCAGCCCCAAGACAGGTTTGAGGAATGAGCCTTGTGGCAGCCCACCCAGCACAGAGCATTTTCCATCTGACAACACGGGGGATGCTCTGGGGGCTGCTGAGAGACTGAGATGTTGTGGTTCACGGCTGAAACGTTGTCAGGAAGGGCTTTTTGCCCATTGCCCTAATGTAGTGGTTTGGTCCAAAATACTCATTACTGTTTATCTGCTGAGAGATAAGAATTAGGAGAAATGCAAAGCAGGCACCAAACTTGAAAAAATATAAAGAAGTTTATGAACAGACCTAAAAGAGGTGAAAAAAAATAAATTATACCATACCTTTAGAACTCTCCTCCTCTGCCCACCTTCCTCCCTTCTCCCACTGACAATGTAAAAAGACAACCCTTGAGATGTTCAGTCTGTTTACCACTTCCATAATAACCTTGGTCAGGCCATTTAGAAAGAGAAGTCTCTTCTTGCTCGTGCCATGAAAACAGTATCACAACGAGACAGCCGCCCACTTGCAAATATTGTTCAGTCCATTTAGGAAGAGGAGTCTCTCTTCCTGCATGTGAGTCCCTTTCCCCGACTTGCAGCTTTTCCCACAACTGCTTTCAAGGGTCCACTCTTGAAGTTTTTTGGGGTACAATTTTAAGGTTGAGCCGTTCAGAAACAAAAAACAGAGGCCCTTCTCCCTCCCTGGGAGCAAAGGGTCTTCCTCATCTTCATCGTTAAGACTATCTCTGGGAGCATCTCTAGGGACTGAGGTTTTCTTCTTTCCCATTTGGAGCAAAAGTCATCTGGTCCATCTCTCCCTGTCCAAACTTCTCATGAAATTACAGCTGCATCAGCATCTGCCTATCTCAGCGCAG
The DNA here is from genome assembly GCF_020740725.1 of Corvus hawaiiensis. Classification (NCBI taxonomy): domain Eukaryota; kingdom Metazoa; phylum Chordata; class Aves; order Passeriformes; family Corvidae; genus Corvus; species Corvus hawaiiensis. Next base: position 404,490 of record NC_063247.1, read on the forward strand.
GTGCTTTCGCTTACAAGTTCAGCACTCCACCCCCCATATCTTTCTGAAATTACGACGGGATACTCTGATATATCAGAGCTTCACAACAGAATTTCAGCTTTAAACATCTCCTCTCTCTCTTCCCTCAGGTTTTCAGCTCTTCACAGCAATAAAAGTGTTACTCTCACCTCGGCCTTGCAGCTAGAATGTGGCTTATTGCTGTTGGTCACCTGACCTCTGCCGGACAGTGGTGCCGCTCTGCTGAAATCTTGGCCGCAGTGGAGGGGGGTGGTTCCAAGCCGCTCTGGCTGCCCACAGCCCTGCTGGCGGGGGTCATCCTGGAGCCGTGGCCCGGCCTGGCCTGGCCCAAGCAGGGCCTGGGCCTGGCCCACTGGGCCCCGCTCAGGCCCCGCAGCCACCTGCCCCAGAGCCAAAAATGAGAGAGAGCTTAGGGGGGGAGTTTGTCTGTTCTTAAGTGTGGATCACAGAGGCGGTCACAACTTTAAGTGGCTTAAAGAATTGTCCATATTCAAACTGGCCAGCTGATAGGTTCTATCAGGTCTCAGAGGAAACTGTAAGCACCCCTTAGCAAGGACATCCCTTCTGCGACTATGCTTGCTAACCTATGACAAACCCTGACTCAGCCCCAAGACAGGTTTGAGGAATGAGCCTTGTGGCAGCCCACCCGGCACAGAGGATTTTCCATCTGGCAACACGGGGGATGCTCTGGGGGCTGCGGAGAGACTGAAATGTTGTGGTTCACGGCCAAAACATTGTTAGGAAGGGCTTTTTGCCCATTATGGCAGAACTGTATAAAGGAGCTGTGACCACCCAAGCCCCTCTGTCCCTGAATGTGCCACCTGAGGGGAACTTTGGGCTGCACCTTGAGCTAAGGGACCTTGAGATCAGGGAAAGGGGACTCTTACCCAGGGATCTCAGGTCTAGGGAGAAGGAAACAAGGCTGAGGGAGGAGAATGAATCCACCAGAAAGCCAAGGCCAGGGCTGTCCTGAAAATCAGCCCTGGCTGGGGTCGGGCTGGGGGAGGCCCCAGCCCCCAGACCCATTTGCTGAGGCCAGGTTTGCACCTCCATCCCCCAACCAAGGGGGTAGGAGGGGAGTTTGGGGGTGTGGGGTAACCCCTGCCCAGGGGGAGTGAACACCACCCCCCTTACCCAGACTGGCTCCGGTGTGAAACCCCCACCCCAGGAAGGCCACACACACAGGGGACAGTGTCACACTCACCCCTCCCCAGGGGAGGTCTCTGTCCCTTGCTCTCCCCCCTTTTCTCTTTCACAGCCTGGGGGCCTTTGCCAAATGTGAGAATCATTTTTCTCTATCCCTGTCACCTCTGTGACAGCTACACAGAGTTTATCCTTCCTTTAAATCATCTGTATTGGGCTGAACTTTCACTTTTCTTTTACAGGAACCTGCCAGCAGCTGAGCTGGAGCTGTGTGGGAACCGCTGGACCTTTGAATTGCCACCATAACTGCTTGTGCTGTCGGTTCATTCATGCTTGGGGTTTGTTTGTGTTTTCATCACAAGTGACTTGAGGGAAGAGCAAACATTGCTCAAAGCATTTTAGGTAGAGTTAAGTTTGATTTTTGCCAAGTTTATTTTGTCCGGTGCCCAGGGGATGCTCAAGGGGTCTGTGTGCCTCTCGCCCTGGGGGATGCTGGGGAGGGGCTTGGTGGGGTTGTCCCAGTCCCTCTCACCCCAGGGCATTCCCAAGGGGTTGTCCCTGTCCCTTTCACCCTTTCGGATTCCCAAGGGGTTGTCCCTGTCCCTCTAACGCCAGGGCATTCCCAAGGGTGTGTCCCTGTCCCTCTCATCCCAGGACATTCCTGAGGCAGTGTCCCTGTCCCTTTCACCCTTGGGGATGCTCGGGCATCTCCATCCCTCTCGCCCCAGGGAATGCTTGTGCGGGGCTGGAGACCAGGAGCTCTGTGTCCCTCTCACTGCTGCGTGTGCTCAGGGGCTCTCCAACCTTCTCATACTTGGGGAGGCCGGGGGGGTCTCTTTCCCTCTCACCCCTGGGGTTACCCTGCCCAAGCACCATTGGGGTGAGAGCGACAGAGACACCCCCAAAGCCCCACAAGCACCTCCCGAGAATCCCAAGGGGAGATGGACAGAGACCCTCACCGGGCACCGAGGGGGGTGAGAGGGACAGAGACCATCCCCACCCCCCAATCGTTCCCAGACAAGAACGGCTTGGAGACCCCCCCAGGACTCCCCAGGTAGGAGAGGGACAGAGACAATCCCGGGCCGTGTGTCCTCCTCTCCCACGGGATGGATTGGGGGGATTGCTGTGCTCCTATCGCAAATGTGGGGCAAGCGTTGTCTCTGTCCTCCTCCCATTTGGGGGGCCAAGGTATCCCCATCCTCCTTTCCTTTGGGAGGACAGTAGCTGGACTCCATTCTCCTCACCTTTGCAGGGGACAGGGGTGCTCTCTGTCCTCGTCGACCTGGGGGATTCTGCCTCCTCCTTGCCTTTGGGGCAACCCTAGTGGTCCCTGTTCTTCTTGCCCCAGGGAGGCCTCCCTCCTCTTCCTCTTCAGGCGGGAGTCTGGGGGTGGTCTCCATCCTCTTTACCTTTGGGGGGGCAGGGGTGGTCTCCATCCTTCTTGCCCAGGGGAAAGGCCACGGGCAGGTCTCTGTCATCTTCCCCTTTACGGGGCCCAAGGGGGTCTACATCTTCCTCACCCTTGGGGGAACCATGAGGGGAACCGCAGTGGTGTCCATCCACTTCCACTATGGGTGGGCCAGGGAGTCTCTGTCCTTCTCCCCTTTGGGGAGAGCTGGGGGTGTCCTTTGTCCTCCACCCGTATGTGAGGGGGCGTGGGGCTCTCTGTCTCCGTGCCCTCGGGGAGGGAGCTCTGTGTCCCTCTCGCTCTGCTCGCTGCGGCCGCTGATGTCCGGCCCACGCACCTGTTACCGGTGACGGCGACACGGGGCGCAGCGGCGGCTTGGGGCACGAGGGAGCCGGGCTGGGGATTCCCCTCCACACTGTGCTGCAATCGGGCCCACGGGGGCGGGCGCCGCTCCCACCTCCCCCCAACCACCCACACACCCTCCAGCCTGAGCTGGTCGCGGGGTTCCCGCGTTTCGGGGCCAAGGGCGCGGAGCTCCACTCGGCTCTGTCTTCTCCACTCGGCTCTTACGCCTGCACTCTTCCCACTCCACTCCGCTCACCACGCTCCTCTCCCACTGCTCGACTCCTCTCTCCCCACTCCTCTGCGCCGCAGCAGCACTGGATCCCGCACTAAACAACGGCCCCCGATCGCCCCTTTATATGGGCATGGGAGCCCCGTCCCCTGTGGCAGCAGCCAATGGATGCCGAGGAACAAATAATGAGGGGCGGAGCAAAGAAGATGAGAAAGGAACGTGGTTGGCCGAGAGGGCGCAGGTTCTGAGAGGGATGGGGTGGGCGTGGCTTCAGGTAGGGGCGGGGCCAGGAATGGGGTGGGGGAGGGGTTGCACTGAAACCAGAATTCGGGCTGGATTAGGGTTGAGAGGGGGCTGGGGGTGGGGCTGAGGGTGAGCTTAGAGCTGGGACTGGGGTCAGGGCTAAAGGTGTGTAGTGGTTTGGTCCAAAATACTCATTACTGTTTACCTTCTGTGAGATAAGAATTAGGAGAAATGCAAAGCAGGCACCAAACTTGAAAGAATATAAACAAGTTTATGAACAGACCTAAAAGAAGAAAAAAGTCATACCACACCTTCAGAATACTTCTCCTCCCCCCCCACCCCCACCTTCCTCCCTTCTCCCACTGACAATGTAAAAAGACGACCCTTGAGATGTTCAGTCTGTTTACCACTTCCATAATAACCTTGTTCAGTCCATTTAGGAAGAGGAGTCTCTCTTGCCCATGCTATGAAAACATTATCACAACGAGACAGCCGCCCGGGTTGGTTCTCTGCTCTCATCATTGAGAGTCCCCTCCCACGACCTGCAGCTTTTCCCAGAACCGCTTTTGAGGGTCCAATCTTGAGCTACTGAGGTGCAATTTTAAGGTTGAGCCGTCCAGAAACAGAAGTTCTCTTCACCCATCTCTGGGAGCATATCATCTCTAAGAACACAGGCCCTTCTCCTTCCCTGGGAGCAAAGGGTCTTCCTCATCTTCATCCCTAGGACTATCTCTGGGAGCATCTCCAGAAACTGAGGTCTTCTCCTTTTCCATTTGGAGCAAAAGTCCTCATCGCTTCCATCTCTCCCTATTCAAACTTCTCATGAAATTACAGCTGCTTCAGCATCTGCCTATCTCAGCGCAGGTGCTTTTGCTCTCAAGCACAAGTTGAACACTCCACCCCCCATGCCTTCATGAAATTACAACGGGTGCTCTGATACATCATAGCTTTCCAACAGAATTTCAGCTTTAAGCCTCTCCTCTTTCTCTTCCCTCAGGTTTTCAGCTCTTCACAGCACTAAAAGGGTTAATGGCACCCAGGCCTTGCAGCTGGAATGTCGCTTACCGCTGTTGCTCACATGATCTTTTGCCGGGCAGCAGGGCAGCTTCAGCTGAATCTTGGCCACACTGGAGAGGGGGAGCGTGTCTGCACATAGCAGGGCCCTGGGGGGGTTCCGCGGGTGGACCAGGGCCCATCGGCTCCAGGATGGCCGTGGCCCAGCCTGGCCTGGCCCAGCAGGGGCCCGCAGCATCCTGCGGTCCCAGCTCCGGAAAGGAGAGAGGGCTCTTCCCGGGCTTTGTCTATTCTTACGTGTGGATCTCAGAGGCGGTCACAGAGCTAAATGTGGGACTGGAGTTTGGGCCGGGGCTGGTGTTGAGGCTGGAGTTAGGGCTAAATTTGGCACTGAGGTTGGCATTTGGGTTAGATTTGGAATTGGGGCTGGGTTTGGAGTTAGGGCTGAACGTGGGATTTGGGATAACGGTGGAGGCTGGGGCAGGGGCTGGAATTGCAGCCAGGACTGCAGCTCGGACTAAATGTGGGATTTGGTTTGGGGCTAAGGGTTTAGGAAGGGGCTGGGATTGGGGCTGGGGTGTGAGTTAGGGCTGAGATTTGGATTACAGCTGGGATTGGAGTCAAGGCTAAATGTAGGATTGGCTTTAGGGCTGGGGTTGGGATTGGGTCTGGGGCTAGACGAGTCTGGGACTGGGATGAGATTAAACACGGGGACGGTGAGTTTGTCTAAACGTGGAGTGAGATTGAGATCAGGATCAGGGTGAGGTTTGGGACTGAGCACACGCAGAGCAGGACAGCTGAGGTGTCACTGCAGGATGTCCCTGGCACCGTCCCAGCCCTCCTCCGGCACCTCCAAACATGGGGGGCAGCTGGGTGGTCCAAGATCCAGGTGCTGCCACGCTGCCCCTCCATTCCACGCGAGCATTGCGGGAAGGCAGCCCTGAATGTGACCCTTGGGGGTCTGGGATCAGCCTTCACATCCCTGTGAGAGCAGCGACAGAGAGGACGAGAGACTTTCCCCCTCTTATTCCTGTGGAAGGGTGAACCCCAGCTGCCCTTTTCTTCTGGCGCCTCCTCATCTCCTCAGGTGAGGATGTCAAACTCCCCAGGAGCAGGAAGAAGCCCATTCCGGGTTTCCTTGTGTCTGCAGCCTGGAACATCCACTCAGAGCAGAGCACTTTGTGAAAGCCCTGCAGAATGACAGCAGGAGGAGGTTTGCGAGAAAGGCAGGAAATGGTATTTTGATAGGAAATCAAAATTCCAAATGATTTCTTTCTGTCACGTTTATTTTCAGTCAGTTCTGGTCTGGTTTCCAGAGTGCCACCTTCTCAGCTGGCTGTATTTGTGTCCTCCTTCCTCTTCTGCCTTTCTTTGCCTGCTCTGTTTGTCTCTCAGTGTCTCTCTGGACCCAGGGCAGCTCCCACCAAAGGCCCTCCTCTGATTTTGTTCCCAATCCACCAGCTAAAACAACCATGGGTGAGGTGATGAAGGCTGGCAGTGAAATGTCACTGTAAGATCTTGCTGCACTTGGCTTCTGGCTCCTTCCTGAGAGCTTTGCCTTCAAGGGCAGGAACATCTTCTCCTTGCTGGGAACTGGAATTCCAGATCCCTGGAGGGTGTGCCGTGGATCCCAGAGGGGCATTGCCGAGGCTCGCAGGGTTCTGGTCCTGCCGAGCCTCCCACGGGAGCTGTGCAGGGCCAGGGGACAAGGTCCAGCAGCTGGGTGGGCTCCCAGAGCAGACAGCAAAGGCTGCTTTGCTGGCCATTTCCCAGCACATTCCCAGCTGGAAGCAGAGGGAGGAAGGAAAGGGAAGCGAGTCCCTGCCAGAAGCCCGGCAGGACTGGGGTGGGAAGGGACCCTGCCCGTGGGTTACTGGGCTGAAAGCCAAGTGGAGCAAGACCTTACAATGCCATCTGCCTGCCAGCCCGTGCTGCTGACAGGAGCAGGGGGCCACTTTAGCCCTCTGTGGGTGGGACCAAACTGTGCATTCCACTCCCCTTATCTCATTTCTGATGAGCTGTTCATGATGGGTCGTTTGCAGGAGCTGCCCAGTGCACCCCTGACCCCTCAGGCTATGAGGAGCTGGCTGTTAAATGAGATAAGGAAGGAGAGGCAAACCCTGGGAGGCAGGGCAGTGTTTCTTTTTCTGCACACCAATGACTCAGCTGTGATAACTCCCTCCGGGGTAGCAGCAGCACAGTCCCACCCAGCCTGAGGGCTCACCTCTGCTGATGGGCCATCATGGACTGAATGGCCCCAGCACAATGGGCAGCTGCAAGGACTGAGACAATCAAGGTTCCCAAAATATCCCATGACTCCCAGGATGACATCGTTCCATTGTGAAACTGCCCGCCCTGGGGGAGGGGCTGAGCATTCCCACCTGAACCTGAGCATATAAAATCTGAGTTTGGGGCCTTCTGGCAACACTTAACAGACCCAGGGCAGGAGCAGAACTCCAAGAGGACTGTGACCACTGCTGTTGACAAGACTGCTCCCATCACTTGGACAGGACTGTGTCCACCACTCTGACCAACAGGTTTTGTTTTCTTTCCTTTTGCTTTGCATGCAGCAGGACCAGGTGGTGCTCAGCACAGGAACTAACCACCACTGTTCTGCTCTTGTCCCAGGGTACCTGGTTATACTCAGCCTTTGTGGGTTACAGCTGTATCATGGTATTTCTTGTCATCTCTTTGGTGAATTGTAACTCCCACCTTAATCTCTCTTGGGGCAGATCAGTGGGGTTCATTTCTCATGCCAGGTAAAACCAGCACGGTGTTTGAGAGGATTTTACAGTCATGATACGCCCGGTGACTTCTAGAGAAGGACTTGGGCAGGAGGAACCCCTAAACCATCACACTCACGCCTTGTTTTTCCCTCCACACCAGGATTTCCCACTCCCAAACCTTGGCCAGATGGAGGAGGAGGCTGTGAGGAAGAGGAAGATGCCCCAGGACACCCAGGCAGGTGAGGAGGAAGTCCCTGCCCGTTTCCCTCTCTGTCCTGCTCCATCTCCCAGCCCAGCATCACCCCCAGCTGCAGGACAACCCCGCTGCTGACGCCATCCTGCTGGGGACGGACTGGGGGGATCTCCTTCCCCTTCTCTGTGGCACGCAGGCAAATGCCATCCTCTCCTTGTCCTTCCTCCCCCAGACAAGGAGCTGAGGACAGAGCCCAGGGAGGACAAATCCCCGTGGCAGAACCTGGTGGAAGAGGCCGTTTTGAGCAGCTCCACATCGCAGGAATCCAGCTGGGAGGAAAACCACCGGAGATCCCACAGGAGGAGGGGCTGCAAACGCAGCCCAGGGAGCTGTGAGGAGGAAAGACCCACCCTGTGCCGGGATGGCGGCCGGAGATCCAGCCAGAGCTCAAACCTGGTGGCCCACGAGCAGTGTCATGCTAGGGAGAAACGCTTCAAGTGCTTGGAATGTGGGAAGAGCTTCAGCCAGAGCACCAACCTGATCTACCACCGAATGATCCACACCGGGGAACGGCCCTATGTGTGTGGGGAATGTGGGAAGAGCTTCAGCACAAGCTCCAACCTGATCCGCCACCGCCAGGTCCACACAGGGGAGAGGCTCTATGTGTGTGGGGAATGTGGGAAGAGCTTCAGTACGAGCGCCTACCTGATTCGCCACCACATGATCCACACTAGGAAACGGCCCTATGAGTGTGAGGAGTGTGGAAAGAGGTTTCAGACCAGCTTCAGTCTCCTCCTGCACCAGCGGATTCACACAGATTAGAGGCCCTTCCGCTGCCCCGACTGCGGGAAGGGCTTCAGGTACAACTCCGACCTCACCAGGCACAAACGCATCCACACTGGAGAGAGGCCCTGCGAGTGCCCTGAGTGCAGGAAGAGCTCCAACTTCATCTCGCAGCAGAGGATCCATGTGGGGTGATGCACAGTGACCCCCGTTGGGCAGAGACCTGGTGACCCCTGTTCCAGATGATCCCCATGGTTGCGGGGAATGTTTGAGAGATTTATTTCACTTCTCATTCTCGTGCTCTGATTTCATTGCTAATAAATGCAATCCCTGTCCCCAGACTGGGTCTGTGTTTCTGTGCTGGTGATCGGGGCAGGAGCTCTCCTGGTCCTTAGCTCAGCTCCTGGGCCTTTCCTCAGCCAATCAAAGAAGTCACTAAACAATTTTTAGCCACTCTGAGCTTTTCTCGCTGATGACTGCCCAGGTGCCAGGTGGATCTGACGCACCCAGAGCTCCCCACCTGGGCCCCTCCTCACCCCCAGTGCCCCCCGGGAGCAGAATTAAGGGAGAGGGGAGGTTTCAGCATCTGCCCAGAGCTGGGGATGGGGCAGCTGGGGCCATACTGGTGGCACTGGTGGTGCTGGGAGCCCCCCTGGCCACAGGCATGGAGCTCTCAGGTGAGCCGAGGGGGTGGGAAGAGGAGTCCGGGCATGGTGGGAAAGGTGGGGAGAGGAGGGAAAATGGGTTGGTGGGACCCATAAAATGAGTTGGAGGGGGAGTGGGACCCCCTAAAGCAAGAATGGGAAAGGGGCTGAGGACTGGGGGATGATGGGAGAGGAATGGGAAGGGTGGGATCCCAAAACTGAGCGGGGGGGGGGCTGGGGATTGGGAGGATTGTGTGGAAAGGGTTGGGAAAGGGGCAAAAGGGGGGACTGGGACCCCTAAACTGATGGGGGCAGGGTCTGGCAAATGGGGATTGATGGGAAAGGAGGGGAGAAAATGGAAAAAGGGTGGAAATGAGGGTGGGACTGTGGGAAGGAAGGTCCCATGGTGGCTGTGGAGCAAGGGGCTGTGGAGTGGGGATCCAGGGTGGCCCCCTGAGCTCTGGGCTTGCTGTAGCGTGCTGGGGGCTGCTGGGGGAGCACCCCCTGACCTGTGTCCTGCTTACACAGGGCTCTTCCAGCACATGGTAAAGTCCGAGTGTCGCTTCATTAATGGTACCAAACAGGCGAGGTTGGTGGTGAGGTTCAGCTACAGCCTGGAGCAGCTCCTGCACTTGGACAGCAAGGTGGGGCACTGCGTGGGGGACACACGGTATGGGGAGAAACAGGCCCGCTAACCGGAACACTGTCCTGGGGTGATGTTATGAGGCTGCTTTATTCCTTAACCCTCCGCTCAATGCCCAAGGACGCTGTGTCTTTAGGATGGACCCAGGGGTGGGGCCGGATCCACGGGGCCCGGGTGCGGGTCGGTTCAACAGCTAGAGCCCAACGGCTCGGGGGCTCCGGGGTCTCAGCAGGGCCTGGGAGGGGGTGCGCCGGGAGCGCTGTGTGGCTCCTTGGGTTTTTGGTGTTCTGGCTAGCTGGAAAATGGTTCTGTTGGTTTTTCTTGTTCTTTTTCTCTTCCCTCCCCTTGCCTCACTGCCTCCCTTCCCTACGATCCAGGGAGCCTGTGAGTTGGCCCTGGTGGGCCCGCGGGGTGGCCCTGGCTGGTCTGAGCCCATGTGTCTTTTGCTTCTCCAGGAATTTGTTGTACTTCGGGGTTTTTTTCCCCTGTTCTACCCTGCTTTGTTTTTTTCTAATAAACAGTTTGAGGTTTATTTCCCACTTCCAGTTCTTGTGACTCACTTGTCTTACTGGTGGAGGAAAGGGGAGAGCCTTTTCCCTTTGGAGGAGACACTCATTCCAGAGTGTTTCCTCCTGAAGTCGTCTCCAAAACCAAGACATAAATTTGGCGCCCAACTTAAGGGGCACGTGGAAGTGGAAAAAATAATCAAAACCATTTTGGTTTGAATCACTTTTGTATTGAGGTACAGCAGTAAGACCATGCTGCTTGATTTAATAATTTTTCTGTGGAAGCTAGCCATAAGTACACGTCCACAGCTATGGGCAGTCGGGTCCCTGGCTTACACTTTTGTAAGTCAGGATGAAGAATCAGCACTGCCATTTTAATATGCCTGGTGGTAGTGATTCATCGAAGTTTGGCTGAAGTAATGGAAGCCATGGAGAAGGTGTATGTCATGTTGTTTTCCCATTCTGGCCTTGGTAGTTTCCTTTTGGAATGTATTAGCAATTACACACCCAGTTTGTTAGGGGAAAAGCAGGGGATGATAACTCCCAGCCCTTCATCTCCTTCTTCCCCTTCAGATCTGGCACATCACCTTTTGAAAGTGTCCAGTTTCCCCTGGATGTCAAAGATGCCACCTCCTTGTTATGTTATCTAGCAGGGTTTCTCTATGTGGTCTCCAGCTTGTCTAAAAAAAGGGCTGAGATCTCCAGAGGAGTTGCCCAGACACCTGCCCCCGTTGCAGAAAATCCTAAGTGCTGTGGGGTATGAGAGGACATAGGCCTGACCCTGAAGCACTTTTCTGACCCAGTAGCCTGGAACTTCCACCCTGAACGAATTCAGAATCCAGCTGAGGTGGGGAAGTAGCTGAAGGAAAACTGCAATAACAACACTGATGAAAAGGAAAAGCTCATTGTCACGTGCTGGGTCCTGGCTAACGCTTACCGCACACTGCTGGATTCTGTAGGGCAGAAGATACAGCCAGAGGGGCAGGAGAATAAGCCAGCAGACGCCCCAATCACTCCAGCTGCAGCTAAAGCAGATGGGGAGCCTAAACCAACAATTGCCCCTGTCCAGAGAAAGAAACACAAAGCCAAATCCATTTGCCCGGTGGATGATGATGAGCAGCCAGGACCTTCACAGCCAGCAGAGGAAGTGGAACCTGAAATCATTACCGAGTCCTGTCCATAGAGGGCCCTCATACCCTGAGGAAGGATTACACCCAGCGGCCTGATGAAACTATATGAAGTTGGATGGTCCGAATCTGGAACGCTGAAGGCGATGGTACAATTCTGGATGGCACTGAAGCGAGGCATTTGGGGTCCCTGTCATGTGATCTAAGTATCGACCAAGGGATGACAAGGGGCCCTGAAGCTCTCAGTCTCTGGACAGTCTTACTGCTGTACCTCAATACAAAAGTGATTCAAACCAAAATGATTTTAATTTTTTTTTCCGCTTCCACGTGCCCCTTAAGTTGGGCGCCAAATTTATGTCTTGGTTTTGGAGACAAGACCTCAGGAGGAAACACTCTGGAATGAATGTCTCCTCCAAAGGGAAAAGGGCCTCCCCTTTTCCTCCACCAGTAAGACAAGTGGGTCACAAGAACTGGAAGTGGGAAATAAACCCCAAACTGTTTATTAACACCAAACAAAGCAGGGTAGAACAGGGGGAAAAAAAAACCCCGAAGTACAACAAATTCCTGGAGAAGCAAAAGACACATGGGCTCGGACCAGCCAGGGCCACCCCGCGGGCCCACCAGTGCCAACTCGCAGGCTCCCTGGATCGTAGGGAAGGGAGGCAGTGAGGCAAGGGGAGGGAAGAGAAAAAGAACAAGAAAAACCAACAGAACCATTTTCCAGCTAGCCAGAACACCAAAAACCCAAGGAGCCACACAACGCTCCCGGCGCACTCCCTCCCAGGCCCTGCCGAGACCCCGGAGCCCCCGAGCCGTTGGGCTCTAGCTGTTGAACCGACCGGCACCCGGGCCCCGTGGATCCAGCCCCACCCCTGGGTCCATCCTAAAGACACAGCGTCCTTGGGCATTGAGCGGAGGGTTAAGGAATAAAGCAGCCTCATAACATCACCCCAGGACAGTGTTCCAGTAGCGGGCCTGTTTCTCCCCATACAGTGTGTCCCCCACGCAGTGCCCCACCTTGCTGTCCAAGTGCAGGAGCTGCTCCAGGCTGTAGCTGAACCTCACCACCAACCTCGCCTGTTTGGTACCATTAATGAAGCGACACTCGGACTTTACCATGTGCTGGAAGAGCCCTGTGTAAGCAGGACACAGGTCAGGGGGTGCTCCCCCAGCAGCCCCCAGCACCCTACAGCAAGCCAAGAGCTCAGGGGGCCACCCTGGATCCCCACTCCACAGCCCCTTGCTCCACAGCCACCATGGGACCTTCCTTCCCACAGTCCCACCCTCATTTCCACCCTTTTTCCATTTTCTCCCCTCCTTTCCCATCAATCCCCATTTGCCAGACCCTGCCCCCATCAGTTTAGGGGTTCCAGTCCCCACTTTTGACCCTTTCCCAACCCTTTTCACACAATCCTCCCAATCCCCAGCCCCCCCCGCTCAGTTTTGGGATCCCACCCTTCCCATTCCTCTCCCATCATCCCCCAGTCCTCAGCCCCTTTCCCATTCTTGCTTTAGGGGGTCCCACTCCCCCTCCAACTCATTTTATGGGTCCCACACACCCATTTTCCCTCCTCTCCCCACCTTTCCCACCATGCCCAGACTCCTCTTCCCACCCCCTCGGCTCACCTGAGAGCTCCATGCCTGTGGCCAGGGGGGCTCCCAGCACCACCAGTGCCACCAGTATGGCCCCAGCTGCCCCATCCCCAGCTCTGGGCAGATGCTGAAACCTCCCCTCTCCCTTAATTCTGCTCCCGGGGGGCACTGGGGTTGAGGAGGGGCCCAGGTGGGGAGCTCTGAATTGGCAGATCCACCTGGCACCTGGGCAGTCATCAGCGAGAAAAGCTCAGAGTGGCTAAAAATTGTTTAGTGACTTCTTTGATTGGCTGAGGAAAGGCCCAGGAGCTGAGCTAAGGACCAGGAGAGCTCCTGCCCCGATCACCAGCATGGAAACACAGACCCAGTCTGGGGACAGGGATTGCATTTATTAGCAATGAAATCAGAGCACGAGAATGAGAAGTGAAATAAATCTCTCAAACATTCCCCGCAACCATGGGGATCATCTGGAACAGGGGTCACCAGGTCTCTGCCCAACGGGGGTCACTGTGCATCACCCCACATGGATCCTCTGCTGCGAGATGCAGTTGGAGCTCTTCCTGCACTCAGGGCACTCGCAGGGCCTCTCCCCAGTGTGGATGCGTTTGTGCCTGGTGAGGTCGGAGTTGTACCTGAAGCCCTTCCCGCAGTCGGGGCAGCGGAAGGGCCTCTCATCTGTGTGAATCCGCTGGTGCAGGAGGAGACTGAAGCTGGTCTGAAACCTCTTTCCACACTCCCCACACTCATAGGGCCGTTTCCTAGTGTGGATCATGTGGTGGCGAATCAGGTAGGCGCTCGTACTGAAGCTCTTCCCACATTCCCCACACACATAGAGCCTCTCCCCTGTGTGGACCTGGCGGTGGCGGATCAGGTTGGAGCTTGTGCTGAAGCTCTTCCCACATTCCCCACACACATAGGGCCGTTCCCCGGTGTGGATCATCCGGTGGTGGATCAGGGTGGTTCTCTGGCTGAAGCTCTTCCCACATTCCAAGCACTTGAAGCGTTTCTCCCTAGCATGACACTGCTCGTGGACCACCAGGTTTGAGCTCTGGCTGGATCTCCGGCCACCATCCCGGCACAGGGTGGGTCTTTCCTCCTCACAGCTCCCTGGGCTGCGTTTGCAGCCCCTCCTCCTGTGGGATCTTCGGTGGTATTCCTCCCAGCTGGATTCCTGCGCCATGGAGCTGCTCAAAACGGCCTCTTCCACCAGGTTCTGCCACGGGGATTTGTCCTCCCTGGGCTCTGTCCTCAGCTCCTTGTCTGGGCGAGGAAGGACAAGGAGAGGATGGCATTTGCCTCCGTGCCACAGGGAAGGGGAAGGAGATCCCCCCAGTCCGTCCCCCGCAGGACGGCATCGGCAGCGGGCTTGTCCTGCAGCTGGGGGCGATGCTGGGCTGGGAGATGGAGCAGGAGAGAGGGGGAAACGGGCAGGGACTTCCTCCTCACCTGCCTGGGTGTTCCGGGGCATCTTCCTCTTCCTCACAGCCTCCTCCTCCATCTGGCCAAGGTTTGGGAGTGGGAAATCCTGGTGTGGAGGGAAAAACAAGGTGTGAGTGTGATGGTTTAGGGGTTCCTCCTGCCCAAGTCCTTCTCTAGAAGTCACCGGGCGTATCATGACTGTAAAATCCTCTCAAACACCGTGCTGGTTTTACCTGGCATGAGAAATGAACCCCACTGATCTGCCTCAAGAGAGATTAAGGTGGGAGTTACAATTCACCAAAGAGATGACAAGAAATACCATGATACAGCTGTAACCCACAAAGGCTGAGTATAACCAGGCACCCTGGGACAAGAGCAGAACGGTGGTGGTTAGTTCCTGTGCTGAGCACCACCTGGTCCCGCTGCATGCAAAGCAAAAGGAAAGAAAACAAAACCTGTTGGGCAGAGTGGTGGACACAGTCCTGTCCAAGTGATGGCAGCAGTCTTGTCAACAGCAGTGGTCACAGTCCTGTTGGAGTTCTGCTCCTGCCCTGGATCTGTTAAGTGTTGCCACAAGGCCCCAAACTCAGATTTTATATGCTCAGGTTCAGGTGGGAACGCTCAGCCCCTCCCCCAGGGCGGGCAGTTTCACAATGGAACGATGTCATCCTGGGAGTCATGGGATATTTTGGGAGCCTTGATGGTCTCAGTCCTTGCAGCTGCCCATTGTGCTGGGGCCATTCAGTCCATGATGGCCCATCAGCAGAGGTGAGCCCTCAGGCTGGGTGGGACTGTGCTGCTGCTACCCCGGAGGGAGTTATCACAGCTGAGTCATTGGTGTGCAGAAAAAGAAACACTGCCCTGCCTCCCAGGGTTTGCCTCTCCTTCCTTATCTCATTTAACAGCCAGCTCCTCATAGCCTGAGGGGTCGGGGGTGCACTGGGCAGCTCCTGCAAACGACCCATCATGAACAGCTCATCAGAAATGAGATAAGGGGAGTGGAATGCACAGTTTGGTCCCACCCACAGAGGGCTAAAGTGGCCCCCTGCTCCTGTCATCAGCACAGGCTGGCAGGCAGATGGCATTGTAAGGTCTTGCTCCACTTGGCTTTCAGCCCAGTAACCCACGGGCAGGGTCCCTTCCCACCCCAATCCTTCTGGGCTTCTGGCAGGGACTCGCTTCCCTTTCCTTCCTCCCTCTGCTTCCAGCTGGGAATGTGCTGGGAAATGTCCAGCAAAGCAGCCTTTGCTGTCTGCTCTGGGAGCCCACCCAGCTGCTGGACCTTGTCCCCTGGCCCTACACGGCTCCCGTGGGAGGCACGGCAGGACCAGCACCCTGCGAGCCTCGGCAATGCCCCTCTGGGATCCACGGCACACCCTCCAGGGATCTGGAATTCCAGTTCCCAGCAAGAAGAAGATGTTCCTGCCCTTGAAGGCAAAGCTCTCAGGAAGGAGCCAGAAGCCAAGTGCAGCAAGATCTTACAGTGACATTTCACTGCCAGCCTTCATCACCTCACCCATGGTTGTTTTAGCTGGTGGATTGGGAACAAAATCAGAGGAGGGCCTTTGGTGGGAGCTGCCCTGGGTCCAGAGAGACACTGAGAGACAAACAGAGCAGGCAAAGAAAGGCAGAAGAGGAAGGAGGACACAAATACAGTCAGCTGAGAAGGTGGCACTCTGGAAACCAGACCAGAACTGACTGAAAATAAACGTGACAGAAAGAAATAATTTGGAATTTTGATTTCCTATCAAAATACCATTTCCTGCCTTTCTCACAAACCTCCTCCTGCTGTCATTCTGCAGGGCTTTCATAAAGTGCTCTGCTCTGAGTGGATGTTCCAGGCTGCAGACACAAGGAAACCCGGAATGGGCTTCTTCCTGCTCCTGGGGAGTTTGACATCCTCACCTGAGGAGATGAGGAGGCGCCAGAAGAAAAGGGCAGCTGGGCTTCACCCTTCCACAGGAATAAGAGGGGGAAAGTCTCTCGTCCTCTCTGTCGCTGCTCCCACAGGGATGTGAAGGCTGATCCCAGACCCCCAAGGGTCACATTCAGGGCTGCCTTCCCGCAATGCTCGCGTGGAATGGAGGGGCAGCGTGGCAGCACCTGGATCTTGGACCACCCAGCTGCCCCCCATGTTTGGAGGTGCCTGAGGAGGGCTGGGATGGTGCCAGGGACATCCTGCAGTGACACCTCAGCTGTCCTGCTCTGCATGTGCTCAGTCCCAAACCTCACCCTGATCCTGATCTCAATCTCACACCACGTTTAGACAAACTCACCGTCCCTGAAGCAGCTGTAATTTCATGAGAAGTTTGAATAGGGAGAGATGGAAGCGATGAGGACTTTTGCTCCAAATGGAAAAGGAGAAGACCTCAGTTCCTAGAGATGCTCCCAGAAATAGTCCTAGAGATGAAGATGAGGAAGACCCTTTGCTCCCAGGGAAGGAGAAGGGCCTGTGTTCTTAGAGATGGAATGCTCCCAGAGATGGGTGAAGAGAACTTCTGTTTCTGGACGGCTCAACCTTAAAATTGCACCTCAGTAGCTCAAGATTGGAGCCTCAAAAGCGGTTCTGGGAAAAGCTGCAGGTTGTGGGAGGGGACTCTCACATGATGCGAGCAGAGAACCAACCCGGGCGGCTGTCTCGTTGTGATAATGTTTTCATAGCATGGGCAAGAGAGACTCCACTTCCTAAATGGACTGAACAAGGTTATTATGGAAGTGGTAAACAGACTGAACATCTCAAGGGTCGTCTTTTTACATTGTCAGTGGGAGAAGGGAGGAAGGTGGGGGTGGGGGGGGAGGAGAAGTATTCTGAAGGTGTGGTATGACTTTTTTCTTCTTTTAGGTCTGTTCATAAACTTGTTTATATTCTTTCAAGTTTGGTGCCTGCTTTGCATTTCTCCTAATTCTTATCTCACAGAAGGTAAACAGTAATGAGTATTTTGGACCAAACCACTACACACCTTTAGCCCTGACCCCAGTCCCAGCTCTAAGCCCACCCTCAGCCCTGCCCCCAGCCCCCTCTCAGCCTAATCCAGCCCAAATTCTGGTTTCAGTGCAACCCCTCCCCCACCCCATTCCTGGCCCCGCCCCTGCCTGAAGCCACGCCCACCCCATCCCTCTCAGAACCTGCGCCCTCTCGGCCAACCACGTTTCTTTCTCATCTTCTTTGCTCCGCCCCTCATTATTTGTTCCTCGGCATCCATTGGCTGCTGCCACGGGGGGTGGAGCTCCTATGCCCATATAAAGGGGCGATCATGGCCATTGTTTAGTGCGGGATCCGGTGCTGCTGCGGCGCAGAGGAGTGGGGAGAGAGGAGCGGAGCGGGGTGAGCGGAGTGGAGTGGGAAGAGTGCAGGAGTGAGAGCCGAGTGGAGAAGACAGAGCCGAGTGGAGCTCCGCGCCCGTGGCCCCGAAACGCGGGAACCCCGCGACCAGCTCAGGCTGGAGGGTGTGTGGGTGGTTGGGGGGAGGTGGGAGTGGCGCCCGCCCCCGTGGGCCCGATTGTAGCACGATGTGGAGGGGGAGCCCCAGCCCTGCTCCCTCGTGCCCCAAGCCGCCGCTGCGCCCCGTGTCGCCGTCACCGGTAACGGGTGCGTGGGCCGGACACCAGCGGCCGCGGCAAGCAGAGCGAGAGGGACGGAGAGCTCCCTCCCCGAGGGCACAGAGACAGAGAGCCCCACGCCCCCTCACATACAGGTGGAGGACAAAGGACACCCCCAGCTCTCCCCAAAGGGGAGAAGGACAGAGACCCCCCGGCCCACCCATAGTGGAAGTGGATGGACACCACTGCAGTTCCCCTCATGGTTCCCCCAAGGGTGAGGAAGATGTAGACCCCCTTGGGCCCCCTAAAGGGGAAGATGACAGAGACCTGCCCGTGGCCTTTCCCCTGGGCAAGAAGGATGGAGACCACCCTCTGCCCCCCCAAAGGTAAAGAGGATGGAGACCACCCCCAGACTCCTCCCTAAAGAGGAAGAGGAGGGAGGCCTCCCTGGGGCAAGAAGAACAGGGACCACTAGGGTTGCCCCAGAGGTAAGGAGGAGGCAGAATCCCCCAGGGCGACGAGGACAGAGAGCACCCCTGTCCCCTGCAAAGGTGAGGAGAATGGAGTCCAGCCACTGTCCTCCCAAAGGAAAGGAGGATGGGGATACCTTGGCCCCCCAAATGGGAGGAGGACAGAGACAACGCTTGCCCCACATTTGGGATAGGAGCACAGCAATCCCCCCGATCCATCCCGTTGGAGAGGAGGACACACGGCCCGGGATTGTCTCTGTCCCTCTCCTACCTGGGGAGTCCTGGGGGGGTCTCCAAGCCGTTCTTGTCTGGGAACGATCAGGGGGTGGGGATGGTCTCTGTCCCTCTCACCCCACTCGGTGCCCGGTGAGGGTCTCTGTCCATCTCCCCTTGGGATTCTCGGGAGGTGCTTGTGGGGCTTTGGGGGTGTCTCTGTCGTTCTCACCCCAATGGTGCTTGGGCAGGGTCACCCCAGGGGTGAGAGGGACAGAGACCCCCCTGGCCTCCCCAGGTATGAGAAGGTTGGAGAGCCCCTGAGCACACACAGCAGTGAGAGGGACACAGAGCTCCTGGTCTCCAGCCCCGCACAAGCATTCCCTGGGGCGAGAGGGATGGAGAGGCCCGAGCATCCCCAAGGGTGAAAGGGACAGGGACACTGCCTCGGGAATGCCCTGGAGTGAGAGAGACAGGGACAACCCCTCGGGAATGTCCTGGAGTGAGAGGGACAGAGACCCCTGGAGCATCCCCTGAGCACCGGACAAAATAAACTTGGCAAAAATCAAACTTAACTCTACCTAAAATGCTTGGAGGAATGTTTGCTCTTCCCACAAGTCACTTGTGATGAAAACGCAAACAAACCCCAAGCATGAATGAACCGACAGCACAAGCAGTTATGGTGGCTATGGTGGCAATTCAAAGGTCCAGCGGTTCCCACACAGCTGCAGCTCAGCTGCTGGCAGGTTCCTGTAAAAGAAAAGTGAAAGTTCAGCCCAATACAGATGATTTAAAGGAAGGATAAACTCTGTGTAGCTGTCACAGAGGTGACAGGGATAGAGAAAAATGATTCACATATTTGGCAAAGGTCCCCAGCCTGTGAAAGAGAAAAAGGGGGGAGAGCAAGGGAGTGACAGGGACAGAGACCTCCCCTGGGGAGGGGCGAGTGTGACACTGTCCCCTGTGTGTGTGGCCTTCCTGGGGTGGGGGTTTCACACCGGAGCCAGTCTGGGTAAGGGGGGTGGTGTTCACTCCCCCTGGGCAGGGGTTACCCCACACCCCCAAACTCTCCTCCAGCCCCCTCGGCTGGGGGATGGAGGTGCAAACCTGGCCTCAGCAAATGGGTCTGGGGGCTGGGGCCTCCCCCAGCCAGGGCTGATTTTCAGGACAGCCCTGGCCTTGGCTTTCTGGTGGATTCATTCTCCTCCCTCAGCCTTGTTTCCTTCTCCCTAGACCTGAGATCCCTGGGTAAGAGTCCCCTTTCCCTGATCTCAAGGTCCCTTAGCTCAAGGTGCAGCCCAAAGTTCCCCTCAGGAGGCACATTCAGGGACGGAGGGGCTTGGGTGGTCACAGCTCCTTTATACAGTTCTGCCATAATGGGCAAAAAGCCCTTCCTGACAATGTTTTGGCCGTGAACCACAACATTTCAGTCTCTCGGCAGCCCCCAGAGCATCCCCCGTGTTGCCAGATGGAAAATCCTCTGTGCCGGGTGGGCTGCCACAAGGCTCATTCCTCAAACCTGTCTTGGGGCTGAGTCAGGGATGCAGTATCCCATGATGGTTTGTGCTTAGCGGGTGGGAAACTTCTGTTCCCGTGGTGGTGTTTGTTCTGTTCTGCTCTCTCTGTACTTTATAGTAAAGAGCTGTTCATCCTTTTCCTGCTTTTTTGCTTGGGTGCCCTGTAATTTTAGAATTGGATCCAAGGGGATCATTGGGGCACTGCTGGGCCCCATGGAACCAAGGGGCCGGTGTGCTTCTGAGTGGCCCCGTGGATCCAAGGAGACCATGGTGCTCCTGCAGGTCCTCATGGAGTCGCAGAGTCCATTGTGACACTGCTGGGCCCCGTGGAGCCAAGGACACCTTTGTGACACTGAGGGGCTCCATGGAACCACGGGAACATGGAACAGCTCTGGCTGGCTTGGCCTCCTGGTGGCCTCCTGACAGCTCCAGCTGATCTTGGAATGTTGAGAGTCACTTCTCATCTGCCCCTGGAGCTCTGGGGCTCTGTGCTTTCCTTCCTATGGAACAGATCCGTCCTTCTCCTCCAGGGGCCATGGCCAAAACTGAGATTCCTCTTCCAAATTTCTGTGTATCCAAGGACTGTTCCCAGATGAAACGTGCCAGGACAATCAGATCTGCCTGCCTTGGCCTCCCAGGGACCCCCTCTCCTCTGCCTTCGTGACACTGAAGTCTGTTTGGCGTCAGGCTGTTGCCCCTGTGCCCACTGCCCCCCAAAAGAACAGGCTGCCCTGCGGGGGAACAAACGCTGCTTCTCCTGGGGAAAGCCTCAGCGAGGGCTCAGTTTGCCGTTGGTCATTGCGGTGACTGCAGGAAAGGGGCACCCCACCATGGGGCATTTCTTGGTCAGCTCCAGACATAAAGAGTGGGAAACTGTCTGAGACTCGGGTTGTGACCTCGAAGCCACCAGTGTGGTTTGCAGGGAGCTGCAGGGCGGCACGGCCCTGGCTGTGCCCGGGAGCGCTCACTTTGGAGGTGGTGTCGGATCTGATGGGGACAAGGGGTACCCTGTGGGGCTGGGGGTGGCCTTGAGAGTCTCCATGGCACTGAGGGGGAGCTCCATTGATGGGGGTTGGTGTCCTGGGCTGAGGGGCTGTAGCGGGTTAGGTTTGCTCCCGGGCGGAAACACCAATTTAGTGTAGTGGTTTGGTCCAAAATACTCATTACTGTTTATCTGCTGAGAGATAAGAATTAGGAGAAATGCAAAGCAGGCACCAAACTTGAAAGAATATAAACAAGTTTATGAACAGACCTAAAAGAAGGAAAAAAAAATTATACCATACCTTCAGAACTCTCCTCCTCTGCCCACCTTCCTCCCTTCTCCCACTGACAATGTAAAAAGACAACCCTTAAGATGTTCAGTCTGTTTACCACTGCCATAATAACCTTGTTCAGTCCATTTAGAAAGAGAAGTCCCTTCTTGCTAGTGCTATGAAAACAGTATCACAACAAGACAGCCACCCACTTGCAAATATTGTTCAGTCCATTTAGGAAGAGGAGTCTCTCTGCCTGCATGTGAGTCCCTTCCCCCGACTTGCAGCTTGTTCACACACAGATAGCAATTGGTTTTCCCACGTTCGAGGGTCCACTCTTGAAGTTTTTTGGGGTACAATTTTAAGGTTGAGCCGTTCAGAAACAAAAAACAGAGGCCCTTCTCCTTCCCTGGTAGCAAAGGGTCTTCCTCATCTTCATTGTTAGGACTATCTCTGGGAGCATCTCTAGGGACTGAGGTTTTCTCCTTTCCCATTTGGAGCAAAAGTCCTCATCAGGTTCATCTCTAGGGACTGAGGTCTTCTCCTTTCCCATTTGGAGCAAAAGCCCTCATCGCTTCCATCTCTCCCTGTCCAAACTTCTCATGAAATTACAGCGGCGTCAGCATCTGCCTATCTCAGCGCAGGTGCTTTTGCTTACGAGCTGAACACTCCACCCCCCATATCTTCATGGAATTACAACGGGATACTCTGATATATCATAGCTTCACAACAGAATTTCAGCTTTAAGCATCTCCTCTCTCTCTTCCCTCAGGTTTTCAGCTCTTCACAGCAATAAAAAGGGTTAATCTCACCTTGGCCTTGCAGCTTTGCAGCTGGAATGTTGAATTTTTCTTATCGCAGTGGAGAGGGGGGAGAGCCAAGCCGCTCTGGCTGCCCACGGCAAGGCAGTAGGGGGGGGGTTCCACGGCTGGAACAGGTCCATCGACTCCAGGATGGCCGTGGCCCGGCCCGGCCTGACCCGAGCAGGATCGGGCCGGGCCCGCCGGCCCCCACAACGGGGCCTGCAGCCACCTGCCCCAGCACTGGAATCAAGAGAGAGCTTGGGGGGGAGTTTGTCTATTCTTTAGTGTGGATCACAGAGGCGGTCACAACTTTAAGTGGCTTAAAGAATTGTTCATATTCAAACTGGCTAGCTGATAGGTTCTATCAGGTCCCAGAGGAAACTGTAAGCACCCCTTAGCAAGGACATCCCTTCTGGGACTATGCTTGCTAACCTATGACAGGGGCCATAGAGGGTTGGGAGAGCTGTACCTGGCCAGGGGAATGTGTGTGAGGGGACAGCAGTGACGTCTTGGCCGGGGCTGCAGCCAGGGGTGCCCAGGGCTGTCCTGCAGAGCAGGGTCCTGCAGCCCAGGGCGCTGTGCTGGGGCAGGGACTCTGCTGCCTGCCAGGGGCAGCTCTCAGCCGGCCCGGGGAGCTGCTGCCAGCGCTGGGGGAGGAGCTGTGGGGGGAAGGAGCCACCCTGAGCAGGGCAGGTGCTGCTGCTGAGAGCTGCTGCCTGGGGCAGGGCTGCTCCCAGCTCCAACCAGCCTGGGCACAGCTCCGGAGGCACTTCCCAAAAGAAGGAAAGCCAGCGATTGCTGTCAAGATCAGGAGCGTTCCTGAGCCTGTTTGGATTTCCTACTTGGAGCAGGATGGGAAGGTTGTGGGATGAGAGAAGCAGAACAGGAGTTGTAATCGCAGAATGACAGAACATTCTGAGTCTCTGCTATTGTCCTTGTTATTGTTATTATTATTACTCCTCTGATATTGTCACTGCTATCTGGTGCTCTCAGGGGGGCTCTGGGATCTGCAGCAGCTGAGCCAGGCTCTGCCCTTGGGATTCCTGACAGACAGGGCTGTCCATGGGAATGGGGTGTCCAAGCTTCCCTGTGCCCTGTGGGGCTGTGGGCAAAGCAGTCCATGGGAAAGGGGAATGAGCTGAGCCTCCCTCCCTGAGATACCATCGTGGGTACACCCAGAGCTCCCCTCACGGTGTCCTTCCAAGCTCTGAGCTGCCCTCCTGGGTGCAAATCTGTGCCAGAGCCTCTCCGAGTCCCCTGAATGTCCCCCGGGGAAGTGCAGAGATGCCACAGCTGAGGAAATGCTGCTGGGTTTGCCAAGGGCAGCGTGAGTGTCCCTGGCAGAAGGGGGTGCTGAGCCCTTGCTCAGAGACCTTTAGAGAGGGTGAGACATTCAGGGATGCCTCTGCTCTGGGCAGGCTCTGGTTTATCCCAGGGTGAGCCGGGAGTGTGATTGTGCTCTGCCTGCAGCCAAAGGGGCAAGCCCAGGGCAGTTGGGGACAAGCCCATGCAGCCCCTCAGCTTGCCCTGAGCCACAGGGAATCCTTTGCCTCTCACCTCTCTCAGTGGCAAATGTGGAGTGCAGCAGAAATGCTGGGGATTTCTGACCCCAGAGAATCAGGAATGATGTGTGGGTAGGAAAACATTTCCAAAAACTCACTCCTGCCATCCCTGTTCTGTGGAACTGAGAGTAAAACTGCTACCAAGCCTTTCTAGGAGGGATTGCACTGACAAATCCTGACTCTCCAGCCTTGTCCCTCTGCCACACGGCCACAAACCCAGGGCAGCGGGGCAGGGATGGCTCCTCGAGAGCCCCCACACTCAGGCCTGGCTGCTCCTGGCACACTCAGACAGCACAAGGGGAGCTCAGGCAGGGAACTGGGTGAAAGTTTTCCCAGAGCAGGAACAAGGGTGGGGCAGTCCCAGCGGGACAGTGTGCAGGGAATGGCACAGGTTTGGCTCCAAGCAGCCTGTCCCGACTTGTCACTGTCCTTTCTCCATGAACAGGTGCCCATGGCCAGACACAGCAATGTCCAACAGCAGCTCCATCAGCCCCTTCCTCCTGCTGCCATTGGCAGACACGCGGCAGCTGCAGCTCCTGCACTTCTGCCTCTTCCTGGGCATCTCCCTGGCTGCCCTCCTGGGCAACGGCCTCATCATCAGCGCCGGAGCCTGCGGCCAGCACCTGCACAGCCCCATGTTCTTCTTCCTGCTCAGCCTGGCCCTCACCGACCTGGGCTCCAGCTGCACCACTGTCCCCAAGGCCATGCACAATTCCCTCTGGGGCACCAGGCACATCTCCTACACAGCATGTGCTGCTCAGGTGTTTCTGATTGTCTTCTTCCTTGGAACAGAGGATTTCCTCCTCACCATCATGTGCTACGAGCGCTACGTGTCCATCTGCAAAGCCCTGCACTACGGGACCCTCCTGGGCAGCAGAGCTTGTGCCCACATGGCAGCAGCTGCCTGGGCCAGTGCCTTTCTCACTGCTCTGCTGCACACGGCCAATACATTTTCCCTGCCCCTGTGCCAGGGCAATGCCCTGGGCCAGTTCTTCTGTGAAATCCCACACATCCTCAGGCTCTCCTGCTCAGACACATACCTGAGGGAATTTGGGCTTCTTGCTTTTAGTACTTTTCCTTTTTTGGGTTGTTTTGTGTTCATGCTTTTCTCCTATGTGCAGATCTCCAGGGCCGTGCTGAGGATCCCCTCTGAGCAGGGCCGGCACAAAGCCTTTTCCACGTGCCTCCCTCACCTGGCCGTGCTCTCTCTGTTTATCAGCACGGGCACATTTGCTCACCTAAAGCCCCCCTCCACCTCGTCCCCATCCCTGGATGTGGTGGTGTCAGTTCTGTTCTTGGTGGTGCCTCCAGCCCTGAAGCCCCTCATCTACAGCCTGAGGAACCAGGAGCTCAAGGATGCCCTGAGGAAAATGATGACTGTATCTTTTCAGAAGGAATAAACTCTCTCTTTTCTGCTCCAGAACCTTCAGAATGTAACTCTTTACAATCTCAGCTTTTCTTTTCCTATTTGTCCATTTTATCATTGGTGCCTTCTTTTCTTCTTTTTCTAGTGTTATACTGTCTTTTATAAAATCCTGTAGTACTGCTCTTAGCATTTCTACATGAACATCTGCCTTTCTTTGGAAACACAAAAACTTTCAGGAGGCTTCTTCCCTGTGCATTTGAATAAAAATGAGGGTCTGCCCTGACTTGTGTGTTCAAGGTTTGTTCCTCAGCCCTTCTCTGGCTCTGCAGGGGCAGTGCCTGTGGGCACAGCTGGAGGGAAGAGACTCCCAGCACAGCAGCACAGCCAGGGACAATGGCCCTGCCTCTTCCCACCTCTGCTCTTCCCAGCCCATGGAACCCAGTGTCCATTGTGACACAGCGGGGCCTCATGGAACCCAGAACATCTTTATGACGCAATGGAATCTCATGGATCCAAGGGCCAATTGTTCTAGAGAGGGGCCTCATGGAACACCAGGGCCACAAAAACATTGCCAGGCCTAGTAGAAAGAAGGCGCCTGGGAGAGGGCACTTGGACACTGTCTCTTGCAGCAGACTCTGGGTCTGGGGCATCACTTGGCATCACATGCAGTCCTGTGGAGCAAGGCCTCAGGAATAATTTTGGGAGCACTTTGGGAGGTCTTTGATGGATTATGACAGCCCCTCAGCTGCCTCTCATGTGAATGTCCCGTGGATATGGCCTTTCCAGTGTTGGAGGTTTCACAGCTGGGCCAGTTTGTGTAAGGGAGGATGGGTGTTCAGTGCCAGTGACCAGAGGTAGCACCACAGACCTGAAACCTCCTCGTCCCCCCTCAGTGGCAGGGGAGTCTGTGTAAACCTGGCCTCTGTGGACTGTGGTCTCCTCCCCCCCAAACCCAGCCAGGCATAATTTGGTGCTGTTTGGTTTTCTTGTGGATGCGTTCTTTTCCCTCAGCCTTGATTACTTCTGCCTAGAACCTGAGATGATTGCACAATAGTGTCCCCTTTATCTAAGCTCTGTGACTGAACTCCCAGTCCAAAGTGCCAGTCAGGCATCTTCAAGGAGAGGTGGGCTTCTGTGGCTGTAGCTTCTCGATACAGTTTTTGCTAGAATGGGCAAAACTTCTTCATAACAATGTTTAAGGCATGAACCATTTCAGTCCCCTGACAACTTTATGCCTTGGTTCCATGAGGTTCCATAACCTCACTATGGACTCAGTCTTGAGCTGCATTAGGCCTCGCTCTGTCACACTGGATGCTTAATTGCATGCGGTTCCATTTGGTGGCTGTGGTCTCCTGGTTCCATGAGGCTCCGCTGTGGCACGTTGGCGCCTTGGTCCATGAGATTCCATAGAGTCACAATGGACTCCTGTGTTCACATAGGCCCCGCGGTGTCACATCAGAGCCTTGGTTCCATGAGTGGAAGAACCCATCTTTTGGCATGCTCTAAGCATATCTGCTACGTCGCAAGTGTGCGGGTTATGAACAGCGAGCAATGCTTTTCTGCAGTCTTCATTTGCTTTTACAAAGCAAGCTGCTGCAACAGAATAGCTCTGGCCTCATCGTTACTGGCTCTCCGGGAGAGCGTGGCTTGCATTCTGTCCAGGAACTGTACAAATAACTCCGCCGGGCCCTGTAAGATCTTAGCAAAAGACACGTTAGCATCAATACCCATCCCCGAGAGTCGCCGCAGGGCTTGCCGGGCTAGGCGGGTGATGATATCATATATGTCACACGGATAGCCTGTCTGCGCTGTAGGGACTGCGTACGGACCCTCTCCGGTCAGCTGTGCGGCAACGATGGGTGGATTTCTGTCTCGCAGCACTTCCGCCTGGGTAGTACACAGCTCACGGTAGTCGGTGAGCCAGCCTGCAAACTGCGTCACTGTCAAGATCATTCTCATTATGCTTTTGCAATCATTAGGTACAAAGATGTATGTGGCACTTATGGACTCTAGGTAAGTTAGGACGTGACAGGAGGATACGCCGCTTTCCTTTACTAGCGTCCTCAGTTCTTTGATTACTTTATAGTCTAGTTCCCTGTAGGCCGGGCGTTGCTTTGGCGCATATATAACCGGACAGGCAGTAATGACTGCCAGGTCACCCTCCTCCATTACGGCTTCCCCACACTTCCACCACTGCTGGGTTACAACGTCATCATTCTGGGCAGGAAGGGAGTCCGACGCTTGCTCACGGTCTGGGAGTTCTGCGCTGAGGAGGCCAACTGTGTAGGGATTTTTTTATCGAGTAAAGCAATTCCCTAGGGGATGGGTTAATCTCGGGGTAGCCAGATTCATTGGATACAAGTCCTGGTGGCGCTGAGGGCTCAGGGGAATCAGCTTCTGAGGCCGCGTAATGGCCAACATCGGTGCAACTTCACTTAAAGTCCGCCATGGTCGTTTCCCAAGAAGCGAGGTGCCTGCAAGCTTCAGCATCGCTGTCCCTGGCGATCTCAAAAAGTCTCTGCCCTCCCGCTTGCCAGGCCTCTGATTGAAGGGGCCCACTGAAGGGAAAATCTCTAACGTGATTGGACACCCAGTCCAGCAGGGTGCTTAATTTCACATCAGCAATATCAGTAGTTTGCCGATGTAGGAGCCGCCATACAGGTCCAATCTCCTTCTTTGTTCCAGGGATATTCCACCTCCCATATTGCTTCCACTGGTTACTCACCTGGTAGGTGAGGTGCGCGCACTTGGATTCCTGGAGTTCCTTCCCTGAACTCTTCCCGGTCAACCAATTCCTAACACAGTGGAAATTGCTACCGGAGCGATGCACACCCTTCACCGCTTCTATTGGTCCCGATTCAGGCCAGCCATTTGCAGCAATGGGGAACAAAGACAACAGACCCCCTTGTATGTCCCAAGAAGATCCCTTTACTTCCAAAAATCACCCCCTCTTTATACCCTTCATCTCAACTGAAACCAAACTGAAGAACCATAACAGAACTTAACAACAGAAGGGCACCCATTGGCTGGCACAGCTGCCGTGCTGCGGGCCACGCGTCCTATCAGCCAATCAGCTTCCCGCTCATATGCTGTGCACACCTTCCTCCAGCCAATCACAGTCCCTCTGCCAACTGTCACTCAACCGACTCTCTCCTCACTCGCAGCTGCCTCTCACCCCTCACCCAACTTCCAACCGCCCAGCCTGCAGAGGGTCCTTTCCCACAGGGCCTTCTGCTGAGCATAAGCCTCAACCACTTCAACAAATGTAATCCCATATTCCACAGCTGTGGTCTCTTTGGTTCCATGAAGCTCTGTTGAGTCACAGTAGAGCCCTGCTTCCACTGGGTTCCAGAACTCCACTGTGGTCTCTTTTATTCCATGAGGCCTCGCTGTGTCAAATCCGAGCCTTGGTTCCATGAGGTTCCAATACCTCACTGTGGTCTCCTGAGCTGTGTTATGCCCTGCTGAAACATATTGGAGGCTTGGTTCCATGGGATTCCACAGCCTCAGAATGGTCTCGTGCGTTCTGTGAGGCCCTGGTTTGTCCCTAAAGAGCCTTGGTTCCATGGGTTTCTAAAACCTCACTATGGACTATTGGGTTCCACGAGGAGCCGCTGTGTCCTACCGCAGCCTTGGTTCCGTGAGGTTCTATACAGTGGTTATGGTATCCTGGGTTCTGTGAGGCCACGCTGTGTCATTTTAAGGCCTTTTTCCATGAGGTTCCATAACCTCACTGTGGTCTCCTGAGCTCCATTAGGCCCTCTCGTGTCATAGTGGAGCCATGGTTCCATGAGGTTCCATAACCTTTCTCTGGTCCCTTGGGTTCCATGAGGCTCCTCTGTGTCACACTGGCCCCTTGGATCAATGGGGCTACCTAACCTCACTATGGTCTCCTGTGTTCCAGCAGGCCCCGCTGTGAGACATTCTGAGTCACCCCTGTCCCCCACAGGTGCCCCCACAGGCTCAGGTGGGGGCAGGGCACCACGGGCATTGTGGGACGGCCAGAGTGATCCCAGGGGCCCGTGCACCCAGGTACCCGCCTGCCCACAGACCCTCCTGTGCCCCCCACCCCACAACCCACGTGGGCTATTCCAAGGTACCCCCCACTCTGACACACCTCCCACCCTGTCCAGGGGTCCCTGACACCTGCAGCCATGTGTGAGGGGGAGCAGAGGCACATGGAGCTGGGGACAGGGCCGCCGTGGCACAGGGACATCGCTCACCCCGTTCCCCACCTCTGTGTGTCCTCTGAGCCCCTGGGGATCTCCAGTCCATGGACCTCCTCAACCTCCTGGGGTCCACAACCATCCCTAGAAGTCCCTGTCCTGCTGGAGGTCCCCAGCCCCTGCAGGTCCCCACCCATACCAGCACCAGTCGTGTGGGTTCCATTCCAAGAGCTCCAGGGTGACATCTCCTGACACCCTGAGAGCCCTGCCCAAGGATAGGATGTTTCCAACGTCCACTGTGCACGGCGCTTTCTGTTGGTTCACGGTGATCTGCAGGGACATGGGGATGGCAGGGACAGAGGGGACAGTGGGGTGACTGATGCCCCTGGGAGCACGGCTGTGCCTGCCATGGGGAGCTGAGCTTCCACTGCTTGGGGTCTCACCTTGTACTGGCCCTCGTGGGGCTCAGTCAAAATGTGGAACTCTCTCTCCTTCCATCGGAAGTGACAGTCCCCAGTCTTCTCCTCTTGTCCCCAGGGCCGTGCAAGTGGCATCCAGCCCCTCGGTGACACGAAATGACAGCTGGAGGAGTTGTTGTGACACACGGCACAGCAGAGACACCCAGAACCTGCAGCAACAGCAGCCATGGGTGGGGGGTTCCTGCACCCCCACAGGCCACGGAGGGGCCCCCAATGCACCCCCACACCACAGGGCTCGGGGAACCTCGGACACATCCCCCCAGCCTGGGCACAGCCCAGCCCAGCCCCGCTCCTCCCACCCACTGAGTCCTGTCCCCGTCTGGGACCCGCACAGTGCCTAGTTTGGGGACACCCCCATGGTCTTCCTGCCCCTGTCCCCAATGAATCTTTGCCCATTCCCCAGAGGCCCTGAGCACCTTTGGGGTGATGGCTGGGGAAGGGGGGAGGGATGACACCGGGGGGCACCCACCTCCTGTCCCAAAGGAGGAGCTGTCCCCAGGTGATAAACGATGGCCGTGGAGACAGACTCCCAAAAATGTAGGCAAGCACAGGAACTGTTTGGATGGGCAAAGAGACAGGGTGGAAACGGTGGCTCTGGAGGACACACTGGGCCGAGAGGTCACTGCTGACCCCCCCACGCATTCCCCTAGCCAGGTACTGCTCTCCCAACCCCCTATAATCCCTCAGCCCAGGACACCAACCCCCATCAATGGAGCTCCCCCTCAGTGCCATGAAGACTCTCAAGGCCACCCCCAGCCCCACAGGGTACCCCTTGTCCCCATCAGATCCGACACCACCTCCAAAGTGAGCGCTCCCGGGCACAGCCAGGGCCGTGCCACCCTGCAGCTCCCTGCAAACCACAGTGGCGGATTCGAGGTCACAACCCGAGTCTCAGACAGTTTCCCACTCTTTATGTCTGGAGCTGACCAAGAAATGCCCCATGGTGGGGTGCCCCTTTCCTGCAGTCACCGCAATGACCAACGGCAAACTGAGCCCTCGCTGAGGCTTTCCCCAGGAGAAGCAGCGTTTGTTCCCCCGCAGGGCAGCCTGTTCTTTTGGGGGGCAGTGGGCACAGGGGCAACAGCCTGACGCCAAACAGACTTCAGTGTCACGAAGGCAGAGGAGAGGGGGTCCCTGGGAGGCCAAGGCAGGCAGATCTGATTGTCCTGGCACGTTTCATCTGGGAACAGTCCTTGGATACACAGAAATTTGGAAGAGGAATCTCAGTTTTGGCCATGGCCCCTGGAGGAGAAGGACGGATCTGTTCCATAGGAAGGAAAGCACAGAGCCCCAGAGCTCCAGGGGCAGATGAGAAGTGACTTTCAACATTCCAAGATCAGCTGGAGCTGTCAGGAGGCCACCAGGAGGCCAAGCCAGCCAGAGCTGTTCCATGTTCCCTTGGTTCCACGGGGCCCCTCAGTGTCACAAAGGTGTCCTTGGTTCCACGGGGCCCCTCAGTGTCACAAAGGTGTCCTTGGTTCCACGGGGCCCCTCAGTGTCACAAAGGTGTCCTTGGTTCCATGGAGCCCCTCAGTGTCACAAAGGTGTCCTTGGTTCCACGGGGCCCCTCAGTGTCACAAAGGTGTCCTTGGCTCCACGGGGCCCCTCAGTGTCACAAAGGTGTCCTTGGCTCCACGGGGCCCAGCAGTGTCACAAAGGTGTCCTTGGCTCCACGGGGCCCAGCAGTGTCACAATGGACTCTGCGACTCCATGAGGACCTGCAGGAGCACAATGGTCTCCTTGGATCCATGGGGCCACTCAGAAGCACACCGGCCCCTTGCTTCCATGGGGCTCAGCAGTGCCCCGATGATCCCCGTGGATCCAATTCTAAAATTACAGGGCACCCAAGCAAAAATGCAGGAAAAGGACAAACAGCTCCTTACTATAAAATACAGAGAGAGCAGAACGGAACAAACACCACCACAGGAACAGTAGTTTCCCACCCGCTAAGCACAAACCATCATGGGATACTGCATCCCTGACTCAGCCCCAAGACAGGTTTGAGGAATGAGCCTTGTGGCAGCCCACCCGGCACAGAGGATTTTCCATCTGGCAACACGGGGGATGCTCTGGGGGCTGCTGAGAGACTGAAATGTTGTGGTTCACGGCTGAAACTTTGTCAGGAAGGGCTTTTTGCCCATTGCCCTAATGTAGTGGTTTGGTCCAAAATACTCATTACTGTTTATCTGCTGAGAGATAAGAATTAGGAGAAATGCAAAGCAGGCACCAAACTTGAAAGAATATAAAGAAGTTTATGAACAGACCTAAAAGAGGCGAAAAAAAAAAAAATTATACCATACCTTTAGAACTCTCCTCCTCTGCCCACCTTCCTCCCTTCTCCCACTGACAATGTAAAAAGACAACCCTTAAGATGTTCAGTCTGTTTACCACTTCCATAATAACCTTGGTCACGCCATTTAGAAAGAGAAGTCTCTTCTTGCTTGTGCCATGAAAACAGTATCACAACGAGACAGCCGCCCACTTGCAAATATTGTTCAGTCCATTTAGGAAGAGGAGTCTCTCTTCCTGCATGTGAGTCCCTTCCCCCGACTTGCAGCTTTTCCCACAACTGCTTTCAAGGGTCCACTCTTGAAGTTTTTTGGGGTACAATTTTAAGGTTGAGCCGTTCAGAAACAAAAAACAGAGGCCCTTCTCCCTCCCTGGGAGCAAAGGGTCTTCCTCATCTTCATCGTTAAGACTATCTCTGGGAGCATCTCTAGGGACTGAGGTTTTCTCCTTTCCCATTTGGAGCAAAAGTCATCTAGTCCATCTCTCCCTGTCCAAACTTCTCATGAAATTACAGCTGCATCAGCATCTGCCTATCTCAGCGCAGGTGCTTTTGCTTACAAGTTCAGCACTCCACCCCCCATATCTTTCTGAAATTACGACGGGATACTCTGATATATCAGAGCTTCACAACAGAATTTCAGCTTTAAACAGCTCCTCTCTCTCTTCCCTCAGGTTTTCAGCTCTTCACAGCAATAAAAGTGTTACTCTCACCTCGGCCTTGCAGCTGGAATGTGGCTTATTGCTGTTGGTCACCTGACCTCTGCCGGACAGTGGTGCCGCTCTGCTGAAATCTTGGCCGCAGTGGAGGGGGGTGGTTCCAAGCCGCTCTGGCTGCCCACAGCCCTGCTGGGGGGGTCATCCTGGAGCCGTGGCCCGGCCTGGCCTGGGCTAAGCAGGGCCTGGGCCTGGCCCACTGGGCCCCGCTCGGGCCCCGCAGCCACCTGCCCCAGAGCCAGAAATGAGAGAGAGCTTAGGGGGGAGTTTGTCTGTTCTTAAGTGTGGATCACAGAGGCGGTCACAACTTTAAGTGGCTTAAAGAATTGTCCATATTCAAACTGGCCAGCTGATAGGTTCTATCAGGTCATAGAGGAAACAGTAAGCACCCCTTAGCAAGGACATCCCTTCTAGGACTATGCTTGCTAACCTATGACAAACCCTGACTCAGCCCCAAGACAGGTTTGAGGAATGAGCCTTGTGGCAGCCCACCCGGCACAGAGGATTTTCCATCTGGCAACACGGGGGATGCTCTGGGGGCTGCGGAGAGACTGAAATGTTGTGGTTCACGGCCGAAACATTGTTAGGAAGGGCTTTTTGCCCATTATGGCAGAACTGTATAAAGGAGCTGTGACCACCCAAGCCCCTCCGTCCCTGAATGTGCCTCCTGAGGGGAACTTTGGGCTGCACCTTGAGCTAAGGGACCTTGAGATCAGGGAAAGGGGACTCTTACCCAGGGATCTCAGGTCTAGGGAGAAGGAAACAAGGCTGAGGGAGGAGAATGAATCCACCAGAAAGCCAAGGCCAGGGCTGTCCTGAAAATCAGCCCTGGCTGGGGGAGGCCCCAGCCCCCAGACCCATTTGCTGAGGCCAGGTTTGCACCTCCATCCCCCAGCCGAGGGGGCTGGAGGAGAGTTTGGGGGTGTGGGGTAACCCCTGCCCAGGGGGAGTGAACACCACCCCCCTTACCCAGACTGGCTCCGGTGTGAAACCCCCACCCCAGGAAGGCCACACACACAGGGGACAGTGTCACACTCGCCCCTCCCCAGGGGAGGTCTCTGTCCCTGTCACTCCCTTGCTCTCCCCCCTTTTTCTCTTTCACAGGCTGGGGACCTTTGCCAAATGTGAGAATCATTTTTCTCTATCCCTGTCACCTCTGTGACAGCTACACAGAGTTTATCCTTCCTTTAAATCATCTGTATTGGGCTGAACTTTCACTTTTCTTTTACAGGAACCTGCCAGCAGCTGAGCTGCAGCTGTGTGGGAACCGCTGGACCTTTGAATTGCCACCATAACTGCTTGTGCTGTCGGTTCATTCATGCTTGGGGTTTGTTTGCGTTTTCATCACAAGTGACTTGTGGGAAGAGCAAACATTCCTCCAAGCATTTTAGGTAGAGTTAAGTTTGATTTTTGCCAAGTTTATTTTGTCCGGTGCTCAGGGGATGCTCCAGGGGTCTCTGTCCCTCTCACTCCAGGACATTCCCGAGGGGTTGTCCCTGTCTCTCTCACTCCAGGGCATTCCCGAGGCAGTGTCCCTGTCCCTTTCACCCTTGGGGATGCTCGGGCCTCTCCATCCCTCTCGCCCCAGGGAATGCTTGTGCGGGGCTGGAGACCAGGAGCTCTGTGTCCCTCTCACTGCTGTGTGTGCTCAGGGGCTCTCCAACCTTCTCATACCTGGGGAGGCCAGGGGAGTCTCTGTCCCTCTCACCCCTGGGGTGACCCTGCCCAAGCACCATTGGGGTGAGAGCGACAGAGACACCCCCAAAGCCCCACAAGCACCTCCCGAGAATCCCAA
This sequence comes from Corvus hawaiiensis, assembly GCF_020740725.1. Taxonomy (NCBI): domain Eukaryota; kingdom Metazoa; phylum Chordata; class Aves; order Passeriformes; family Corvidae; genus Corvus; species Corvus hawaiiensis. The sequence continues at coordinate 438,691 of NC_063247.1, forward strand.
GGGGAGATGGACAGAGACCCTCACCGGGCAAAGAGTGGGGTGAGAGGGACAGAGACCATCCCCACCCCCTGATCGTTCCCAGACAAGAACGGCTTGGAGACCCCCCCAGGACTCCCCAGGTAGGAGAGGGACAGAGACAATCCCGGGCCGTGTGTCCTCCTCTCCCACGGGATGGATCGGGGGGATTGCTGTGCTCCTATCCCAAATGTGGGGCAAGCGTTGTCTCTGTCCTCCTCCCATTTGGGGGGCCAAGGTATCCCCATCCTCCTTTCCTTTGGGAGGACAGTGGCTGGACTCCATTCTCCTCACCTTTGCAGGGGACAGGGGTGCTCTCTGTCCTCATCGACCTGGGGGATTCTGCCTCCTCCTTACCTCTGGGGCAACCCTAGTGGTCCCTGTTCTTCTTGCCCCAGGGAGGCCTCCCTCCTCTTCCTCTTTAGGGAGGAGTCTGGGGGTGGTCTCCATCCTCTTTACCTTTGGGGGGGCAGGGGTGGTCTCCATCCTTCTTGCCCAGGGGAAAGGCCACGGGCAGGTCTCTGTCATCTTCCCCTTTACGGGGCCCAAGGGGGTCTACATCTTCCTCACCCTTGGGGGAACCATGAGGGGAACCACAGTGGTGTCCATCCACTTCCACTATGGGTGGGCCAGGGGGTCTCTGTCCTTCTCCCCTTTGGGGAGAGCTGGGGGTGTCCTTTGTCCTCCACCCGTATGTGAGGGGGCGTGGGGCTCTCTGTCTCCGTGCCCTCGGGGAGGGAGCTCTCCGTCCCTCTCGCTATGCTTGCCGCGGCCGCTGGTGTCCGGCCCACGCACCTGTTACCGGTGACGGCGACACGGGGCGCAGCGGCGGCTTGGGGCAGGAGGGAGCAGGGCTGGGGCTCCCCCTCCACATTGTGCTGTGATCAGGCCCACGGGGGCGGGCGCCGCTCCCACCTCCCCCCAACCACCCACACACCCTCCAGCCTGAGCTGGTCGCGGGGTTCCCGCGTTTCGGGGCCACGGGCGCGGAGCTCCACTCGGCTCTGTCTTATCCACTCGACTCTCACTCCTGCACTCTTCCCACTCCACTCCGCTCACCCCGCTCCGCTCCTCTCTCCCCACTCCTCTGCGCCGCAGCAGCACCGGATCCCGCACTAAACAATGGCCGTGATCGCCCCTTTATATGGGCATGGGAGCTCCGCCCCCCGTGGCAGCAGCCAATGGATGCCGAGGAACAAATAATGAGGGGCGGAGCAAAGAAGATGAGAAAGAAACGTGGTTGGCCGAGAGGGCGCAGGTTCTGAGAGGGATGGGGTGGGCGTGGCTTCAGGCAGGGGCGGGGCCAGGAATGGGGTGGGGGAGGGGTTGCACTGAAACCAGAATTTGGGCTGGATTAGGCTGAGAGGGGGCTGGGGGCAGGGCTGAGGGTGGGCTTAGAGCTGGGACTGGGGTCAGGGCTAAAGGTGTGTAGTGGTTTGGTCCAAAATACTCATTACTGTTTACCTTCTGTGAGATAAGAATTAGGAGAAATGCAAAGCAGGCACCAAACTTGAAAGAATATAAACAAGTTTATGAACAGACCTAAAAGAAGAAAAAAGTCATACCACACCTTCAGAATACTTCTCCTCCCCCCCCACCCCCACCTTCCTCCCTTCTCCCACTGACAATGTAAAAAGACGACCCTTGAGATGTTCAGTCTGTTTACCACTTCCATAATAACCTTGTTCAGTCCATTTAGGAAGTGGAGTCTCTCTTGCCCATGCTATGAAAACATTATCACAACGAGACAGCCGCCCGGGTTGGTTCTCTGCTCGCATCATGTGAGAGTCCCCTCCCACAACCTGCAGCTTTTCCCAGAACCGCTTTTGAGGCTCCAATCTTGAGCTACTGAGGTGCAATTTTAAGGTTGAGCCGTCCAGAAACAGAAGTTCTCTTCACCCATCTCTGGGAGCATTCCATCTCTAAGAACAGAGGCCCTTCTCCTTCCCTGGGAGCAAAGGGTCTTCCTCATCTTCATCTCTAGGACTATCTCTGGGAGCATCTCTAGGAACTGAGGTCTTCTCCTTTTCCATTTGGAGCAAAAGTCCTCATCGCTTCCATCTCTCCCTATTCAAACTTCTCATGAAATTACAGCTGCTTCAGGGACGGTGAGTTTGTCTAAACGTGGTGTGAGATTGAGATCAGGATCAGGGTGAGGTTTGGGACTGAGCACACGCAGAGCAGGACAGCTGAGGTGTCACTGCAGGATGTCCCTGGCACCGTCCCAGCCCTCCTCAGGCACCTCCAAACATGGGGGGCAGCTGGGTGGTCCAAGATCCAGGTGCTGCCACGCTGCCCCTCCATTCCACGCGAGCATTGCGGGAAGGCAGCCCTGAATGTGACCCTTGGGGGTCTGGGATCAGCCTTCACATCCCTGTGGGAGCAGCGACAGAGAGGACGAGAGACTTTCCCCCTCTTATTCCTGTGGAAGGGTGAAGCCCAGCTGCCCTTTTCTTCTGGCGCCTCCTCATCTCCTCAGGTGAGGATGTCAAACTCCCCAGGAGCAGGAAGAAGCCCATTCCGGGTTTCCTTGTGTCTGCAGCCTGGAACATCCACTCAGAGCAGAGCACTTTATGAAAGCCCCGCTGAATGACAGCAGGAGGAGGTTTGTGAGAAAGGCAGGAAATGGTATTTTGATAGGAAATCAAAATTCCAAATTATTTCTTTCTGTCACGTTTATTTTCAGTCAGTTCTGGTCTGGTTTCCAGAGTGCCACCTTCTCAGCTGGCTGTATTTGTGTCCTCCTTCCTCTTCTGCCTTTCTTTGCCTGCTCTGTTTGTCTCTCAGTGTCTCTCTGGACCCAGGGCAGCTCCCACCAAAGGCCCTCCTCTGATTTTGTTCCCAATCCACCAGCTAAAACAACCATGGGTGAGGTGATGAAGGCTGGCAGTGAAATGTCACTGTAAGATCTTGCTGCACTTGGCTTCTGGCTCCTTCCTGAGAGCTTTGCCTTCAAGGGCAGGAACATCTTCTCCTTGCTGGGAACTGGAATTCCAGATCCCTGGAGGGTGTGCCGTGGATCCCAGAGGGGCATTCCCGAGGCTCGCAGGGTGCTGGTCCTGCCGTGCCTCCCACGGGAGCTGTGCAGGGCCAGGGGACAAGGTCCAGCAGCTGGGTGGGCCCCCAGAGCAGACAGCAAAGGCTGCTTTGCTGGACATTTCCCAGCACATTCCCAGCTGGAAGCAGAGGGAGGAAGGAAAGGGAAGCGAGTCCCTGCCAGAAGCCCGGAAGGACTGGGGTGGGAAGGGACCCTGCCCGTGGGTTACTGGGCTGAAAGCCAAGTGGAGCAAGACCTTACAATGCCATCTGCCTGCCAGCCTGTGCTGCTGACAGGAGCAGGGTGCCACTTTAGCCCTCTGTGGGTGGGACCAAACTGTGCATTCCACTCCCCTTATCTCATGTCTGAAGAGCTGTTCATGATGGGTCCTTTGCAGGAGCTGCCCAGTGCACCCCTGACCCCTCAGGCTATGAGGAGCTGGCTGTTAAATGAGATAAGGAAGGAGAGGCAAACCCTGGGAGGCAGGGCAGTGTTTCTTTTTCTGCACACCAATGACTCAGCTGTGATAACTCCCTCTGGGGTAGCAGCAGCACAGTCCCACCCAGCCTGAGGGCTCACCTCTGCTGATGGGCCATCATGGACTGAATGGCCCCAGCACAATGGGCAGCTGCAAGGACTGAGACCATCAAGGCTCCCAAAATATCCCATGACTCCCAGGATGACATCATTCCATTGTGAAACTGCCCGCCCTGGGGGAGGGGCTGAGCATTCCCACCGGAACCTGAGCATATAAAATCTGGGTTTGGGGCCTTCTGGCAACACTTAACAGATCCAGGGCAGGAGCAGAACTCCAAGAGGACTGTGACCACTGCTGTTGACAAGACTGCTCCCATCACTTGGACAGGACTGTGTCCACCACTCTGCCCAACAGGTTTTGTTTTCTTTCCTTTTGCTTTGCATGCAGCGGGACCAGGTGGTGCTCAGCACAGGAACTAACCAGCACCGTTCTGCTCTTGTCCCAGGGTGCCTGGTTATACTCAGCCTTTGTGGGTTACAGCTGTATCATGGTATTTCTTGTCATCTCTTTGGTGAATTGTAATTCCCACCTTAATCTCTCTTGAGGCAGATCAGTGGGGTTCATTTCTCATGCCAGGTAAAACCAGCATGGTGTTTGAGAGGATTTTACAGTCATGATACAGCCGGTGACTTCTAGAGAAAGACTTGGGCAGGAGGAACCCATAAGCCAACACACTCACACCTTGTTTTTCCCTCCACACCAGGATTTCCTACTCCCAAACCTTGGCCAGATGGAGGAGGAGGCTGTGAGGAAGAGGAAGATGCCCCGGAACACCCAGGCAGGTGAGGTGGAAATCCCTGCCTGTTTCCCCCTCTCTCCTGCTCCATCTCCCAGCCCAGCATCGCCCCCAGCTGCAGGACAACCCCGCTGCCGATGCCGTCCTGCGGGGGACGGACTGGGGGGATCTCCTTCCCCTTCCCTGTGGCATGCAGGCAAATGCCATCCTCTCCTTGTCCTTCCTCCCCCAGACAAGGAGCTGAGGACAGAGCCCAGGGAGGACAAATCCCCGCGGCAGAACCTGGTGGAAGAGGCCATTTTGAGCAGCTCCATGGCGCAGGAATCCAGCGGGGAGGAAAACCACCGGAGATCCCACAGGAGGAGGGGCTGCAAACGCAGCCCAGGGAGCTGTGAGGACGAAAGACCCACCCTGTGCCGGGATGGCGGCCGGAGATCCAGCCAGAGCTCAAACCTGGTGGTCCACGAGCAGTGTCATGCTAGGGAGAAACACTTCAAGTGCTTGGAATGTGGGAAGAGCTTCAGCCAGAGCACCACCCTGATCCACCACCGGTTGATCCACACTGAGGAACGGCCCTATGTGTGTGGGGAATGTGGGAAGAGCTTCAGCACAAGCTCCAACCTGATCCGCCACCGCCAGGTCCACACCGGGGAACGGCCCTATGTGTGTGGGGAATGTGGGAAGAGCTTCAGCCAGAGCACCACCCTGATCCGCCACCGCCAGGTCCACACAGGGGAACGGCCCTATGTGTGTGGGGAATGTGGGAAGAGCTTCAGCCGCCGCTCCCACCTGATTTGCCACCAGATGATCCACACAGGGGAACGGCCCTACGAGTGTGGGGAGTGTGGGAAGAGGTTTCAGACCAGCTCCAGTCTCCTCCAGCACCAGCGGATTCACACAGATGAGAGGCCCTTCCGCTGCCCCGACTGCGGGAAGTGCTTCAGGTACAACTTTGACCTCACCAGGCACAAACGCATCCACACCGGGGAGAGGCCCTACGAGTGTCCTGAGTGTGGGAAGAGCTTCTCCAGGAGCTCTCACTTGACCAGACACCAACAGTGCCACCAGTAAGGGAAGCCCTGCGAGTGCCCTGAGTGCAGGAAGAGCTCCAACTGCATCTCGCAGCAGAGGATCCATGTGGGGTGATGCACAGTGACCCCCGTTGGGCAGAGACCTGGTGACCCCTGTTCCAGATGATCCCCATGGTTGCGGGGAATGTTTGAGAGATTTATTTCACTTCTCATTCTCGTGCTCTGATTTCATTGCTAATAAATGCAATCCCTGTCCCCAGACTGGGTCTGTGTTTCTGTGCTGGTGATCGGGGCAGGAGCTCTCCTGGTCCTTAGCTCAGCTCCTGGGCCTTTCCTCAGCCAATCAAAGAAGTCACTAAACAATTTTTAGCCACTCTGAGCTTTTCTCGCTGATGACTGCCCAGGTGCCAGGCGGATCTGCCGCACCCAGAGCTCCCCACCTGGGGCCCCCCCTCACCCCCAGTGCCCCCTGGGAGCAGAATTAAGGGAGAGGGGAGGTTTCAGCACCTGCCAAGTGCTGGGGATGGGGCATCTGGGGCCATACTGGTGGCACTGGTGGTGCTGGGAGCCCCCCTGGCCACAGGCATGGAGCTCTCAGGTGAGCCGAGGGGGTGGAAGAGGACTCGGGTATGGTGGGGAAGGTGGGGAGAGGAGGGAAAATGGGTGTGTGGGACCCATAAAATGAGTTGGAGGGGGTGTGGGACCCCCTAAAGCAAGAATGGGAAAGGGGCTGAGGACTGGGGGATGATGGGAGAGGTGTGGGAAAGCTTAGAAATTAGGGAATGGGAAGGGTGGGATTTGAAAACTGAGCAGGAGGGGGCTGGGGATTGGGAGGATTGTGTGAAAAGGGTTGGGAAAGGGTCAAAAGTGGGGACTGGGACCCCCAAACTGATGGGGGCAGGGGCTGGCAGCTGGGGATTGATGGGAAAGGAGGGGAGTAAATGGAAAAAGGGTGGAAATGAGGGTGGGACTGCGGGAAGGAAGGTCCCATGGCGGCCGTGGAGCAAGGGCTTATGGAGTGGGGATCCAGGGTGGCCCCCTGAGCTCTTGGCTTGCTGTAGCGTGCTGGGGGCTGCTGGGGGAGCACCCCCTGACCTGTGTCCTGCTTACACAGGGCTCTTCCAGCACATGGTAAAGTCCGAGTGTCGCTTCATTAATGGTACCAAACAGGCAAGGTTGGTGGTGAGGTTCAGCTACAGCCTGGAGCAGCTCCTGCACTTGGACAGCAAGGTGGGGCACTGCGTGGGGGACACACTGTATGGGGAGAAACAGGCCCGCTACTGGAACACTGTCCTGGGGTGATGTTATGAGGCTGCTTTATTCCTTAACCCTCCGCTCAATGCCCAAGGACGCTGTGTCTTTAGGATGGACCCAGGGCTGGGGCCGGATCCACGGGGCCCGGGTGCGGGTCGGTTCAACAGCTAGAGCCCAACGGCTCGGGGGCTCCGGGGTCTCGGCAGGGCCTGGGAGGGAGTGCGCCGGGAGCGCTGTGTGGCTCCTTGGGTTTTTGGTGTTCTGGCTAGCTGGAAAATGGTTCTGTTGGTTTTTCTTGTTCTTTTTCTCTTCCCTCCCCTTGCCTCACTGCCTCCCTTCCCTTCCCTACGATCCAGGGAGCCTGCGAGTTGGCACTGGTGGGCCCGCGGGGTGGCCCTGGCTGGTCCGAGCCCATGTGTCTTTTCCTTCTCCAGGAATTTGTTGTACTTCGGGGTTTTTTTTCCCCCTGTTCTACCCTGCTTTGTTTGGTGTTAATAAACAGTTTGGGGTTTATTTCCCACTTCCAGTTCTTGTGACCCACTTGTCTTACTGGTGGAGGAAAAGGGGAGGCCCTTTTCCCTTTGGAGGAGACACTCATTCCAGAGTGTTTCCTCCTGAGGTCTTGTCTCCAAAACCAAGACATAAATTTGGCGCCCAACTTAAGGGGCACGTGGAAGCGGAAAAAAAAGTTAAAATCATTTTGGTTCTTCTCTAGAAGTCACCGGCTGTATCATCACTGTAAAATCCTCTCAAACACCGTGCTGGTTTTACCTGGCATGAGAAATGAACCCCACTGATCTGCCTCAAGAGAGATTAAGGTGGGAGTTACAATTCACCAAAGAGATGACAAGAAATACCATGATACAGCTGTAACCCACAAAGGCTGAGTATAACCAGGCACCCTGGGACAAGAGCAGAACGGTGCTGGTTAGTTCCTGTGCTGAGCACCACCTGGTCCCGCTGCATGCAAAGCAAAAGGAAAGAAAACAAAACCTGTTGGGCAGAGTGGTGGACACAGTCCTGTCCAAGTGATGGCAGCAGTCTTGTCAACAGCAGTGGTCACAGTCCTGTTGGAGTCCTGCTCCTGCCCTGGATCTGTTAAGTGTTGCCAGAAGGCCCCAAACCCAGATTTTATATGCTCAGGTTCAGGTGGGAATGCTCAGCCCCTCCCCCAGGGCGGGCAGTTTCACAATGGAACGATGTCATCCTGGGAGTCATGGGATATTTTGGGAGCCTTGATGGTCTCAGTCCTTGCAGCTGCCCATTGTGCTGGGGCCATTCAGTCCATGATGGCCCATCAGCAGAGGTGAGCCCTCAGGCTGGGTGGGACTGTGCTGCTGCTACCCCGGAGGGAGTTATCACAGCTGAGTCATTGGTGTGCAGAAAAAGAAACACTGCCCTGCCTCCCAGGGTTTGCCTCTCCTTCCTTATCTCATTTAACAGCCAGCTCCTCATAGCCTGAGGGGTCGGGGGTGCACTGGGCAGCTCCTGCAAACGACCCATCATGAACAGCTCATCAGAAATGAGATACGGGGAGTGGAATGCACAGTTTGGTCCCACCCACAGAGGGCTAAAGTGGCCCCCTGCTCCTGTCAGCAGCACAGGCTGGCAGGCAGATGGCATTGTAAGGTCTTGCTCCACTTGGCTTTCAGCCCAGTAACCCACGGGCAGGGTCCCTTCCCACCCCAGTCCTTCCGGGCTTCTGGCAGGGACTCGCTTCCCTTTCCTTCCTCCCTCTGCTTCCAGCTGGGAATGTGCTGGGAAATGTCCAGCAAAGCAGCCTTTGCTGTCTGCTCTGGGGGCCCACCCAGCTGCTGGACCTTGTCCCCTGGCCCTGCACGGCTCCCGTGGGAGGCACGGCAGGACCAGCACCCTGCGAGCCTCGGCAATGCCCCTCTGGGATCCACGGCACACCCTCCAGGGATCTGGAATTCCAGTTCCCAGCAAGGAGAAGATGTTCCTGCCCTTGAAGGCAAAGCTCTCAGGAAGGAGCCAGAAGCCAAGTGCAGCAAGATCTTACAGTGACATTTCACTGCCAGCCTTCATCACCTCACCCATGGTTGTTTTAGCTGGTGGATTGGGAACAAAATCAGAGGAGGGCCTTTGGTGGGAGCTGCCCTGGGTCCAGAGAGACACTGAGAGACAAACAGAGCAGGCAAAGAAAGGCAGAAGAGGAAGGAGGACACAAATACAGCCAGCTGAGAAGGTGGCACTCTGGAAACCAGACCAGAACTGACTGAAAATGAATGTGACAGAAAGAAATAATTTGGAATTTTGATTTCCTATCAAAATACCATTTCCTGCCTTTCTCACAAACCTCCTCCTGCTGTCATTCTGCAGGGCTTTCATAAAGTGCTCTGCTCTGAGTGGATGTTCCAGGCTGCAGACACAAGGAAACCCGGAATGGGCTTCTTCCTGCTCCTGGGGAGTTTGACATCCTCACCTGAGGAGATGAGGAGGCGCCAGAAGAAAAGGGCAGCTGGGCTTCACCCTTCCACAGGAATAAGAGGGGGAAAGTCTCTCGTCCTCTCTGTCGCTGCTCCCACAGGGATGTGAAGGCTGATCCCAGACCCCCAAGGGTCACATTCAGGGCTGCCTTCCCGCAATGCTCGCGTGGAATGGAGGGGCAGCGTGGCAGCACCTGGATCTTGGACCACCCAGCTGCCCCCCATGTTTGGAGGTGCCTGAGGAGGGCTGGGACGGTGCCAGGGACATCCTGCAGTGACACCTCAGCTGTCCCGCTCTGCATGTGCTCAGTCCCAAACCTCACCCTGATCCTGATCTCAGTCTCACTCCACGTTTAGACAAACTCACCGTCCCGTGTTTAATCTCATCCCATTCCCAGAATCATCTAGTCCCAGACCCAATCCCAACCCCAGCCCTAAAGCCAATCCTACATTTAGCCTTAACCCCAATCCCAGCTGTAATCCAAATCTCAGCCCTAACTCCAACCCCAACCCCAATCCCAGCCCCTTCCTAAACCCTCAGCCCCAAACCAAATCCCACGTTTAGCCCGAGCTGCAATCCCGGCTGCAATTCCAGTCCCTGCCCCAGCCTCCAGCGTTATCCCAAGTCCCACGTTCAGCTCTAACTCCAAACCCAGCCCCAATTCCAACTCTAACCCCAACCCCAGTGCCAAATTTAGCCCTAACTCCAGCCTCAACACCAGCCCCGGCCCACACTCCAGTCCCACATTTAGCTCTAAATCCAAACCCAGCCCCAGCGGCAGCCCACATCCCATACCATTATTAGAGCTAATCCCAATCCCAGTCCCAGTTCCAGCCCCAATCCCAGCCCCAGCCCTCACCCCAATCCCACCTGTCGTGGGTGTCTCGGTTTTGAAAGACAGGTGTCTGCTAAGGAAGGCAGAAGCCCCCCCTTGAAGTGGCAGATATAACCCCTTTTCCCTCTAAGTTATTATATTTTGAAATCAAGGGCCTTTAGGCGAAGATGTGGGAAATAGGAATAACAGTTCTTTACTATATATATATATATATATGTATATAACCAGTCAAACAAAACAACAACAACTATGGCAGTAACAGCAATCACAAACCCAGTGCCAGCCTTCTCGGCTGTCGGGCCCTTTCCCCTCGGGTGCAGTTCCGCTCGCAGCCGGCAGGGGCGCTGGCGGCTCCCGGTGAGCAGGGCAGGTGCGATGGTTCCCCCGCGGCTGCAGGGGGCGCTCCGGAGCGAGCTCGGGAAACACGCGGCACCGGTGCCCTGGGATCCCGGGAAGGGATGGAACAAAGGCTTCACAAACCCCTGGGCAGCCGATCCCGGACTCTCAGGAACAGCAGGCTGGAACGGCAGGCTGGAACGGCAGGCTAGAACGGCAGGCTGGAGCGGCGGGGACGAACGCAAATCCCGGGTGGCAGGTGAGATGTATCCAGATGGGAGAACCCCACGGAAGCCCAGGCAGGCAGGGCGAGCAGGGCTACAGCGTAGCGAAAGCTCGAAGCAGCAGCGGGGCAGGGCAGCCACAGCCCGGTCTCCAGTAGGGCAGGGAAAGCGGCTTTTGGGGTCCCAGTATTGTTTCCAGCAGGAAGAAAGAACGGCCAAAAAGAAAGAAACAGCAGCTCCTTTCTCTGCAGCTTTTCTCTCCGGACGCTCAGAGCGAACTGCCCCCACACCCAGGTGTAGACAAAGGAGTAGCCAGGCCCGCCCCACCCCCCTTTTTGTCTTTCTAAACTACAGCTATTTGTCCCCTAGCAACATGCATATGGGAAAAAATTCCTTTAACAGGAAAAAAACTAAGACTAAACTGAAACCCCAACATTATCCACCCCGAATTTTTTCCCATACTAACATGTTACATGAAACGTAACTTTTTTTAACCATGTAAATCTATGCATCACCCAGATTATATACAAATATACATGCTGATACTGATACAAGTACAGAGCCATGGGTAGTTCACCCTAAAACAAGGTCCCCTTGAGGTAAGCATCGGGTCTCTCCATCCTTTTGCATCACCCACCAGGTGCAACCTGGTCCCTGAGCAAAAACGACCCCACGGATGGGTTTGTCTTTGCTCAAGGCAGACTTTACCCAAACAGTTTTTCCAAGCATACCTCTCATGTGCACCACTGGAACCTTATCCCCGTCTGTTGTTTGTAGGGGTTCGGATTGGGCAGGGCCTGCTCGGCTGGTGGAGCCTCGGGTGTTAACTAACCAGGTGGCTCTTGCTAAATGCACCTCCCAGTTTTTGAAAGTCCCCCCACCCAGTGCCTTCAAGGTGGTTTTAAGCAGTCCATTACACCGCTCAACCTTCCCAGCTGCTGGTGTGTTGCTGCCTGTTCTGATCTTCCCTTCCCCCCTCCCAAAGACATGTGCTCTGAGCTCCTTTGTTCCAAGCGCGGGCAAAGCCAAATGTAACTCAGACTCTTCAGCAGTGTCTGATTGGCCGCTCACCCCGGGTCCGCCCCCAGTCCTCCCCTTTCCCCTTCTCCGAATAAAAGATGGTCGAGGGGAGGCAAACGCCCTCTCTCAGCTCAGCTACTTTCCTGTAAACATCTCTGGTCGTCTGTCTCATTTTGAAAGCTTCTAACTGCAGGGAATTGAGCGAGCAGGGAGCTATATTTCTCCCTCTTTTGCTTCTGCTGATGGTATTTGCTCTGCAGCTGATTCAGGTACCGATTCTAGAGCTACTAAAGTGCTAGATCACCCTTGCTACCTCTCAAGGCTGCTCGAGGCTTTCTAAGGCATTGAAATACAAGCGCTAGCCGGTATAAAAGCTGAAAAGATACCTTCCACATTTGGCGCCCAACGTGCTATCTCTGAACTCCGGTTCTGAGAGACTTTCAGGGTGTCCCGGCAGCTGCGTGTCTGCTGGAGTTAGCTCTGCACGTCCTGCTGTGCCAGCTCTGTGTGGCGAGGTGTTACTTTTTGCGTGACATCGAGCCCAGAGCCTCAGCCTGTACCCTCCCCCACGCCACGTGGCGAGGGAACGGCTGGAAAGCAGAAGACCCTTCTCGCGTTTTTTTTTTTTCTTCGGACCTGCTTTCCTGTGATAAATCCAGAATTCTGGTGAGTATTTCCCTGCTGGTTTAGGGGCTCCTGTCTTAAGCTGGTGCCAGTGTAAACTTTCTCTTTTTTTTTTTTTCCTCCTTTTTGGCGAGTAAGGGGTTGAGGTTTGCTGTGCATTCATAATGGGATCTGAAGTTTCTGCACACCATAGAGAAATATACCACCAAGTTCAAAGTTACCTTTCTTTAACTGGGCATAAATACCCTAAAAATCTACTTCAATCTTTTGTACAATGGCTTTTTCAGTACTTTCCTAATCTGACCTCCGAAGACATAAGATCTGCTGAATTTTGGGATAAGGTGGGGAGAAAACTCTCCTCTCTGAGGCGTGCAGGAGATGAAACAGTTTCAAAATTCTTTCCTCTCCTGTTACTAAGTTATACTTTGCCAGAGAAAAAGGCAGTACATGAAAAGCCACTGCAAAACCCCCCTGTTAATTCCCTTATACCCTCTTCCAACCCCTGTGTCCCGGACCCCTCTTCCCCTACGCTGGAAAACACAGCTAGAGCAGACTGCTTCTCAGCACAGGAGAGCTATCGTCCTCCTGGCTCACCCGTGTTTCCTCAGCACCCTGCCTTGGATGGGAATCCAGAGCCCATCCCAGGACCTTCCCAACCCCTCTTCTCCACTGCCTTTTCCCCAGTTTCTAGCCCTCATGTTTCAAGCGCGCGTAAAAACCCCTTCTCCCCTGATCTCTTTGTTCCCAGGGACAGCCATTGCCATGTGCTGGCAGCCCGGGAAAAAACCCCTCCCCCCCAACCGCTTTTCTCCGAGTTTGTTTGTCTCTAGTAATGGCGGACGCAATGTTCCTTCCTCTCCAAACTACACCTCCCACAATCCCTTTCTCCCCATCCCACAAATCCCTTCTTGTCCCCATCCCCTCCCACTCCTGCGTTACAACATGACCCCGACCCCACCCCCACAGTGTCGTGTTTCACCCCCCCTCTGTTCCCGCCCACGGCTCAAGTACCGCCCCTGCCTCCCACAACCCCGCCCCCAACCCCTCCCCTCCTCCGGCCGTGTCCCCGCCTCCACTCCCCGCCCCTGCCCCTCCACTCCCCGCCCCTGCCCCTCCACTCCCCGCCCCTGCTTCCCATTGTCCCGCCCCAGGTTCCCACAGTCCTGTGACCGCCCCTCTGAATCCGGGAACCCATGGCTACCAGGAAGTAACTCCAACTGCTTCTACTACACTCTCTTGTACTAGCAATGGAGCAAACCCTGACTGGAAACCCCTTTCTTATTCTGATATTAAGGATTTGTGCAAGGCAATTAAGGCGTTTGGAATGCATAGTAATTATTTTAAGAGCCTTTTAAGTGCTACTTTTGCAACTCACTTACTTGTACCTCATGATTTACTTACATTAATGCAAACTCTTCTCACACCTGGTGATTTTATGGTGTGGAAAAAGCAATGGAAAATAATTTTATCTGATTTATTAAAAATTTTATGGCAAACTCCAGATAATTACCTGGATTTTGAAAACAATTATATCACATTAGACCTTTTATCTGGTGACAATAATATGGCAAATCCTCAAAAACAAGCAATGCTTATCCCTCGTCCAGTTCTTACTGAAATCACACATGCTGCTGAAAAGGCCTTAACATTATTACCATCTCAAACTCCTAATTCTCATTATACCACCATCAAGCAATCGCCAAATGAAAATATTATTCACTTTTATAACCGTTTGTACGAAGCTGTCTCTTCCCAGGTCCCTAATCCTGACCTCCAACAAGCGCTCCTACTCGAACTTCTCCAAGTTAATACGAATGATGCTTGCAAACAAGTCATTCTCACTCTCCCGCTGTATCCTCCTCCTACTGTTAAATCCATCCTCGAAGTCTGTACGAAGAAGGTGCAGCTGAACACAGCTGCTCCCTTTTTGAAAAAAGTGGGGATGGTTGGGGAGGTTGTGGAGAATGTTACAGGTACAGGAGAAACTCAATCGCGCGGTAACTTTGTATGCTATCGTTGTCAGAAAAAGGGACATGTAGCTCGCAATTGCAGAGCAATTATAACTGCTGATAAAAACTCTCCAAAGACTGTTTCCCCAGGTCAACAGCAGGGAAACTCGCGACTCAACGCGTCCTAACAGCTCCGCGTTCAGACATAAATAGGGCTGCAGACAAAGCAACTTGGACTTCTGGACTCAGGTTTAAGGTAACCTGTGATAAAGCACACCATTTCAACAACAACAAACAGACTGTAATACCCATTTCATTCCAGAATGTGGACCACATGCCAGAATTTACATACCTTTTTGTTATTGGGGACACTCGGGAAACACCTGCTGGGATAGAGGTTACACCCACACTCATGAAAGTGGATCAGAACGGGTGTTCTAACCTAATGGTACAATGTATATATCCACCGTACTTTATGCCTAAAGGTCAAGTCATTGCACAGGCCTTTCCACTGCCCTATAAATACCTGCCCACAGATGGTCATATCCCAGCCATCTGTTGGACTGAGGTTTTGGGAAACAACAAACCTGTAATAGAATGTAAGCTCCGTTACAAATCACATAAAATCAGTATAATGGGAATGATAGACACAGGTGCTGATGTGTCTGTCATTCCATTTGATAAGTGGCCTACGCAATGAGAATTGCAATCTCAGGGCATCATACAAGGGATTGGAGGTACCCAAATTGCAAAGCAGTCCAAACACACCATCCAAATTGAAGGTCCTGAAGGACAAATAGCGACACTTCGTCCGTATGTCCTAGACACCAAATTCACCCTGTGGGGAAGGGATGCCATGTCTCAGTGGGGAACAAAAATTGATATCACGCCTAGACATCAAAATTTTCCCTTGCAGGCCACTGAAGCAGAGTGCCATCCACAGAAATTAACTTGGAAAACAGATGAACCCGTGTGGGTTAACCAGTGGTCGTTAAAAAAAGAAAACTTAGAGGCACTCAAAACATTAGTAGCTGAACAATTGGCTAAAGGAAATATAGTTCCAGCTAACAGCCCATGGAACACACCCGTGTTTGTAATACAAAAACCGGGAAAGAACAAATATAGGCTACTCCAAGATCTTAGAGAAGTTAATAAGGTTATTGAAGACATGGGACCCCTTCAACCAGGTATGCCATCACCTTCAATGCTCCCACAACATTGGCATTTAGCTGTTCTTGACATTAAAGATTGCTTCTTTCATATTCCACTCCACCCTGCAGATGCCCCCCGATTTGCATTTTCTGTACCATCTCTTCATCGTGAAACTCCCATGGAACGTTATCATTGGCTTGTGCTTCCCCAAGGTATGAAAAATTCCCCAACTCTCTGCCAAGAGTATATTGCTAAAATTCTATCTCCCATCCGTGCCAAAGCAGAGAAAGCCATCATCCTGCATTACATGGATGATGTGCTGGTGTGTGCTCCCAATAATCAGTATCTCGAGCAGACACTTAACATGGTGGTTGAGGCCCTAGAGGCCAAGGGCTTTGAATTACAACCTGAAAAAATGCAGAGAACAAGCCCTTGGAAATACCTCGGACTCAAAATCACAGAAACCTCTATCACCCCAATACCTGTCACCATTAATAATAACCCAAAAACACTAGAGGAAGTGCAACAGATCTGTGGGACACTGAAGTATTTAAGGTCCTGGTTAGGACTCACCACAGAGGATGTAGCTCCTCTTGCAAACCTAGTAAAAGGGGAAGGCGGTCCAGCATCCCCTAGATCCCTGACAGAAGAGGCAAGGCAGTCTCTCAAAAAGATACAAGAGCTCATTTCCACCAGACAAGCGCACAGGTATCAGCCCTCCCTACCCTTTAAGCTTGTCATTCTAGGGAAGGTACCACGCTTTCATGGCCTCATATTTCAGTGGGACAAAGAGCAGAAGGAACCCCTCATCATAATTGAATGGGTATTCCTTCCACTCCAACCTCCTAAAACCATCACACAGCCACAAGAACTAATGGCAAAAATTATCATGAAGGGTAGAGCAAGGCTCCGCACCCTGGCAGGATGTGACTTTGCATGCATCTATTTACCTGTAACAACTGACGCATTAGATCACCTACTCCAAAATAATATAAATTTACAGTTTGCATTAGATAGTTACTCAGGCCAAATCTCAAATCATTACCCAAAACATGACATGTTTAATCTGCCATTCTCTTTCATCCCTCGAGAGATTCAAAGTAGAAAACCCCTCGATGCGATTACCGTTTTTACTGATGCCTCAGGAAAAAGTAAAAAGTCCGTGGTCACATGGAAAAATCCAAAGACACAAAAGTGGGAATCTGACATCGAGGTAATCCAGGGATCACCACAAGTAGCTGAATTAGCAGCTGTTGTTAGAGCATTTGAGAGGTTCAAAGAACCCTTTAATTTGGTCACAGACTCAGCATATGTAGCTGGAGTAACTGTTAGAGCTGAGCATGCTCTCCTAAAAGAAATCTCAAACAAGAAAATTTATGATTTACTCTCAAAATTAATTTATCTGGTTTCCCACAGAGAGCATCCCTATTTTGTCATGCATGTGAAATCACATACAAACCTGCCAGGATTTATTGCAGAGGGTAATCGTAGATCTGATGCTCTGGCTATGCCAGCAGACATAGTTCTATCAGCCGACTTACCAAAGCTCCCCCAAGTTTTTGAACAAGCAAAATTGAGCCATGCCATGTACCATCAAAATATTCCTGCTCTTATCCGCATGTTCCATCTGTCGCGGACACAGGCAAAAGCAATAGTGGCAACGTGTCCCAACTGCCAGAAGCTACAGCTTCCATCACTGGGCATGGGGGTCAATCCCAGAGGCATTAATAGCGGTGAAGTGTGGCAAATGGACGTCACACATTTCCCCGAATTTGGGAGATTAAAATACGTTCATGTTTCTATTGATACCTTCTCTGGTGCTATGTATGCCTCTGCACATGCAGGTGAAAAGGCTAAGGATGTTGAAAAACATCTCGTCCAGGCTTTTGCTGTGCTCGGTATACCTGAGGAGATAAAAACTGATAATGGACCTGCCTACACCTCCCAGGAGTTTAAAAACTTTTGTCAGCAGTGGGGATTTTGACATGTTACAGGTATTCCTCACTCCCCAACTGGACAAGGCATTGTTGAACGTGCCCATCAAACCCTCAAGCGAATGCTGCTACAACAGTCAGGGACCACCAAACTCAACTCACCTGTCCTCAGACTCAGCAAAGCACTGTTTACCATAAACTTCCTGAATGGCACCTTTGAGGATCCAAACCCTCCCATCTATCGTCATTTCCAGAACACCAGGAGACAGAAACTGAAGGAAAATCCAGAAGTCCTGATCCGGGACCCAGAGACTCAAAAAATCCAAGGACCATACAAACTTGTAACTTGGGGACGTGGGTATGCCAGTGTATCTACCCCTCAAGGACTGAGATGGATCCCAGGGAAGTGGGTAAAACCTTATGTCACTTCCTCAAAAGTTAAGGAGGTTAAAACTGCCTCCTGGAAGAGACGCCGTAAAAAGAATCCTAATTTTGCACCTTCATGTAAACCCCCTACTGCAGATCTTCATGTTAATCCCTTAAGTTAAGTTGCACTGTTTTGCACTCAGGTTTTTGCACTGTATTTTGTAAATCTTCATCCTGATACTCCATACCATAGATGTCCTGACTAAACCCCTGAGTTTTGACTGGGGAACTAGTTTAAAGGCATCCTAGGTACTGTCGAGTTGTAGGGACGATAGATTACAATTATATTTTGCACTGTTGTTTTGTTACTGTTCTATGCACTTTTAAGTTACTAAGAGTTACAACCCAGCTTTAAAGAAAAAAAAATAGGGAATTGTTGCTGCCTGTTCTGAGCTTCCCCTCCCCCCTCCCAAAGACATGTGCTCTGAGCTCCTTTGTTCCAAGCGCAGGCAAAGCCAAATGTAACTCAGACTCTTCAGCAGTGTCTGATTGGCCGCTCACCCCGGGTCCGCCCCCAGTCCTCCCCCTTTCCCCTTCTCCGAATAAAAGATGGTCGAGGGGAGGCAAACGCTCTCTCTCAGCTCAGCTACTTTCCTGTAAACATCTCTGGTTGTCTGTCTCATTTGAAAGCTTCTAACTGCAGGGAATTGAGCGAGCAGGGAGCTATATTTCTCCCTCTTTGCTTCTGCTGATGGTATTTGCTCTGCAGCTGATTCAGGTACCGATTTTAGAGCTGCTAAAGTGCTAGATCGCCCTTGCTACCTCTCAAGGCTGCTCGAGGCTTTCTAAGGCATTGAAATACAAGCGCTAGCCGATATAAAAGCTGAAAAGATACCTTCCACATCTCTGGACCCAGGGCAGCTCCCACCAAAGGCCCTCCTCTGATTTTGTTCCCAATCCACCAGCTAAAACAACCATGGGTGAGGTGATGAAGGCTGGCAGTGAAATGTCACTGTAAGATCTTGCTGCACTTGGCTTCTGGCTCCTTCCTGAGAGCTTTGCCATCAAGGGCAGAACATCTTCTCCTTGCTGGTGTGAGGAACGAGACAACTCTTAGAAAAATTAAAATAATTTATTAAAACAGAAAAAAAATTGAAAAATTATAAAAATCAGGAAAATACCAAAATTTGGGATCCTAGTGGCTCTAGAGGTATTCCCGGGAACGCAGGGATTAGAGATCTTTGGGCTTTTACAGCACTGGACCTCCGGTGGAAAACTTGCAGTGCTGGGCTGACTTTTAGCTAACCCAAAAGTCAGAGAAAAATTATTGAAGGCTCCTAAATAGGAGTAAGGCTTAAGTGCCCAGCACTGGCGCCCACCACAGCTAAATCTGCAGTGGTCTGCACCTGCTCTGAGGCTGACTCACTATTTTATAGTTCCTTTGCTCCGCCCCAGTCCGCCCACAGACCGCCCATGGCACACCCCTTTGGTTCTAAGTGATTGGTGCTTTCCTTTGACAGATTATCTCTGTCTACCAATAGCTCGTCGTTGTCAGGGGGGTAGTAGCAGCTGGAGTAAGAGTGGTAACATGTCCTTATTAAGATTCAGGTTGCCATGGAGCTTACTTACAGACCAACGGCCAAAGGTCTAAAACTGGCTGTTGGCTGTTAGAAACTGGGGTTTGGAGCTAGTTCTGAGCAAAGTAGAAACCCTTAAAATAAATATTAAAATACATCCAACACATCTTAAAACATTTGCAAAAGTATACAGAGAACATGAGAAAAACAACTCTTTTTAAAGTTGGAAGGGGAATTTTAACTGGGACTGGTGCAGATAAACTGCTTTGAACAAGTGAAAACACTAATAACAGAACTTGATATTTGTACCTGGACTGATGGGTGAACATTAACACTCAATTAAAGTTGTGTAACCCAAACTTAACTAACCAAAACACTTAACATGCAAAGACCAAGCTAATTAGGGGGTTCATGTATGACACTGGGAACTGGAATTCCAGATCCCTGGACGGTGTGCCGTGGATCCCAGAGGGGCATTCCCGAGGCTCGCAGGGTGCTGGTCCTGCCGAGCCTCCCACGGGAGCCGTGCAGGGCCAGGGGATGAGGTCCAGCAGCTGGGTGGGCTCCCAGAGCAGACAGCAAAGGCTGCTTTGCTGGACATTTCCCAGCACATTCCCAGCTGGAAGCAGAGGGAGGAAGGAAAGGGAAGCGAGTCCCTGCCAGAAGCCCAGAAGGATTGGGGTGGGAAGGGACCCTGCCCGTGGGTTACTGGGCTGAAAGCCAAGTGGAGCAAGACCTTACAATGCCATCTGCCTGCCAGCCTGTGCTGCTGACAGGAGCAGGGTGCCACTTTAGCCCTCTGTGGGTGGGACCAAACTGTGCATTCCACTCCCCTTATCTCATTTCTGATGAGCTGTTCATGATGGGTCGTTTGCAGGAGCTGCCCAGTGCACCCCCGACCCCTCAGGCTATGAGGAGCTGGCTGTTAAATGAGATAAGGAAGGAGAGGCAAACCCTGGGAGGCAGGGCAATGTTTCTTTTTCTGCACACCAATGACTCAGCTGTGATAACTCCCTCTGGGGTAGCAGCAGCACAGTCCCACCCAGCCTGAGGGATCACCTCTGCTGATGGGCCATCATGGACTGAATGGCCCCAGCACAATGGGCAGCTGCAAGGACTGAGACCATCAAGGCTCCCAAAATATCCCATGACTCCCAGGATGACATCATTCCATTGTGAAACTGCCCGCCCTGGGGGAGGGGCTGAGCATTCCCACCTGAACCTGAGCATATAAAATCTGGGTTTGGGGCCTTCTGGCAACACTCAAGAGATCCAGGGCAGGAGCAGGACTCCAACAGGACTGTGACCACTGCTCTTGACAAGACTGCTCCCATCACTTGGACAGGACTGTGTCCACCACTCTGACCAACAGGTTTTGTTTTCTTTCCTTTTGCTTTGCATGCAGCAGGACCAGGTGGTGCTCAGCACAGGAACTAACCAGCACCGTTCTGCTCTTGTCCCAGGGTGCCTGGTTATACTCAGCCTTTGTGGGTTACAGCTGTATCATGGTATTTCTTGTCATCTCTTTGGTGAATTGTAATTCCCACCTTAATCTCTCTTGAGGCAGATCAGTGGGGTTCATTTCTCATGCCAGGTAAAACCAGCACGGTGTTTGAGAGGATTTTACAGTCATGATACAGCCGGTGACTTCTAGAGAAAGACTTGGGCAGGAGGAACCCATAAGCCAACACATTCACACCTTGTTTTTCCCTCCACACCAGGATTTCCTACTCCCAAACCTTGGCCAGATGGAGGAGGACGCTGTGAGGAAGAGGAAGATGCCCCAGGACACCCAGGCAGGTGAGGAGGAAGTCCCTGCCCGTTTCCCCCTCTCTCCTGCTCCATCTCCCAGCCCAGCATCGCCCCCAGCTGCAGGACAACCCCGCTGCCGATGCCGTCCTGCGGGGGACGGACTGGGGGGATCTCCTTCCCCTTCCCTGTGGCATGCAGGCAAATGCCATCCTCTCCTTGTCCTTCCTCCCCCAGACAAGGAGCTGAGAACAGAGCCCAGGGAGGACAAATCCCCGTGGCAGAACCTGGTGGAAGAGGCAATTTTGAGCAGCTCCATGGCGCAGGAATCCAGCTGGGAGGAAAACCACCGGAGATCCCACAGGAGGAGGGGCTGCAAATGCAGCCCAGGGAGCTGCGAGGACGAAAGACCCACCCTGTGCCGGGATGGCGGCCGGAGATCCAGCCAGAGCTCAAACCTGGTGGTCCACGAGCAGTGTCATGCTAGGGAGAAACGCTTCAAGTGCTTGGAATGTGGGAAGAGCTTCAGCAAGAGCACCACCCTGATCCACCACCGGTTGATCCACACTGGGGAACGGCCCTATGTGTGTGGGGAATGTGGGAAGAGCTTCAGCACAAGCTCCAACCTGATCCGCCACCGCCAGGTCCACACCGGGGAACGGCCCTATGTGTGTGGGGAATGTGGGAAGAGCTTCAGCCAGAGCACCACCCTGATCCGCCACCGCCAGGTCCACACCGGGGAACGGCCCTATGTGTGTGGGGAATGTGGGAAGAGCTTCAGCCGCCGCTCCCACCTGATTTGCCACCAGATGATCCACACAGGGGAACGGCCCTACGAGTGTGGGGAGTGTGGGAAGAGGTTTCAGACCAGCTCCAGTCTCCTCCAGCACCAGCGGATTCACACAGATGAGAGGCCCTTCCGCTGCCCCGACTGCGGGAAGTGCTTCAGGTACAACTTTGACCTCACCAGGCACAAACGCATCCACACCGGGGAGAGGCCCTACGAGTGTCCTGAGTGTGGGAAGAGCTTCTCCAGGAGCTCTCACTTGACCAGACACCAACAGTGCCACCAGTAAGGGAAGCCCTGCGAGTGCCCTGAGTGCAGGAAGAGCTCCAACTGCATCTCGCAGCAGAGGATCCACGTGGGGTGATGCACAGTGACCCCCGTTGGGCAGAGACCTGGTGACCCCTGTTCCAGATGATCCCCATGGTTGCGGGGAATGTTTGAGAGATTTATTTCACTTCTCATTCTCGTGCTCTGATTTCATTGCTAATAAATGCAATCCCTGTCCCCAGACTGGGTCTGTGTTTCTGTGCTGGTGATCGGGGCAGGAGCTCTCCTGGTCCTTAGCTCAGCTCCTGGGCCTTTCCTCAGCCAATCAAAGAAGTCACTAAACAATTTTTAGCCACTCTGAGCTTTTCTCGCTGATGACTGCCCAGGTGCCAGGCGGATCTGCCGCACCCAGAGCTCCCCACCTGGGGCCCCCCCTCACCCCCAGTGCCTCCTGGGAGCAGAATTAAGGGAGAGGGGAGGTTTCAGCATCTGCCCAGAGCTGGGGATGGGGCAGCTGGGGCCATACTGGTGGCACTGGTGGTGCTGGGAGCCCCCCTGGCCACAGGCATGGAGCTCTCAGGTGAGCCGAGGGGGTGGAAGAGGACTCGGGTATGGTGGAGAAGGTGGGGAGAGGAGGGAAAATGGGTGTGTGGGACCCATAAAATGAGTTGGAGGGGGAGTGGGACCCCCTAAAGCAAGAATGGGAAAGGGGCTGAGGACTGGGGGATGATGGGAGAGGTGTGGGAAAGCTTAGAAATTAGGGAATGGGAAGGGTGGGATTTGAAAACTGAGCAGGAGGGGGCTGGGGATTGGGAGGATTGTGTGAAAAGGTTTGGGAAAGGGTCAAAAGTGGGGACTGGGACCCCCAAACTGATGGGGGCAGGGGCTGGCAGCTGGGGATTGATGGGAAAGGAGGGGAGTAAATGGAAAAAGGGTGGAAATGAGGGTGGGACTGCGGGAAGGAAGGTCCCATGGCGGCCGTGGAGCAAGGGCTTATGGAGTGGGGATCCAGGGTGGCTCCCTGAGCTCTTGGCTTGCTGTAGCGTGCTGGGGGCTGCTGGGGGAGCACCCCCTGACCTGTGTCCTGCTTACACAGGGCTCTTCCAGCACATGGTAAAGTCCGAGTGTCACTTCATTAATGGTACCAAACAGGCGAGGTTGGTGGTGAGGTTCAGCTACAGCCTGGAGCAGCTCCTGCACTTGGACAGCAAGGTGGGGCACTGCGTGGGGGACACACTGTATGGGGAGAAACAGGCCCGCTACTGGAACACTGTCCTGGGGTGATGTTATGAGGCTGCTTTATTCCTTAACCCTCCGCTCAATGCCCAAGGACGCTGTGTCTTTAGGATGGACCCAGGGGTGGGGCCGGATCCACGGGGCCCGGGTGCGGGTCGGTTCAACAGCTAGAGCCCAATGGCTCGGGGGCTCCGGGGTCTCGGCAGGGCCTGGGACGGAGTGCGCCGGGAGCGCTGTGTGGCTCCTTGGGTTTTTGGTGTTCTGGCTAGCTGGAAAATGGTTCTGTTGGTTTTTCTTGTTCTTTTTCTCTTCCCTCCCCTTGCCTCACTGCCTCCCTTCCCTTCCCTACGATCCAGGGAGCCTGCGAGTTGGCACTGGTGGGCCCGCGGGGTGGCCCTGGCTGGTCCGAGCCCATGTGTCTTTTCCTTCTCCAGGAATTTGTTGTACTTCGGGGTTTTTTTTCCCCCTGTTCTACCCTGCTTTGTTTGGTGTTAATAAACAGTTTGGGGTTTATTTCCCACTTCCAGTTCTTGTGACCCACTTGTCTTACTGGTGGAGGAAAAGGGGAGGCCCTTTTCCCTTTGGAGGAGACACTCATTCCAGAGTGTTTCCTCCTGAGGTCTTGTCTCCAAAACCAAGACATAAATTTGGCGCCCAACTTAAGGGGCACGTGGAAGCGGAAAAAAAAGTTAAAATCATTTTGGTTCTTCTCTAGAAGTCACCGGCTGTATCATCACTGTAAAATCCTCTCAAACACCGTGCTGGTTTTAACTGGCATGAGAAATGAACCCCACTGATCTGCCCCAAGAGAGATTAAGGTGGGAGTTACAATTCACCAAAGAGATGACAAGAAATACCATGATACAGCTGTAACCCACAAAGGCTGAGTATAACCAGGCACCCTGGGACAAGAGCAGAACGGTGCTGGTTAGTTCCTGTGCTGAGCACCACCTGGTCCCGCTGCATGCAAAGCAAAAGGAAAGAAAACAAAACCTGTTGGTCAGAGTGGTGGACACAGTCCTGTCCAAGTGATGGGAGCAGTCTTGTCAACAGCAGTGGTCACAGTCCTCTTGGAGTTCTGCTCCTGCCCTGGATCTGTTAAGTGTTGCCAGAAGGCCCCAAACTCAGATTTTATATGCTCAGGTTCAGGTGGGAATGCTCAGCCCCTCCCCCAGGGCGGGCAGTTTCACAATGGAATGATGTCATCCTGGGAGTCATGGGATATTTTGGGAGCCTTGATGGTCTCAGTCCTTGCAGCTGCCCATTGTGCTGGGGCCATTCAGTCCATGATGGCCCATCAGCAGAGCTGAGCCCTCAGGCTGGGTGGGACTGTGCTGCTGCTACCCCGGAGGGAGTTATCACAGCTGAGTCATTTGCGGAAAAAGAAACACTGCCCTGCCTCCCAGGGTTTGCCTCTCCTTCCTTATCTCATTTAACAGCCAGCTCCTCATAGCCTGAGGGGTCGGGGGTGCACTGGGCAGCTCCTGCAAACGACCCATCATGAACAGCTCATCAGACATGAGATAAGGGGAGTGGAATGCACAGTTTGGTCCCACCCACAGAGGGCTAAAGTGGCACCCTGCTCCTGTCAGCAGCACAGGCTGGCAGGCAGATGGCATTGTAAGGTCTTGCTCCACTTGGCTTTCAGCCCAGTAACCCACGGGCAGGGTCCCTTCCCACCCCAATCCTTCTGGGCTTCTGGCAGGGACTCGCTTCCCTTTCCTTCCTCCCTCTGCTTCCAGCTGGGAATGTGCTGGGAAATGGCCAGCAAAGCAGCCTTTGCTGTCTGCTCTGGGAGCCCACCCAGCTGCTGGACCTTGTCCCCTGGCCCTGCACAGCTCCCGTGGGAGGCACGGCAGGACCAGAACCCTGCGAGCCTCGGGAATGCCCCTCTGGGATCCACGGCACACCCTCCAGGGATCTGGAATTCCAGTTCCCAGCAAGGGGAAGATGTTCCTGCCCTTGAAGGCAAAGCTCTCAGGAAGGATTCAAAAGCCAAGTGCAGCAAGATCTTACAGTGACATTTCACTGCCAGCCTTCATCACCTCACCCATGGTTGTTTTAGCTGGTGGATTGGGAACAAAATCAGAGGAGGGCCTTTGGTGGGAGCTGCCCTGGGTCCAGAGAGACACTGAGAGACAAACAGAGCAGGCAAAGAAAGGCAGAAGAGGAAGGAGGACACAAATACAGTCAGCTGAGAAGGTGGCACTCTGGAAACCAGACCGGAACTGACTGAAAATGAATGTTACAGAAAGAAATAATTTGGAATTTTGATTTCCTATCAAAATACCATTTCCTGCCTTTCTCACAAACCTCCTCCTGCTGTCATTCTGCAGGGCTTTCACAAAGTGCTCTGCTCTGAGTGGATGTTCCAGGCTGCAGACACAAGGAAACCCGGAATGGGCTTCTTCCTGCTCCTGGGGAGTTTGACATCCTCACCTGAGGAGATGAGGAGGTGCCAGAAGAAAAGGGCAGCTGGGCTTCACCCTTCCACAGGAATAAGAGGGGGAAAGTCTCTCGTCCTCTCTGTCGCTGCTCCCACAGGGATGTGAAGGCTGATCCCAGACCCCCAAGGGTCACATTCAGGGCTGCCTTCCCGCAATGCTCGCGTGGAATGGAGGGGCAGCGTGGCAGCACCTGGATCTTGGACCACCCAGCTGCCCCCCATGTTTGGAGGTGCCTGAGGAGGGCTGGGACGGTGCCAGGGACATCCTGCAGTGACACCTCAGCTGTCCCGCTCTGCGTGTGCTCAGTCCCAAACCTCACCCTGATCCTGATCTCAGTCTCACTCCACGTTTAGACAAACTCACCATCCCGTGTTTAATCTCATCCCAGTCCCAGAATCATCTAGTCCCAGACTCAATCCCAACCCCAGCCCTAAAGCCAATCCCACGTTTAGCCTTAACCCCAATCCCAGCTGTAATCCAAATCTCAGCCCTAACTCCAACCCCAGCCGCAATCCCAGCCCCTTCCTAAACCCTCAGCCCCAAACCAAATCCCACGTTTAGCCCGAGCTGCAATCCCGGCTGCAATTCCAGCCCCTGCCCCAGCCTCCAGCGTTATCCCAAATCCCACGTGCAGCTCTAATTCCAAACCCAGCCCCAGTTCCAACTCTAACCCCAACCCCAGTGCCAAATTTAGCCCTAACTCCAGCCTCAACACCAGCCCCGGCCCACACTCCAGTCCCACATTTAGCTCTAAATCCAAACCCAGCCCCAGCGGCAGCCCACATCCCATACCATTATTAGAGCTAATCCCAATCCCAGTCCCAGTTCCAGCCCCAATCCCAGCCCCAGCCCTCACCCCAATCCCACCTGTCGTGGGTTAGCAAAGCATAGTCTCGGAAGTGATGTTCTTGCAAAGGGGTGCTTACAGCTCCTCTGTGACCTGACAGAACCTATCAGCTGGCCAGTTTGAGTATGGACAATTCTTTAAACCACTTAAAATTGTGACCGCCTCTGTGATCCACACGTAAGAATAGACAAAGCCCGGGCAGAGCTCTCTCTCGTTTCTGGCACTGGGACAGCTGGCTGCAGGCCCCATGCAGGGCCCGGCAGGCCAGGCTGGGCCACGGCCATGCTGGAGCCGATGGGCCCTGTTCCACCTGCGGAACACCCCGCCCACAAACACACACACAGCCCTGCTATGTGCAGACACGCTCCCCCTCTCCAGTGTGGCCAAGATTCAGCTGAAGCTGCCCTGCTGGCTGGCAAAAGGTCATGTGAGCAACAGCGATAAGCGACATTCCAGCTGCAAGGCCTGGGTGACATTAACCCTTTTAGTGCTGTGAAGAGCTGAAAACCTGAGGGAAGAGAAAGAGGAGAGGCTTAAAGCTGAAATTCTGTTGGAAAGCTATGATGTATCAGAGTACCCGTTGTAATTTCATGAAGGCATGGGGGGTGGAGTGTTCAACTTGTGCTTGAGAACAAAAGCACCTGCGCTGAGATAGGCAGATGCTGAAGCAGCTGTAATTTCATGAGAAGTTTGAATAGGGAGAGATGGAAGCGATGAGGACTTTTGCTCCAAATGGAAAAGGAGAAGACCTCAGTTTCTGGAGATGCTCCCAGAGATAGTCCTAGAGATGAAGATGAGGAAGACCCTTTGCTCCCAGGGAAGGAGAAGGGCCTCTGTTCTTAGAGATTAAATGCTCCCAGAGATGGGTGAAGAGAACTTTTATTTCTGGATGGCTCAACCTTAAAATTGCACCCCAGTAGCTCAAGATTGGACCCTCAAAAGCAGTTGTGGGAAAAGCTGCAGGTCGTGGGAGGGGACTCTCAATGATGCGAGCAGAGAACCAACCCGGGCGGCTGTCTCGTTGTGATAATGTTTTCATAGCATGGGCAAGAGAGACTCCACTTCCTAAATGGACTGAACAAGGTTATTATGGAAGTGGTAAACAGACTGAACATCTCAAGGGTTGTCTTTTTACATTGTCAGTGGGAGAAGGGAGAAAGGTGTTGGGGGTGGGGGAGGAGAAGTATTCTGAAGGTGTGGTATGACTTTTTTCTTCTTTTAGGTCTGTTCATAAACTTGTTTATATTCTTTCAAGTTTGGTGCCTGCTTTGCATTTCTCCTAATTCTTATCTCTCAGTAGATAAACAGTAATGAGTATTTTGGACCAAACCACTACAGTAAATTGGTGTTTCCGCCCGGGAGCAAACCTAACCCGCTACAGCCCCTCAGCCCAGGACACCAACCCCCATCAATGGAGCTCCCCCTCAGTGCCATGGAGACTCTCAAGGCCACCCCCAGCCCCACAGGGTACCCCTTGTCCCCATCAGATCCGACACCACCTCCAAAGTGAGCGCTCCCGGGCACAGCCAGGGCCGTGCCGCCCTGCACCTCTCTGCAAACCACAGTGGCGGATTCGAGGCCACAACCCGAGTCTCAGACAGTTTCCCACTCTTTATGTCTGGAGCTGACCAAGAAATGCCCCATGGTGGGGTGCCCCTTTCCTGCAGTCACCGCAATGACCAACAGCAAACTGAGCCCTCGCTGAGGCTTTCCCCAGGAGATGCTGCATTTGTTCCCCCACAGGGCAGCCTGTTCTTTTGGGGGGCAGGGGGCACAGGGGCAACAGCAGCCCCGAAGGAAGCGGGATTGCGTGCGGTACAGCCTGACACCAAACAGACTTCAGTGTCATGAAGGCAGAGGAGAGGGGGTCCCTGGGAGGCCAAGGCAGGCAGATCTGATTGTCCTGGCACGTTTCATCTGGGAACAGTCCGTGGATACACAGAAATTTGGAAGAGGAATCTCAGTTTTGGCCATGGCCCCTGGAGGAGAAGGACGGATCTGTTCCATAGGAAGGAAAGCACAGAGCCCCAGAGCTCCAGGGGCAGATGAGAAGCGACTCTCAACATTCCAAGATCAGCTGGAGCTGTCCGGTGGCCACCAGGAGGCCAAGCCAGCCAGAGCTGTTCCATGTTCCCTTGGTTCCATGGAGCCCCTCAGTGTCACAAAGGTGTCCTTGGCTCCACGGGGCCCAGCAGTGTCACAATGGACTCTGCGACTCCATGAGGACCTGCAGGAGCACCATGGTCTCCTTGGATCCATGGGGCCACTCAGAAGCACACCGGCCCCTTGCTTCCATGGGGCCCAGCAGTGCCCCGATGATCCCCGTGGATCCAATTCTAAAATTACAGGGCACCCAAGTAAAAATGCAGGAAAAGGACGAACAGGTCCTTACTATAAAATACAGAGAGAGCAGAACAGAACAAACCCCACCACAGGAACAGTAGTTTCCCACCCGCTAAGCACAAACCATCATGGGATACTGCATCCCTGACTCAGCCCCAAGACAGGTTTGAGGAATGATCCTTGTGGCAGCCCACTCGGCACAGAGGATTTTCCATCTGGCAACACGGGGGATGCTCTGGGGGCTGCTGAGAGACTGAAATGTTGTGGTTCACGGCTGAAACTTTGTCAGGAAGGGCTTTTTGCCCATTGCCATAATGTAGTGGTTTGGTCCAAAATACTCATTACTGTTTATCTGCTGAGAGGTAAGAATTAGGAGAAATGCAAAGCAGGCACCAAACTTGAAAGAATATAAAGAAGTTTATGAACAGACCTAAAAGAGGCGAAAAAAAAAAAAATTATACCATACTTTTAGAACTCTCCTCCTCTGCCCACCTTCCTCCCTTCTCCCACTGACAATGTAAAAAGACAACCCTTAAGATGTTCAGTCTGTTTACCACTTCCATAATAACCTTGGTCACGCCATTTAGAAAGAGAAGTCTCTTCTTGCTCGTGCCATGAAAACAGTATCACAACGAGACAGCCGCCCACTTGCAAATGCTGTTCAGTCCATTTAGGAAGAGGAGTCTCTCTGCCTGCATGTGAGCCCCTTCCCCCGACTTGCAGCTTTTCCCACAACTGCTTTCAAGGGTCCACTCTTGAAGTTTTTTGGGGTACAATTTTAAGGTTGAGCCGTTCAGAAACAAAAAACAGAGGCCCTTCTCTTTCCCTGGGAGCAAAGGGTCTTCCTCATCTTCATTGTTAAGACTATCTCTGGGAGCATCTCTAGGGACTGAGGTTTTCTCCTTTCCCATTTGGAGCAAAAGTCCATCTCTCCCTGTCCAAACTTCTCATGAAATTACAGCTGCATCAGCATCTGCCTATCTCAGCGCAGGTGCTTTTGCTTACAAGTTCAGCACTCCACCCCCCATATCTTTCTGAAATTACGACGGGATACTCTGATATATCAGAGCTTCACAACAGAATTTCAGCTTTAAACATCTCCTCTCTCTCTTCCCTCAGGTTTTCAGCTCTTCACAGCAATAAAAGTGTTACTCTCACCTCGGCCTTGCAGCTGGAATGTGGCTTATTGCTGTTGGTCACCTGACCTCTGCCGGACAGTGGTGCCGCTCTGCTGAAATCTTGGCCGCAGTGGAGGGGGGTGGTTCCAAGCCGCTCTGGCTGCCCACAGCCCTGCTGGGGGGGGTCATCCTGGAGCCGTGGCCCGGCCTGGCCTGGCCCAAGCAGGGCCTGGGCCTGGCCCACTGGGCCCCGCTGGGGCCCCGCAGCCACCTGCCCCAGAGCCAGAAATGAGAGAGAGCTTAGGGGGGAGTTTGTCTGTTCTTAAGTGTGGATCACAGAGGCGGTCACAACTTTAAGTGGCTTAAAGAATTGTCCATATTCAAACTGGCCAGCTGATAGGTTCTATCAGGTCTCAGAGGAAACTGTAAGCACCCCTTAGCAAGGACATCCCTTCTGCGACTATGCTTGCTAACCTATGACAATCCCTGACTCAGCCCCAAGACAGGTTTGAGGAATGAGCCTTGTGGCAGCCCACCCGGCACAGAGGATTTTCCATCTGGCAACATGGGGGATGCTCTGGGGGCTGCCGAGAGACTGAAATGTTGTGGTTCACGGCCAAAACATTGTTAGGAAGGGCTTTTTGCCCATTATGGCAGAACTGTATAAAGGAGCTGTGACCACCCAAGCCCCTCCGTCCCTGAATGTGCCTCCTGAGGGGAACTTTGGGCTGCACCTTGAGCTAAGGGACCTTGAGATCAGGGAAAGGGGACTCTTACCCAGGGATCTCAGGTCTAGGGAGAAGGAAACAAGGCTGAGGGAGGAGAATGAATCCACCAGAAAGCCAAGGCCAGGGCTGTCCTGAAAATCAGCCCTGGCTGGGGGAGGCCCCAGCCCCCAGACCCATTTGCTGAGGCCAGGTTTGCACCTCCATCCCCCAACCAAGGGGATAGGAGGGGAGTTTGGGGGTGTGGGGTAACCCCTGCCCAGGGGGAGTGAACACCACCCCCCTTACCCAGACTGGCTCCGGTGTGAAACCCCCACCCCAGGAAGGCCACACACACAGGGGACAGTGTCACACTCGCCCCTCCCCAGGGGAGGTCTCTGTCCCTGTCACTCCCTTGCTCTCCCCCCTTTTCTCTTTCACAGCCTGGGGGCCTTTGCCAAATGTGAGAATCATTTTTCTCTTTATCCCTGTCACCTCTGTGACAGCTACACAGAGTTTATCCTTCCTTTAAATCATCTGTACCGGGCTGAACTTTTCACTTTTCTTTTACAGGAACCTGCCAGCAGCTGAGCTGGAGCTGTGTGGGATCCGCTGGACCTTTGAATTGCCACCATAACTGCTTGTGCTGTCGGTTCATTCATGCTTGGGGTTTGTTTGTGTTTTCATCACAAGTGACTTGTGGGAAGAGCAAACATTCCTCCAAGCATTTGAGGTAGAGTTAAGTTTGATTTTTGCCAAGTTTATTTTGTCCAGTGCCCAGGGGATGCTCAAGGGGTCTCTGTGTCTCTCTCCTTGGGGGATTCTGGGGAGGGGCTCGGTGGGGTTGTCCCTGTCCCTCTCACCCCAGGGCATTCCCAAGGGGTTGTCCCTGACCCTTTCACCCCAGGGCACTCCTGAGGGGGTGTCCCTGTCCCTGTCACCCTTGCAGATTCCCAAGGGGTTGTCCCTGTCCCTCTAACGCCAGGGCATTCCCAAGGGTGTGTCCCTGTCCCTCTCATCCCAGGACATTCCTGAGGGGTGTCCCTGTCCCTTTCACCCTTGGGGATGCTCGGGCATCTCCATCCCTCTCGTCCCTGGGAATGCTTGTGCAGGGCTGGAGACCAGGAGCTCTGTGTCCCTCTCACTGCTGAGTGTGCTCAGGGGCTCTCCAACCTTCTCATACCTGGGGAGGCCGGGGGGGTCTCTGTCCCTCTCACCCCTGGGGTGACCCCGCCCAAGCACCATTGGGGTGAGAGCGACAGAGACACCCCCAAAGCCCCACAAGCACCTCCCAAGAATCCCAAGGGGAGAAGGACACAGACCCTCACTGGGCACCGAGTGGGGTGAGAGGGACAGAGACCATCCCCACCCCCTGAACGTTCCCAGACAAGAGAGGCTTGGAGACCCCCCCCAGGGCTCCCCAGGTAGGAGAGGGACAGAGACAATCCCGGGCTGTGCGTCCTCCTCTCCCACAGGTTGGATTGGGGGGATTGCTGTGCTCCTATCCCAAATGTGGGGCCAGGGTTATCTCTGTCCTCCTCCCATTTGGGGGGGCCAAGGTATCCCCATCCTCCTTTCCTTTGGGGGGACAGTGGCTGGACTCCATTCTCCTTACCTTTGCAGGGGACAGGGGTGCTCTCTGTCCTCGTTGCCCTGGGGGATTCTGCCTCCTCCTTACCTTTGGGGCAACCCTAGTGGTCCCTGTTCTTCTTGCCCCAGGGAGGCCTCCCTCCTCTTCCTCTTTAGGGGGGAGTCTGGGGGTGGTCTCCATCCTCTTTACCTTTGGGGGGGCCAGGGGTGGTCTCCATCCTTCTTGCCCAGGGGAAAGGCCACGGGCAGGTCTCTGTCATCTTCCCCTTTAGGGGGCCCAAGGGGGTCTACCTCTTCCTCACCCTTGGGGAAACCATGAGGGGAACCGCAGTGGTGTCCATCCACTTCCACTATGGGTGGGCCAGGGGGTCTCTGTCCTTCTCCCCTTTGGGGAGAGCTGGGGGTGTCCTTTGTCCTCCACCCGTATGTGAGGGGGCGTGGGGCTCTCCGTGTCTGCACCCTCGGGGAGGGAGCTCTCCGTCCCTCTCGCTCTGCTTGCTGCGGCCGCTGGTGTCCGGCCCACGCACCCGTTACCGGTGACGGCGACACGGGGCGCAGCGGCGGCTTGGGGCACGAGGGAGCCGGGCTGGGGCTCCCTCTCCACATTGTGCTGCGATCAGGCCCACGGGGGCGGGCGCCGCTCCCACCTCCCCCCAACCACCCACACACCCTCCAGCCTGAGCTGGTCGCGGGGTTCACACGTTTCGGGGCCAAGGGCGCGGAGCTCCAGTCGGCTCTGTCTTCTCCACTCGGCTCTCACCCCTGCACTCTGCCCACTCCACTCCGCTCACCCCGCTCCTCTCCCACTGCTCGACTCCTCTCTCCCCACTCCTCTGCGCCGCAGCAGCACCGGATTCCGCACTAAACAACGGCCCCCGATCGCCCCTTTATATGGGCATGGGAGCCCCACCCCCCCGTGGCAGCAGCCAATGGATGCCGAGGAACAAATAATGAGGGGCGGAGCAAAGAAGATGAGAAAGAAACGTGGTTGGCCGCGAGGGCGCAGATTCTGAGAGGGATGGGGTGGGCGTGGCTTCAGGTAGGGGCGGGGCCAGGAATGGGGTGGGGGAGGGGTTGCACTGAAACCAGAATTTGGGCTGGATTAGGCTGAGAGGGGGCTGGGGGCAGGGCTGAGGGTGGGCTTAGAGCTGGGACTGGGGTCAGGGCTAAAGGTGTGTAGTGGTTTGGTCCAAAATACTCATTACTGTTTACCTTCTGTGAGATAAGAATTAGGAGAAATGCAAAGCAGGCACCAAACTTGAAAGAATATAAACAAGTTTATGAACAGACCTAAAAGAAGAAAAAAGTCATACCACACCTTCAGAATACTTCTCCTCCCCCCCCACCCCCACCTTCCTCCCTTCTCCCACTGACAATGTAAAAAGACAACCCTTGAGATGTTCAGTCTGTTTACCACTTCCATAATAACCTTGTTCAGTCCATTTAGGAAGTGGAGTCTCTCTTGCCCATGCTATGAAAACATTATCACAACGAGACAGCCGCCCGGGTTGGTTCTCTGCTCGCATCATTGAGAGTCCCCTCCCACGACCTGCAGCTTTTCCCACAACTGCTTTTGAGGGTCCAATCTTGAGCTACTGGGGTGCAATTTTAAGGTTGAGCCATCCAGAAATAAAAGTTCTCTTCACCCATCTCTGGGAGCATTCCATCTCTAAGAACACAGGCCCTTCTCCTTCCCTGGGAGCAAAGGGTCTTCCTCATCTTCATCTCTAGGACTATCTCTGGGAGCATCTCCAGAAACTGAGGTCTTCTCCTTTTCCATTTGGAGCAAAAGTCCTCATCGCTTCCATCTCTCCCTATTCAAACTTCTCATGAAATTACAGCTGCTTCAGCATCTGCCTATCTCAGCGCAGGTGCTTTTGCTCTCAAGCACAAGTTGAACGCTCCACCCCCCATGCCTTCATGAAATTACAACGGGTACTCTGATACATCATAGCTTTCCAACAGAATTTCAGCTTTAAGCCTCTCCTCTTTCTCTTCCCTCAGGTTTTCAGCTCTTCACAGCACTAAAAGGGTTAATGTCACCCAGGCGGCCTTGCAGCTGGAATGTCGCTTATCGCTGTTGCTCACATGATCTTTTGCCAGACAGCAGGGCAGCTTCAGCTGAATCTTGGCCACACTGGAGAGGGGGAGCATGTCTGCACATAGCAGGGCTGTGTGTGTGTTTGTGGGGGGGGAGTTCCGCAGGTGGAACAGGGCCCATCGGCTCCAGGATGGCCGTGGCCCAGCCTGGCCTGCCGGGCCCTGCATGGGGCCTGCAGCCACCTGTCCCAGTGCCAGAAACAAGAGAGAGCTCTGCCCGGGCTTTGTCTATTCTTATGTGTGGATCACAGAGGCGGTCACAATTTTAAGTGGTTTAAAGAATTGTCCATACTCAAACTGGCCAGCTGATAGGTTCTGTCAGGTCACAGAGGAGCTGTAAGCACCCCTTTGCAAGAACATCACTTCCGAGACTATGCTTTGCTAACCCACGACAGGTGGGATTGGTGTGTGGGCTGGGGCTGGGATTGGGGCTGGAACTGGGACTGGGATTGGGATTAGCTCTAATAATGGTATGGGATGTGGGCTGCCGCTGGGGCTGGGTTTGGATTTAGAGCTAAATGTGGGACTGGAGTGTGGTCCGGGGCTGGTGTTGAGGCTGGAGTTAGGGCTAAATTTGGCACTGGGGTTGGGGGTAGAGTTGGAACTGAGGCTGGGTTTGGAATTAGAGCTGAACGTGGGACTTGGGATAAGGCTGGAGGCTGGGGCAGGGGCTGGAATTGCAGCTGGGATTGCAGCTCGGGCTAAACGTGGGATTTGGTTTGGGGCTGAGGGTTTAGGAAGGGGCTGGGATTGGGGCTGGGGTTGGAGTTAGGGCTGAGATTTGGATTACAGCTGGGATTGGGGTTAAGGCTAAATGTAGGATTGGCTTTAGGGCTGGGGTTGGGATTGAGTCTGGGACTAGATGATTCTGGGAATGGGATGAGATTAAACACGGGACGGTGAGTTTGTCTAAACGTGGAGTGAGATTGAGATCAGGATCAGGGTGAGGTTTGGGACTGAGCACACGCAGAGCAGGACAGCTGAGGTGTCACTGCAGGATGTCCCTGGCACCGTCCCAGCCCTCCTCAGGCACCTCCAAACATGGGGGGCAGCTGGGTGGTCCAAGATCCAGGTGCTGCCACGCTGCCCCTCCATTCCACGCGAGCATTGCGGGAAGGCAGCCCTGAATGTGACCCTTGGGGGTCTGGGATCAGCCTTCACATCCCTGTGGGAGCAGCGACAGAGAGGACGAGAGACTTTCCCCCTCTTATTCCTGTGGAAGGGTGAACCCCAGCTGCCCTTTTCTTCTGGCGCCTCCTCATCTCCTCAGGTGAGGATGTCAAACTCCCCAGGAGCAGGAAGAAGCCCATTCCGGGTTTCCTTGTGTCTGCAGCCTGGAACATCCACTCAGAGCAGAGCACTTTGTGAAAGCCCTGCAGAATGACAGCAGGAGGAGGTTTGTGAGAAAGGCAGGAAATGGTATTTTGATAGGAAATCAAAATTCCAAATTATTTCTTTCTGTCACGTTTATTTTCAGTCAGTTCTGGTCTGGTTTCCAGAGTGACACCTTCTCAGCTGACTGTATTTGTGTCCTCCTTCCTCTTCTGCCTTTCATTGCCTGCTCTTTGTCTCTCAGTGTCTCTCTGGACCCAGGGCAGCTCCCACCAAAGGCCCTCCTCTGATTTTGTTCCCAATCCACCAGCTAAAACAACCATGGGTGAGGTGATGAAGGCTGGCAGTGAAATGTCACTGTAAGATCTTGCTGCACTTGGCTTCTGGCTCCTTCCTGAGAGCTTTGCCTTCAAGGGCTGGAACATCTTCTCCTTGCTGGGAACTGGAATTCCAGATCCCTGGAGGGTGTGCCGTGGATCCCAGAGGGGCATTCCCGAGGCTCGCAGGGTGCTGGTCCTGCCGTGCCTTCCACGGGAGCTGTGCAGGGCCAGGGGACAAGGTCCAGCAGCTGGGTGGGCTCCCAGAGCAGACAGCAAAGGCTGCTTTGCTGGACATTTCCTAGCACATTCCCAGCTGGAAGCAGAGGGAGGAAGGAAAGGGAAGCGAGTCCCTGCCAGAAGCCCGGCAGGACTGGGGTGGGAAGGGACCCTGCCCGTGGGTTACTGGGCTGAAAGCCAAGTGGAGCAAGACCTTACAATGCCATCTGCCTGCCAGCCTGTGCTGCTGACAGGAGCAGGGGGCCACTTTAGCCCTCTGTGGGTGGGACCAAACTGTGCATTCCACTCCCCTTATCTCATGTCTGATGAGCTGTTCATGATGGGTCGTTTGCAGGAGCTGCCCAGTGCACCCCTGACCCCTCAGGCTATGAGGAGCTGGGTGTTACATGAGATAAGGAAGGAGAGGCAAACCCTGGGAGGCAGGGCAGTGTTTCTTTTTCTGCACACCAATGACTCAGCTGTGATAACTCCCTCCGGGGTAGCAGCAGCACAGTCCCACCCAGCCTGAGGGCTCACCTCTGCTGATGGGCCATCATGGACTGAATGGCCCCAGCACAATGGGCAGCTGCAAGGACTGAGACCATCAAGGCTCCCAAAATATCCCATGACTCCCAGGATGACATCATTCCATTGTGAAACTGCCTGCCCTGGGGGAGGGGCTGAGCACTCCCACCTGAACCTGAGCATATAAAATCTGGGTTTGGGGCCTTCTGGCAACACTTAACAGATCCAGGGCAGGAGCAGGACTCCAACAGGACTGTGACCACTGCTGTTGACAAGACTGCTCCCATCACTTGGACAGGACTGTGTCCACCACTCTGACCAACAGGTTTTGTTTTCTTTCCTTTTGCTTTGCATGCAGCGGGACCAGGTGGTGCTCAGCACAGGAACTAACCAGCACCGTTCTGCTCTTGTCCCAGGGTGCCTGGTTATACTCAGCCTTGGTGGGTTACAGCTGTATCATGGTATTTCTTGTTATCTCTTTGGTGAATTGTAACTCCCACCTTAATCTCTCTTGGGGCAGATCAGTGGGGTTCATTTCTCATGCCAGGTAAAACCAGCACGGTGTTTGAGAGGATTTTACAGTCATGATACGCCCGGTGACTTCTAGAGAAGGACTTGGGCAGGAGGAACCCCTAAGCCAACACACTCACACCTTGTTTTTCCCTCCACACCAGGATTTCCCACTCCCAAACCTTGGCCAGATGGAGGAGGATGCTGTGAGGAAGAGGAAGATGCCCCGGAACACCCAGGCAGGTGAGGAGGAAGTCCCTGCCCGTTTCCCCCTCTCTCCTGCTCCATCTCCCAGCCCAGCATCGCCCTCGGCTGCAGGACAACCCCACTGCCGATGCCGTCCTGCCGGGCAAGGACTGGGGGGATCTCCTACCCCTTCTTTGTGGCACGCAGGCAAATGCCATCCTCTCCTTGTCCTTCCTCCCCCAGACAAGGAGCTGAGGACAGAGCCCAGGGAGGACAAATCCCCGCGGCAGAACCTGGTGGAAGAGGCCGTTTTGAGTAGCTCCATGGTGCAGGAATCCAGCTGGGAGGAAAACCACCGGAGATCCCACAGGAGGAGGGGCTGCAAACGCAACCCAGGCAGCTGTGAGGAGGAAAGACCCACCCTGTGCCGGGATGGCGGCCGGAGATCCAGCCAGAGCTCAAACCTGGTGGTCCACGAGCAGTGTCATGCTAGGGAGAAACGCTTCAAGTGCTTGGAATGTGGGAAGAGCTTCAGCCAGAGCACC
Source organism: Corvus hawaiiensis (assembly GCF_020740725.1). Classification (NCBI taxonomy): domain Eukaryota; kingdom Metazoa; phylum Chordata; class Aves; order Passeriformes; family Corvidae; genus Corvus; species Corvus hawaiiensis. Next base: position 476,589 of record NC_063247.1, read on the forward strand.
AACCTGATCTACCACCGGATGATCCACACCGGGGAACGGCCCTATGTGTGTGGGGAATGTGGGAAGAGCTTCAGCACAAGCTCCAACCTGATCCGCCACCACCAGGTCCACACAGGGGAGAGGCTCTATGTGTGTGGGGAATGTGGGAAGAGCTTCAGCACAAGCTCCAACCTGATCCGCCACCGCCAGGTCCACACAGGGGAACGGCCCTATGTGTGTGGGGAATGTGGGAAGAGCTTCAGTACGAGCGCCTACCTGATTCGCCACCACATGATCCACACAGGGGAACGGCCCTACGAGTGTGGGGAGTGTGGGAAGAGGTTTCAGACCAGCTCCAGTCTCCTCCAGCACCAGAAGATTCACACAGATGAGAGGCCCTTCCGCTGCCCCGACTGCGGGAAATGCTTCAGGTACAACTCCGACCTCACCAGGCACAAACGCATCCACACTGGGGAGAGGCCCTGCGAGTGCCCTGAGTGCAGGAAGAGCTCCAACTTCATCTCGCAGCAGAGGATCCATGTGGGGTGATGCACAGTGACCCCCGTTGGGCAGAGACCTGGTGACCCCTGTTCCAGATGATCCCCATGGTTGCGGGGAATGTTTGAGAGATTTATTTCACTTCTCATTCTCGTGCTCTGATTTCATTGCTAATAAATGCAATCCCTGTCCCCAGACTGGGTCTGTTTTTCCATGCTGGTGATCGGGGCAGGAGCTCTCCTGGTCCTTATCTCAGCTCCTGGGCCTTTCCTCAGCCAATCAAAGAAGTCACTAAACAATTTTTAGCCACTCTGAGCTTTTCTCGCTGATGACTGCCCAGGTGCCAGGTGGATCTGCCGCACCCAGAGCTCCCCATCTGGGCCCCCCTCACCCCCAGTGCCCCCCGGGAGCAGAATTAAGGGAGAGGGGAGGTTTCAGCACGTGCCCAGAGCTGGGGATGGGGCAGCTGGGGCCATACTGGTGGCACTGGTGGTGCTGGGAGCCCCCCTGGCCACAGGCATGGAGCTCTCAGGTGAGCCGAGGGGGTGGAAGAGGACGCGGGTATGGTGGGAACGTTGGGGAGAGGAGGGAAAATGGGTGTGTGGGACCCATAAAATGAGTTGGAGGGGGAGTGGGACCCCCTAAAGCAAAAATGGGAAAGGGGCTGAGGACTGGGGGATGATGGGAGAGGAATGGGAAGGGTGGGATCCCAAAACTGAGCGGGGGGGGCTGGGGATTGGGAGGATTGTGTGAAAAGGTTTGGGAAAGGGTCAAAAGTGGGGACTGGGACCCCTAAACTGATGGGGGCAGGGTCTGGCAAATGGGGATTGATGGGAAAGGAAGGGGGAAAATGGAAAAAGGGTGGAAATGAGGGTGGGACTGTGGGAAGGAAGGTCCCATGGCGGCCGTGGAGCAAGGGCTTATGGAGTGGGGATCCAGGGTGGCCCCCTGAGCTCTTGGCTTGCTATGGGGTGCTGGGGGCTGCTGGGGGAGCACCCCCTGACCTGTGTCCTGCTTACACAGGGCTCTTCCAGCACATGGTAAAGTCCGAGTGTCGCTTCATTAATGGTACCAAACAGGCAAGGTTGGTGGTGAGGTTCAGCTACAGCCTGGAGCAGCTCCTGCACTTGGACAGCAAGATGGGGCACTGCGTGGGGGACACACTGTATGGGGAGAAACAGGCCTGCTACTGGAACACTGTCCTGGGGTGATGTTATGAGGCTGCTTTATTCCTTAACCCTCCGCTCAATGCCCAAGGACGCTGTGTCTTTAGGATGGACCCAGGGGTGGGGCCGGATCCACGGGGCCCGGGTGCGGGTCGGTTCAACAGCTAGAGCCCAACGGCTCGGGGGCTCCGGGGTCTCGGCAGGGCCTGGGAGGGAGTGCGCCGGGAGCGCTGTGTGGCTCCTTGGGTTTTTGGTGTTCTGGCTAGCTGGAAAATGGTTCTGTTGGTTTTTCTTGTTCTTTTTCTCTTCCCTCCCCTTGCCTCACTGCCTCCCTTCCCTACGATCCAGGGAGCCTGTGAGTTGGCCCTGGTGGGCCCGCAGGGTGGCCCTGGCTGGTCTGAGCCCATGTGTCTGTTCCCTCTCTGGGAATTTGTTGTATTTCGGGGTTTTTTTTCCCCTGTTCTACCCTGCTTTGTTTTTTTCTAATAAACAGTTTGAGGTTTATTTCCCACTTCCAGTTCTTGTGACCCACTTGTCTTACTGGTGGAGGAAAGGGGAGGCCCTTTTCCCTTTGGAGGAGACACTCATTCCAGAGTGTTTCCTGCTGAAGTCTCGTCTCCAAAACCAAGACATAAATTTGGCGCCCAACTTAAGGGGCACGTGGAAGTGGAAAAAATAATCAAAACCATTTTGGTTTGAATCACTTTTGTATTGAGGTACAGCAGTAAGACCATGCTGCTTGATTTAATAATTTTTCTGTGGAAGCTAGCCATAAGTACACGTCCACAGCTATGGGCAGTCGGGTCCCTGACTTACACTTTTATAAGTCAGGATGAAGAATCAGCACTGCCATTTTAATATGCCTGGTGGTAGTGATTCATCGAAGTTTGGCTGAAGTAATGGAAGCCATGGAGAAGGTGTATGTCATGTTGTTTTCCCATTCTGGCCTTGGTAGTTTCCTTTTGGAATGTATTAGCAATTACACACCCAGTTTGTTAGGGGAAAAGCAGGGGATGATAACTCCCAGCCCTTCATCTCCTTCTTCCCCTTCAGATCTGGCACGTCACCTTTTGAAAGTGTCCAGTTTCCCCTGGACATCAAAGATGCCACCTCCTTGTTATGTTATCTAGCAGGGTTTCTCTATGTGGTCTCCAGCTTGTCTAAAAAAAGGGCTGAGATCTCCAGAGGAGTTGCCCAGACACCTGCCCCAGTTGCAGAAAATCCAAAGTGCTGTGGGGTATGGGAGGACATAGGCCTGACCCTGAAGCACTTTTCTGACCCAGTAGCCTGGAACTTCCCTCCTGAACGAATTCAGAATCCAGCTGAGGTGGGGAAGTAGCTGAAGGAAAACTGCAATAACAACACTGATGAAAAGGAAAAGCTCATTGTCATGTGCTGGGTCCTGGCTAACGCTTACCGCACACTGCTGGATTCTGTAGGGCAGAAGATACAGCCAGAGGGGCAGGAGAATAAGCCAGCAGACGCTCACTCCAGCTGCAGCTAAAGCAGATGGGGAGCCTAAACCAACAATTGCCCCTGTCCAGAGAAAGAAACACAAAGCCAAATCCATTTGCCCGGTGGATGATGATGAGCAGCCAGGACCTTCACAGCCAGCAGAGGAAGTGGAACCTGAAATCATTACCGAGTCCTGTCCATAGAGGGCCCTCGTACCCTGAGGAAGGATTACACCCAGCGGCCTGATGAAACTATATGAAGTTGGATGGTCCGAATCTGGAACGCTGAAGGCGATGGTACAATTCTGGATGGCACTGAAGCGAGGCATTTGGGGTCCCTGTCATGTGATCTAAGTATCGACCAAGGGATGACAAGGGGCCCTGAAGCTCTCAGTCTCTGGATAGTCTTACTGCTGTACCTCAATACAAAAGTGATTCAAACCAAAATGATTTTAATTTTTTTTCCGCTTCCATGTGCCCCTTAAGTTGGGCGCCAAATTTATGTCTTGGTTTTGGAGACAAGACCTCAGGAGGAAACACTCTGGAATGAGTGTCTCCTCCAAAGGGAAAAGGGCCTCCCCTTTTCCTCCACCAGTAAGACAAGTGGGTCACAAGAACTGGAAGTGGGAAATAAACCCCTAACTGTTTATTAACACCAAACAAAGCAGGGTAGAACAGGGGGAAAAAAAAACCCCCGAAGTACAACAAATTCCTGGAGAAGCAAAAGACACATGGGCTCAGACCAGCCAGGGCCACCCCGGTGGCCCACCAGTGCCAACTCACAGGCTCCCTGGATCGTAGGGAAGGGAAGGGAGGCAGTGAGGCAAGGGGAGGGAAGAGAAAAAGAACAAGAAAAACCAACAGAACCATTTTCCAGCTAGCCAGAACACCAAAAACCCAAGGAGCCACACAACGCTCCCGGCGCACTCCCTCCCAGGCCCTGCCGAGACCCCGGAGCCCCCGAGCCGTTGGGCTCTAGCTGTTGAACCGACCCGCACCCGGGCCCCGTGGATCCGCCCCCACCCCTGGGTCCATCCTAAAGACACAGCGTCCTTGGGCATTGAGCGGAGGGTTAAGGAATAAAGCAGCCTCATAACATCACCCCAGGACAGTGTTCCAGTAGCGGGCCTGTTTCTCCCCATACCGTGTGTCCCCCACGCAGTGCCCCACCTTGCTGTCCAAGTGCAGGAGCTGCTCCAGGCTGTAGCTGAACCTCACCACCAACCTTGCCTGTTTGGTACCATTAATGAAGCGACACTCGGACTTTACCGTGTGCTGGAAGAGCCCTGTGTAAGCAGGACACAGGTCAGGGGGTGCTCCCCCAGCAGCCCCCAGCACGCTACAGCAAGCCAAGAGCTCAGGGAGCCACCCTGGATCCCCACTCCATAAGCCCTTGCTCCACGGCCGCCATGGGACCTTCCTTCCCACAGTCCCACCCTCATTTCCACCCTTTTTCCATTTACTCCCCTTCTTTCCCATCAATCCCCAGCTGCCAGCCCCTTCCCCCATCAGTTTGGGGGTCCCAGTCCCCACTTTTGACCCTTTCCCAAACCTTTTCACACAATCCTCCCAATCCCCAGCCCCCTCCTGCTCAGTTTTCAGATCCCACCCTTCCCATTCCCTAATTTCTAAGCTTTCCCACACCTCTCCCATCATCCCCCAGTCCTCAGCCCCCTTCCCATTCTTGCTTTAGGGGGTCCCACTCCCCCTCCAACTCATTTTATGGGTCCCACACACCCATTTTCCCTCCTCTCCCCACCTTTCCCACCATACCCGCGTCCTCTTCCACCCCCTCGGCTCACCTGAGAGCTCCATGCCTGTGGCCAGGGGGGCTCCCAGCACCACCAGTGCCACCAGTATGGCCCCAGCTGCCCCATCCCCAGCACTTGGCAGGTGCTGAAACCTCCCCTCTCCCTTAATTCTGCTCCCGGGGGGCACTGGGGGTGAGGGGCCCCAGGTAGGGAGCTCTGGGTGCAGCAGATCCACCTGGCACCTGGGCAGTCATCAGCGAGAAAAGCTCAGAGTGGCTAAAAATTGTTTAGTGACTTCTTTGATTGGCTGAGGAAAGGCCCAGGAGCTGAGATAAGGACCAGGAGAGCTCCTGCCCCGATCACCAGCACAGAAACACAGACCCAGTCTGGGGACAGGGATTGCATTTATTAGCAATGAAATCAGAGCACGAGAATGAGAAGTGAAATAAATCTCTCAAACATCCCCCGCAACCATGGGGATCATCTGGAACAGGGGTCACCAGGTCTCTGCCCAACGGGGGTCACTGTGCATCACCCCACATGGATCCTCTGCTGCGAGATGAAGTTGGAGCTCTTCCTGCACTCAGGGCACTCGCAGGGCTTCCCTTACTGGTGGCACTGTTGGTGTGTGGTCAAGTGAGAGCTCCTGGAGAAGCTCTTCCCGCACTCGGGACACTCGTAGGGCCTCTCCCCGGTGTGGATGCGTTTGTGCCTGGTGAGGTCAAAGTTGTACCTGAAGCCCTCCCCGCAGTCGGGGCAGCAGAAGGGCCTCTCATCTGTGTGAATCCGCTGGTGCTGGAGGAGACTGGAGCTGGTCTGAAACCTCTTCCCACACTCCCCACACTCGTAGGGCCGTTCCTCTGTGTGGATCATCTGGTGGCGAATCAGGTGGAAGCGGTGGCTGAAGCTCTTCCCACACTCCCCACACACATGGGCCGTTCCCCTGTGTGTGGACCTGGCGGTGGCGGATCAGGTTGGAGCTTGTGCTGAAGCTCTTCCCACATTCCCCACACACATAGGGCCGTTCCCCGGTGTGGATCATCCGGTGGTAGATCAGGTTGGTGCTCTGGCTGAAGCTCTTCCCACATTCCAAGCACTTGAAGCGTTTCTCCCTAGCATGACACTGCTCATGGACCACCAGGTTTGAGCTCTGGCTGGATCTCCGGCCGCCATCCCGGCACAGGGTGGGTCTTTCCTCCTCACAGCTCCCTGGGCTGCGTTTGCAGCCCCTCCTCCTGTGGGATCTCCGGTGGTTTTCCTCCCAGCTGGATTCCTGTGATGTGGAGCTACTGAAAACGGCCTCTTCCACCAGGTTCTGCCGCGGGGATTTGTCCTCCCTGGGCTCTGTCCTCAGCTCCTTGTCTGGGGGAGGAAGGACAAGGAGAGGATGGCATTTGCCTCCGTGCCACAGGGAAGGGGAAGGAGATACCCCCAGTCCGTCCCCGGCAGGACGGCGTCGGCAGCGGGGTTGTCCTGCAGCCGGGGGCGATGCTGGGCTGGGAGATGGAGCAGGAGAGAGGGGGAAACGGGCAGGGACTTCCTCCTCACCTGCCTGGGTGTTCCGGGGCATCTTCCTCTTCCTCACAGCGTCCTCCTCCATCTGGCCAAGGTTTGGGAGTGGGAAATCCTGGTTTGGAGGGAAAAACAAGGTGTGAGTGTGTTGGCTTAGGGGTTCCTCCTGCCCAAGTCCTTCTCTAGAAGTCACCGGGCGTATCATGACTGTAAAATCCTCTCAAACACCGTGCTGGTTCTACCTGGCATGAGAAATGAACCCCACTGATCTGCCCCAAGAGAGATTAAGGTGGGAGTTACAATTCACCAAAGAGATGACAAGAAATACCATGATACAGCTGTAACCCACAAAGGCTGAGTATAACCAGGCACCCTGGGACAAGAGCAGAACGGTGCTGGTTAGTTCCTGTGCTGAGCACCACCTGGTCCCACTGCATGCAAAGCAAAAGGAAAGAAAACAAAACCTGTTGGTCGGAGTGGTGGACACAGTCCTGTCCAAGTGATGGGAGCAGTCTTGTCAACAGCAGTGGTCACAGTCCTCTTGGAGTCCTGCTCCTGCCCTGGATCTGTTAAGTGTTGCCAGAAGGCCCCAAACCCAGATTTTATATGCTCAGGTTCAGGTGGGAATGCTCAGCCCCTCCCCCAGGGCGGGCAGTTTCACAATGGAATGATGTCATCCTGGGAGTCATGGGATATTTTGGGAGCCTTGATGGTCTCAGTCCTTGCAGCTGCCCATTGTGCTGGGGCCATTCAGTCCATGATGGCCCATCAGCAGAGGTGAGCCCTCAGGCTGGGTGGGACTGTGCTGCTGCTACCCCGGAGGGAGTTATCACAGCTGAGTCATTGGTGTGCAGAAAAAGAAACACTGCCCTGCCTCCCAGGGTTTGCCTCTCCTTCCTTATCTCATTTAACAGCCAGCTCCTCATAGCCTGAGGGGTCGGGGGTGCACTGGGCAGCTCCTGCAAACGACCCATCATGAACAGCTCATCAGACATGAGATAAGGGGAGTGGAATGCACAGTTTGGTCCCACCCACAGAGGGCTAAAGTGGCACCCTGCTCCTGTCAGCAGCACAGGCTGGCAGGCAGATGGCATTGTAAGGTCTTGCTCCACTTGGCTTTCAGCCCAGTAACCCACGGGCAGGGTCCCTTCCCACCCCAGTCCTGCCGGGCTTCTGGCAGGGACTTGCTTCCCTTTCCTTCCTCCCTCTGCTTCCAGCTGGGAATGTGCTGGGAAATGTCCAGCAAAGCAGCCTTTGCTGTCTGCTCTGGGAGCCCACCCAGCTGCTGGACCTTGTCCCCTGGCCCTGCACAGCTCCCGTGGAAGGCACGGCAGGACCAGCACCCTGCGAGCCTCGGGAATGCCCCTCTGGGATCCACGGCACACCCTCCAGGGATCTGGAATTCCAGTTCCCAGCAAGGGGAAGATGTTCCTGCCCTTGAAGGCAAAGCTCTCAGGAAGGAGCCAGAAGCCAAGTGCTGCAAGATCTTACAGTGACATTTCACTGCCAGCCTTCATCACCTCACCCATGGTTGTTTTAGCTGGTGGATTGGGAACAAAATCAGAGGAGGGCCTTTGGTGGGAGCTGCCCTGGGTCCAGAGATGTGGAAGGTATCTTTTCAGCTTTTATACCGGCTAGCGCTTGTATTTCAATGCCTTAGAAAGCCTCGAGCAGCCTTGAGAGGTAGCAAGGGCGATCTAGCACTTTAGTAGCTCTAGAATCGGTACCTGAATCAGCTGCAGAGCAAATACCATCAGCAGAAGCAAAGAGGGAGAAATATAGCTCCCTGCTCGCTCAATTCCCTGCAGTTAGAAGCTTTCAAATGAGACAGACAACCAGAGATGTTTACAGGAAAGTAGCTGAGCTGAGAGAGAGCGTTTGCCTCCCCTCGACCATCTTTTATTCGGAGAAGGGGAAAGGGGGAGGACTGGGGGCGGACCCGGGGCGAGCGGCCAATCAGACACTGCTGAAGAGTCTGAGTTACATTTGGCTTTGCCCGCGCTTGGAACAAAGGAGCTCAGAGCACATGTCTTTGGGAGGGGGGAGGGGAAGCTCAGAACAGGCAGCAACAATTCCCTATTTTTTTTTCTTTAAAGCTGGGTTGTAACTCTTAGTAACTTAAAAGTGCATAGAACAGTAACAAAACAACAGTGCAAAATATAATTGTAATCTATCGTCCCTACAACTCGACAGTACCTAGGATGCCTTTAAACTAGTTCCCCAGTCAAAACTCAGGGGTTTAGTCAGGACATCTATGGTATGGAGTATCAGGATGAAGATTTACAAAATACAGTGCAAAAACCTGAGTGCAAAACAGTGCAACTTAACTTAAGGGATTAACATGAAGATCTGCAGTAGGGGGTTTACATGAAGGTGCAAAATTAGGATTCTTTTTACGGCGTCTCTTCCAGGAGGCAGTTTTAACCTCCTTAACTTTTGAGGAAGTGACATAAGGTTTTACCCACTTCCCTGGGATCCATCTCAGTCCTTGAGGGGTAGATACACTGGCATACCCACGTCCCCAAGTTACAAGTTTGTATGGTCCTTGGATTTTTTGAGTCTCTGGGTCCCGGATCAGGACTTCTGGATTTTCCTTCAGTTTCTGTCTCCTGGTGTTCTGGAAATGACGATAGATGGGAGGGTTTGGATCCTCAAAGGTGCCATTCAGGAAGTTTATGGTAAACAGTGCTTTGCTGAGTCTGAGGACAGGTGAGTTGAGTTTGGTGGTCCCTGACTGTTGTAGCAGCATTCGCTTGAGGGTTTGATGGGCACGTTCAACAATGCCTTGTCCAGTTGGGGAGTGAGGAATACCTGTAACATGTCGAAATCCCCACTGCTGACGAAAGTTTTTAAACTCCTGGGAGGTGTAGGCAGGTCCATTATCAGTTTTTATCTCCTCAGGTATACCGAGCACAGCAAAAGCCTGGACGAGATGTTTTTCAACATCCTTAGCCTTTTCACCTGCATGTGCAGAGGCATACATAGCACCAGAGAAGGTATCAATAGAAACATGAACGTATTTTAATCTCCCAAATTCGGGGAAATGTGTGACGTCCATTTGCCACACTTCACCGCTATTAATGCCTCTGGGATTGACCCCCATGCCCAGTGATGGAAGCTGTAGCTTCTGGCAGTTGGGACATGTTGCCACTATTGCTTTTGCCTGTGTCCGCGACAGATGGAACATGCGGATAAGAGCAGGAATATTTTGATGGTACATGGCATGGCTCAATTTTGCTTGTTCAAAAACTTGGGGGAGCTTTGGTAAGTCGGCTGATAGAACTATGTCTGCTGGCATAGCCAGAGCATCAGCTCTACGATTACCCTCTGCAATAAATCCTGGCAGGTTTGTATGTGATTTCACATGCATGACAAAATAGGGATGCTCTCTGTGGGAAACCAGATAAATTAATTTTGAGAGTAAATCATAAATTTTCTTGTTTGAGATTTCTTTTAGGAGAGCATGCTCAGCTCTAACAGTTACTCCAGCTACATATGCTGAGTCTGTGACCAAATTAAAGGGTTCTTTGAACCTCTCAAATGCTCTAACAACAGCTGCTAATTCAGCTACTTGTGGTGATCCCTGGATTACCTCGATGTCAGATTCCCACTTTTGTGTCTTTGGATTTTTCCATGTGACCACGGACTTTTTACGTTTTCCTGAGGCATCAGTAAAAACGGTAATCGCATCGAGGGGTTTTCTACTTTGAATCTCTCGAGGGATGAAAGAGAATGGCAGATTAAACATGTCATGTTTTGGGTAATGATTTGAGATTTGGCCTGAGTAACTATCTAATGCAAACTGTAAATTTATATTATTTTGCAGTAGGTGATCTAATGCGTCAGTTGTTACAGGTAAATAGATGCATGCAAAGTCACATCCTGCCAGGGTGCGGAGCCTTGCTCTACCCTTCATGATAATTTTTGCCATTAGTTCTTGTGGCTGTGTGATGGTTTTAGGAAGTTGGAGTGGAAGGAATACCCATTCAATTATGATGAGGGGTTCCTTCTGCTCTTTGTCCCACTGAAATATGAGGCCATGAAAGCGTGGTACCTTCCCTAGAATGACAAGCTTAAAGGGTAGGGAGGGCTGATACCTGTGCGCTTGTCTGGTGGAAATGAGCTCTTGTATCTTTTTGAGAGACTGCCTTGCCTCTTCTGTCAGGGATCTAGGGGATGCTGGACCGCCTTCCCCTTTTACTAGGTTTGCAAGAGGAGCTACATCCTCTGTGGTGAGTCCTAACCAGGACCTTAAATACTTCAGTGTCCCACAGATCTGTTGCACTTCCTCTAGTGTTTTTGGGTTATTATTAATGGTGACAGGTATTGGGGGGATAGAGGTTTCTGTGATTTTGAGTCCGAGGTATTTCCAAGGGCTTGTTCTCTGCATTTTTTCAGGTTGTAATTCAAAGCCCTTGGCCTCTAGGGCCTCAACCACCATGTTAAGTGTCTGCTCGAGATACTGATTATTGGGAGCACACACCAGCACATCATCCATGTAATGCAGGATGATGGCTTTCTCTGCTTTGGCACGGATGGGAGATAGAATTTTAGCAATATACTCTTGGCAGAGAGTTGGGGAATTTTTCATACCTTGGGGAAGCACAAGCCAATGATAACGTTCCATGGGAGTTTCACGATGAAGAGATGGTACAGAAAATGCAAATCGGGGGGCATCTGCAGGGTGGAGTGGAATATGAAAGAAGCAATCTTTAATGTCAAGAACAGCTAAATGCCAATGTTGTGGGAGCATTGAAGGTGATGGCATACCTGGTTGAAGGGGTCCCATGTCTTCAATAACCTTATTAACTTCTCTAAGATCTTGGAGTAGCCTATATTTGTTCTTTCCCGGTTTTTGTATTACAAACACGGGTGTGTTCCATGGGCTGTTAGCTGGAACTATATTTCCTTTAGCCAATTGTTCAGCTACTAATGTTTTGAGTGCCTCTAAGTTTTCTTTTTTTAACGACCACTGGTTAACCCACACGGGTTCATCTGTTTTCCAAGTTAATTTCTGTGGATGGCACTCTGCTTCAGTGGCCTGCAAGGGAAAATTTTGATGTCTAGGCGTGATATCAATTTTTGTTCCCCACTGAGACATGGCATCCCTTCCCCACAGGGTGAATTTGGTGTCTAGGACATACGGACGAAGTGTCGCTATTTGTCCTTCAGGACCTTCAATTTGGATGGTGTGTTTGGACTGCTTTGCAATTTGGGTACCTCCAATCCCTTGTATGATGCCCTGAGATTGCAATTCCCATTGCGTAGGCCACTTATCAAATGGAATGACAGACACATCAGCACCTGTGTCTATCATTCCCATTATACTGATTTTATGTGATTTGTAACGGAGCTTACATTCTATTACAGGTTTGTTGTTTCCCAAAACCTCAGTCCAACAGATGGCTGGGATATGACCATCTGTGGGCAGGTATTTATAGGGCAGTGGAAAGGCCTGTGCAATGACTTGACCTTTAGGCATAAAGTACGGTGGATATATACATTGTACCATTAGGTTAGAACACCCGTTCTGATCCACTTTCATGAGTGTGGGTGTAACCTCTATCCCAGCAGGTGTTTCCCGAGTGTCCCCAATAACAAAAAGGTATGTAAATTCTGGCATGTGGTCCACATTCTGGAATGAAATGGGTATTACAGTCTGTTTGTTGTTGTTGAAATGGTGTGCTTTATCACAGGTTACCTTAAACCTGAGTCCAGAAGTCCAAGTTGCTTTGTCTGCAGCCCTATTTATGTCTGAACGCGGAGCTGTTAGGACGCGTTGAGTCGCGAGTTTCCCTGCTGTTGACCTGGGGAAACAGTCTTTGGAGAGTTTTTATCAGCAGTTATAATTGCTCTGCAATTGCGAGCTACATGTCCCTTTTTCTGACAACGATAGCATACAAAGTTACCGCGCGATTGAGTTTCTCCTGTACCTGTAACATTCTCCACAACCTCCCCAACCATCCCCACTTTTTTCAAAAAGGGAGCAGCTGTGTTCAGCTGCACCTTCTTCGTACAGACTTCGAGGATGGATTCAACAGTAGGAGGAGGATACAGCGGGAGAGTGAGAATGACTTGTTTGCAAGCATCATTCGTATTAACTTGGAGAAGTTCGAGTAGGAGCGCTTGTTGGAGGTCAGGATTAGGGACCTGGGAAGAGACAGCTTCGTACAAACGGTTATAAAAGTGAATAATATTTTCATTTGGCGATTGCTTGATGGTGGTATAATGAGAATTAGGAGTTTGAGATGGTAATAATGTTAAGGCCTTTTCAGCAGCACGTGTGATTTCAGTAAGAACTGGATGAGGGATAAGCATTGCTTGTTTTTGAGGATTTGCCATATTATTGTCACCAGATAAAAGGTCTAATGTGATATAATTGTTTTCAAAATCCAGGTAATTATCTGGAGTTTGCCATAAAATTTTTAATAAATCAGATAAAATTATTTTCCATTGCTTTTTCCACACCATAAAATCACCAGGTGTGAGAAGAGTTTGCATTAATGTAAGTAAATCATGAGGTACAAGTAAGTGAGTTGCAAAAGTAGCACTTAAAAGGCTCTTAAAATAATTACTATGCATTCCAAACGCCTTAATTGCCTTGCACAAATCCTTAATATCAGAATAAGAAAGGGGTTTCCAGTCAGGGTTTGCTCCATTGCTAGTACAAGAGAGTGTAGTAGAAGCAGTTGGAGTTACTTCCTGGTAGCCATGGGTTCCCGGATTCAGAGGGGCGGTCACAGGACTGTGGGAACCTGGGGCGGGACAATGGGAAGCAGGGGCGGGGAGTGGAGGGGCAGGGGTGGGGAGTGGAGGGGCAGGGGCGGGGAGTGGAGGCGGGGACACGGCCGGAGGAGGGGAGGGGTCGGGGGCGGGGTTGTGGGAGGCAGGGGCGGCACTTGAGCCATGGGCGGGAACAGAGGGAGGGGTGAAACACGACACTGTGGGGATGGGGTCGGGGGTGGGGTCAGGTTGTAACGCAGGAGTGGGAGGGGATGGGGACAAGAAGGGATTTGTGGAATGGGGAGAAAGGGATTGTGGGAGGTGTAGTTTGGAGAGGAAGGAACATTGTGTCCGCCATTACTGGAGACAAACAAACTCGGAGAAAAGGGGTTGGGGGGAGGGGTTTTTTCCCGGGCTGCCAGCACATGGCAATGGCTGTCCCTGGGAACAAAGAGATCAGGGGAGAAGGGGTTTTTACACGCGCTTGAAACATGAGGGCTAGAAACTGGGGAAAAGGCAGTGGAGAAGAGGGGTTGGGAAGGTCCTGGGATGGGCTCCGGATTCCCATCCAAGGCAGGGTGCTGAAGAAACACGGGTGAGCCAGGAGGACGATAGCCCTCCTGTGCTGAGAAGCAGTCTGCTCTAGCTGTGTTTTCCAGCGTAGGGGAAGAGGGGTCTGGGACACAGGGGTTGGAAGAGGGTATAAGGGAATTAACAGGGGGGTTTTGCAGTGGCTTTTCATGTACTGCCTTTTTCTCTGGCAAAGTATAACTTAGTAACAGGAGAGGAAAGAATTTTGAAACTGTTTCATCTCCTGCACGCCTCAGAGAGGAGAGTTTTCTCCCCACCTTATCCCAAAATTCAGCAGATCTTATGTCTTCGGAGGTCAGATTAGGAAAGTACTGAAAAAGCCATTGTACAAAAGATTGAAGTAGATTTTTAGGGTATTTATGCCCAGTTAAAGAAAGGTAACTTTGAACTTGGTGGTATATTTCTCTATGGTGTGCAGAAACTTCAGATCCCATTATGAATGCACAGCAAACCTCAACCCCTTACTCGCCAAAAAGGAGGAAAAAAAAAAAGAGAAAGTTTACATTGGCACCAGCTTAAGACAGGAGCCCCTAAACCAGCAGGGAAATACTCACCAGAATTCTGGATTTATCACAGGAAAGCAGGTCCGAAGGAAAAAAAAACGCGAGAAGGGTCTTCTGCTTTCCAGCCGTTCCCTCGCCACGTGGCGTGGGGGAGGGTACAGGCTGAGGCTCTGGGCTCGATGTCACACAAAAAGTAACACCTCGCCACACAGAGCTGGCACAGCAGGACGTGCAGAGCTAACTCCAGCAGACACGCAGCTGCCGGGACACCCTGAAAGTCTCTCAGAACCGGAGTTCAGAGATAGCACGTTGGGCGCCAAATGTGGAAGGTATCTTTTCAGCTTTATACCGGCTAGCGCTTGTATTTCAATGCCTTAGAAAGCCTCGAGCAGCCTTGAGAGGTAGCAAGGGCGATCTAGCACTTTAGTAGCTCTAGAATCGGTACCTGAATCAGCTGCAGAGCAAATACCATCAGCAGAAGCAAAAGAGGGAGAAATATAGCTCCCTGCTCGCTCAATTCCCTGCAGTTAGAAGCTTTCAAAATGAGACAGACGACCAGAGATGTTCACAGGAAAGTAGCTGAGCTGAGAGAGGGCGTTTGCCTCCCCTCGACCATCTTTTATTCGGAGAAGGGGAAAGGGGAGGACTGGGGGCGGACCCGGGGTGAGCGGCCAATCAGACACTGCTGAAGAGTCTGAGTTACATTTGGCTTTGCCCGCGCTTGGAACAAAGGAGCTCAGAGCACATGTCTTTGGGAGGGGGGAGGGGAAGATCAGAACAGGCAGCAACACACCAGCAGCTGGGAAGGTTGAGCGGTGTAATGGACTGCTTAAAACCACCTTGAAGGCACTGGGTGGGGGGACTTTCAAAAACTGGGAGGTGCATTTAGCAAGAGCCACCTGGTTAGTTAACACCCGAGGCTCCACCAGCCGAGCAGGCCCTGCCCAATCCGAACCCCTACAAACAACAGACGGGGATAAGGTTCCAGTGGTGCACATGAGAGGTATGCTTGGAAAAACTGTTTGGGTAAAGTCTGCCTTGAGCAAAGACAAACCCATCCGTGGGGTCGTTTTTGCTCAGGGACCAGGTTGCACCTGGTGGGTGATGCAAAAGGATGGAGAGACCCGATGCTTACCTCAAGGGGACCTTGTTTTAGGGTGAACTACCCATGGCTCTGTACTTGTATCAGTATCAGCATGTATATTTGTATATAATCTGGGTGATGCATAGATTTACATGGTTAAAAAAAGTTAAGTTTCATGTAACATGTTAGTATGGGAAAAAATTCGGGGTGGATAATGTTGGGGTTTCAGTTTAGTCTTAGTTTTTTTCCTGTTAAAGGAATTTTTTCCCATATGCATGTTGCTAGGGGACAAATAGCTGTACTTTAGAAAGACAAAAAGGGGGGTGGGGCGGGCCTGGCTACTCCTTTGTCTGCACCTGGGTGTGGGGGCAGTTCGCTCTGAGCGTCCGGAGAGAAAAGCTGCAGAGAAAGGAGCTGCTGTTTCTTTCTTTTGGCCGTTCTTTCTTCCTGCTGGAAACAATGCCGGGACCCCAAAAGCCGCTTTCCCTGCCCTGCTGGAGACCGGGCTGTGGCTGCCCTGCCCCGCTGCTGCTTCGAGCTTTCGCTACGCTGTAGCCCTGCTCGCCCTGCCTGCCTGGGCTTCCGTGGGGTTCTCCCATCTGGATACATCTCGCCTGCCACCCGGGATTTGCGTTCGTCCCCGCCGCTCCAGCCTGCCGTTCTAGCCTGCCGTTCCAGCCTGCCGTTCCAGCCTGCTGTTCCTGAGAGTCCGGGATCGGCTGCCCAGGGGTTTGTGAAGCCTTTGTTCCATCCCTTCCCGGGATCCCAGGGCACCGGTGCCGCGTGTTTCCCGAGCTCGCTCCGGAGCGCCCCCTGCAGCCGCGGGGGAACCATCGCACCTGCCCTGCTCACCGGGAGCCGCCAGCGCCCCTGCCGGCTGCGAGCGGAACTGCACCCGAGGGGAAAGGGCCCGACAGCCGAGAAGGCTGGCACTGGGTTTGTGATTGCTGTTACTGCCAGAGTTGTTGTTGTTTTGTTTGACTGGTTATATACATATATATATATATATATATATATATATATATATATATATATATAGTAAAGAACTGTTATTCCTATTTCCCACATCTTCGCCTAAAGGCCCTTGATTTCAAAATATAATAACTTAGAGGGAAAAGGGGTTATATCTGCCACTTCAAGGGGGGGCTTCTGCCTTCCTTAGCAGACACCTGTCTTTCAAAACCGAGACACCCACGACAGGTGGGATTGGGGTGAGGGCTGGGGCTGGGATTGGGGCTGGAACTGGGACTGGGATTGGGATTAGCTCTAATAATGGTATGGGATGTGGGCTGCCGCTGGGGCTGGGTTTGGATTTAGAGCTAAATGTGGGACTGGAGTGTGGGCTGGGGCTGGTGTTGAGGCTGGAGTTAGGGCTAAATTTGGCACTGGGGTTGGGGGTAGAGTTGGAATTGGGGCTGGGTTTGGAATTAGAGCTGAACGTGGGACTTGGGATAAGGCTGGAGGCTGGGGCAGGGGCTGGAATTGCAGCCGGGATTGCAGCTCGGGCTAAACGTGGGATTTGGTTTGGGGCTGAGGGTTTAGGAAGGGGCTGGGATTGGGGCTGGGGTTGGAGTTAGGGTTGAGATTTGGATTACAGCTGGGATTGGGGTTAAGGCTAAATGTAGGATTGGCTTTAGGGCTGGGGTTGGGATTGGGTCTGGGGCTAGACGAGTCTGGGACTGGGATGAGATTAAACACGGGACGGTGAGTTTGTCTAAACGTGGAGTGAGACTGAGATCAGGATCAGGGTGAGGTTTGGGACTGAGCACACGCAGAGCGGGACAGCTGAGGTGTCACTGCAGGATGTCCCTGGCACCGTCCCAGCCCTCCTCAGGCACCTCCAAACATGGGGGGCAGCTGGGTGGTCCAAGATCCAGGTGCTGCCACGCTGCCCCTCCATTCCACGCGAGCATTGCGGGAAGGCAGCCCTGAATGTGACCCTTGGGGGTCTGGGATCAGCCTTCACATCCCTGTGGGAGCAGTGACAGAGAGGACGAGAGACTTTCCCCCTCTTATTCCTGTGGAAGGGTGAAGCCCAGCTGCCCTTTTCTTCTGGCACCTCCTCATCTCCTCAGGTGAGGATGTCAAACTCCCCAGGAGCAGGAAGAAGCCCATTCCGGGTTTCCTTGTGTCTGCAGCCTGGAACATCCACTCAGAGCAGAGCACTTTATGAAAGCCCTGCAGAATGACAGCAGGAGGAGGTTTGTGAGAAAGGCAGGAAATGGTATTTTGATAGGAAATCAAAATTCCAAATGATTTCTTTCTGTCACGTTTATTTTCAGTCAGTTCTGGTCTGGTTTCCAGAGTGCCACCTTCTCAGCTGGCTGTATTTGTGTCCTCCTTCCTCTTCTGCCTTTCTTTGCCTGCTCTGTTTGTCTCTCAGTGTCTCTCTGGACCCAGGGCAGCTCCCACCAAAGGCCCTCCTCTGATTTTGTTCCCAATCCACCAGCTAAAACAACCATGGGTGAGGTGATGAAGGCTGGCAGTGAAATGTCACGGCAAAATCTTGCTGCACTTGGCTTCTGGCTCCTTCCTGAGAGCTTTGCCTTCAAGGGCAGGAACATCTTCCCCTTGCTGGGAACTGGAATTCCAGATCCCTGGAGGGTGTGCCGTGGATCCCAGAGGGGCATTCCCGAGGCTCGCAGGGTGCTGGTCCTGCCGTGCCTCCCACGGGAGCCGTGCAGGGCCAGGGGACAAGGTCCAGCAGCTGGGTGGGCTCCCAGAGCAGACAGCAAAGGCTGCTTTGCTGGACATTTCCCAGCACATTCCCAGCTGGAAGCAGAGGGAGGAAGGAAAGGGAAGCGAGTCCCTGCCAGAAGCCCGGCAGGACTGGGGTGGGAAGGGACCCTGCCCGTGGGTTACTGGGCTGAAAGCCAAGTGGAGCAAGACCTTACAATGCCATCTGCCTGCCAGCCTGTGCTGCTGACAGGAGCAGGGGGCCACTTTAGCCCTCTGTGGGTGGGACCAAACTGTGCATTCCACTCCCCTTATCTCATTTCTGATGAGCTGTTCATGATGGGTCGTTTGCAGGAGCTGCCCAGTGCACCCCTGACCCCTCAGGCTATGAGGAGCTGGCTGTTAAATGAGATAAGGAAGGAGAGGCAAACCCTGGGAGGCAGGGCAGTGTTTCTTTTTCTGCACACCAATGACTCAGCTGTGATAACTCCCTCCGGGGTAGCAGCAGCACAGTCCCACCCAGCCTGAGGGCTCACCTCTGCTGATGGGCCATCATGGACTGAATGGCCCCAGCACAATGGGCAGCTGCAAGGACTGAGACCATCAAGGCTCCCAAAATATCCCATGACTCCCAGGATGACATCGTTCCATTGTGAAACTGCCCGCCCTGGAGGAGGGGCTGAGCATTCCCACCTGAACCTGAGCATATAAAATCTGGGTTTGGGGCCTTCTGGCAACACTCAACAGATCCAGGGCAGGAGCAGGACTCCAACAGGACTGTGACCACTGCTGTTGACAAGACTGCTCCCATCACTTGAACAGGACTGTGTCCACCACTCTGCCCAACAGGTTTTGTTTTCTTTCCTTTTGCTTTGCATGCAGCGGGACCAGGTGGTGCTCAGCACAGGAACTAACCAGCACCGTTCTGCTCTTGTCCCAGGGTGCCTGGTTATACTCAGCCTTTGTGGGTTACAGCTGTATCATGGTATTTCTTGTCATCTCTTTGGTGAATTGTAACTCCCACCTTAATCTCTCTTGAGGCAGATCAGTGGGGTTCATTTCTCATGCCAGGTAAAACCAGCACGGTGTTTGAGAGGATTTTACAGTCATGATACAGCCGGTGACTTCTAGAGAAAGACTTGGGCAGGAGGAACCCATAAGCCAACACACTCACACTTTGTTTTTCCCTCCACACCAGGATTTCCTACTCCCAAACCTTGGCCAGATGGAGGAGGAGGCTGTGAGGAAGAGGAAGATGCCCCGGAACACCCAGGCAGGTGAGGAGGAAGTCCCTGCCCGTTTCCCCCTCTCTCCTGCTCCATCTCCCAGCCCAGCATCGCCCTCGGCTGCAGGACAACCCCGCTGCCGATGCCATCCTGCCGGGGACGGACTGGGGGGATCTCCTTCCCCTTCCCCGTGGCACGCAGGCAAATCCCATCCTCTCCTTGTCCTTCCTCCCCCAGACAAGGAGCTGAGGACAGAGCCCAGGGAGGACAAATCCCCGCGGCAGAACCTGGTGGAAGAGGCCGTTTTGAGCAGCTCCATGGCGCAGGAATCCAGCTGGGAGGAAAACCACCGGAGATCCCACAGGAGGAGGGGCTGCAAACGCAGCCCAGGGAGCTGTGAGGAGGAAAGACCCACCCTGTGCCGGGATGGCGGCCGGAGATCCAGCCAGAGCTCAAACCTGGTGGTCCATGAGCAGTGTCATGCTAGGGAGAAACGCTTCAAGTGCTTGGAATGTGGGAAGAGCTTCAGCAAGAGCACCACCCTGATCCACCACCGGTTGATCCACACTGGGGAACGGCCCTATGTGTGTGGGGAATGTGGGAAGAGCTTCAGCACAAGCTCCAACCTGATCCGCCACCGCCAGGTCCACACCAGGGAACGGCCCTATGTGTGTGGGGAATGTGGGAAGAGCTTCAGCACAAGCTCCAACCTGATCCGCGACCGCCAGGTCCACACCAGGGAACGGCCCTATGTGTGTGGGGAATGTGGGAAGAGCTTCAGCCGCCGCTCCCACCTGATTTGCCACCAGATGATCCACACAGGGGAACGGCCCTACGAGTGTGGGGAGTGTGGGAAGAGGTTTCAGACCAGCTCCAGTCTCCTCCTGCACCAGCGGATTCACACAGATGAGAGGCCCTTCCGCTGCCCCGACTGCGGGAAGGGCTTCAGGTACAACTCCAACCTCACCAGGCACAAACGCATCCACACCGGGGAGAGGCCCTACGAGTGTCCTGAGTGTGGGAAGAGCTTCTCCAGGAGCTCTCACTTGACCAGACACCAAGAGTGCCACCAGTAAGGGAAGCCCTGCGAGTGCCCTGAGTGCAGGAAGAGCTCCAACTGCATCTCGCAGCAGAGGATCCATGTGGGGTGATGCACAGTGACCCCCATTGGGCAGAGACCTGGTGACCCCTGTTCCAGATGATCCCCATGGTTGCGGGGAATGTTTGAGAGATTTATTTCACTTCTCATTCTCGTGCTCTGATTTCATTGCTAATAAATGCAATCCCTGTCCCCAGACTGGGTCTGTGTTTCTGTGCTGGTGATCGGGGCAGGAGCTCTCCTGGTCCTTATCTCAGCTCCTGGGCCTTTCCTCAGCCAATCAAAGAAGTCACTAAACAATTTTTAGCCACTCTGAGCTTTTCTCGCTGATGACTGCCCAGGTGCCAGGCGGATCTACCGCACCCAGAGCTCCCCACCTGGGGCCCCCCTCACCCCCAGTGCCCCCTGGGAGCAGAATTAAGGGAGAGGGGAGGTTTCAGCACCTGCCAAGTGCTGGGGATGGGGCATCTGGGGCCATACTGGTGGCACTGGTGGTGCTGGGAGCCCCCCTGGCCACAGGCATAGAGCTCTCAGGTGAGCCGAGGGGGTGGAAGAGGACTCGGGTATGGTGGGGAAGGTGGGGAGAGGAGGGAAAATGGGTGTGTGGGACCCATAAAATGAGTTGGAGGGGGAGTGGGACCCCCTAAAGCAAGAATGGGAAAGGGGCTGAGGACTGGGGGATGATGGGAGAGGTGTGGGAAAGCTTAGAAATTAGGGAATGGGAAGGGTGGGATCTGAAAACTGAGCAGGAGGGGGCTGGGGATTGGGAGGATTGTGTGAAAAGGGTTGGGAAAGGGTCAAAAGTGGGGACTGGGACCCCCAAACTGATGGGGGCAGGGGCTGGCAGCTGGGGATTGATGGGAAAGGAGGGGAGTCAATGGAAAAAGGGTGGAAATGAGGGTGGGACTGCGGGAAGGAAGGTCCCATGGCGGCCGTGGAGCAAGGGCTTATGGAGTGGGGATCCAGGGTAGCTCCCTGAGCTCTTGGCTTGCTGTAGCGTGCTGGGGGCTGCTGGGGGAGCACCCCCTGACCTGTGTCCTGCTTACACAGGGCTCTTCCAGCACATGGTAAAGTCCGAGTGTCGCTTCATTAATGGTACCAAACAGGCAAGGTTGGTGGTGAGGTTCAGCTACAGCCTGGAGCAGCTCCTGCACTTGGACAGCAAGGTGGGGCACTGCGTGGGGGACACACGGTATGGGGAGAAACAGGCCCGCTACTGGAACACTGTCCTGGGGTGATGTTATGAGGCTGCTTTATTCCTTAACCCTCCGCTCAATGCCCAAGGACGCTGTGTCTTTAGGATGGACCCAGGGGTGGGGCTGGATCCACGGGGCCCGGGTGCCGGTCGGTTCAACAGCTATAGCCCAACGGCTCGGGGGCTCCGGGGTCTCGGCAGGGCCTGGGAGGGAGTGCGCCGGGAGCGCTGTGTGGCTCCTTGGGTTTTTGGTGTTCTGGCTAGCTGGAAAATGGTTCTGTTGGTTTTTCTTGTTCTTTTTCTCTTCCCTCCCCTTGCCTCACTGCCTCCCTTCCCTTCCCTACGATCCAGGGAGCCTGCGAGTTGGCACTGGTGGGCCCGCGGGGTGGCCCTGGCTGGTCCGAGCCCATGTGTCTTTTGCTTCTCCAGGAATTTGTTGTACTTCGGGGGTTTTTTTTCCCCCTGTTCTACCCTGCTTTGTTTGGTGTTAATAAACAGTTTGGGGTTTATTTCCCACTTCCAGTTCTTGTGACCCACTTGTCTTACTGGTGGAAGAAAAGGGGAGGCCCTTTTCCCTTTGGATGAGACATTCATTCCAGAGTGTTTCCTCCTGAGGTCTTGTCTCCAAAACCAAGACATAAATTTGGCGCCCAACTTAAGGGGCACGTGGAAGCGGAAAAAAAATTAAAATCATTTTGGTTTGAATCACTTTTGTATTGAGGTACAGCAGTAAGACTGTCCAGAGCCTGAGAGCTTCAGGGCCCCTTGTCATCCCTTGGTCGATACTTAGATCACATGACAGGGACCCCAAATGCCTCGCTTCAGTGCCATCCAGAATTGTACCATCGCCTTCAGCGTTCCAGATTCGGACCATCCAACTTCATATAGTTTCATCAGGCCGCTGGGTGTAATCCTTCCTCAGGGTACGAGGGCCCTCTATGGACAGGACTCGGTAATGATTTCAGGTTCCACTTCCTCTGCTGGCTGTGAAGGTCCTGGCTGCTCATCATCATCCACCGGGCAAATGGATTTGGCTTTGTGTTTCTTTCTCTGGACAGGGGCAATTGTTGGTTTAGGCTCCCCATCTGCTTTAGCTGCAGCTGGAGTGATTGGGGCGTCTGCTGGCTTATTCTCCTGCCCCTCTGGCTGTATCTTCTGCCCTACAGAATCCAGCAGTGTGCGGTAAGCGTTAGCCAGGACCCAGCACGTGACAATGAGCTTTTCCTTTTCATCAGTGTTGTTATTGCAGTTTTCCTTCAGCTACTTCCCCACCTCAGCTGGATTCTGAATTCGTTCAGGGGGGAAGTTCCAGGCTACTGGGTCAGAAAAGTGCTTCAGGGTCA
This sequence comes from Corvus hawaiiensis, assembly GCF_020740725.1. Taxonomy (NCBI): domain Eukaryota; kingdom Metazoa; phylum Chordata; class Aves; order Passeriformes; family Corvidae; genus Corvus; species Corvus hawaiiensis. Next base: position 499,389 of record NC_063247.1, read on the forward strand.
GGCCTATGTCCTCCCATACCCCACAGCACTTTGGATTTTCTGCAACTGGGGCAGGTGTCTGGGCAACTCCTCTGGAGATCTCAGCCCTTTTTTTAGACAAGCTGGAGACCACATAGAGAAACCCTGCTAGATAACATAACAAGGAGGTGGCATCTTTGACATCCAGGGGAAACTGGACACTTTCAAAAGGTGACGTGCCAGATCTGAAGGGGAAGAAGGAGATGAAGGGCTGGGAGTTATCATCCCCTGCTTTTCCCCTAACAAACTGGGTGTGTAATTGCTAATACATTCCAAAAGGAAACTACCAAGGCCAGAATGGGAAAACAACATGACATACACCTTCTCCATGGCTTCCATTACTTCAGCCAAACTTCGATGAATCACTACCACCAGGCATATTAAAATGGCAGTGCTGATTCTTCATCCTGACTTATAAAAGTGTAAGCCAGGGACCCGACTGCCCATAGCTGTGGACGTGTACTTATGGCTAGCTTCCACAGAAAAATTATTAAATCAAGCAGCATGGTCTTACTGCTGTACCTCAATACAAAAGTGATTCAAACCAAAATGGTTTTGATTATTTTTTCCACTTCCACGTGCCCCTTAAGTTGGGCGCCAAATTTATGTCTTGGTTTTGGAGACGAGACCTCAGCAGGAAACACTCTGGAATGAGTGTCTCCTCCAAAGGGAAAAGGGCCTCCCATTTTCCTCCACCAGTAAGACAAGTGGGTCACAAGAACTGGAAGTGGGAAATAAACCCCAAACTGTTTATTAACACCAAACAAAGCAGGGTAGAACAGGGGGAAAAAAAACCCCCGAAGTACAACAAATTCCTGGAGAAGCAAAAGACACATGGGCTCGGACCAGCCAGGGCCACCCCGCGGGCCCACCAGTGCCAACTCGCAGGCTCCCTGGATCGTAGGGAAGGGAGGCAGTGAGGCAAGGGGAGGGAAGGGAAAAAAAACAAGAAAAACCAACAGAACCATTTTCCAGCTAGCCAGAACACCAAAAACCCAAGGAGCCACACAGCGCTCCCGGCGCACTCCCTCCCAGGCCCTGCCGAGACCCCGGAGCCCCCGAGCCATTGGGCTCTAGCTGTTGAACCGACCCGCACCCGGGCCCCGTGGATCCAGCCCCACCCCTGGGTCCATCCTAAAGACACAGCGTCCTTGGGCATTGAGCGGAGGGTTAAGGAATAAAGCAGCCTCATAACATCACCCCAGGACAGTGTTCCAGTAGCGGGCCTGTTTCTCCCCATACAGTGTGTCCCCCACGCAGTGCCCCACCTTGCTGTCCAAGTGCAGGAGCTGCTCCAGGCTGTAGCTGAACCTCACCACCAACCTTGCCTGTTTGGTACCATTAATGAAGCGACACTCGGACTTTACCATGTGCTGGAAGAGCCCTGTGTAAGCAGGACACAGGTCAGGGGGTGTAGGTACAAAAATGCTGTTAGTGAGGATCTTCTTGTTATTTTTCTAAGTCCGTGAGAGACTTTTCTCTCTCACAGAAGAGGTAGCAGGGAATGTAAACAACCAAGCCACCTGCAACCTTGGAAAGTCTTGTTTATGGTATAGTAGAAAATATTTTGATAATGGATATTTTAGAATTTTGGCCAATCACCCCCAAGGGGTGGCTGGTCCTTTGTCCAATTAGACTATGAAGAAAAAAGTCTGTAAAAGAGTTTGTAAAATAATTAAATAAATCAATCTTGCTGCACAATTCCTGCCTGCTGGATCTTCTCCTCCTCCTCCTCCCTATAGATGCGGGACACGGTGATATACCGTAGGAACTAGGCCTGCGGTAATATTTGGTGCTGCCCGACGTGATTTGCACTCTCTGACGTGTCCTGCTGCTGCGAGCCAAGCCGAATTCCTGTAGAGGTGCGCTGTTCCTTTTTCCCCCCGGGACCGGGAGGTCCGACGGAACTGAGAAATGGCGAACAGCGGCTCACAGAATGACGCTGTCGTACTGGTCTGGAAAGGTGTGTTTAGCATATTGCAAACCTCCATTCCTGAAAACTCAGTTCGGGAATTATTAGACTGGGCTACTTTAAAAGGGATTTCCATGGACAGAGATACTGCCCTGGACTTTGCCTTATGGCCGGAACTCGGCTCTGCTGTCTGACACGAGCTCCCGACTGGGGAGCCGGCAGCGTTAGAATTATACAAAACCTGGCGTTCATTATTTTTTCTGCTGACAGCCCTTGACTGTGATAGCAGGGCTGGCTCGCCTGTCTCGGTGATGAGTGACGGAGGAATGTCCGAGGGGGGCCCCGCTGACTGGGCTTCTGGGGCAAGTGATGGTGGATTTGGAATAACCCCCCCGGCTCCACAGGCAGAGCCTGCACCGGCTCACCCTGCACAGTCTCAGGACTCCGCAGCCCCCAGGGACCCCGCGCCGGCAGAGGCGGGGGGGTCAGGGCAGAGGCAGGGCGCACAGCCTGCCTTGCCGTTCAGCTGGACGGCAGCCACAGCTTATCCAGGGCCGCAGATCAGCGGCTTAGCCAACTGGACGCCCAGAGAGCATCCTAGTTCGGTTCCGTATGCACCTGGATCTAACTTAGCGGGCGTAGCGCCGGGCGTGCCCGCCCCGGGACTGCCTGGCTATGGCCCGCTGCCCTCCCTGGCGCTGGACTGTTCTGCGCAGTCGCAGAACCGAACCATGGACCCTTTTATGCAGCATTTGCCCTTTCTGGCAGAGCTGCGAAACCTATCCCGAAGGATGGAGGACTTGCTCAGCCTGTTAGAGCGGCGAATGCCCGAGCCCGCGCCGCAAGCGGCGCCAGTGCCGGCCGTGCCACCCGTGCCACCCGCGGCCCCCCCGCCAGAAGCGGGAGCCGCAGCTCCGAGCCGAGAAACGGCGCGGCCGGCGGCGAAACCGGGAGCAGCGCTGCCACGGGAAAACCCGGAGGCGGCAGCAGCTGTGGAGCGGCGGGCAGAAGCGGCGGCGCCGGGAGCGCCCGCAGAGAACGGACCGGCAGCGGCGCCGGGCGCGTCCGCAGAGCGCCGGCCAGAGACGGCGGCGCCGAGCGCGCCCGGGGAGCGCGAAACAGCAGCGGAAGCGGCGGCAGCGCCGAACGTGGCTGCTGTGCGGGAGACGACCACGGCGCCAACCGCGGCGCCGGGCACAGTCGTAGCTCCAGAGTCGGCTGCAGCTTCAGTACCGGCTCGGTTGGATCTGGCCGAGACGGCCTCCCGTAAAGAGACTGCTGTACAAACTGCCGCGCAGCCAGCTGCAGTCTGTGCTGTCTGTTCTGGCTCTGGCGAACTTAGCCAAAGTGCCTCACCTCCCCGTACATTTCTGTTCCCTCCCAGCACCCCAAAGTTGCCTTTGCCTGATGATTCCTCGTCAGGCAGTGAGGCAGATGAGGTTCTGGCCCCGGGTCGTCAGGCGGCTGTAGCCGCGCGGCGAAGAAAAAGGCTGCGCCAGTCTCGCCCCTGGACCTTTCCGGACTGCACGGTAACAGTGCGTCCGACGCATCATAATCGCTTCCTAGAGTCTCTTAAGATGCAAGCATTGGGGGAGGGTGACTGGAGGTTATTAGAAATCCTTGGAATGCCAAATAGATCTGAGGATTCTGGGGGTAACCGGGGAGCTGTTACACTCCATCCGCAGGCTGTGCCCGACGTTCAGGATGGTACTGGTTCCCCAAAAGAGATCCGAGCTTTCCCAGTGTATAAGGCTCTCCCAGATTCAGGAGAGCATGACAAGCATGAGGTAATTGCTTGGAAAGTTGCCCAGGACCTCCAATCCAAGGTGGCACAATATGGGCTAGGTTCTGCTGAGGTTATGCAAATAATAAGGGTGATAAATACAGATTTGCTTTCTCCATTTGATATCAGACACTTAGGTCAAATTCTATTTCAACCTGTACAATTTACAGTTTTTGAAACAACCTGGAGAAAACTGGCCAACAAGACTGCATTAGCAAATTTGCAGCTCCCTGCTGCTGATCCTAGACAGACAGCAGGAGTGGATGCTTTGATGGGGACTGGTCCCTTCTCTGATCCCAGTCTACAGGGTAACTTGCCCTCTAGCATCCTGCAGCAAGCTCAACAGCTCGGCATGGCTGCCCTGTTGAAAACCATAGAGTTGTCAGCACCCAGAAAGCGATATACTGAAATAGTTCGAGGAAAATCAGAGTCATTCCTTTCTTTTGTAGAGAAAGTTGCTGCTTCTCTCGAGAAGCAGGTTGAAGATGACGGGTTAAGACAGTTGTTGTTAAGGCAGTTAGTGAGAGATAACGCAAACGAGGAGTGCAGAAAAATCATAGATGCCTTACCAGGGGATCCTGAGGTAACAGACATGGTCGAAGCCTGCGCTAAGGTGGGATCTGGGAACCAGAGAAGGTCTGCTTTGGCTGCGTTCCTGCAGGCTGTTCACGCATCTTCTGGTCGTGAACCAAAGCAACCAAAACAGGTGAAGAAACGGAAGCGGCCTAAGCCTAGCCAAAAAGAGAACACACCGATCCCCCAGTGCAAGAGGTGTGGCAGGCCAGGGCATTGCACGGGTTACTGTAGATCCCGGACTCATGCCAATGGTCAGCCTTTGTCGGGAAACTTCCGCCGGGGTGCAAGGAGGGGGAATTGCTCTCCGATGCAGTCGCTCCCCCAGAGAGTGGCACAGGTACAGGCACAGGCCTACCCAGCCACCCTAGAGACGGCACCCAAGGATCAGACGGCACCCAGGGATCAGACGGTACCCACGGATCAGACGGGTTTGACGTCCACACCACAGCTGCAGTCGTCTTAGACTCCAGCGGTATTTACAAGGTTCCCTTGGATGCATATGGACCCTTAGCCCAGGGATCCAGTGCAATGCTGGTGGGAAAACCTGATGTTGCCCATCAGGGAATCTTAGTGCACTCAGGAGTTATTGATGCTGACTTTAAAGGTCAGATTTGCGCTATGGTCTCCACGCAAAAACCCCCTGTAACTATTCCTGAAAAGACCTGCCTTGCTAAATTGGTGCCTTTTAAGTCTTGTGTCCCCAGGATAGAGCAACAAACTCACGAAGATAACGGCAGTGGATCTACGGGACTTCCGCAGGCCTTCTGGGCTGCAGACATCTCTGACCAAAGGCCACAGATGACATGTACCCTGATCCTGCCGAACGCCCGTCTGCCCCGGATTCAGCTTCGAGGTTTGATTGATACGGGTGCTGATGTAACTATCATCTCCTTCTCTGCGTGGCCTCCCTCATGGCCTTTAGCCCCGGTGGGATCGGCCATCGCAGGATTAGGAGGATCCACACAGAGCTATCTAAGCGAACGGCCTGTGGTGGTGAAGGACTCAGAGGGGCACACAGCTACAATCAGGCCTTATGTTGCTACCACTTCCCTTAACCTTTGGGGGCGGGATGTGTTGGCAGCTTGGGGTGTACGGATTGGGACAAATTTTTAGCAGGGGTCACTGTGTGTAAGGGCGCACAGCATTCTACACTGCCTTTGCGGTGGTTGACTGACACACCAGTCTTTGAGCCGCAGTGGCCCCTACCAAAAGAGAAGTTAGACGCCCTTCATCAGCTGGTTCAGGAACAGTTGCAACAGGGGCACCTTGAACCTTCTACTAGCCCCTGGAACACTCCTGTTTTCGTAATTAAGAAGAAATCAGGGAAATGGAGGTTATTGCAGGACCTCCGGAAAGTTAATGCAGTAATGGAAGGTATGGGGGCATTGCAGCCTGGCATGCCCTCTCCCACCATGATTCCTACGGGGTGGGACATCCTGATCATTGATTTAAAGGATTGTTTTTTCACAATTCCTTTGCATCCTGATGACAAACCAAAATTTGCCTTTACTGTGCCTGCCATTAACAATGCTGAACCTGCTAAGAGATACCAATTGAAGGTCCTCCCTCAAGGGATGAGGAACAGCCCAATTATCTGTCAGTGGTATGTCGCCCAAGCTTTAGCCGGAGTTCGCAAGCAGTTTCCTGATGCATGCTGCTACCACTACATGGATGATATCCTGGTGGCAGCATCCACTCGGGACGAGCTGCTGAGAATACAGCCTCAGGTGCTCGTTGCTCTGCATGCCTATGGATTAGAGGTAGCTCCGGAGAAAGTTCAACAGCATCCTCCTTGGAAATATTTAGGAGTGAAAATTTTGGACCAAATTATCCAACGCCAAGAGGTGCAATTCCTGGATTCGATTAAAACCTTGAATGATGCTCAAAAGCTGTTGGGTGTCATCAATTGGTTATGACCTTATTTAGGTCTAACTGCAGAGCAGCTTTCCCCTCTTTTTAATATATTAAAAGGGGACCCTGGTCTGAATTCACCTCGGGAGTTGACTCCGGAAGCGCGGCAAGCGCTGCGGGAGGTCCAACGGGCTGTTTCCGCTCGTCAGGTTTATCGAGTGGATCCCTCCATTGCTATCACTGTTTACATTACTATTCCAGACCTCCATCCTACAGGTATCATTGGCCAGTGGAATGCACAATGGCCTGATCTTTTGCATATCCTAGAATGGGTCTTTTTGCCTCACCAGCCAAAAAGGACGGTGACCACAGTGTTTGAATTGGTCGCTTCTCTGATAATCAAATGCCGTCAACGGTGTTTGCAACTGATGGCTGCGGATCCTGCAGTAATTGTCATTCCGATCTCAAAGGAATACTTTGAGTGGAGCCTCATCCATAGTGCTCCTTTGCAAAGCGCGCTGCAAAACTTTTCAGGGCAGATCACTTACCATCTGCCCAGCCATAAATTACTGCAGCTGGCAAAATCGACCGTACGTTCCTTGCGGCCGAGAAATAGCCGAGTGCCGGTGCAAGGACCCACCGTCTTTACGGATGGTTCAGGGAAAACTGGGAAAGCCATTGTTACCTGGAAGGAGGGATCGGAATGGCAGGTGCTGAAGGAACACGAGTCAGGCTCTGCTCAGTTAGTTGAATTAAGGGCTGTTACCATGGCTTTTCAGCGATTCTCACAGGAACCTTTGAATTTGGTTACTGACTCTGCTTATGTAGCAGATATAACTCAACGCTTAGATTGTTCACTTCTGAAGGAGGTGAACAATGCGGCTCTGTTTTCACTGTTGCAAACCTTGTGGTCTGCGATTCAGGCTCGAGTGCATCCGTATTACATTCTGCACATTCGAAGCCACACCAATTTACCAGGGTTTCTAACAGAAGGCAATGCCAGGGCTGACATGCTGGCCAACCCTGCGTGGGTAGGGCCTCAGCCTGACAAAATTGCACAAGCCAAGGCATCGCATGGTTTCTTCCATCAAAGTGCACATACCCTGCAGAAGCAGTTCCATTTAACGCCAACCGAGGCGCGCGACATTGTCAGCGCTTGTGCTGACTGTCACGGACTCGCTGCGCCTTTGCCAGCAGGGGTAAACCCCAGAGGGCTAAAAGCCTTGCAGATTTGGCAAACGGATGTAACTCACATCCCAGAATTTGGTCGGCTGAAATATGTGCACGTGTCTATTGACACTTTCTCCTCGGCTATGTGGGCTACTGCTCACACTGGAGAGAAGGGCCGTGATGTCATTGCCCATTGGAAATTGGCTTTCTCAGTCCTGGGCGTGCCAGCTTCTGTGAAAACCGATAATGGTCCTGCCTATGCCTCGGAGAAGACGCGGCAGTTTTTACACCTATGGGGTGTAGACCATACCTTTGGTATCCCACATTCTCCTACTGGCCAAGCCATTGTCGAACGCGCTCATGGTACCTTGAAGCGTGTTTCGGACAAACAGAAAAGGGGAATGCATGGAGAAACCCCACAGAGCCGACTAGCAAAAGCTTTGTATACAATTAATCACCTTACAGTACCACAAAATTCAAATAACCCTGTTATTCTGAATCATTTTCTCTCATTGCAGTCTGCAGGCGACACACAACTGCCCCGGGCAATAGTCTGGGTACGGAATTTACTCACTAACCAGTGGGAAGGCCCACATGAGCTTATCGTTTGGGGTCATGGGTATGCTTGCGTTTCCACAGATATTGGAGTATGGTGGCTACCTTCAAAATGCGTTCGCCCTGACCTACGGCAGCAGAGGCAGAACAGGCAACCTCCAAATGATGACCAGAACGCCAACCATCCAAATGGTGACCAGAATGTAGATCATCAACCTAATGACTCTTCTGATGATGACCAGGATGTCAACCATCAGGCAGATGGTCCTTCTACAAGCAGAGACTGGGATGGTCCTTCCACAAGCTGAGACTGAATTTTGAATTTCTTGTTATGGAGTCAGATAGTTAAAGCCTTAAGGACATTTTTAGAATTAATAACTGATGTAGATTTCTATTTAGGATTAATAGTAGAGTTGTTATCTTATAAAACAAAAAGGGGGAATTGTAGGCACAAAAATGCTGTTAGTGAGGATCTTCTTGTTATTTTTCTAAGTCCGTGAGAGACTTTTCTCTCTCACAGAAGAGGTAGCAGGGAATGTAAACAACCAAGCCACCTGCAACCTTGGAAAGTCTTGTTTATGGTATAGTAGAAAATATTTTGATAATGGATATTTTAGGATTTTGGCCAATCACCCCCAAGGGGTGGCTGGTCCTTTGTCCAATTAGACTATGAAGAAAAAAGTCTATAAAAGAGTTTGTAAAATAATTAAATAAATCAATCTTGCTGCACAATTCCTGCCTGCTGGATCTTCTCCTCCTCCTCCTCCCTATAGATGCGGGACACGGTGATATACCATAGGAACTAGGCCTGCGGTAATAAGGGGGTGCTCCCCCAGCAGCCCCCAGCACGCTACAGCAAGCCAAGAGCTCAGGGAGCCACCCTGGATCCCCACTCCATAAGCCCTTGCTCCACGGCCGCCATGGGACCTTCCTTCCCGCAGTCCCACCCTCGTTTCCACCCTTTCCATTTACTCCCCTCCTTTCCCATCAATCCCCAGCTGCCAGCCCCTGCCCCCATCAGTTTGGGGGTCCCAGTCCCCACTTTTGACCCTTTCCCAACCCTTTTCACACAATCCTCCCAATCCCCAGCCCCCTCCTGCTCAGTTTTCAAATCCCACCCTTCCCATTCCCTAATTTCTAAGCTTTCCCACACCTCTCCCATCATCCCCCAGTCCTCAGCCCCTTTCCCATTCTTGCTTTAGGGAGTCCCACTCCCCCTCCAACTCATTTTATGGGTCCCACACACCCATTTTCCCTCCTCTCCCCACCTTCCCCACCATACCCGAGTCCTCTTCCACCCCCTCGGCTCACCTGAGAGCTCCATGCCTGTGGCCAGGGGGGCTCCCAGCACCACCAGTGCCACCAGCATGGCCCCAGCTGCCCCATCCCCAGCACTTGGCAGGTGCTGAAACCTCCCCTCTCCCTTAATTCTGCTCCCAGGGGGCACTGGGGGTGAGGGGGGCCCAGGTGGGGAGCTCTGGGTGCGGCAGATCTGCCTGGCACCTGGGCAGTCATCAGCGAGAAAAGCTCAGAGTGGCTAAAAATTGTTTAGTGACTTCTTTGATTGGCTGAGGAAAGGCCCAGGAGCTGAGATAAGGACCAGGAGAGCTCCTGCCCCAATCACCAGCACGGAAAAACAGACCCAGTCTGAGGACAGGGATTGCATTTATTAGCAATGAAATCAGAGCACGAGAATGAGAAGTGAAATAAATCTCTCAAACATTCCCCCCAACCATGGGGATCATCTGGAACAGGGGTCACCAGGTCTCTGCCCAACGGGGGTCACTGTGCATCACCCCACATGGATCCTCTGCTGCAAGATGAAGTTGGAGCTCTTCCTGCACTCAGGGCACTTGCAGGGCTTCCCTTACTGGTGGCACTGTTGGTGTGTGGTCAAGTGAGAGCTCCAGGAGAAGCTCTTCCCGCACTCGGGACACTCATAGGGCCTCTCCCCAGTGTGGATGCGTTTGTGCCTGGTGAGGTCAAAGTTGTACCTGAAGCACTTCCCGCAGTCGGGGCAGCGGAAGGGCCTCTCATCTGTGTGAATCCGCTGGTGCTGGAGGAGACTGGAGCTGGTCTGAAACCTCTTCCCACACTCCCCACACTCGTAGGGCCGTTCCCCTGTGTGGATCATCTGGTGGCAAATCAGGTCGGAGCGGCGGCTGAAGCTCTTCCCACATTCCCCACACACATAGGGCCGTTCCCCGGTGTGGATCATCCGGTGGTGGATCAGGTTGGTGCTCCGGCTGAAGCTCTTCCCACATTCCAAGCACTAGTAGCGTTTCTCCCTAGCGTGATGCTGCTCGTGGACCACCAGGTTTGAGCTCTGGCTGGATCTCCGGCCGCCATCCCGGCACAGGGTGGGTCTTTCCTCCTCACAGCTCCCTGGGCTGTGTTTGCAGCCCCTCCTCCTGTGGGATCTCCGGTGGTTTTCCTCCCAGCTGGATTCCTGCGATGTGGAGCTACTCAAAATGGCCTCTTCCACCAGGTTCTGCCGCGGGGATTTGTCCTCCCTGGGCTCTGTCCTCAGCTCCTTGTCTGGGGGAGGAAGGACAAGGAGAGGATGGCATTTGCCTGCGTGTCACAGGGAAGGGGAAGGAGATCCCCCCAGTCCGTCCCCAGCAGGACGGCGTCGGCAGCGGGCTTGTCCTGCAGCCGGGGGCGATGCTGGGCTGGGAGATAGAGCGGGAGAGAGGGGGAAACGGGCAGGGACTTCCTCCTCACCTGCCTGGGTGTTCCGGGGCATCTTCCTCTTCCTCACAGCGTCCTCCTCCATCTGGCCAAGGTTTGGGAGTAGGAAATCCTGGTGTGGAGGGAAAAACAAGGTGTGAGTGTGATGGTTTAGGGGTTCCTCCTGCCCAAGTTCTTCTCTAGAAGTCACCGGGCATATCATGACTGTGAAATCCTCTCAAACACCGTGCTGGTTTTACCTGGCATGAGAAATGAACCCCACTGATCTGCCCCAAGAGAGATTAAGGTGGGAGTTACAATTCACCAAAGAGATGACAAGAAATACCATGATACAACTGTAACCCACAAAGGCTGAGTATAACCAGGCACCCTGGGACAAGAGCAGAACAGTGGTGGTTAGTTCCTGTGCTGAACACCACCTGGTCCCGCTGCATGCAAAGCAAAAAGAAAGAAAACAAAACCTGTTGGTCGGAGTGGTGGACACAGTCCTGTCCAAGTGATGGGAGCAGTCTTGTCAACAGCAGTGGTCACAGTCCTGTTGGAGTCCTGCTCCTGCCCTGGATCTGTTAACTGTTGCCAGAAGGCCCCAAACTCAGATTTTATATGCTCAGGTTCAGGTGGGAACGCTCAGCCCCTCCCCCAGGGCGGGCAGTTTCACAATGGAACGATGTCATCCTGGGAGTCATGGGATATTTTGGGAGCCTTGATGGTCTCAGTCCTTGCAGCTGCCCATTGTGCTGGGGCCATTCAGTCCATGATGGCCCATCAGCAGAGGTGAGCCCTCAGGCTGGGTGGGACTGTGCTGCTGCTACCCCGGAGGGAGTTGTCACAGCTGAGTCATTGGTGTGCAGAAAAAGAAACACTGCCCTGCCTCCCAGGGTTTGCCTCTCCTTCCTTATCTCATTTAACAGCCAGCTCCTCATAGCCTGAGGGGTCAGGGGTGCACTGGGCAGCTCCTGCAAACGACCCATCATGAACAGCTCATCAGAAATGAGATAAGGGGAGTGGAATGCACAGTTTGGTCCCACCCACAGAGGGCTAAAGTGGCCCCCTGCTCCTGTCAGCAGCACAGGCTGGCAGGCAGATGGCATTGTAAGGTCTTGCTCCACTTGGCTTTCAGCCCAGTAACCCACGGGCAGGGTCCCTTCCCACCCCAGTCCTTCCGGGCTTCTGGCAGGGACTCGCTTCCCTTTCCTTCCTCCATCTGCTTCCAGCTGGGAATGTGCATGGAAATGTCCAGCAAAGCAGCCTTTGCTGTCTGCTCTGGGAGCCCACCCAGCTGCTGGACCTTGTCCCCTGGCCCTGCACAGCTCCCATGGGAGGCACGGCAGGACCAGCACCCTGTGAGCCTCGGGAATGCCCCTCTGGGATCCACGGCACACCCTCCAGGGATCTGGAATTCCAGTTCCCAGCAAGGAGAAGATGTTCCTGCCCTTGAAGGCAAAGCTCTCAGGAAGGAGCCAGAAGCCAAGTACTGCAAGATCTTACAGTGACATTTCACTGCCAGCCTTCATCACCTCACCCATGGTTGTTTTAGCTGGTGGATTGGGAACAAAATCAGAGGAGGGCCTTTGGTGGGAGCTGCCCTGGGTCCAGAGAGACACTGAGAGACAAACAGAGCACGCAAAGAAAGGCAGAAGAGGAAGGAGGACACAAATACAGTCAGCTGAGAAGGTGGCACTCTGGAAACCAGACCAGAACTGACTGAAAATGAATGTTACAGAAAGAAATAATTTGGAATTTTGATTTCCTATCAAAATACCATTTCCTGCCTTTCTCACAAACCTCCTCCTGCTGTCATTCAGCAGGGCTTTCATAAAGTGCTCTGCTCTGAGTGGATGTTCCAGGCTGCAGACACAAGGAAACCCGGAATGGGCTTCTTCCTGCTCCTGGGGAGTTTGACATCCTCACCTGAGGAGATGAGGAGGCGCCAGAAGAAAAGGGCAGCTGGGCTTCACCCTTCCACAGGAATAAGAGGGGGAAAGTCTCCCGTCCTCTCTGTCGCTGCTCCCACAGGGATGTGAAGGCTGATCCCAGACCCCCAAGGGTCACATTCAGGGCTGCCTTCCCACAATGCTCGCGTGGAATGGAGGGGCAGCGTGGCAGCACCTGGATCTTGGACCACCCAGCTGCCCCCCATGTTTGGAGGTGCCTGAGGAGGGCTGGGATGGTGCCAGGGACATCCTGCAGTGACACCTCAGCTGTCCTGCTCTGCGTGTGCTCAGTCCCAAACCTCACCCTGATCCTGATCTCAGTCTCACACCACGTTTAGACAAACTCACCGTCCCGTGTTTAATCTCATCCCAGTCCCAGACTCGTCTAGCCCCAGACCCAATCCCATCCCCAGACCTAAAGCCAATCCTACATTTAGCCTTGACCCCAATCCCAGCTGTAATCCAAATCTCAGCCCTAACTCCAACCCCAGCCCCAATCCCAGCCCCTTCCTAAACCCTCAGCCCCAAACCAAATCCCACATTTAGCCCGAGCTGCAATCCCGGCTGCAATTCCAGCCCCTGCCCCAGCGTCCAGCATTATCCCAAATCCCATGCTCAGCCCTAACTCCAAACCCAGCCCCAATTCCAAATGTAACCCAAACCCCAACCCCAGTGCCAAACAGCCCCAACACCAGCCTCAACACCAGCCCCAGTCCACACTCCAGTCCCACATTTAGCTCTGTGACCGCCTCTGAGATCCACACGTAAGAATAGACAAAGCCCGGGAAGAGCCCTCTCTCCTTTCCGGAGCTGGGACCGCAGGATGCTGCGGGCCCCTGCTGGGCCAGGCCAGGCTGGGCCACGGCCATGCTGGAGCCGATGGGCCCTGGTCCACCCGCGGAACCCCCCAAGGGCCCTGCTATGTGCAGACGCGCTCCCCCTCTCCAGTGTGGCCAAGATTCAGCTGAAGCTGCCCTGCTGTCTGGCAAAAGATCATGTGAGCAACAGCGATAAGTGACATTCCAGCTGCAAGGCCTGGGTGACATTAACCCTTTTAGTGCTGTAAAGAGCTGAAAACCTGAGGGAAGAGGAGATGCTTAAAGCTGAAATTCTGTTGGAAAGCTATGATGTATCAGAGCACCCGTTGTAATTTCATGAAGGCATGGGGGGTGGAGCGTTCAACTTGTGCTTGAGAGCAAAAGCACCTGCGCTGAGATAGGCAGATGCTGAAGCAGCTGTGATTGAATAGGGAGAGATGGAAGCGATGAGGACTTTTGCTCCAAATGGAAAAGGAGAAGACCTCAGTTTCTGGAGATGCTCCCAGAGATAGTCCTAGAGATGAAGATGAGGAAGACCCTTTGCTCCCAGGGAAGGAGAAGGGCCTGTGTTCTTAGAGATGAAATGCTCCCAGAGATGGGTGAAGAGAACTTCTGTTTCTGGATGCCTCAACCTTAAAATTGCACCCCAGTAGCTCAAGATTGGACCCTCAAAAGCAGTTGTGGGAAAAGCTGCAGGTTGTGGGAGGGGACTCTCACATGATGCGAGCAGAGAACCAACCCGGGCGGCTGTCTCATTGTGATAATGTTTTCATAGCATGGGCAAGAGAGACTCCTCTTCCTAAATGGACTGAACAAGGTTATTATGGAAGTGGTAAACAGACTGAACATCTCAAGGGTCGTCTTTTTACATTGTCAGTGGGAGAAGGGAGAAAGGTGGTGGGGGGGGGGGAGGAGAAGTATTCTGAAGGTGTGGTATGACTTTTTTCTTCTTTTAGGTCTGTTCATAAACTTGTTTATATTCTTTCAAGTTTGGGGCCTGCTTTGCATTTCTCCTAATTCTTATCTCTCAGTAGATAAACAGTAATGAGTATTTTGGACCAAACCACTACAGTAAATTGGTGTTTCCGCCCGGGAGCAAACCTAACCCGCTACAGCCCCTCAGCCCAGGACACCAACCCCCATCAATGGAGCTCCCCCTCAGTGCCATGGAGACTCTCAAGGCCACCCCCAGCCCCACAGGGTACCCCTTGTCCCCATCAGATCCGACACCACCTCCAAAGTGAGCGCTCCCGGGCACAGCCAGGGCCGTGCCACCCTGCAGATCCCTGCAAACCACAGTGGCGGATTCGAGGCCACAACCCGAGTCTCAGACAGTTTCCCACTCTTTATGTCTGGAGCTGACCAAGAAATGCCCCATGGTGGGGTGCCCCTTTCCTGCAGTCACCGCAATGACCAACGGCAAACTGAGCCCTCGCTGAGGCTTTCCCCAGGAGAAGCCACGTTTGTTCCCCCGCAGGGCAGCCTGTTCTTTTGGGGGGCAGTGGGCACAGGGGCAACAGCAGCCCCGAAGGAAGCGGGATTGCGTGCGGAACAGCCTGATGCCAAACAGACTTCAGTGTCACGAAGGCAGAGGAGAGGGGGTCCCTGGGAGGCCAAGGCAGGCAGATCTGATTGTCCTGGCACGTTTCATCTGGGAACAGTCCTTGGATACACAGAAATTTGGAAGAGGAATCTCAGTTTTGGCCATGGCCCCTGGAGGAGAAGGACGGATCTGTTCCATAGGAAGGAAAGCACAGAGCCCCAGAGCTCCAGGGGCAGATGAGAAGTGACTTTCAACATTCCAAGATCAGCTGGAGCTGTCAGGTGGCCACCAGGAGGCCAAGCCAGCCAGAGCTGTTCCATGTTCCCTTGGTTCCATGGAGCCCCTCAGTGTCACAAAGGTGTCCTTGGTTCCACAGAGCCCCTCAGTGTCACAAAGGTGTCCTTGGCTCCATGGGGCCCCTCAGTGTCACAAAAGTGTCCTTGGCTCCACGGGGCCCAGCAGTGTCACAATGGACTCTGCGACTCCATGAGGACCTGCAGGAGCACAATGGTCTCCTTGGATCCATGGGGCCACTCAGAAGCACACCGGCCCCTTGCTTCCATGGGGCCCAGCAGTGCCCCGATGATCCCCTTGGATCCAATTCTAAAATTACAGGGCACCCAAGCAAAAATGCAGGAAAAGGACAAACAGCTCTTTACTATAAAATACAGAGAGAGCAGAACAGAACAAACACCACCACAGGAACAGTAGTTTCCCACCCGCGAAGCACAAACCATCATGGGATACTGCATCCCTGACTCAGCCCCAAGACAGGTTTGAGGAATGAGCCTTGTGGCAGCCCACCCAGCACAGAGCATTTTCCATCTGACAACACGGGGGATGCTCTGGGGGCTGCTGAGAGACTGAGATGTTGTGGTTCACGGCTGAAACTTTGTCAGGAAGGGCTTTTTGCCCATTGCCATAATGTAGTGGTTTGGTCCAAAATACTCATTACTGTTTATCTGCTGAGAGATAAGAATTAGGAGAAATGCAAAGCAGGCACCAAACTTGAAAAAATATAAAGAAGTTTATGAACAGACCTAAAAGAGGTGAAAAAAAATAAATTATACCATACCTTTAGAACTCTCCTTCTCTGCCCACCTTCCTCCCTTCTCCCACTGACAATGTAAAAAGACAACCCTTAAGATGTTCAGTCTGTTTACCACTTCCATAATAACCTTGGTCAGGCCATTTAGAAAGAGAAGTCTCTTCTTGCTTGTGCCATGAAAACAGTATCACAACGAGACAGCCGCCCACTTGCAAATATTGTTCAGTCCATTTAGGAAGAGGAGTCTCTCTTCCTGCATGTGAGTCCCTTTCCCCGACTTGCAGCTTTTCCCACAACTGCTTTCAAGGGTCCACTCTTGAAGTTTTTTGGGGTACAATTTTAAGGTTGAGCCGTTCAGAAACAAAAAACAGAGGCCCTTCTCCCTCCCTGGGAGCAAAGGGTCTTCCTCATCTTCATCGTTAAGACTATCTCTGGGAGCATCTCTAGGGACTGAGGTTTTCTTCTTTCCCATTTGGAGCAAAAGTCATCTGGTCCATCTCTCCCTGTCCAAACTTCTCATGAAATTA
Source organism: Corvus hawaiiensis (assembly GCF_020740725.1). Taxonomy (NCBI): domain Eukaryota; kingdom Metazoa; phylum Chordata; class Aves; order Passeriformes; family Corvidae; genus Corvus; species Corvus hawaiiensis. The sequence goes on from NC_063247.1 coordinate 515,815, forward strand.
CAGCTGCATCAGCATCTGCCTATCTCAGCGCAGGTGCTTTCGCTTACAAGTTCAGCACTCCACCCCCCATATCTTTCTGAAATTACGATGGGATACTCTGATATATCAGAGCTTCACAACAGAATTTCAGCTTTAAACATCTCCTCTCTCTCTTCCCTCAGGTTTTCAGCTCTTCACAGCAATAAAAGTGTTACTCTCACCTCGGCCTTGCAGCTGGAATGTGGCTTATTGCTGTTGGTCACCTGACCTCTGCCGGACAGTGGTGCCGCTCTGCTGAAATCTTGGCCGCAGTGGAGGGGGGTGGTTCCAAGCCGCTCTGGCGGCCCACAGCCCTGCTGGGGGGGGTCATCCTGGAGCCGTGGCCCGGCCTGGCCTGGCCCAAGCAGGGCCTGGGCCTGGCCCACTGGGCCCCGCTCAGGCCCCGCAGCCACCTGCCCCAGAGCCAGAAATGAGAGAGAGCTTAGGGGGGGAGTTTGTCTGTTCTTAAGTGTGGATCACAGAGGCGGTCACAACTTTAAGTGGCTTAAAGAATTGTCCATATTCAAACTGGCCAGCTGATAGGTTCTATCAGGTCTCAGAGGAAACTGTAAGCACCCCTTAGCAAGGACATCCCTTCTGCGACTATGCTTGCTAACCTATGACAAACCCTGACTCAGCCCCAAGACAGGTTTGAGGAATGAGCCTTGTGGCAGCCCACCCGGCACAGAGGATTTTCCATCTGGCAACACGGGGGATGCTCTGGGGGCTGCCGAGAGACTGAAATGTTGTGGTTCACGGCCGAAACATTGTTAGGAAGGGCTTTTTGCCCATTATGGCAGAACTGTATAAAGGAGCTGTGACCACCCAAGCCCCTCTGTCCCTGAATGTGCCTCCTGAGGGGAACTTTGGGCTGCACCTTGAGCTAAGGGACCTTGAGATCAGGGAAAGGGGACTCTTACCCAGGGATCTCAGGTCTAGGGAGAAGGAAACAAGGCTGAGGGAGGAGAATGAATCCACCAGAAAGCCAAGGCCAGGGCTGTCCTGAAAATCAGCCCTGGCTGGGGTCGGGCTGGGGGAGGCCCCAGCCCCCAGACCCATTTGCTGAGGCCAGGTTTGCACCTCCATCCCCCAACCAAGGGGGTAGGAGGAGAGTTTGGGGGTGTGGGGTAACCCCTGCCCAGGGGGAGTGAACACCACCCCCCTTACCCAGACTGGCTCCGGTGTGAAACCCCCACCCCAGGAAGGCCACACACACAGGGGACAGTGTCACACTCACCCCTCCCCAGGGGAGGTCTCTGTCCCTTGCTCTCCCCCCTTTTCTCTTTCACAGCCTGGGGGCCTTTGCCAAATGTGAGAATCATTTTTCTCTTCATCCCTGTCACCTCTGTGACAGCTACACAGAGTTTATCCTTCCTTTAAATCATCTGTATTGGGCTGAACTTTCACTTTTCTTTTACAGGAACCTGCCAGCAGCTGAGCTGCAGCTGTGTGGGAACCGCTGGACCTTTGAATTGCCACCATAACTGCTTGTGCTGTCGGTTCATTCATGCTTGGGGTTTGTTTGTGTTTTCATCACAAGTGACTTGAGGGAAGAGCAAACATTGCTCAAAGCATTTTAGGTAGAGTTAAGTTTGATTTTTGCCAAGTTTATTTTGTCCGGTGCCCAGGGGATGCTCAAGGGGTCTGTGTGCCTCTCGCCCTGGGGGATGCTGGGGAGGGGCTTGGTGGGGTTGTCCCAGTCCCTCTCACCCCAGGGCATTCCCAAGGGGTTGTCCCTGTCCCTTTCACCCCAGGGCACTCCTGAGGGGGTGTCCCTGTCCCTCTCACCCTTTCGGATTCCCAAGGGGTTGTCCCTGTCCCTCTAACGCCAGGGCATTCCCAAGGGTGTGTCCCTGTCCCTCTCATCCCAGGACATTCCTGAGGGGTGTCCCTGTCCCTTTCACCCTTGGGGATGCTCGGGCATCTCCATCCCTCTCGCCCCAGGGAATGCTTGTGCGGGGCTGGAGACCAGGAGCTCTGTGTCCCTCTCACTGCTGCGTGTGCTCAGGGGCTCTCCAACCTTCTCATACCTGGGGAGGCCGGGGGGGTCTCTTTCCCTCTCACCCCTGGGGTTACCCTGCCCAAGCACCATTGGGGTGAGAGCGACAGAGACACCCCCAAAGCCCCACAAGCACCTCCCGAGAATCCCAAGGGGAGATGGACAGAGACCCTCACCGGGCACCGAGTGGGGTGAGAGGGACAGAGACCATCCCCACCCCCCAATCGTTCCCAGACAAGAACGGCTTGGAGACCCCCCCAGGACTCCCCAGGTAGGAGAGGGACAGAGACAATCCCGGGCCGTGTGTCCTCCTCTCCCACGGGATGGATCGGGGGGATTGCTGTGCTCCTATCGCAAATGTGGGGCAAGCGTTGTCTCTGTCCTCCTCCCATTTGGGGGGCCAAGGTATCCCCATCCTCCTTTCCTTTGGGAGGACAGTAGCTGGACTCCATTCTCCTCACCTTTGCAGGGGACAGGGGTGCTCTCTGTCCTCGTCGCCCTGGGGGATTCTGCCTCCTCCTTACCTTTGGGGCAACCCTAGTGGTCCCTGTTCTTCTTGCCCCAGGGAGGCCTCCCTCCTCTTCCTCTTCAGGCGGGAGTCTGGGGGTGGTCTCCATCCTCTTTACCTTTGGGGGGGCAGGGGTGGTCTCCATCCTTCTTGCCCAGGGGAAAGGCCACGGGCAGGTCTCTGTCATCTTCCCCTTTACGGGGCCCAAGGGGGTCTACATCTTCCTCACCCTTGGGGGAACCATGAGGGGAACCGCAGTGGTGTCCATCCACTTCCACTATGGGTGGGCCAGGGGGTCTCTGTCCTTCTCCCCTTTGGGGAGAGCTGGGGGTGTCCTTTGTCCTCCACCCGTATGTGAGGGGGCGTGGGGCTCTCTGTCTCCGTGCCCTCGGGGAGGGAGCTCTGTGTCCCTCTCGCTCTGCTCGCTGCGGCCGCTGATGTCCGGCCCACGCACCTGTTACCGGTGACGGCGACACGGGGTGCAGCGGCGGCTTGGGGCACGAGGGAGCCGGGCTGGGGATTCCCCTCCACACTGTGCTGCAATCGGGCCCACGGGGGCGGGCGCCGCTCCCACCTCCCCCCAACCACCCACACACCCTCCAGCCTGAGCTGGTCGCGGGGTTCCCGCGTTTCGGGGCCAAGGGCGCGGAGCTCCACTCGGCTCTGTCTTCTCCACTCGGCTCTTACGCCTGCACTCTTCCCACTCCACTCCGCTCACCACGCTCCTCTCCCACTGCTCGACTCCTCTCTCCCCACTCCTCTGCGCCGCAGCAGCACTGGATCCCGCACTAAACAACGGCCCCCGATCGCCCCTTTATATGGGCATGGGAGCCCCATCCCCCGTGGCAGCAGCCAATGGATGCCGAGGAACAAATAATGAGGGGCGGAGCAAAGAAGATGAGAAAGGAACGTGGTTGGCCGAGAGGGCGCAGGTTCTGAGAGGGATGGGGTGGGCGTGGCTTCAGGCAGGGGCGGGGCCAGGAATGGGGTGGGGGAGGGGTTGCACTGAAACCAGAATTCGGGCTGGATTAGGGTTGAGAGGGGGCTGGGGGTGGGGCTGAGGGTGAGCTTAGAGCTGGGACTGGGGTCAGGGCTAAAGGTGTGTAGTGGTTTGGTCCAAAATACTCATTACTGTTTACCTTCTGTGAGATAAGAATTAGGAGAAATGCAAAGCAGGCACCAAACTTGAAAGAATATAAACAAGTTTATGAACAGACCTAAAAGAAGAAAAAAGTCATACCACACCTTCAGAATACTTCTCCTCCCCCCCCACCCCCACCTTCCTCCCTTCTCCCACTGACAATGTAAAAAGACGACCCTTGAGATGTTCAGTCTGTTTACCACTTCCATAATAACCTTGTTCAGTCCATTTAGGAAGAGGAGTCTCTCTTGCCCATGCTATGAAAACATTATCACAACGAGACAGCCGCCCGGGTTGGTTCTCTGCTCTCATCATTGAGAGTCCCCTCCCACGACCTGCAGCTTTTCCCAGAACCGCTTTTGAGGGTCCAATCTTGAGCTACTGAGGTGCAATTTTAAGGTTGAGCCGTCCAGAAACAGAAGTTCTCTTCACCCATCTCTGGGAGCATTTCATCTCTAAGAACACAGGCCCTTCTCCTTCCCTGGGAGCAAAGGGTCTTCCTCATCTTCATCTCTAGGACTATCTCTGGGAGCATCTCCAGAAACTGAGGTCTTCTCCTTTTCCATTTGGAGCAAAAGTCCTCATCGCTTCCATCTCTCCCTATTCAAACTTCTCATGAAATTACAGCTGCTTCAGCATCTGCCTATCTCAGCGCAGGTGCTTTTGTTCTCAAGCACAAGTTGAACACTCCACCCCCCATGCCTTCATGAAATTACAACGGGTACTCTGATACATCATAGCTTTCCAACAGAATTTCAGCTTTAAGCCTCTCCTCTTTCTCTTCCCTCAGGTTTTCAGCTCTTCACAGCACTAAAAGGGTTAATGGCACCCAGGCCTTGCAGCTGGAATGTCGCTTACCGCTGTTGCTCACATGATCTTTTGCCGGGCAGCAGGGCAGCTTCAGCTGAATCTTGGCCACACTGGAGAGGGGGAGCGTGTCTGCACATAGCAGGGCCCTGGGGGGGTTCCGCGGGTGGACCAGGGCCCATCGGCTCCAGCATGGCCGTGGCCCAGCCTGGCCTGGCCCAGCAGGGGCCCGCAGCATCCTGCGGTCCCAGCTCCGGAAAGGAGAGAGGGCTCTTCCCGGGCTTTGTCTATTCTTACGTGTGGATCTCAGAGGCGGTCACAGAGCTAAATGTGGGACTGGAGTTTGGGCCGGGGCTGGTGTTGAGGCTGGAGTTAGGGCTAAATTTGGCACTGAGGTTGGCATTTGGGTTAGATTTGGAATTGGGGCTGGGTTTGGAGTTAGGGCTGAACGTGGGATTTGGGATAACGGTGGAGGCTGGGGCAGGGGCTGGAATTGCAGCCAGGACTGCAGCTCGGACTAAATGTGGGATTTGGTTTGGGGCTAAGGGTTTAGGAAGGGGCTGGGATTGGGGCTGGGGTGTGAGTTAGGGCTGAGATTTGGATTACAGCTGGGATTGGAGTCAAGGCTAAATGTAGGATTGGCTTTAGGGCTGGGGTTGGGATTGGGTCTGGGGCTAGACGAGTCTGGGACTGGGATGAGATTAAACACGGGGACGGTGAGTTTGTCTAAACGTGGAGTGAGATTGAGATCAGGATCAGGGTGAGGTTTGGGACTGAGCACACGCAGAGCAGGACAGCTGAGGTGTCACTGCAGGATGTCCCTGGCACCGTCCCAGCCCTCCTCCGGCACCTCCAAACATGGGGGGCAGCTGGGTGGTCCAAGATCCAGGTGCTGCCACGCTGCCCCTCCATTCCACGCGAGCATTGCGGGAAGGCAGCCCTGAATGTGACCCTTGGGGGTCTGGGATCAGCCTTCACATCCCTGTGAGAGCAGCGACAGAGAGGACGAGAGACTTTCCTCCTCTTATTCCTGTGGAAGGGTGAACCCCAGCTGCCCTTTTCTTCTGGCGCCTCCTCATCTCCTCAGGTGAGGATGTCAAACTCCCCAGGAGCAGGAAGAAGCCCATTCCGGGTTTCCTTGTGTCTGCAGCCTGGAACATCCACTCAGAGCAGAGCACTTTGTGAAAGCCCTGCAGAATGACAGCAGGAGGAGGTTTGCGAGAAAGGCAGGAAATGGTATTTTGATAGGAAATCAAAATTCCAAATGATTTCTTTCTGTCACGTTTATTTTCAGTCAGTTCTGGTCTGGTTTCCAGAGTGCCACCTTCTCAGCTGGCTGTATTTGTGTCCTCCTTCCTCTTCTGCCTTTCTTTGCCTGCTCTGTTTGTCTCTCAGTGTCTCTCTGGACCCAGGGCAGCTCCCACCAAAGGCCCTCCTCTGATTTTGTTCCCAATCCACCAGCTAAAACAACCATGGGTGAGGTGATGAAGGCTGGCAGTGAAATGTCACTGTAAGATCTTGCTGCACTTGGCTTTTGAATCCTTCCTGAGAGCTTTGCCTTCAAGGGCAGGAACATCTTCTCCTTGCTGGGAACTGGAATTCCAGATCCCTGGAGGGTGTGCCGTGGATCCCAGAGGGGCATTCCCGAGGCTCGCAGGGTGCTGGTCCTGCCGAGCCTCCCACGGGAGCTGTGCAGGGCCAGGGGACAAGGTCCAGCAGCTGGGTGGGCTCCCAGAGCAGACAGCAAAGGCTGCTTTGCTGGACATTTCCATGCACATTCCCAGCTGGAAGCAGAGGGAGGAAGGAAAGGGAAGCGAGTCCCTGCCAGAAGCCCAGAAGGACTGGGGTGGGAAGGGACCCTGCCCGTGGGTTACTGGGCTGAAAGCCAAGTGGAGCAAGACCTTACAATGCCATCTGCCTGCCAGCCTGTGCTGCTGACAGGAGCAGGGGGCCACTTTAGCCCTCTGTGGGTGGGACCAAACTGTGCATTCCACTCCCCTTATCTCATTTCTGATGAGCTGTTCATGATGGGTCGTTTGCAGGAGCTGCCCAGTGCACCCCTGACCCCTCAGGCTATGAGGAGCTGGCTGTTAAATGAGATAAGGAAGGAGAGGCAAACCCTGGGAGGCAGGGCAGTGTTTCTTTTTCTGCACACCAATGACTCAGCTGTGATAACTCCCTCCGGGGTAGCAGCAGCACAGTCCCACCCAGCCTGAGGGCTCACCTCTGCTGATGGGCCATCATGGACTGAATGGCCCCAGCACAATGGGCAGCTGCAAGGACTGAGACAATCAAGGTTCCCAAAATATCCCATGACTCCCAGGATGACATCGTTCCATTGTGAAACTGCCCGCCCTGGGGGAGGGGCTGAGCATTCCCACCTGAACCTGAGCATATAAAATCTGAGTTTGGGGCCTTCTGGCAACACTTAACAGATCCAGGGCAGGAGCAGAACTCCAAGAGGACTGTGACCACTGCTGTTGACAAGACTGCTCCCATCACTTGGACAGGACTGTGTCCACCACTCTGACCAACAGGTTTTGTTTTCTTTCCTTTTGCTTTGCATGCAGCGGGACCAGGTGGTGCTCAGCACAGGAACTAACCACCACTGTTCTGCTCTTGTCCCAGGGTGCCTGGTTATACTCAGCCTTTGTGGGTTACAGCTGTATCATGGTATTTCTTGTCATCTCTTTGGTGAATTGTAACTCCCACCTTAATCTCTCTTGGGGCAGATCAGTGGGGTTCATTTCTCATGCCAGGTAAAACCAGCACGGTGTTTGAGAGGATTTTACAGTCATGATACAGCCGGTGACTTCTAGAGAAGGACTTGGGCAAGAGGAACCCCTAAACCATCACACTCACGCCTTGTTTTTCCCTCCACACCAGGATTTCCCACTCCCAAACCTTGGCCAGATGGAGGAGGACGCTGTGAGGAAGAGGAAGATGCCCCGGGACACCCAGGCAGGTCAGGAGGAAGTCCCTGCCCGTTTCCCTCTCTGTCCTGCTCCATCTCCCAGCCCAGCATCACCCCCAGCTGCAGGACAACCCCGCTGCTGACGCCATCCTGCTGGGGACGGACTGGGGGGATCTCCTTCCCCTTCTCTGTGGCACGCAGGCAAATGCCATCCTCTCCTTGTCCTTCCTCCCCCAGACAAGGAGCTGAGGACAGAGCCCAGGGAGGACAAATCCCCGTGGCAGAACCTGGTGGAAGAGGCCGTTTTGAGCAGCTCCACATCACAGGAATCCAGCTGGGAGGAAAACCACCGGAGATCCCACAGGAGGAGGGGCTGCAAACGCAGCCCAGGCAGCTGTGAGGAGGAAAGACCCACCCTGTGCCGGGATGGCGGCCGGAGATCCAGCCAGAGCTCAAACCTGGTGGCCCACGAGCAGTGTCATGCTAGGGAGAAACGCTTCAAGTGCTTGGAATGTGGGCAGAGCTTCAGCCAGAGCACCAACCTGATCTACCACCGGATGATCCACACCGGGGAACGGCCCTATGTGTGTGGGGAATGTGGGAAGAGCTTCAGCACAAGCTCCAACCTGATCCGCCACCGCCAGGTCCACACAGGGGAGAGGCTCTATGTGTGTGGGGAATGTGGGAAGAGCTTCAGTACGAGCGCCTACCTGATTCGCCACCACATGATCCACACTAGGAAACGGCCCTACGAGTGTGAGGAGTGTGGGAAGAGGTTTCAGACCAGCTTCAGTCTCCTCCTGCACCAGCGGATTCACACAGATTAGAGGTCCTTCCGCTGCCCCGACTGCGGGAAGGGCTTCAGGTACAACTCCGACCTCACCAGGCACAAACGCATCCACACTGGAGAGAGGCCCTGCGAGTGCCCTGAGTGCAGGAAGAGCTCCAACTTCATCTCGCAGCAGAGGATCCATGTGGGGTGATGCACAGTGACCCCCGTTGGGCAGAGACCTGGTGACCCCTGTTCCAGATGATCCCCATGGTTGCGGGGAATGTTTGAGAGATTTATTTCACTTCTCATTCTCGTGCTCTGATTTCATTGCTAATAAATGCAATCCCTGTCCCCAGACTGGGTCTGTGTTTCTGTGCTGGTGATCGGGGCAGGAGCTCTCCTGGTCCTTAGCTCAGCTCCTGGGCCTTTCCTCAGCCAATCAAAGAAGTCACTAAACAATTTTTAGCCACTCTGAGCTTTTCTCGCTGATGACTGCCCAGGTGCCAGGTGGATCTGACGCACCCAGAGCTCCCCACCTGGGCCCCTCCTCACCCCCAGTGCCCCCCGGGAGCAGAATTAAGGGAGAGGGGAGGTTTCAGCATCTGCCCAGAGCTGGGGATGGGGCAGCTGGGGCCATACTGGTGGCACTGGTGGTGCTGGGAGCCCCCCTGGCCACAGGCATGGAGCTCTCAGGTGAGCCGAGGGGGTGGGAAGAGGAGTCCGGGCATGGTGGGAAAGGTGGGGAGAGGAGGGAAAATGGGTGGGTGGGACCCATAAAATGAGTTGGAGGGGGAGTGGGACTCCCTAAAGCAAGAATGGGAAAGGGGCTGAGGACTGGGGGATGATGGGAGAGGAATGGGAAGGGTGGGATCCCAAAACTGAGCGGGGGGGGCTGGGGATTGGGAGGATTGTGTGGAAAGGGTTGGGAAAGGGGCAAAAGGGGGGACTGGGACCCCTAAACTGATGGGGGCAGGGTCTGGCAAATGGAGATTGATGGGAAAGGAGGGGAGAAAATGGAAAAAGGGTGGAAATGAGGGTGGGACTGTGGGAAGGAAAGTCCCATGGTGGCTGTGGAGCAAGGGGCTGTGGAGTGGGGATCCAGGGTGGCCCCCTGAGCTCTTGGCCTGCTGTAGGGTGCTGGGGGCTGCTGGGGGAGCACCCCCTGACCTGTGTCCTGCTTACACAGGGCTCTTCCAGCACATGGTAAAGTCCGAGTGTCGCTTCATTAATGGTACCAAACAGGCAAGGTTGGTGGTGAGGTTCAGCTACAGCCTGGAGCAGCTCCTGCACTTGGACAGCAAGGTGGGGCACTGCGTGGGGGACACACGGTATGGGGAGAAACAGGCCCGCTAACTGGAACACTGTCCTGGGGTGATGTTATGAGGCTGCTTTATTCCTTAACCCTCCGCTCAATGCCCAAGGACGCTGTGTCTTTAGGATGGACCCAGGGGTGGGGCTGGATCCACGGGGCCCGGGTGCGGGTCGGTTCAACAGCTAGAGCCCAACGGCTCGGGGGCTCCGGGGTCTCAGCAGGGCCTGGGAGGGAGTGCGCCGGGAGCGCTGTGTGGCTCCTTGGGTTTTTGGTGTTCTGGCTAGCTGGAAAATGGTTCTGTTGGTTTTTCTTGTTCTTTTTCTCTTCCCTCCCCTTGCCTCACTGCCTCCCTTCCCTACGATCCAGGGAGCCTGTGAGTTGGCCCTGGTGGGCCCGCGGGGTGGCCCTGGCTGGTCTGAGCCCATGTGTCTTTTGCTTCTCCAGGAATTTGTTGTACTTCGGGGTTTTTTTCCCCTGTTCTACCCTGCTTTGTTTTTTTCTAATAAACAGTTTGAGGTTTATTTCCCACTTCCAGTTCTTGTGACTCACTTGTCTTACTGGTGGAGGAAAGGGGAGAGCCTTTTCCCTTTGGAGGAGACACTCATTCCAGAGTGTTTCCTCCTGAAGTCGTCTCCAAAACCAAGACATAAATTTGGCGCCCAACTTAAGGGGCACGTGGAAGTGGAAAAAATAATCAAAACCATTTTGGTTTGAATCACTTTTGTATTGAGGTACAGCAGTAAGACCATGCTGCTTGATTTAATAATTTTTCTGTGGAAGCTAGCCATAAGTACACGTCCACAGCTATGGGCAGTCGGGTCCCTGGCTTACACTTTTATAAGTCAGGATGAAGAATCAGCACTGCCATTTTAATATGCCTGGTGGTAGTGATTCATCGAAGTTTGGCTGAAGTAATGGAAGCCATGGAGAAGGTGTATGTCATGTTGTTTTCCCATTCTGGCCTTGGTAGTTTCCTTTTGGAATGTATTAGCAATTACACACCCAGTTTGTTAGGGGAAAAGCAGGGGATGATAACTCCCAGCCCTTCATCTCCTTCTTCCCCTTCAGATCTGGCACATCACCTTTTGAAAGTGTCCAGTTTCCCCTGGATGTCAAAGATGCCACCTCCTTGTTATGTTATCTAACAGGGTTTCTCTATGTGGTCTCCAGCTTGTCTAAAAAAAGGGCTGAGATCTCCAGAGAAGTTGCCCAGACACCTGCCCCCGTTGCAGAAAATCCTAAGTGCTGTGGGGTATGAGAGGACATAGGCCTGACCCTGAAGCACTTTTCTGACCCAGTAGCCTGGAACTTCCCCCCTGAACGAATTCAGAATCCAGCTGAGGTGGGGAAGTAGCTGAAGGAAAACTGCAATAACAACACTGATGAAAAGGAAAAGCTCATTGTCATGTGCTGGGTCCTGGCTAACGCTTACCGCACACTGCTGGATTCTGTAGGGCAGAAGATACAGCCAGAGGGGCAGGAGAATAAGCCAGCAGACGCCCCAATCACTCCAGCTGCAGCTAAAGCAGATGGGGAGCCTAAACCAACAATTGCCCCTGTCCAGAGAAAAAAACACAAAGCCAAATCCATTTGCCCGGTGGATGATGATGAGCAGCCAGGACCTTCACAGCCAGCAGAGGAAGTGGAACCTGAAATCATTACCGAGTCCTGTCCATAGAGGGCCCTCGTACCCTGAGGAAGGATTACACCCAGCGGCCTGATGAAACTATATGAAGTTGGATGGTCCGAATCTGGAACGCTGAAGGCGATGGTACAATTCTGGATGGCACTGAAGCGAGGCATTTGGGGTCCCTGTCATGTGATCTAAGTATCGACCAAGGGATGTCAAGGGGCCCTGAAGCTCTCAGTCTCTGGACAGTCTTACTGCTGTACCTCAATACAAAAGTGATTCAAACCAAAATGATTTTAATTTTTTTTTCCGCTTCCACGTGCCCCTTAAGTTGGGCGCCAAATTTATGTCTTGGTTTTGGAGACAAGACCTCAGGAGGAAACACTCTGGAATGAATGTCTCATCCAAAGGGAAAAGGGCCTCCCCTTTTCCTCCACCAGTAAGACAAGTGGGTCACAAGAACTGGAAGTGGGAAATAAACCCCAAACTGTTTATTAACACCAAACAAAGCAGGGTAGAACAGGGGGAAAAAAAAACCCCGAAGTACAACAAATTCCTGGAGAAGCAAAAGACACATGGGCTCGGACCAGCCAGGGCCACCCCGCGGGCCCACCAGGGTCAACTCACAGGCTCCCTGGATCATAGGGAAGGGAGGCAGTGAGGCAAGGGGAGGGAAGAGAAAAAGAACAAGAAAAACCAACAGAACCTTTTTCCAGCTAGCCAGAACACCAAAATCCCAAGGAGCCACACAACGCTCCCGGCGCACTCCCTCCCAGGCCCTGCCGAGACCCCGGAGCCCCCGAGCCGTTGGGCTCTAGCTGTTGAACCGACCCGCACCCGGGTCCCGTGGATCCAGCCCCACCCCTGGGTCCATCCTAAAGACACAGCGTCCTTGGGCATTGAGCGGAGGGTTAAGGAATAAAGCAGCCTCATAACATCACCCCAGGACAGTGTTCCAGTAGCGGGCCTGTTTCTCCCCATACCGTGTGTCCCCCACGCAGTGCCCCACCTTGCTGTCCAAGTGCAGGAGCTGCTCCAGGCTGTAGCTGAACCTCACCACCAACCTCGCCTGTTTGGTACCATTAATGAAGCGACACTCGGACTTTACCATGTGCTGGAAGAGCCCTGTGTAAGCAGGACACAGGTCAGGGGGTGCTCCCCCAGCAGCCCCCAGCACCCTACAGCAAGCCAAGAGCTCAGGGGGCCACCCTGGATCCCCACTCCACAGCCCCTTGCTCCACAGCCACCATGGGACCTTCCTTCCCACAGTCCCACCCTCATTTCCACCCTTTTTCCAATTTCTCCCCTCCTTTCCCATCAATCCCCATTTGCCAGACCCTGCCCCCATCAGTTTAGGGGTTCCAGTCCCCACTTTTGACCCTTTCCCAACCCTTTTCACACAATCCTCCCAATCCCCAGCCCCCCCCGCTCAGTTTTGGGATCCCACCCTTCCCATTCCTCTCCCATCATCCCCCAGTCCTCAGCCCCTTTCCCATTCTTGCTTTAGGGGGTCCCACTCCCCCTCCAACTCATTTTATGGGTCCCACCCACCCATTTTCCCTCCTCTCCCCACCTTTCCCACCATGCCCGGACTCCTCTTCCCACCCCCTCGGCTCACCTGAGAGCTCCATGCCTGTGGCCAGGGGGGCTCCCAGCACCACCAGTGCCACCAGTATGGCCCCAGCTGCCCCATCCCCAGCTCTGGGCAGATGCTGAAACCTCCCCTCTCCCTTAATTCTGCTCCCGGGGGGCACTGGGGTTGAGGAGGGGCCCAGGTGGGGAGCTCTGGGTGCGTCAGATCCACCTGGCACCTGGGCAGTCATCAGCGAGAAAAGCTCAGAGTGGCTAAAAATTGTTTAGTGACTTCTTTGATTGGCTGAGGAAAGGCCCAGGAGCTGAGCTAAGGACCACGAGAGCTCCTGCCCCGATCACCAGCACAGAAACACAGACCCAGTCTGGGGACAGGGATTGCATTTATTAGCAATGAAATCAGAGCACGAGAATGAGAAGTGAAATAAATCTCTCAAACATTCCCCGCAACCATGGGGATCATCTGGAACAGGGGTCACCAGGTCTCTGCCCAACGGGGGTCACTGTGCATCACCCCACATGGATCCTCTGCTGCGAGATGAAGTTGGAGCTCTTCCTGCACTCAGGGCACTCGCAGGGCCTCTCCCCAGTGTGGATGCGTTTGTGCCTGGTGAGGTCGGAGTTGTACCTGAAGCCCTTCCCGCAGTCGGGGCAGCGGAAGGGCCTCTAATCTGTGTGAATCCGCTGGTGCAGGAGGAGACTGAAGCTGGTCTGAAACCTCTTTCCACACTCCCCACACTCATAGGGCCGTTTCCTAGTGTGGATCATGTGGTGGCGAATCAGGTAGGCGCTCGTACTGAAGCTCTTCCCACATTCCCCACACACATAGAGCCTCTCCCCTGTGTGGACCTGGCGGTGGCGGATCAGGTTGGAGCTTGTGCTGAAGCTCTTCCCACATTCCCCACACACATAGGGCCGTTCCCCGGTGTGGATCATCCGGTGGTGGATCAGGGTGGTGCTCTGGCTGAAGCTCTTCCCACATTCCAAGCACTTGAAGTGTTTCTCCCTAGCATGACACTGCTCGTGGACCACCATGTTTGAGCTCTGGCTGGATCTCCGGCCACCATCCCAGCACAGGGTGGGTCTTTCCTCCTCACAGCTGCCTGGGCTGCGTTTGCAGCCCCTCCTCCTGTGGGATCTTCGGTGGTATTCCTCCCAGCTGGATTCCTGTGATGTGGAGCTGCTCAAAACGGCCTCTTCCACCAGGTTCTGCCACGGGGATTTGTCCTCCCTGGGCTCTGTCCTCAGCTCCTTGTCTGGGCGAGGAAGGACAAGGAGAGGATGGCATTTGCCTGCGTGCCACAGGGAAGGGGAAGGAGATCCCCCCAGTCCGTCCCCGGCAGGACGGCATCGGCAGCGGGCTTGTCCTGCAGCTGGGGGCGATGCTGGGCTGGGAGATGGAGCAGGAGAGAGGGGGAAACGGGCAGGGACTTCCTCCTCACCTGCCTGGGTGTTCCGGGGCATCTTCCTCTTCCTCACAGCCTCCTCCTCCATCTGGCCAAGGTTTGGGAGTGGGAAATCCTGGTGTGGAGGGAAAAACAAGGTGTGAGTGTGATGGTTTAGGGGTTCCTCCTGCCCAAGTCCTTCTCTAGAAGTCACCGGGCGTATCATGACTGTAAAATCCTCTCAAACACCGTGCTGGTTTTACCTGGCATGAGAAATGAACCCCACTGATCTGCCTCAAGAGAGATTAAGGTGGGAGTTACAATTCACCAAAGAGATGACAAGAAATACCATGATACAGCTGTAACCCACAAAGGCTGAGTATAACCAGGCACCCTGGGACAAGAGCAGAACGGTGGTGGTTAGTTCCTGTGCTGAGCACCACCTGGTCCCGCTGCATGCAAAGCAAAAGGAAAGAAAACAAAACCTGTTGGTCAGAGTGGTGGACACAGTCCTGTCCAAGTGATGGGAGCAGTCTTGTCAACAGCAGTGGTCACAGTCCTGTTGGAGTTCTGCTCCTGCCCTGGATCTGTTAAGTGTTGCCAGAAGGCCCCAAACTCAGATTTTATATGCTCAGGTTCAGGTGGGAACGCTCAGCCCCTCCCCCAGGGCGGGCAGTTTCACAATGGAACGATGTCATCCTGGGAGTCATGGGATATTTTGGGAGCCTTGATGGTCTCAGTCCTTGCAGCTGCCCATTGTGCTGGGGCCATTCAGTCCATGATGGCCCATCAGCAGAGGTGAGCCCTCAGGCTGGGTGGGACTGTGCTGCTGCTACCCCGGAGGGAGTTATCACAGCTGAGTCATTGGTGTGCAGAAAAAGAAACACTGCCCTGCCTCCCAGGGTTTGCCTCTCCTTCCTTATCTCATTTAACAGCCAGCTCCTCATAGCCTGAGGGGTCGGGGGTGCACTGGGCAGCTCCTGCAAACGACCCATCATGAACAGCTCATCAGACATGAGATAAGGGGAGTGGAATGCACAGTTTGGTCCCACCCACAGAGGGCTAAAGTGGCCCCCTGCTCCTGTCATCAGCACAGGCTGGCAGGCAGATGGCATTGTAAGGTCTTGCTCCACTTGGCTTTCAGCCCAGTAACCCACGGGCAGGGTCCCTTCCCACCCCAATCCTTCTGGGCTTCTGGCAGGGACTCGCTTCCCTTTCCTTCCTCCCTCTGCTTCCAGCTGGGAATGTGCTGGGAAATGTCCAGCAAAGCAGCCTTTGCTGTCTGCTCTGGGAGCCCACCCAGCTGCTGGACCTTGTCCCCTGGCCCTGCACGGCTCCCGTGGGAGGCACGGCAGGACCAGCACCCTGCGAGCCTCGGCAATGCCCCTCTGGGATCCACGGCACACCCTCCAGGGATCTGGAATTCCAGTTCCCAGCAAGAAGAAGATGTTCCTGCCCTTGAAGGCAAAGCTCTCAGGAAGGAGCCAGAAGCCAAGTGCAGCAAGATCTTACAGTGACATTTCACTGCCAGCCTTCATCACCTCACCCATGGTTGTTTTAGCTGGTGGATTGGGAACAAAATCAGAGGAGGGCCTTTGGTGGGAGCTGCCCTGGGTCCAGAGAGACACTGAGAGACAAACAGAGCAGGCAAAGAAAGGCAGAAGAGGAAGGAGGACACAAATACAGTCAGCTGAGAAGGTGGCACTCTGGAAACCAGACCAGAACTGACTGAAAATAAACGTGACAGAAAGAAATAATTTGGAATTTTGATTTCCTATCAAAATACCATTTCCTGCCTTTCTCACAAACCTCCTCCTGCTGTCATTCTGCAGGGCTTTCATAAAGTGCTCTGCTCTGAGTGGATGTTCCAGGCTGCAGACACAAGGAAACCCGGAATGGGCTTCTTCCTGCTCCTGGGGAGTTTGACATCCTCACCTGAGGAGATGAGGAGGCGCCAGAAGAAAAGGGCAGCTGGGCTTCACCCTTCCACAGGAATAAGAGGGGGAAAGTCTCTCGTCCTCTCTGTCGCTGCTCCCACAGGGATGTGAAGGCTGATCCCAGACCCCCAAGGGTCACATTCAGGGCTGCCTTCCCACAATGCTCGCGTGGAATGGAGGGGCAGCGTGGCAGCACCTGGATCTTGGACCACCCAGCTGCCCCCCATGTTTGGAGGTGCCTGAGGAGGGCTGGGATGGTGCCAGGGACATCCTGCAGTGACACCTCAGCTGTCCTGCTCTGCGTGTGCTCAGTCCCAAACCTCACCCTGATCCTGATCTCAATCTCACACCACGTTTAGACAAACTCACCGTCCCTGAAGCAGCTGTAATTTCATGAGAAGTTTGAATAGGGAGAGATGGAAGCGATGAGGACTTTTGCTCCAAATGGAAAAGGAGAAGACCTCAGTTCCTAGAGATGCTCCCAGAAATAGTCCTAGAGATGAAGATGAGGAAGACCCTTTGCTCCCAGGGAAGGAGAAGGGCCTGTGTTCTTAGAGATGGAATGCTCCCAGAGATGGGTGAAGAGAACTTCTGTTTCTGGACGGCTCAACCTTAAAATTGCACCTCAGTAGCTCAAGATTGGAGCCTCAAAAGCGGTTCTGGGAAAAGCTGCAGGTTGTGGGAGGGGACTCTCACATGATGCGAGCAGAGAACCAACCCGGGCGGCTGTCTCGTTGTGATAATGTTTTCATAGCATGGGCAAGAGAGACTCCACTTCCTAAATGGACTGAACAAGGTTATTATGGAAGTGGTAAACAGACTGAACATCTCAAGGGTCGTCTTTTTACATTGTCAGTGGGAGAAGGGAGGAAGGTGGGGGTGGGGGGGGAGGAGAAGTATTCTGAAGGTGTGGTATGACTTTTTTCTTCTTTTAGGTCTGTTCATAAACTTGTTTATATTCTTTCAAGTTTGGTGCCTGCTTTGCATTTCTCCTAATTCTTATCTCACAGAAGGTAAACAGTAATGAGTATTTTGGACCAAACCACTACACACCTTTAGCCCTGACCCCAGTCCCAGCTCTAAGCCCACCCTCAGCCCTGCCCCCAGCCCCCTCTCAGCCTAATCCAGCCCAAATTCTGGTTTCAGTGCAACCCCTCCCCCACCCCATTCCTGGCCCCGCCCCTACCTGAAGCCACGCCCACCCCATCCCTCTCAGAACCTGCGCCCTCGCGGCCAACCACGTTTCTTTCTCATCTTCTTTGCTCCGCCCCTCATTATTTGTTCCTCGGCATCCATTGGCTGCTGCCACGGGGGGCGGAGCTCCTATGCCCATATAAAGGGGCGATCATGGCCATTGTTTAGTGCGGGATCCGGTGCTGCTGCGGCGCAGAGGAGTGGGGAGAGAGGAGTGGAGCGGGGTGAGCGGAGTGGAGTGGGAAGAGTGCAGGAGTGAGAGCCGAGTGGAGAAGACAGAGCCGAGTGGAGCTCCGCGCCCGTGGCCCCGAAACGCGGGAACCCCGCGACCAGCTCAGGCTGGAGGGTGTGTGGGTGGTTGGGGGGAGGTGGGAGTGGCGCCCGCCCCCGTGGGCCCGATTTTAGCACGATGTGGAGGGGGAGCCCCAGCCCTGCTCCCTCGTGCCCCAAGCCGCCGCTGCGCCCCGTGTCGCCGTCACCGGTAACGGGTGCGTGGGCCGGACACCAGCGGCCGCGGCAAGCAGAGCGAGAGGGACGGAGAGCTCCCTCCCCGAGGGCACAGAGACAGAGAGCCCCACGCCCCCTCACATACGGGTGGAGGACAAAGGACACCCCCAGCTCTCCCCAAAGGGGAGAAGGACAGAGACCCCCCGGCCCACCCATAGTGGAAGTGGATGGACACCACTGCAGTTCCCCTCATGGTTCCCCCAAGGGTGAGGAAGATGTAGACCCCCTTGGGCCCCCTAAAGGGGAAGATGACAGAGACCTGCCCGTGGCCTTTCCCCTGGGCAAGAAGGATGGAGACCACCCCCTGCCCCCCCAAAGGTAAAGAGGATGGAGACCACCCCCAGACTCCTCCCTAAAGAGGAAGAGGAGGGAGGCCTCCCTGGGGCAAGAAGAACAGGGACCACTAGGGTTGCCCCAGAGGTAAGGAGGAGGCAGAATCCCCCAGGGCGACGAGGACAGAGAGCACCCCTGTCCCCTGCAAAGGTGAGGAGAATGGAGTCCAGCCACTGTCCTCCCAAAGGAAAGGAGGATGGGGATACCTTGGCCCCCCAAATGGGAGGAGGACAGAGACAACGCTTGCCCCACATTTGGGATAGGAGCACAGCAATCCCCCCGATCCATCCCGTGGGAGAGGAGGACACACGGCCCGGGATTGTCTCTGTCCCTCTCCTACCTGGGGAGTCCTGGGGGGGTCTCCAAGCCGTTCTTGTCTGGGAACGATCAGGGGGTGGGGATGGTCTCTGTCCCTCTCACCCCACTCGGTGCCCGGTGAGGGTCTCTGTCCATCTCCCCTTGGGATTCTCGGGAGGTGCTTGTGGGGCTTTGGGGGTGTCTCTGTCGTTCTCACCCCAATGGTGCTTGGGCAGGGTCACCCCAGGGGTGAGAGGGACAGAGACCCCCCTGGCCTCCCCAGGTATGAGAAGGTTGGAGAGCCCCTGAGCACACACAGCAGTGAGAGGGACACAGAGCTCCTGGTCTCCAGCCCCGCACAAGCATTCCCTGGGGCGAGAGGGATGGAGAGGCCCGAGCATCCCCAAGGGTGAAAGGGACAGGGACACTGCCTCGGGAATGCCCTGGAGTGAGAGAGACAGGGACAACCCCTCGGGAATGTCCTGGAGTGAGAGGGACAGAGACCCCTGGAGCATCCCCTGAGCACCGGACAAAATAAACTTGGCAAAAATCAAACTTAACTCTACCTAAAATGCTTGGAGCAATGTTTGCTCTTCCCACAAGTCACTTGTGATGAAAACGCAAACAAACCCCAAGCATGAATGAACCAACAGCACAAGCAGTTATGGTGGCAATTCAAAGGTCCAGCGGTTCCCACACAGCTGCAGCTCAGCTGCTGGCAGGTTCCTGTAAAAGAAAAGTGAAAGTTCAGCCCAATACAGATGATTTAAAGGAAGGATAAACTCTGTGTAGCTGTCACAGAGGTGACAGGGATAGAGAAAAATGATTCACATATTTGGCAAAGGTCCCCAGCCTGTGAAAGAGAAAAAGGGGGGAGAGCAAGGGAGTGACAGGGACAGAGACCTCCCCTGGGGAGGGGCGAGTGTGACACTGTCCCCTGTGTGTGTGGCCTTCCTGGGGTGGGGGTTTCACACCGGAGCCAGTCTGGGTAAGGGGGGTGGTGTTCACTCCCCCTGGGCAGGGGTTACCCCACACCCCCAAACTCTCCTCCAGCCCCCTCGGCTGGGGGATGGAGGTGCAAACCTGGCCTCAGCAAATGGGTCTGGGGGCTGGGGCCTCCCCCAGCCAGGGCTGATTTTCAGGACAGCCCTGGCCTTGGCTTTCTGGTGGATTCATTCTCCTCCCTCAGCCTTGTTTCCTTCTCCCTAGACCTGAGATCCCTGGGTAAGAGTCCCCTTTCCCTGATCTCAAGGTCCCTTAGCTCAAGGTGCAGCCCAAAGTTCCCCTCAGGAGGCACATTCAGGGACGGAGGGGCTTGGGTGGTCACAGCTCCTTTATACAGTTCTGCCATAATGGGCAAAAAGCCCTTCCTGACAATGTTTTGGCCGTGAACCACAACATTTCAGTCTCTCCGCAGCCCCCAGAGCATCCCCCGTGTTGCCAGATGGAAAATCCTCTGTGCCGGGTGGGCTGCCACAAGGCTCATTCCTCAAACCTGTCTTGGGGCTGAGTCAGGGATGCAGTATCCCATGATGGTTTGTGCTTAGCGGGTGGGAAACTTCTGTTCCCGTGGTGGTGTTTGTTCTGTTCTGCTCTCTCTGTACTTTATAGTAAAGAGCTGTTCATCCTTTTCCTGCTTTTTTGCTTGGGTGCCCTGTAATTTTAGAATTGGATCCAAGGGGATCATCGGGGCACTGCTGGGCCCCATGGAACCAAGGGGCCGGTGTGCTTCTGAGTGGCCCCGTGGATCCAAGGAGACCATGGTGCTCCTGCAGGTCCTCATGGAGTCGCAGAGTCCATTGTGACACTGCTGGGCCCCGTGGAGCCAAGGACACCTTTGTGACACTGAGGGGCTCCATGGAACCACGGGAACATGGAACAGCTCTGGCTGGCTTGGCCTCCTGGTGGCCTCCTGACAGCTCCAGCTGATCTTGGAATGTTGAGAGTCACTTCTCATCTGCCCCTGGAGCTCTGGGGCTCTGTGCTTTCCTTCCTATGGAACAGATCCGTCCTTCTCCTCCAGGGGCCATGGCCAAAACTGAGATTCCTCTTCCAAATTTCTGTGTATCCAAGGACTGTTCCCAGATGAAACGTGCCAGGACAATCAGATCTGCCTGCCTTGGCCTCCCAGGGACCCCCTCTCCTCTGCCTTCGTGACACTGAAGTCTGTTTGGCGTCAGGCTGTTGCCCCTGTGCCCACTGCCCCCCAAAAGAACAGGCTGCCCTGTGGGGGAACAAACGCGGCTTCTCCTGGGGAAAGCCTCAGCGAGGGCTCAGTTTGCCGTTGGTCATTGCGGTGACTGCAGGAAAGGGGCACCCCACCATGGGGCATTTCTTGGTCAGCTCCAGACATAAAGAGTGGGAAACTGTCTGAGACTCGGGTTGTGACCTCGAAGCCACCAGTGTGGTTTGCAGGGAGCTGCAGGGCGGCACGGCCCTGGCTGTGCCCGGGAGCGCTCACTTTGGAGGTGGTGTCGGATCTGATGGGGACAAGGGGTACCCTGTGGGGCTGGGGGTGGCCTTGAGAGTCTCCATGGCACTGAGGGGGAGCTCCATTGATGGGGGTTGGTGTCCTGGGCTGAGGGGCTGTAGCGGGTTAGGTTTGCTCCCGGGCGGAAACACCAATTTAGTGTAGTGGTTTGGTCCAAAATACTCATTACTGTTTATCTGCTGAGAGATAAGAATTAGGAGAAATGCAAAGCAGGCACCAAACTTGAAAGAATATAAACAAGTTTATTAACAGACCTAAAAGAAGGAAAAAAAAAATTATACCATACCTTCAGAACTCTCCTCCTCTGCCCACCTTCCTCCCTTCTCCCACTGACAATGTAAAAAGACAACCCTTAAGATGTTCAGTCTGTTTACCACTGCCATAATAACCTTGTTCAGTCCATTTAGAAAGAGAAGTCCCTTCTTGCTAGTGCTATGAAAACAGTATCACAACAAGACAGCCACCCACTTGCAAATATTGTTCAGTCCATTTAGGAAGAGGAGTCTCTCTGCCTGCATGTGAGTCCCTTCCCCCGACTTGCAGCTTGTTCACACACAGATAGCAATTGGTTTTCCCACGTTCGAGGGTCCACTCTTGAAGTTTTTTGGGGTACAATTTTAAGGTTGAGCCGTTCAGAAACAAAAAACAGAGGCCCTTCTCCTTCCCTGGGAGCAAAGGGTCTTCCTCATCTTCATTGTTAGGACTATCTCTGGGAGCATCTCTAGGGACTGAGGTTTTCTCCTTTCCCATTTGGAGCAAAAGTCCTCATCAGGTTCATCTCTAGGGACTGAGGTCTTCTCCTTTCCCATTTGGAGCAAAAGCCCTCATCGCTTCCATCTCTCCCTGTCCAAACTTCTCATGAAATTACAGCGGCGTCAGCATCTGCCTATCTCAGCGCAGGTGCTTTTGCTTACGAGCTGAACACTCCACCCCCCATATCTTCATGGAATTACAACGGGATACTCTGATATATCATAGCTTCACAACAGAATTTCAGCTTTAAGCATCTCCTCTCTCTCTTCCCTCAGGTTTTCAGCTCTTCACAGCAATAAAAAGGGTTAATCTCACCTTGGCCTTGCAGCTTTGCAGCTGGAATGTTGAATTTTTCTTATCGCAGTGGAGAGGGGGGAGAGCCAAGCCGCTCTGGCTGCCCACGGCAAGGCAGTAGGGGGGGGGTTCCACGGCTGGAACAGGTCCATCGACTCCAGGATGGCCGTGGCCCGGCCCGGCCTGACCCGAGCAGGATCGGGCCGGGCCCGCTGGCCCCCACAACGGGGCCTGCAGCCACCTGCCCCAGCACTGGAATCAAGAGAGAGCTTGGGGGGGAGTTTGTCTATTCTTTAGTGTGGATCACAGAGGCGGTCACAACTTTAAGTGGCTTAAAGAATTGTCCATATTCAAACTGGCTAGCTGATAGGTTCTATCAGGTCCCAGAGGAAACTGTAAGCACCCCTTAGCAAGGACATCCCTTCTGGGACTATGCTTGCTAACCTATGACAGGGGCCATAGAGGGTTGGGAGAGCTGTACCTGGCCAGGGGAATGTGTGTGAGGGGACAGCAGTGACGTCTTGGCCGGGGCTGCAGCCAGGGGTGCCCAGGGCTGTCCTGCAGAGCAGGGTCCTGCAGCCCAGGGCGCTGTGCTGGGGCAGGGACTCTGCTGCCTGCCAGGGGCAGCTCTCAGCCGGCCCAGGGAGCTGCTGCCAGCGCTGGGGGAGGAGCTGTGGGGGGAAGGAGCCACCCTGAGCAGGGCAGGTGCTGCTGCTGAGAGCTGCTGCCTGGGGCAGGGCTGCTCCCAGCTCCAACCAGCCTGGGCACAGCTCCGGAGGCACTTCCCAAAAGAAGGAAAGCCAGCGATTGCTGTCAAGATCAGGAGCGTTCCTGAGCCTGTTTGGATTTCCTACTTGGAGCAGGATGGGAAGGTTGTGGGATGAGAGAAGCAGAACAGGAGTTGTAATCGCAGAATGACAGAACATTCTGAGTCTCTGCTATTGTCCTTGTTATTGTTATTATTATTACTCCTCTGATATTGTCACTGCTATCTGGTGCTCTCAGGGGGGCTCTGGGATCTGCAGCAGCTGAGCCAGGCTCTGCCCTTGGGATTCCTGACAGACAGGGCTGTCCATGGGAATGGGGTGTCCAAGCTTCCCTGTGCCCTGTGGGGCTGTGGGCAAAGCAGTCCATGGGAAAGGGGAATGAGCTGAGCCTCCCTCCCTGAGATACCATCGTGGGTACACCCAGAGCTCCCCTCACGGTGTCCTTCCAAGCTCTGAGCTGCCCTCCTGGGTGCAAATCTGTGCCAGAGCCTCTCCGAGTCCCCTGAATGTCCCCCGGGGAAGTGCAGAGATGCCACAGCTGAGGAAATGCTGCTGGGTTTGCCAAGGGCAGCGTGAGTGTCCCTGGCAGAAGGGGGTGCTGAGCCCTTGCTCAGAGACCTTTAGAGAGGGTGAGACATTCAGGGATGCCTCTGCTCTGGGCAGGCTCTGGTTTATCCCAGGGTGAGCCGGGAGTGTGATTGTGCTCTGCCTGCAGCCAAAGGGGCAAGCCCAGGGCAGTTGGGGACAAGCCCATGCAGCCCCTCAGCTTGCCCTGAGCCACAGGGAATCCTTTGCCTCTCACCTCTCTCAGTGGCAAATGTGGAGTGCAGCAGAAATGCTGGGGATTTCTGACCCCAGAGAATCAGGAATGATGTGTGGGTAGGAAAACATTTCCAAAAACTCACTCCTGCCATCCCTGTTCTGTGGAACTGAGAGTAAAACTGCTACCAAGCCTTTCTAGGAGGGATTGCACTGACAAATCCTGACTCTCCAGCCTTGTCCCTCTGCCACACGGCCACAAACCCAGGGCAGCGGGGCAGGGATGGCTCCTCGAGAGCCCCCACACTCAGGCCTGGCTGCTCCTGGCACACTCAGACAGCACAAGGGGAGCTCAGGCAGGGAACTGGGTGAAGGTTTTCCCAGAGCAGGAACAAGGGTGGGGCAGTCCCAGCGGGACAGTGTGCAGGGAATGGCACAGGTTTGGCTCCAAGCAGCCTGTCCCGACTTGTCACTGTCCTTTCTCCATGAACAGGTGCCCATGGCCAGACACAGCAATGTCCAACAGCAGCTCCATCAGCCCCTTCCTCCTGCTGCCATTGGCAGACACGCGGCAGCTGCAGCTCCTGCACTTCTGCCTCTTCCTGGGCATCTCCCTGGCTGCCCTCCTGGGCAACAGCCTCATCATCAGCGCCGGAGCCTGCGGCCAGCACCTGCACAGCCCCATGTTCTTCTTCCTGCTCAGCCTGGCCCTCACCGACCTGGGCTCCAGCTGCACCACTGTCCCCAAGGCCATGCACAATTCCCTCTGGGGCACCAGGCACATCTCCTACACAGCATGTGCTGCTCAGGTGTTTCTGATTGTCTTCTTCCTTGGAACAGAGGATTTCCTCCTCACCATCATGTGCTACGAGCGCTACGTGTCCATCTGCAAAGCCCTGCACTACGGGACCCTCCTGGGCAGCAGAGCTTGTGCCCACATGGCAGCAGCTGCCTGGGCCAGTGCCTTTCTCACTGCTCTGCTGCACACGGCCAATACATTTTCCCTGCCCCTGTGCCAGGGCAATGCCCTGGGCCAGTTCTTCTGTGAAATCCCACACATCCTCAGGCTCTCCTGCTCAGACACATACCTGAGGGAATTTGGGCTTCTTGCTTTTAGTACTTTTCCTTTTTTGGGTTGTTTTGTGTTCATGCTTTTCTCCTATGTGCAGATCTCCAGGGCCGTGCTGAGGATCCCCTCTGAGCAGGGCCGGCACAAAGCCTTTTCCACATGCCTCCCTCACCTGGCCGTGCTCTCTCTGTTTATCAGCACGGGCACATTTGCTCACCTAAAGCCCCCCTCCACCTCGTCCCCATCCCTGGATGTGGTGGTGTCAGTTCTGTTCTTGGTGGTGCCTCCAGCCCTGAAGCCCCTCATCTACAGCCTGAGGAACCAGGAGCTCAAGGATGCCCTGAGGAAAATGATGACTGTATCTTTTCAGAAGGAATAAACTCTCTCTTTTCTGCTCCAGAACCTTCAGAATGTAACTCTTTACAATTTCAGCTTTTCTTTTCCTATTTGTCCATTTTATCATTGGTGCCTTCTTTTCTTCTTTTTCTAGTGTTATACTGTCTTTTATAAAATCCTGTAGTACTGCTCTTAGCATTTCTACATGAACATCTGCCTTTCTTTGGAAACACAAAGACTTTCAGGAGGCTTCTTCCCTGTGCATTTGAATAAAAATGAGGGTCTGCCCTGACTTGTGTGTCCAAGGTTTGTTCCTCAGCCCTTCTCTGGCTCTGCAGGGGCAGTGCCTGTGGGCACAGCTGGAGGGAAGAGACTCCCAGCACAGCAGCACAGCCAGGGACAATGGCCCTGCCTCTTCCCACCTCTGCTCTTCCCAGCCCATGGAACCCAGTGTCCATTGTGACACAGCGGGGCCTCATGGAACCCAGAACATCTTTATGACGCAATGGAATCTCATGGATCCAAGGGCCAATTGTTCTAGAGAGGGGCCTCATGGAACACCAGGGCCACAAAAACATTGCCAGGCCTAGTAGAAAGAAGGCGCCTGGGAGAGGGCACTTGGACACTGTCTCTTGCAGCAGACTCTGGGTCTGGGGCATCACTTGGCATCACATGCAGTCCTGTGGAGCAAGGCCTCAGGAATAATTTTGGGAGCACTTTGGGAGGTCTTTGATGGATTATGACAGCCCCTCAGCTGCCTCTCATGTGAATGTCCCGTGGATATGGCCTTTCCAGTGTTGGAGGTTTCACAGCTGGGCCAGTTTGTGTAAGGGAGGATGGGTGTTCAGTGCCAGTGACCAGAGGTAGCACCACAGACCTGAAACCTCCTCGTCCCCCCTCAGTGGCAGGGGAGTCTGTGTAAACCTGGCCTCTGTGGACTGTGGTCTCCTCCCCCCCAAACCCAGCCAGGCATAATTTGGTGCTGTTTGGTTTTCTTGTGGATGCGTTCTTTTCCCTCAGCCTTGATTACTTCTGCCTAGAACCTGAGATGATTGCACAATAGTGTCCCCTTTATCTAAGCTCTGTGACTGAACTCCCAGTCCAAAGTGCCAGTCAGGCATCTTCAAGGAGAGGTGGGCTTCTGTGGCTGTAGCTTCTCGATACAGTTTTTGCTAGAATGGGCAAAACTCCTTCATAACAATGTTTAAGGCATGAACCATTTCAGTCCCCTGACAACTTTATGCCTTGGTTCCATGAGGTTCCATAACCTCACTATGGACTCAGTCTTGAGCTGCATTAGGCCTCGCTCTGTCACACTGGATGCTTAATTGCATGCGGTTCCATTTGGTGGCTGTGGTCTCCTGGTTCCATGAGGCTCCGCTGTGGCACGTTGGCGCCTTGGTCCATGAGATTCCATAGAGTCACAATGGACTCCTGTGTTCACATAGGCCCCGCGGTGTCACATCAGAGCCTTGGTTCCATGAGTGGAAGAACCCATCTTTTGGCATGCTCTAAGCATATCTGCTACGTCGCAAGTGTGCGGGTTATGAACAGCGAGCAATGCTTTTCTGCAGTCTTCATTTGCTTTTACAAAGCAAGCTGCTGCAACAGAATAGCTCTGGCCTCATCGTTACCGGCTCTCCGGGAGAGCGTGGCTTGCATTCTGTCCAGGAACTGTACAAATAACTCCGCCGGGCCCTGTAAGATCTTAGCAAAAGACACGTTAGCATCAATACCCATCCCCGAGAGTCGCCGCAGGGCTTGCCGGGCTAGGCGGGTGATGATATCATATATGTCACACGGATAGCCTGTCTGCGCTGTAGGGACTGCGTACGGACCCTCTCCGGTCAGCTGTGCGGCAACGATGGGTGGATTTCTGTCTCGCAGCACTTCCGCCTGGGTAGTACACAGCTCACGGTAGTCGGTGAGCCAGCCTGCAAACTGCGTCACTGTCAAGATCATTCTCATTATGCTTTTGCAATCATTAGGTACAAAGATGTACGTGGCACTTATGGACTCTAGGTAAGTTAGGACGTGACAGGAGGATACGCCGCTTTCCTTTACTAGCGTCCTCAGTTCTTTGATTACTTTATAGTCTAGTTCCCTGTAGGCCGGGCGTTGCTTTGGCGCATATATAACCGGACAGGCAGTAATGACTGCCAGGTCACCCTCCTCCATTACGGCTTCCCCACACTTCCACCACTGCTGGGTTACAACGTCATCATTCTGGGCAGGAAGGGAGTCCGACGCTTGCTCACGGTCTGGGAGTTCTGCGCTGAGGAGGCCAACTGTGTAGGGATTTTTTTATCGAGTAAAGCAATTCCCTAGGGGATGGGTTAATCTCGGGGTAGCCAGATTCATTGGATACAAGTCCTGGTGGCGCTGAGGGCTCAGGGGAATCAGCTTCTGAGGCCGCGTAATGGCCAACATCGGTGCAACTTCACTTAAAGTCCGCCATGGTCGTTTCCCAAGAAGCGAGGTGCCTGCAAGCTTCAGCATCGCTGTCCCTGGCGATCTCAAAAAGTCTCTGCCCTCCCGCTTGCCAGGCCTCTGATTGAAGGGGCCCACTGAAGGGAAAATCTCTAACGTGATTGGACACCCAGTCCAGCAGGGTGCTTAATTTCACATCAGCAATATCAGTAGTTTGCCGATGTAGGAGCCGCCATACAGGTCCAATCTCCTTCTTTGTTCCAGGGATATTCCACCTCCCATATTGCTTCCACTGGTTACTCACCTGGTAGGTGAGGTGCGCGCACTTGGATTCCTGGAGTTCCTTCCCTGAACTCTTCCCGGTCAACCAATTCCTAACACAGTGGAAATTGCTACCGGAGCGATGCACACCCTTCACCGCTTCTATTGGTCCCGATTCAGGCCAGCCATTTGCAGCAATGGGGAACAAAGACAACAGACCCCCTTGTATGTCCCAAGAAGATCCCTTTACTTCCAAAAATCACCCCCTCTTTATACCCTTCATCTCAACTGAAACCAAACTGAAGAACCATAACAGAACTTAACAACAGAAGGGCACCCATTGGCTGGCACAGCTGCCGTGCTGCGGGCCACGCGTCCTATCAGCCAATCAGCTTCCCGCTCATATGCTGTGCACACCTTCCTCCAGCCAATCACAGTCCCTCTGCCAACTGTCACTCAACCGACTCTCTCCTCACTCGCAGCTGCCTCTCACCCCTCACCCAACTTCCAACCGCCCAGCCTGCAGAGGGTCCTTTCCCACAGGGCCTTCTGCTGAGCATAAGCCTCAACCACTTCAACAAATGTAATCCCATATTCCACAGCTGTGGTCTCTTTGGTTCCATGAAGCTCTGTTGAGTCACAGTAGAGCCCTGCTTCCACTGGGTTCCAGAACTCCACTGTGGTCTCTTTTATTCCATGAGGCCTCGCTGTGTCAAATCCGAGCCTTGGTTCCATGAGGTTCCAATACCTCACTGTGGTCTCCTGAGCTGTGTTATGCCCTGCTGAAACATATTGGAGGCTTGGTTCCATGGGATTCCACAGCCTCAGAATGGTCTCGTGCGTTCTGTGAGGCCCTGGTTTGTCCCTAAAGAGCCTTGGTTCCATGGGTTTCTAAAACCTCACTATGGACTATTGGGTTCCACGAGGAGCCGCTGTGTCCTACCGCAGCCTTGGTTCCGTGAGGTTCTATACAGTGGTTATGGTATCCTGGGTTCTGTGAGGCCACGCTGTGTCATTTTAAGGCCTTTTTCCATGAGGTTCCATAACCTCACTGTGGTCTCCTGAGCTCCATTAGGCCCTCTCGTGTCATAGTGGAGCCATGGTTCCATGAGGTTCCATAACCTTTCTCTGGTCCCTTGGGTTCCATGAGGCTCCTCTGTGTCACACTGGCCCCTTGGATCAATGGGGCTACCTAACCTCACTATGGTCTCCTGTGTTCCAGCAGGCCCCGCTGTGAGACATTCTGAGTCACCCCTGTCCCCCACAGGTGCCCCCACAGGCTCAGGTGGGGGCAGGGCACCACGGGCATTGTGGGACGGCCAGAGTGATCCCAGGGGCCCGTGCACCCAGGTACCCGCCTGCCCACAGACCCTCCTGTGCCCCCCACCCCACAACCCACGTGGGCTATTCCAAGGTACCCCCCACTCTGACACACCTCCCACCCTGTCCAGGGGTCCCTGACACCTGCAGCCATGTGTGAGGGGGAGCAGAGGCACATGGAGCTGGGGACAGGGCCGCCGTGGCACAGGGACATCGCTCACCCCGTTCCCCACCTCTGTGTGTCCTCTGAGCCCCTGGGGATCTCCAGTCCATGGACCTCCTCAACCTCCTGGGGTCCACAACCATCCCTAGAAGTCCCTGTCCCGCTGGAGGTCCCCAGCCCCTGCAGGTCCCCACCCATACCAGCACCAGTCGTGTGGGTTCCATTCCAAGAGCTCCAGGGTGACATCTCCTGACACCCTGAGAGCCCTGCCCAAGGATAGGATGTTTCCAACGTCCACTGTGCACGGCGCTTTCTGTTGGTTCACGGTGATCTGCAGGGACATGGGGATGGCAGGGACATCGGGGACAGTGGGGTGACTGATGCCCCTGGGAGCACGGCTGTGCCTGCCATGGGGAGCTGAGCTTCCACTGCTTGGGGTCTCACCTTGTACTGGCCCTCGTGGGGCTCAGTCAAAATGTGGAACTCTCTCTCCTTCCATCGGAAGTGACAGTCCCCAGTCTTCTCCTCTTGTCCCCAGGGCCGTGCAAGTGGCATCCAGCCCCTCGGTGACACGAAATGACAGCTGGAGGAGTTGTTGTGACACACGGCACAGCAGAGACACCCAGAACCTGCAGCAACAGCACCAATGGGTGGGGGGTTCCTGCACCCCCACAGGCCACGGAGGGGCCCCCAATGCACCCCCACACCACAGGGCTCGGGGAACCTCGGACACATCCCCCCAGCCTGGGCACAGCCCAGCCCAGCCCCGCTCCTCCCACCCACTGAGTCCTGTCCCCGTCTGGGACCCGCACAGTGCCTAGTTTGGGGACACCCCCATGGTCTTCCTGCCCCTGTCCCCAATGAATCTTTGCCCATTCCCCAGAGGCCCTGAGCACCTTTGGGGTGATGGCTGGGGAAGGGGGGAGGGATGACACCGGGGGGCACCCACCTCCTGTCCCAAAGGAGGAGCTGTCCCCAGGTGATAAATGATGGCCATGGAGACAGACTCCCAAAAATGTAGGCAAGCACAGGAACAGTTTGGATGGGCAAAGAGACAGGGTGGAAACGGTGGCTCTGGAGGACACACTGGGCCGAGAGGTCACTGCTGACCCCCCCACGCATTCCCCTAGCCAGGTACCGCTCTCCCAACCCCCTATAATCCCTCAGCCCAGGACACCAACCCCCATCAATGGAGCTCCCCCTCAGTGCCATGAAGACTCTCAAGGCCACCCCCAGCCCCACAGGGTACCCCTTGTCCCCATCAGATCCGACACCACCTCCAAAGTGAGCGCTCCCGGGCACAGCCAGGGCCGTGCCACCCTGCAGATCCCTGCAAACCACAGTGGCGGCTTCGAGGTCACAACCCGAGTCTCAGACAGTTTCCCACTCTTTATGTCTGGAGCTGACCAAGAAATGCCCCATGGTGGGGTGTCCTTTTCCTGCAGTCACCGCAATGACCAACGGCAAACTGAGCCCTCGCTGAGGCTTTCCCCAGGAGAAGCCGCGTTTGTTCCCCCACAGGGCAGCCTGTTCTTTTGGGGGGCAGTGGGCACAGGGGCAACAGCCTGACGCCAAACAGACTTCAGTGTCACGAAGGCAGAGGAGAGGGGGTCCCTGGGAGGCCAAGGCAGGCAGATCTGATTGTCCTGGCATGTTTCATCTGGGAACAGTCCTTGGATACACAGAAATTTGGAAGAGGAATCTCAGTTTTGGCCATGGCCCCTGGAGGAGAAGGACGGATCTGTTCCATAGGAAGGAAAGCACAGAGCCCCAGAGCTCCAGGGGCAGATGAGAAGTGACTTTCAACATTCCAAGATCAGCTGGAGCTGTCAGGAGGCCACCAGGAGGCCAAGCCAGCCAGAGCTGTTCCATGTTCCCTTGGTTCCACGGGGCCCCTCAGTGTCACAAAGGTGTCCTTGGTTCCACGGGGCCCCTCAGTGTCACAAAGGTGTCCTTGGTTCCATGGAGCCCCTCAGTGTCACAAAGGTGTCCTTGGTTCCACGGGGCCCAGCAGTGTCACAAAGGTGTCCTTGGCTCCACGGGGCCCCTCAGTGTCACAAAGGTGTCCTTGGCTCCACGGGGCCCAGCAGTGTCACAAAGGTGTCCTTGGCTCCACGGGGCCCAGCAGTGTCACAATGGACTCTGCGACTCCATGGGGACCTGCAGGAGCACAATGGTCTCCTTGGATCCATGGGGCCACTCAGAAGCACACCGGCCCCTTGCTTCCATGGGGCTCAGCAGTGCCCCGATGATCCCCTTGGATCCAATTCTAAAATTACAGGGCACCCAAGCAAAAATGCAGGAAAAGGACGAACAGCTCCTTACTATAAAATACAGAGAGAGCAGAACAGAACAAACACCACCACGGGAACAGTAGTTTCCCACCCGCTAAGCACAAACCATCATGGGATACTGCATCCCTGACTCAGCCCCAAGACAGGTTTGAGGAATGAGCCTTGTGGCAGCCCACCCGGCACAGAGGATTTTCCATCTGGCAACACGGGGGATGCTCTGGGGGCTGCTGAGAGACTGAAATGTTGTGGTTCACGGCTGAAACGTTGTCAGGAAGGGCTTTTTGCCCATTGCCCTAATGTAGTGGTTTGGTCCAAAATACTCATTACTGTTTATCTGCTGAGAGATAAGAATTAGGAGAAATGCAAAGCAGGCACCAAACTTGAAAGAATATAAAGAAGTTTATGAACAGACCTAAAAGAGGCGAAAAAAAAAAAAATTATACCATACCTTTAGAACTCTCCTCCTCTGCCCACCTTCCTCCCTTCTCCCACTGACAATGTAAAAAGACAACCCTTAAGATGTTCAGTCTGTTTACCACTTCCATAATAACCTTGGTCAGGCCATTTAGAAAGAGAAGTCTCTTCTTGCTTGTGCCATGAAAACAGTATCACAACGAGACAGCCGCCCACTTGCAAATATTGTTCAGTCCATTTAGGAAGAGGAGTCTCTCTTCCTGCATGTGAGTCCCTTCCCCCGACTTGCAGCTTTTCCCACAACTGCTTTCAAGGGTCCACTCTTGAAGTTTTTTGGGGTACAATTTTAAGGTTGAGCCGTTCAGAAATAAAAAACAGAGGCCCTTCTCCCTCCCTGGGAGCAAAGGGTCTTCCTCATCTTCATCGTTAAGACTATCTCTGGGAGCATCTCTAGGGACTGAGGTTTTCTCCTTTCCCATTTGGAGCAAAAGTCATCTGGTCCATCTCTCCCTGTCCAAACTTCTCATGAAATTACAGCTGCATCAGCATCTGCCTATCTCAGCGCAGGTGCTTTCGCTTACAAGTTCAGCACTCCACCCCCCATATCTTTCTGAAATTACGACGGGATACTCTGATATATCAGAGCTTCACAACAGAATTTCAGCTTTAAACAGCTCCTCTCTCTCTTCCCTCAGGTTTTCAGCTCTTCATAGCAATAAAAAATCTCACCTCGGCCTTGCAGCTGGAATGTGGCTTATTGCTGTTGGTCACCTGACCTGTGCCGGACAGTGGTGCCGCTCTGCTGAAATCTTGGCCGCAGTGGAGGGGGGTGGTTCCAAGCCGCTCTGGCTGCCCACAGCCCTGCTGGGGGGGGTCATCCTGGAGCCGTGGCCCGGCCTGGCCTGGCCTAAGCAGGGCCTGGGCCTGGCCCACTGGGCCCCGCTCGGGCCCCGCAGCCACCTGCCCCAGAGCCAGAAATGAGAGAGAGCTTAGGGGGGAGTTTGTCTGTTCTTAAGTGTGGATCATAGAGGCGGTCACAACTTTAAGTGGCTTAAAGAATTGTCCATATTCAAACTGGCCAGCTGATAGGTTCTATCAGGTCCCAGAGGAAACTGTAAGCACCCCTTAGCAAGGACATCCCTTCCGGGACTATGCTTGCTAACCTATGACAATCCCTGACTCAGCCCCAAGACAGGTTTGAGGAATGAGCCTTGTGGCAGCCCACCCGGCACAGAGGATTTTCCATCTGGCAACACGGGGGATGCTCTGGGGGCTGCGGAGAGACTGAAATGTTGTGGTTCACGGCTGAAACTTTGTCAGGAAGGGCTTTTTGCCCATTATGGCAGAACTGTATAAAGGAGCTGTGACCACCCAAGCCCCTCCGTCCCTGAATGTGCCTCCTGAGGGGAACTTTGGGCTGCACCTTGAGCTAAGGGACCTTGAGATCAGGGAAAGGGGACTCTTACCCAGGGATCTCAGGTCTAGGGAGAAGGAAACAAGGCTGAGGGAGGAGAATGAATCCACCAGAAAGCCAAGGCCAGGGCTGTCCTGAAATTCAGCCCTGGCTGGGGGAGGCCCCAGCCCCCAGACCCATTTGCTGTGGTCAGGTTTGCACCCCCATCCCCCAACCAAGGGGGCTGGAGGAGAGTTTGGGGGTGTGGGGTAACCCCTGCCCAGGGGGAGTGAACACCACCCCCCTTACCCAGACTGGCTCCGGTGTGAAACCCCCACCCCAGGAAGGCCACACACACAGGGGACAGTGTCACACTCACCCCTCCCCAGGGGAGGTCTCTGTCCGTCCCTTGCTCTCCCCCCTTTTTCTCTTTCACAGGCTGGGGACCTTTGCCAAATATGTGAATCATTTTTCTCTATCCCTGTCACCTCTGTGACAGCTACACAGAGTTTATCCTTCCTTTAAATCATCTGTATTGGGCTGAAGTTTCACTTTTCTTTTACAGGAACCTGCCAGCAGCTGAGCTGCAGCTGTGTGGGAACCGCTGGACCTTTGAATTGCCACCATAACTGCTTGTGCTGTTGGTTCATTCATGCTTGGGGTTTGTTTGCGTTTTCATCACAAGTGACTTGTGGGAAGAGCAAACATTCCTCCAAGCATTTTGTGTAGAGTTAAGTTTGATTTCTGCCAAGTTTATTTTGTCCGGTGCTCAGGGGATGCTCCAGGGGTCTCTGTCTCTCTCACCCCAGGGCATTCCCAAGGAGTTGTCCCTGTCTCTCTCACTCCAGGGCATTCCCGAGGCAGTGTCCCTGTCCCTTTCACCCTTGGGGATGCTCGGGCATCTCCATCCCTCTCGTCCCAGGGAATGCTTTTATGGGACTGGGGAGCAGGAGCTCTGTGTCCCTCTCACTGCTGAGTGTGCTCAGGGGCTCTCCAACCTTCTCATACCTGGGGAGGCCGGGGGGGTCTCTGTCCCTCTCACCCCTGGGGTGACCCTGCCCAAGCACCATTGGGGTGAGAACGACAGAGACACCCCCAAAGCCCCACAAGCACCTCCCGAGAATCCCAAGGGGAGATGGACAGAGACCCTCACCGGGCACCGAGTGGGGTGAGAGGGACAGAGACCATCCCCACCCCCCAATCATTCCCAGACAAGAACGGCTTGGAGACCCCGCCAGGACTCCCCAGGTAGGAGAGGGACAGAGACAATCCCGGGCCGCGCATCCTCCTCTCCCACGGGATGGATTGGGGGGGATTGCTGTGCTCCTATCCCAAATGTGGGGCCAGGGTTATCTCTGTCCTCCTCCCACTTGGGAGGGCGAAAGCATCCTCATCCTCCTTTCCTTTGGGGGGACAGTGGCTGGACTCCATTCTCCTCACCTTTGCGGGGGAAAGGTGTGCTCTCGTCGCCCTGGGGGATTCTGCCTCCGCCTTACCTTTGGGGCGACCCTAGTGGTCCCTGTTCTTCTTGCCCCAGGGAGGCCTCCCTCCTCTTCCTCTTTAGGGGGGACCCTGGGGCGGGGGTCTCCATCCTCTTTACCTTAGGGGGGGCCAGGGGTGGTCTCCATCCTTGCCCAGGGGAAAGGCCACGGGCAGGTCTCTGTCATCTTCCCCTTTAGGGGGCCCAAGGGGGTCTACATCTTCCTCACCCTTGGGGGAACCATGAGGGGAACCGCAGTGGTGTCCATCCACTTCCACTATGGGTGGGCCAGGGGGTCTCTGTCCTTCTCCCCTTTGGGGAGAGCTGGGGTTGTCCTTTATCCTCCACCCGTATGTGGAGGTGCGTGGGGCTCTCTGTCTCCGTGCCCTCAGGGAGGGAGCTCTCCGTCCCTCTCGCTCTGCTCGCTGCGGCCACTGATGTCCGGCCCATGCACCCGTTACCAGTGACGGCGACACGGGGCGCAGCGGCGGCTTGGGGCACGAGGGAGCTGGGCTGGGGCTCCCCCTCCACATTGTGCTGCGATCGGGCCCAAGGGGGCGGGCGCCGCTCCCACCTCCCCCCAACCACCCACACACCCTCCAGCCTGAGCTGGTCGCGGGGTTCCCGCGTTTCGGGGCCACGGGCGCGGAGCTCCACTCGGCTCTGTCTTCTCCACTCGGCTCTCACCCCTGCACTCTGCCCACTCCACTGCACTCTGCCCACTCGGCTTGGCTCTCGCCCCTCTGCTCTGCTCACTCCGCTCCTCTCCCCTCTCTCTCCTCCGGTCAGCTTTCCCCGCTCCGCTCGGCTGCTCCACTCGGCTCTCATCCCTGCACTCTGTCCACTCCACACCACTCATCACGCTCCGCTCCTCTCTCCCCACTCCTCTGCGCCCCAGCAGCACCGGATCCCGCACTAAACAACGGGCCCCGATCGCCCCTTTATATGGGCATGGGAGCCCCGCCCCCTGTGGCAGCAGCCAATGGATGCCGAGGAACAAATAATGAGGGGCGGAGCAAAGAAGATGAGAAAGGAACGTGGTTGGCCGAGAGGGCGCAGGTTCTGAGAGGGATGGGGTGGGCGTGGCTTCAGGTAGGGGCGGGGCCAGGAATGGGGTGGGGGAGGGGTTGCACTGAAACCAGAATTTGGGCTGGATTAGGCTGAGAGGGGGCTGGGGGCAGGGCTGAGGGTGAGCTTAGAGCTGGGACTGGGGTCAGGGCTAAAGGTGTGTAGTGGTTTGGTCCAAAATACTCATTACTGTTTACCTTCTGTGAGATAAGAATTAGGAGAAATGCAAAGCAGGCACCAAACTTGAAAGAATATAAACAAGTTTATGAACAGACCTAAAAGAAGAAAAAAAATCATACCACACCTTCAGAATACTTCTCCTCCCCCACCGCCACCTTTCTCCCTTCTCCCACTGACAATGTAAAAAGACAACCCTTGAGATGTTCAGTCTGTTTACCACTTCCATAATAACCTTGTTCAGTCCATTTAGGAAGAGGAGTCTCTCTTGCCCATGCTATGAAAACATTATCACAACGAGACAGCCGCCCGGGTTGGTTCTCTGCTCTCATCATTGAGAGTCCCCTCCCACAACCTGCAGCTTTTCCCACAACTGCTTTTGAGGGTCCAATCTTGAGCTACTGGGGTGCAATTTTAAGGTTGAGCCATCCAGGAATAAAAGTTCTCTTCACCCATCTCTGGGAGCATTCCATCTCTAAGAACACAGGCCCTTCTCCTTCCCTGGGAGCAAAGGGTCTTCCTCATCTTCATCTCTAGGACTATCTCTGGGAGCATCTCTAGGAACTGAGGTCTTCTCCTTTTCCATTTGGAGCAAAAGTCCTCATCGCTTCCATCTCTCCCTATTCAAACTTCTCATGAAATTACAGCTGCTGCAGCATCTGCCTATCTCAGCGCAGGTGCTTTTGCTCTCAAGCACAAGTTGAATGCTCCACCCCCCATGCCTTCATGAAATTACAACGGGTACTCTGATACATCATAGCTTTCCAACAGAATTTCAGCTTTAAGCATCTCGTCTTTCTTTTCCCTCAGGTTTTCAGCCCTTCACAGCACTAAAAGGGTTAATGTCACCCAGGCGGCCTTGCAGCTGGAATGTCGCTTATCGCTGTTGCTCACATGATCTTTTGCCAGGCAGCAGGGCAGCTTCAGCTGAATCTTGGCCACACTGGAGAGGGGGAGCATGTCTGCACATAGCAGGGCTGTGTGCGTGTTTGTGGGGGGGGGGTGTTCCGCAGGTGGAACAGGGCCCATCGGCTCCAGCATGGCCGTGGCCCAGCCTGGCCTGCCGGGCCCTGCATGGGGCCTGCAGCCAGCTGTCCCAGTGCCAGAAACGAGAGAGAGCTCTGCCCGGGTTTTGTCTATTCTTACATGTGGATCACAAAGGCGGTCACAATTTTAAGTGGTTTAAAGAATTGTCCATACTCAAACTGGCCAGCTGATAGGTTCTGTCAGGTCACAGAGGAGCTGTAAGCACCCCTTTGCAAGAACATCACTTCCGAGACTATGCTTTGCTAACCCACGACAGGTGGGATTGGAGTGAGGGCTGAGACTGGGATTGGGGCTGGAACTGGGACTGGGATTGGGATTAGCTCTAATAATGGTATGGGATGTGGGCTGCCGCTGGGGCTGGGTTTGGATTTAGAGCTAAATGTGGGACTGGAGTGTGGGCCGGGGCTGGTGTTGAGGCTGGAGTTAGGGCTAAATTTGGCACTGGGGTTGGGGTTAGAGTTGGAACTGGGGCTGGGTTTGGAGTTTGGGCTGAACGTGGGATTTGGGAAAACGCTGGAGGCTGGGGCAGGGGCTGGAATTGCAGCCGGGATTGCAGCTCGGGCTAAACGTGGGATTTGGTTTGGGGCTGAGGGTTTAGGAAGGGGCTGGGATTGGGGCTGGGGTTGGAGTTAGGGCTGAGATTTGGATTAGAGCTGGGATTGGGGTTAAGGCTAAACGTGGGATTTGCTTTAGGGCTGGGGTTGGGATTGAGTCTGGGACTAGATGATTCTGGGAATGGGATGAGATTAAGCACGGGACGGTGAGTTTGTCTAAACGTGGAGTGAGATTGAGATCAGGATCAGGGTGAGGTTTGGGACTGAGCACACACAGAGCAGGACAGCTGAGGTGTCACTGCAGGATGTCCCTGGCACCATCCCAGCCCTCCTCAGGCACCTCCAAACATGGGGGGGCAGCTGGGTGGTCCAAGATCCAGGTGCTGCCACGCTGCCCCTCCATTCCACACGAGCATTGTGGGAAGGCAGCCCTGAATGTGACCCTTGGGGGTCTGGGATCAGCCTTCACATCCCTGTGGGAACAGCGACAGAGAGGACGAGAGACTTTCCCCCTCTTATTCCTGTGGAAGGGTGAACCCCAGCTGCCCTTTTCTTCTGCTGCCTCCTCATCTCCTCAGGTGAGGATGTCAAACTCCCCAGGAGCAGGAAGAAGCCCATTCCGGGTTTCCTTGTGTCTGCAGCCTGGAACATCCACTCAGAGCAGAGCACTTTATGAAAGCCCTGCAGAATGACAGCAGGAGGAGGTTTGTGAGAAAGGCAGGAAATGGTATTTTGATAGGAAATCAAAATTCCAAATTATTTCTTTCTGTCACATTCATTTTCAGTCAGTTCTGGTCTGGTTTCCAGAGTGCCACCTTCTCAGCTGGCTGTATTTGTGTCCTCCTTCCTCTTCTGCCTTTCTTTGCCTGCTCTGTTTGTCTCTCAGTGTCTCTCTGGACCCAGGACAGCTCCCACCAAAGGCCCTCCTCTGATTTTGTTCCCAATCCACCAGCTAAAACAACCATGGGTGAGGTGATGAAGGCTGGCAGTGAAATGTCACTGTAAGATCTTGCTGCACTTGGCTTCTGGCTCCTTCCTGAGAGCTTTGCCTTCAAGGGCAGGAACATCTTCTTCTTGCTGGGAACTGGAATTCCAGATCCCTGGAGGGTGTGCCGTGGATCCCAGAGGGGCATTGCCGAGGCTCGCAGGGTGCTGGTCCTGCCGTGCCTCCCACGGGAGCTGTGCAGGGCCAGGGGACAAGGTCCAGCAGCTGGGTGGGCTCCCAGAGCAGACAGCAAAGGCTGCTTTGCTGGACATTTCCCAGCACATTCCCAGCTGGAAGCAGAGGGAGGAAGGAAAGGGAAGCAAGTCCCTGCCAGAAGCCCAGAAGGACTGGGGTGGGAAGGGACCCTGCCCGTGGGTTACTGGGCTGAAAGCCAAGTGGAGCAAGACCTTACAATGCCATCTGCCTGCCAGCCTGTGCTGCTGACAGGAGCAGGGGGCCACTTTAGCCCTCTGTGGGTGGGACCAAACGGTGCATTCCACTCCCCTTATCTCATGTCTGATGAGCTGTTCATGATGGGTCGTTTGCAGGAGCTGCCCAGTGCACCCCCGACCCCTCAGGCTATGAGGAGCTGGGTGTTACATGAGATAAGGAAGGAGAGGCAAACCCTGGGAGGCAGGGCAGTGTTTCTTTTTCTGCACACCAATGACTCAGCTGTGATAACTCCCTCCGGGGTAGCAGCAGCACAGTCCCACCCAGCCTGAGGGCTCACCTCTGCTGATGGGCCATCATGGACTGAATGGCCCCAGCACAATGGGCAGCTGCAAGGACTGAGACCATCAAGGCTCCCAAAATATCCCATGACTCCCAGGATGACATCGTTCCATTGTGAAACTGCCCGCCCTGGGGGAGGGGCTGAGCATTCCCACCTGAACCTGAGCATATAAAATCTGAGTTTGGGGCCTTCTGGCAACACTTAACAGATCCAGGGCAGGAGCAGGACTCCAAGAGGACTGTGACCACCGCTGTTGACAAGACTGCTCCCATCACTTGGACAGGACTGTGTCCACCACTCTGACCAACAGGTTTTGTTTTCTTTCCTTTTGCTTTGCATGCAGCGGGACCAGGTGGTGCTCAGCACAGGAACTAACCACCACCGTTCTGCTCTTGTCCCAGGGTGCCTGGTTATACTCAGCCTTGGTGGGTTACAGCTGTATCATGGTATTTCTTGTCATCTCTTTGGTGAATTGTAACTCCCACCTTAATCTCTCTTGGGGCAGATCAGTGGGGTTCATTTCTCATGCCAGGTAAAACCAGCACGGTGTTTGAGAGGATTTTACAGTCATGATACAGCCGGTGACTTCTAGAGAAGGACTTGGGCAGGAGGAACCCCTAAGCCAACACACTCACACCTTGTTTTTTCCCTCCACACCAGGATTTCCCACTCCCAAACCTTGGCCAGATGGAGGAGGAGGCTGTGAGGAAGAGGAAGATGCCCCAGGACACCCAGGCAGGTGAGGAGGAAGTCCCTGCCCGTTTCCCCCTCTCTCCTGCTCCATCTCCCAGCCCAGCATCGCCCCCGGCTGCAGGACAACCCCGCTGCCGACGCTGTCCTGCCGGGCACGGACTGGGGGGATCTCCTTCCCCTTCCCTGTGGCACACAGGCAAATCCCATCCTCTCCTTATCCTTCCTCCCCCAGACAAGGAGCTGAGGACAGAGCCCAGGGAGGACAAATCCCCGCGGCAGAACCTGGTGGAAGAGGCCGTTTTGAGTAGCTCCACATCGCAGGAATCCAGCTGGGAGGAAAACCACCGGAGATCCCACAGGAGGAGGGGCTGCAAACGCAGCCCAGGGAGCTGTGAGGAGGAAAGACCCACCCTGTGCCGGGATGGCGGCCGGAGATCCAGCCAGAGCTCAAACCTGGTGGTCCACGAGCAGTGTCATGCTCTAGAGAAACGCTTCAAGTGCTTGGAATGTGGGAAGAGCTTCAGCCAGAGCACCAACCTGATCTACCACCGGATGATCCACACCGGGGAACGGCCCTATGTGTGTGGGGAATGTGGGAAGAGCTTCAGCACAAGCTCCAACCTGATCCGCCACCGCCAGGTCCACACAGGGGAGAGGCT
Source organism: Corvus hawaiiensis (assembly GCF_020740725.1). Classification (NCBI taxonomy): domain Eukaryota; kingdom Metazoa; phylum Chordata; class Aves; order Passeriformes; family Corvidae; genus Corvus; species Corvus hawaiiensis. The sequence continues at coordinate 556,299 of NC_063247.1, forward strand.
CTATGTGTGTGGGGAATGTGGGAAGAGCTTCAGTACGAGCGCCTACCTGATTCGCCACCAGATGATCCACACTAGGAAACGGCCCTATGAGTGTGGGGAGTGTGGGAAGAGGTTTCAGACCAGCTCCAGTCTCCTCCTGCACCAGCGGATTCACACAGATGAGAGGCCCTTCCGCTGCCCCGACTGCGGGAAGGGCTTCAGGTACAACTCCGACCTCACCAGGCACAAACGCATCCACACCGGGGAGAGGCCCTACGAGTGTCCTGAGTGTGGGAAGAGCTTCAGCCAGAGCAATCACCTTATCTGCCGCCCGAAGATCCACACCGGGGAGAGGCCCTACAAGTGTCCCGAGTGCGGGAAGAGCTTCTCCAGGAGCTCTCCCTTGACCAGACACCAAGAGAGCCACCAGTAAGGGAAGCCCTGCGGGTGCCCTGAGTGCAGGAAGAGCTCCAACTTCATCTCGCAGCAGAGGATCCATGTGGGGTGATGCACAGTGACCCCCGTTGGGCAGAGACCTGGTGACCCCTGTTCCAGATGATCCCCATGGTTGCGGGGAATGTTTGAGAGATTTATTTCACTTCTCATTCTCGTACTCTGATTTCATTGCTAATAAATGCAATCCCTGTCCCCAGACTGGGTCTGTGTTTCCGTGCTGGTGATCGGGGCAGGAGCTCTCCTGGTCCTTATCTCAGCTCCTGGGCCTTTCCTCAGCCAATCAAAGAAGTCACTAAACAATTTTTAGCCACTCTTGAGCTTTTCTCGCTGATGACTGCCCAGGTGCCAGGTGGATCTGCCACACCCAGAGCTCCCCACCTGGGGCCCCCCTCACCCCCAGTGCCCCCTGGGAGCAGAATTAAGGGAGAGGGGAGGTTTCAGCACCAGCCCAGTGCTGGGGATGGGGCAGCTGGGGCCATAGTGGTGGCACTGGTGGTGCTGGGAGCCCCCCTGGCCACAGGCATGGAGCTCTCAGGTGAGCTGATGGGGTGGGAAGAGGAGTCCGGGTATGGTGGGAAAGTTGGGGAGAGGATAGAATATGGGTGTGTGGGACCCATAAAATGAGTTGGAGGGGGAGTGGGACCCCCTAAAGCAAGAATGGGAAGGGGGATGAGAACTGGGGGATAATGGGAGAGGTGTGGGAAAGCTTAGAAATTGGGGATTGGGAAGGGTGGGATCTGAAAACTGAGTAGGAGGGGGCCGGGGATTGGGAGGATTGTGTGAAAAGGGTTGGGAAAGGGTCAAAAGGGGGGACTGGGACCCCCAAACTGATGGGGGCAGGGGCTGGCAGCTGGGGATTGATGGGAAAGGAAGGGAGAATGTAGAGGGATTCCTTGTGGAATATAGGATACCCCAGGAGGGCTTGGGCACCCCAGGGCGGTTGCAGAAGTACCCCTGACGGGGCCTCCGGCTGAAAACAGGCTTGCAAGGCACCTGCTCGCTGGCAGCCTTGAACAGCCTTGGGAAGGGGTATACAGTGGTCAGCTCCCCCGCTGCTTCGAGGCTTTCTCATGGGAAAGGGGCGTGAACTTTGGAGAAAGTATAACTTGGTGTAACCGGACAATAAAAGAGGAGCACAATGCTCAAATCGGATCGGTGTTCGTGTCATGACTCTTGCTGGATTCTCCTGCTCCCGGGACCGCCCCCCGCTACACATGGCGCCCGAGCGGCAGGGACCCGAGTGAGTTTTGCTTCAGGCAGGTTTGCTTCAATGCGGTAAGACTCCGAATTTCATCGTATCGGTGCGGCGGAGCCAGGGGAACCAGAGCGGGTGGCCCCAAAGCCGAGTAAATCCAGGGGCCCGATCTCAAAGCAGAATAGAAAGCCGGAGGATAAGTCCCAAAGCTGAGTAAAGCCGGGGGCTAAACCTCAAAGCCGAGTGGCCGGAGACCGTATTTTTGCGCGGTCGAGCGAATACCCGCAGCACAGAAGCTATGGACTATGAAGCAGGACCTCGACTCCTAGCTAATATTCTCTCTATGAGAGGCGAAATCATAAAAGACCAAGATCTGAATGCCCTCATTACGTGGGCCTGGGAACATGGATTATTGAGTTACACTTTGCTTTTGTTCTCAACCGAAGTGTGGGGGGAAGTTGGATATAAATTGTGGCTGTCCATGATTGAGGGAGGAAAGGAAGCTAAAGAAGCTAAAGCTCTCGGCTTAACCTGGAGGGCAGTAACTGGCACTCTCGCAGAGATGAAAACAGAGAGGACAGTGGCTGCGGCTGGCATAGCGGCTTTAGAGAGTAGCAGCTCCGGGAAAGAAACAGACGGGGGTCTTACGGAGCAGTGGCCAGAGACCAGAGCAGAGTCCAGGGTAGCACAGTTCTTCGGGCTGGCCGCGAGAAGACCGATTAAAGGCACAGCAGCACCCGTCCACTCACTGCGGGAGTTGCTGGACTCAGCAGGGCAGGATGGTATCCCTCCGACGGCTGAGAGAGAAATGGCTGCGAACGCGGAAACAGAGCCGCCCGACTCAGGGGGCGGGGCACAGGCGGGCCAAAGAGGAACAGGCGGTCCTGGTGTCCGGCCGAAAGCGGCAGAGCAGTCGTGTGGTCCTAACTCCTGGCCAAAAGCAGCAGAGCGCAACCCCCCTCTGCGAGACAGCGGAGCAACATCCGGCAGTGAAGCAGCTTCTGCGGTTTCGTCGCCTGCAGAGCCAGAGCCAGCCAGGGCTGCCGGGGGTCAGCCCCAAGAGGGGGAGAAGCACCAAGAAATGATGCAAGAAGTAATCAAAAAGCTTGCTGACTTATCTACACGGCAAGATGCGCTAGAGTCCAAAGCTTGTGATGTTACACCATCAGCACCATGGCGTCCCGTGGCCCCACCGGTCAAGTTAGCACCCAGAGCTCCTACGTTCCCGTCGGGAGAATCAGGCACAGTGCTTACAGCCCCTCCCTTCCCGCCAGAGGAGGTGCAGCCGTCGTTTCCATCAGCCCCAACAGGGAGGACTGACCCATTGCGACGGAGATGGAATGGAGTTATCCGTGATGCAATCATTGAGGGTGATTGGCAAGCAGTGAATGCCCTCGCTTGCCCTGTACACATACAAGGGGACACTGCAAAGTGGGAACCCCATGACTGGAAGATCTTGCAGCAAGCCAAGCAAATGGTCACCACGCATGGCTCACGGTCTGAAGCTACACGAAGCATTCTGTAGTTTATCTTTACAGCAGATGTCCTGTGTCCTAATGATTGCATCAGCATCGCACAGTTGTTATTAACCCCTTCTCAGTTCCTGCTCTGCAAGCGAACGTGGAAACAGCTAGCACAAGAAGAAGCTAGCAAACATCAAAGTGACACACAAGACCCACTGTATGCACTCCAAGCTGACATGCTAACTGGGAGCGGGGCTTATGGAGCCACGGTGACACAGCTGACCATGCCCGTAGTCATTCATCAGTTGTCACAGACTCTTGCCCATAAAGCCTTGTTGTCAGTACCTGAAAAGAAGAAGTCTCCCCCGTATGCAGGAGTCCGACAGGGGCTCTCAGAGCCATATGGTCAGTTCATTGACCATTTGTCAGCAGCCTTAAAGGATGCAACTGAGCTCTCTGAAGAGCTCCAAGAGCAAATGTTCCAAACACTTGCCTTTGAAAATGCTAATAGACAAACTAAGACAATTCTTGCCACGCTGCCCCAAGGAGCAGGTGTAGACGAGATGCTTGTACGTGCTGCCCGCTCAGAACATTCATCTCAAACAACTGCCTTTACTGCCACACTGCAGAATGTCCTGCGACAACAGGGACAAGTCATCGCCGCAGCACTGACCAGAGGGGTGCCCAGCAAGTGGTGCCGTGCTACAGGACCCCGAAGCGAGAAGGCGCAGTCAGCATCAGCTCCTGAGGAAAGTGATGCCACTACTTCAACAGCTGGAACTCTGGGACCTCCGTCCCAAAAAGCCTTGAGAGAGGCTGCAGACGTGGCAGAGTGAGGGAGCTGAGGACTCGCCAGATCCACCACTCTCCGTAGCAGGAGAAGTAGCGAGACCCTGGGCGAACGGAACAGCTGCCCTGGGTGGTTGCTAGTGACTTGTGGTGGGTGTTGGAGAACCCTCTCCAAAGGCCAAACTAAGAAGGAGAGTTGCATATATTTTTGGGTATAGCACCAAACACAGAGGTAGAGTGAGAAATTGTTTTTTGACTGTCTTGAGACAAGAGCATTGGCGGACATTTTCAATCAGCTGTCCACCCATTTAGATCGAGTGAAGGCAGTTCATTTGGCGAGCATCTATGTTTTTACCTGGTGCTTCAGCAGCCAAGGCTCATGCTATTTTGCATCAACTTGCATGCTGGGAGAGGGATAAGTTAAACATAACTTCACAGATGCTTGATGAGTTAAGCGTAGATGTTACTAGTGTTAGACATACAGTATTACAAAATCGAGCAGCCATTGATTTTCTACTACTAGCTCATGGCCACGGCTGCGAAGAGTTCCAGGGTATGTGCTGTATGAATCTTTCTGACCATTCTGTCCCAATTCACAAGCACCCCTCTGACCTCCAGAGGGGCCTACACATCCTTCAGGAGACAGACGACCCTATTGGAGATTGGCTTAAGGGTCTGGGTATCACCGGATAGCTGCGTACCTTGGTAGTAGAAGGCTGACAATTGCTATTTGTAGTTATTTTAGGTTTAATAATACTTGGGTGTATATTTTTTGCCTTAAAGTGAGGCTGCGAAAAATCATCGACCAGACCTGGGTTGCCCAAAAAGAAAATGGGGGTTGTGTAGAGGGATTCCTTGTGGAATATAGGATACCCCAGGAGGGCTTGGGCATCCCAGGGCTGTTGCACAAGTACCCCTGACGGGGCCTCAGGCTGAAAACAGGCTTGCAAGGCACCTACTAGCTGGCAGCCTTGAACAGCCTTGGGAAGGGGTATACAGTGGTCAGCTCCCCCGCTGCTTAGAGGCTGTCTTGTGGGAATAGGGCGTGAATCTTTGCAAAGTATAACTTGGTGTAAGTAAACAATAAACTGGAGCATGATGCTCAAATCGTACCAGTGTTCGTGTCATGACTCTGGCTGGATTCCCCTGCTCCTGGGACACCCCCCTGCTACAGCCATCCACCATCACCATGGCTCCACGGGTTCCTTTCCATGCCCCCAGCCCTGGCCACAGGACCTTGGGCTGGTGGCCACGGCAGCCGACTGTGCCACAGGGCTCCGTGCCCATGTCCATGGCAGCAGTGCCCAGCCACGGGCCCTGAGTGCAGGTGACCGTGCCAATGCCCATGGCAGCGGGGCCAAGCGTTGGTGTCCGTGGCACCAAAGTGAGGAACGGGTCCCTGTGGCCGCTGCCGTGGCACCTGAGGGCATCAGCGAGTGTCACTGCAATTGTAGCTGGCACCAGCCCGGCACCACTCTGTCCTGAGGGCTGCCATGGCAGCCGAGGGCAGCCACAGCTCTGCGGGCAAGTGGCTGCGGAGCCTGACTGCAGCAATGGGTCCTGGGGGGGTTTCCAAGGGAGCTGGAACTGCTGAGGGTTGCCATGGCATCCAACCCCTGCGGTGGGGGTCAGTGTCCATGGCCACAGCATCGGTCAGTGTCCATGACCACAGTCCCTTGCAATGGCCCAGTGCAGCTTGGGATGATAATCCACCCGCACAGCTGGCCCAGGGCACGCCTGGAGTGGTCTTGGTGGCACCTTGGGCTTGGCACACTTTGAGGAGGGTGCCTGTTTTCAGTGGGGAAACTTAGGAATTTTAGATTCTTTAAAAAAAATGAAAGAAACCCCTGCTTGGCTGAGTGCAGCCAGTTCTCCAAGCAAAGCAGGTGCCAGGTGAGTGAGGAGAGACAGGATGGGGCTGGGGATGTGGAGCAGCGTTGTCCACACTGGGCCAGACCTCAAGGCACAGCTTCTGTGACCAGGCCAGACCTCCTGAGGAGAGACCCTGCATCAGTATCAGTCACAGAATGCTGCAATCACCTCTTCTCTAAAGAGAACAGCAATGAAATACACCCCTTAAAATAAGAATATGTCTTTATTTGAAACTCTTTGAAATATTTCTCCACAACTGCAGTAGGAAACTTTCCTAATGAACTGCATTCGAGCAGAGGGAAATCAAGGCTGAGCCGTGGTTTGTCAGGACTTGCTTGATCCTAATGAGCCCCGTGGTGCATTTGATGCTGAGCCCTGGAACCTCAGGGCCTTAAAGGAGATTGCACAAACCTTCCCAGGAGTCAAAGGGAGAGAAAACACCCAAAGTGTCTTGAGGCATTAATGGGTCCCGCTGAGGTCCATGACCAATACAGGCTCTTCATGGACACCTTGGAGGAGAGAATTGGAGGCCAGGATTGCACAAAAACCTCTCAGAGACTCAGTGTGGGAAGGAAAATCCAAAGCACCTTAAAATCCTTCAGTATCTCAGAGTATTAATGAGCCCCACTGAGTGTCAAAACAAAGCTCTCAAGGGACTCGTTAAAGCAGATAATTGGAGGCCTTGATTGCACAAACCTCTCATAGTGTTGGTAACAAAAGGGGAACACCAAGTACTTAAAAAACAGAAGTACCTTGAAGCTGTAATGAGCCCCACTGAGTGTTGTTACTGACAAAGGCTCTCCAGGGACTAATTAAAGCAGATAATTGGAGGCCAGGATTGCACAAGGCTCTCAGACACTCCCAGGCAAAAGCCAAAGCCAAAGTCCTTTGGAAAACCTGCAATCCCTGGGAGCATTCAGGAGCCCCCAGGGCCATTCCTGACCAAGGCTCCCCAGGGACTCCTTCCAGCAGATCCCCGAGGCCACTGGGATGTGGGGGGGATGCTGAGGGCAGGACAAGGGGCTGACAGTGCCCAGCCGTGCTGGGGCTGTGCCAGGAAGCCCCGGTGCGGTGCCTCAGGACAAGGTGTCTCCTCCCAGCCCTTGGTGGCCCAGACGCTGCTGTGCCCCAGGGCACCAACACCTGGCTTCTCTTTGTCCCCACCTGTCATTCCTGCCTCCAGTTCTCTGCTCTGACTGCAGCCTGGGGACACTTTCTCAGTCGTGTCCCTCACTGGGACCCATTAACGGTGTAAGGATCTTTGGAGTTTGAATCTGACTCAGAATTCTTGAGAGGTTTCTACCAGTCCCTGTCAGGGACTGATGTTCAGGGCCTCAGCACCAAGCCCCGAGAGGATCATTCCAGTCCTTGTGCTGTGTCTGTGCTGCTGTGGGGCTGTGGGCAAAGCAGTCCATGGGAAAGGACTGATGAAAGGAAATGAGCTGAGCCTCCCTCCCTGAGATACCATCGTGGGTACACCCAGAGCTCCCCTCACGGTGTCCTTCCAAGCTCTGAGATGCCCTCTTGGGTGCAAATCTGTGCCAGAGCCTCTCCGAGTCCCCTGAATGTCCCCCGGGGAAGTGCAGAGATGCCACAGCTGAGGAAATGCTGCTGGGTTGCCAAGGGCAGCATGAGTGTCCCTGGCAGAAGGGGGGTGCTGAGCCCTTGCTCAGAGACCTTTAGAGAGGGTGAGACATTCAGGGATGCCTCTGCTCTGGGCAAGCTCTGGTTTATCCCAGGGTGAGCCGGGAGTGTGAATGTGCTCTGCCTGCAGCCAAAGGGGCAAGCCCAGGGCAGTTGGGGACAAGCCCATGCAGCCCCTCAGCTTGCCCTGAGCCACAGGGAATCCTTTGCCTCTCACCTCTCTCAGTGGCAAACGTGGAGTGCAGCAGAAATGCTGGGGATTTCTGACCCCAGAGAATCAGGAATGATGTGTGGGTAGGAAAACATTTCCAAAAACTCACTCCTGCCATCCCTGTCCTGTGGAACGGAGAGTAAAACTGCTACCAAGCCTTTCTAGGAGGGATTGCACTGACAAATTCTGACTCTCCAGCCTTGTCCCTCTGCCACACGGCCACAAACCCAGGGCAGCGGGGCAGGGATGGCTCCTCGAGAGCCCCCACGCTCAGGCCTGGCTGCTCCTGGCACACTCAGACAGCACAAGGGGAGCTCAGGCAGGGAACTGGGTGAAGGTTTTCTCAGAGCAGGAACAAGGGTGGGGCAGTCCCAGCGGGACAGTGTGCAGGGAATGGCACAGGTTTGGCTCCAAGCAGCCTGTCCTGACTTGTCACTGGCCTTTCTCCATGAACAGGTGCCCATGGCCAGACACAGCAATGTCCAACAGCAGCTCCATCAGCCCCTTCCTCCTGCTGCCATTGGCAGACACGCGGCAGCTGCAGCTCCTGCACTTCTGCCTCTTCCTGGGCATCTCCCTGGCTGCCCTCCTGGGCAACGGCCTCATCATCAGCGCCGGAGCCTGCGGCCAGCACCTGCACAGCCCCATGTTCTTCTTCCTGCTCAGCCTGGCCCTCACCGACCTGGGCTCCAGCTGCACCACTGTCCCCAAGGCCATGCACAATTCCCTCTGGGGCACCAGGCACATCTCCTACACAGCATGTGCTGCTCAGGTGTTTCTGATTGTCTTCTTTCTTGGAACAGAGGATTTCCTCCTCACCATCATGTGCTACGACCGCTGTGTGTCCATCTGCAAAGCCTTGCACTACGGGACCCTCCTGGGCAGCAGAGCTTGTGCCCACATGGCAGCAGCTGCCTGGGCCAGTGCCTTTCTCACTGCTCTGCTGCACACGGCCAATACATTTTCCCTGCCCCTGTGCCAGGGCAATGCCCTGGGCCAGTTCTTCTGTGAAATCCCACACATCCTCAGGCTCTCCTGCTCAGACACATACCTGAGGGAATTTGGGCTTCTTGCTTTTAGTACTTTTCCTTTTTTGGGTTGTTTTGTGTTCATGCTTTTCTCCTATGTGCAGATCTCCAGGGCCGTGCTGAGGATCCCCTCTGAGCAGGGCCGGCACAAAGCCTTTTCCACGTGCCTCCCTCACCTGGCCGTGCTCTCTCTGTTTATCAGCACGGGCACATTTGCTCACCTAAAGCCAGCCTCCACCTCGTCCCCATCCCTGGATGTGGTGGTGTCAGTTCTGTTCTCGGTGGTGCCTCCAGCCCTGAAGCCCCTCATCTACAGCCTGAGGAACCAGGAGCTCAAGGATGCCCTGAGGAAAATGATGACTGTATCTTTTCAGAAGGAATAAACTCTCTCTTTTCTGCTCCAGAACCTTCAGAATGTAACTCTTTACAATCTCAGCTTTTCTTTTCCTATTTGTCCATTTTATCATTGGTGCCTTCTTTTCTTCTTTTTCTACTGTTATGCTATTTTTTATAAAATCCTGTAGTACTGCTCTTAGCATTTCTACATGAACATCTGCCTTTCTTTGGAAACACAAAGACTTTCAGGAGGCTTCTTCCCTGTGCATTTGAATAAAAATGAGGGTCTGCCCTGACTTGTGTGTCCAAGGTTTGTTCCTCAGCCCTTCTCTGGCTCTGCAGGGGCAGTGCCTGTGGGCACAGCTGGAGGGAAGAGACTCCCAGCACAGCAGCACAGCCAGGGACAATGGCCCAGCCTCTTCCCACCTCTGCTCTTCCCAGCCCATGGAACCCAGTGTCCATTGTGACACAGCGGGGCCTCATGGAACCCAGAACATCTTTGTGATGCAATGGAATCTCATGGATCCAAGGGCCAATTGTTCTAGAGAGGGGCCTCATGGAACACCAGGGCCACAAAAACATTGCCAGGCCTAGTAGAAAGAAGGCGCCATTGTGGCACAGGAAGGCCTCATGGGACCTAGGAGAGCACAGTGTCACAATGGAGTCTCATGGTCAATTGTGACACGGCAGGGTCTCATGGAACCCAGGCACCACTGGGACATTGCCAAGGCTGGTGCAATCAAGGGTCCACTGTGAGACAGAAAGGCCCCGTGGCACCCAGGAGACCAGTGTGGGGCAAAGGGTTCTCATGGAACCAAGGCGCCATTGGGACAAAGCGTGGCCTGAGGGACAGCCAGTGCCACTGGGACATCTCCAGCCTTCGAGGAAGCAAGTGTCCATTGTGACACAGCACAGCCTAATGAATCACAGGAGAGCACAGTGACGCCATGGAATCTTGGGGAGCCAAGTGTCCATTGTAAAGACAGCGGGGCCTCAATGAATCCAGGAGACCATTGTGACACAATAGAACCTCCGGGAACCAAGTCTCAGTTGTTCCAAAGAGGGGCTGCATGGAAACCAGGAGACCATTGGAACACCGTGGAAACTGATGGAAGCAAATGTCCACTGTTTGATGTTGTGGCCTCACAGAGCACTATAAGCCATTGACGCACAATAGAAAAACATGGAACAAAGGCTCCCTAGTGACAGAGGAGGGCCTCATGGAACCAAGGAGAACTCTGTGATGCAATGGAATCTCAAGGAACCTAGGGTCAATTGTCAACACATCAGCCTCTCCTGAAACTAAGGAGAACATTGTGATGCAGTGAAATCTCATGGAACCAAGTTTCAATTGTGAACACAGCAGGGCCTCATGGAAGCCAGGTGCAACTGGGACGGTGGCATGGCTCGTGGAAGCAAGGGGCCATTGTGACACAGTGGGGCCTCTTGGAACCCAGGAAACCATTGGGGTCAAGGGAATCTCATGGAACCAAGGCTCTTATTAACATCAAACAAACAGGGTAGAACAGGGGGGAAAAACCCCGAAATACAACAAATTCCTGGAGAAGCAACAGACACACAGGCTCGGACCAGCTGGGGCCACCCCGCGGGCCCACCGGGACCAACTCGCAGGCTCCCTGGACCGGAGGGAAGGGAAGGGAGGCAGTGAGGCAAGGGGGAGGGAAGGGAAAAAGAACAAGAAAAACCAACAGAACCATTTTCCAGCTAGCTGGAACACCAAAAAACGTAAGGAGCCACACAACGCTCCCGGCGCACTCCATCCCAGGCCCTGCTGAGACCCTGGAGCACCTGAGCCGTTGGGCTCTAGCTATTGAACCGACCCGCACCCAGGTCCTGTGGATCCGGCCCCACCCCTGGGTCCATCCTAAAGACACAGCGTCCTTGGGCATTGAGCGGAGGGTTAAGGAATAAAGCAGCCTCATAACATCACCCCAGGACAGTGTTCCAGTAGCGGGCCTGTTTCTCCCCATACAGTGTGTCCCCCACGCAGTGCCCCACCTTGCTGTCCAAGTGCAGGAGCTGCTCCAGGCTGTAGCTGAACCTCACCACCAACCTCACCTGTTTGGTACCATTAATGAAGCGACACTCGGACTTTACCATGTGCTGGAAGAGCCCTGTGTAAGCAGGTCAGGGGGTGCTCCCCCAGCAGCCCCCAGCACCCTACAGCAAGCCAAGAGCTCAGGGAGCCACCCTGGATTCCCACTCCACAGCCCCTTGCTCCACAGCCACCACGGGACATTCTTCCCAAAGTCCCACCCTCATTTCCAACCTTTTTCCGTTTTCTCTCCTCCTTTCCCATCAATCCCCAGCTGCCAGCCCCTGCCCCCATCAATTTGGGGGTCCCAGTACCCCCTTTTGCCTATTTCCTAGCCCTTTTCACACAATCCTCCCAATCCCTGGTTCCCCCCTGCTCAGTTTTGAGATCCTACCCTTCCCAATCCCCAATTTCTAAGCTTTACCATGCCTCTCCCATCATTCCCCAGTCCTCAGCCCCCTTCCCATTCTTGCTTTAGGGGGTCCCACTCCCCCTCCAACTCATTTTATGGGTCCCACACACCCATTTTCCCTCCTCTCCCCAACTTTCCCACAATACCTGGTGTTGGGGTTTTAGTTTAGTCTTAGGTTTTCCTGTTAAAGGAATTTTCTCCCATATGCATGTTGCTAGGGGACAAATAGCTGTACTTAAGAAAGACAAAAAAGGGAGTGGGGCGGGCCTGGCTACTCTTTTGTCTACACCTGGGTGTGGGGGCAGTTCGCTCTGAGCGTCCGGAGAGAGAAGCTGCAGAGAAAGGAGCTGCTGCTTCTTTCTTTTTGGCCGTTCTTTCTTCCTGCTGGAAGCAACGCCGGGACCCCAAAAGCCGTTTTCCCTGCCCTGCTGGAGACTGAGCTGTGGCTGCCCTGCTCCGCTGCTGCTTCGAGCTTTCGCTACGCTGTAGCCCTGCTCGCCCTGCCTGCCTGGGCCTCCGTGGTTTTTTTTTTCCCATCTGGATACATCTCGTCTGCCACCCGGGATTTGCGTTCGTCCCTGCCATTCCAGCCTGCTGTTCCTGAGAGCCCGGGATCAACTGCCCAGGGGTTTGTGAAGCCTTTGTTCCATCCCTTCCCGGGATCCCAGGGCACCGGTGCCGCGTGTTTCCCGAGCTCGCTCCGGAGCGCCCCCTGCAGCCGCGGGGGAACCATCGCACCTGCCCTGCTCACCGGGAGCCGCCAGCGCCCCTGCCGGCTGCGAGCGGAACTGCACCCGAGGGGAAAGGGCCCGACAGCCGAGAAGGCTGGCACTGGGTTTGTGATTGCTGTTACTGCCAGAGTTGTTGTTGTTTTGTTTGACTGGTTATATACATATATATATATATATATATAGTAAAGAACTGTTATTCCTATTTCCCACATCTTTGCCTAAAGGCCCTTGATTTCAAAATATAATAACTTGGAGGGAAAAGGGGTTATATCTGCCACTTCAAGGGGGGCCTCTGCCTTCCTTAGCAGACACCTGTCTTTCAAAACCGAGACACCTGGACTCCTCTTCCCACCCCCTCGGCTCACCTGAGAGCTCCATGCCTGTGGCCAGGGGGGCTCCCAGCACCACCAGTGCCACCAGTATGGCCCCAGCTGCCCCATCCCCAGCTCTGGGCACGTGCTGAAACCTCCCCTCTCCCTTAATTCTGCTCCCGGGGGGCACTGGGGGTGAGGGGAGGGCCCCAGGTGGGGAGCTCTGGGTGTGGCAGATCTGCCTGGCACCTGGGCAGTCATCAGCGAGAAAAGCTCAGAGTGGCTAAAAATTGTTTAGTGACTTCTTTGATTGGCTGAGGAAAGGCCCAGGAGCTGAGATAAGGACCAGGAGAGCTCCTGCCCCGATCACCAGCATGGAAACACAGACCCAGTCTGGGGACAGGGATTGCATTTATTAGCAATGAAATCAGAGCACGAGAATGAGAAGTGAAATAAATCTCTCAAACATTCCCCCCAACCATGGGGATCATCTGGAACAGGGGTCACCAGGTCTCTGCCCAACGGGGGTCACTGTGCATCACCCCACATGGATCCTGTGCTGTGAGATTAAGTTGGAGCAGTGCATGAAGCTCTTCCCGCACTCGGGGCACTTGCAGGGCTTCCCTTACAGGTGGCTCTGTTGGTGTCTGGTCAAGTGAGAGCTCCTCGAGAAGCTCTTCCTGCACTCGGGACACTCATAGGGCCTCTCCCCAGTGTGGATTCTCTGGTGGCAGATAAGGTTATATCTCTGGCTGAAGCTCTTCCCACACTCAGGACACTCGTAGGGCCTCTCCCCGGTGTGGATTCTCTGGTGGCAGATAAGGTTATATCTCTGGCTGAAGCTCTTCCCACACTCAGGACACTCGTAGGGCCTCTCCCCAGTGTGGATTTGTTTGTGGTTGGTGAGGTCGGAGTTGTACCTGAAGCACTTCCCGCAGTCGGGGCAGCGGAAGGGCCTCTCATCTGTGTGAATCTGCTGGTGCAGGAGGAGACTGGAGCTGGTCTGAAACCTCTTCCCACATTCCCACACTTGTAGGGACGTTTCCTAGCATGGATCATCTGGTGGCGAATCAGGTGGGAGCTCTGGCTGAAGCTCTTCCCGCATTCCCCACACACATAGGGCCGTTCCCCGGTGTGGACCTGGCGGTGGCGGATCAGGTTGGAACTCGTGCTGAAGCTCTTCCCACATTCCCCACACACATAGGGCCATTCCCCGGTGTGGACCTGGCGGTGGCGGATCAGGTTGGAACTCGTGCTGAAGCTCTTCCCACATTCCCCACACACATAGGGCCGTTCCCCGGTGTGGATCATCCGGTGGTGGATCAGGTTGGTGCTCTGGCTGAAGCTCTTCCCACATTCCAAGCACTTGAAGCGTTTCTCCCTAGCATGACGCTGCTCGTCGACCACCAGGTTTGAGCTCTGGCTGGATCTCCGGCCGCCATCCCGGCACAGGGTGGGTCTTTCCTCCTCACAGCTCCCTGGGCTGCGTTTGCAGCCCCTCCTCCTGTGGGATCTCTGGGGCTTTTCCTACACTGTGGAGCTGCTCAAAACGGCCTCTTCCACCAGGTTCTGCCGCAGGGATTTGTCCTCCCTGGGCTCTGTCCTCAGCTCCTTGTCTGGGGGAGGAAGGACAAGGAGAGGATGGCATTTGCCTGCGTGCCACAGGGAAGGGGAAGGAGATCCCCCCAGTCCATCCCTGGCAGGATGGCGTCAGCAGCGGGGTTGTCTTGCAGCCGGGGGCGATGCTGGGCTGGGAGATGGAGCAGGACAGAGGGGGAAACGGGCAGGGACTTCCACCTCACCTGCCTGGGTGTTCCGGGGCATCTTCCTCTTCCTCACAGCGTCCTCCTCCATCTGGACAAAGGTTTGGGAGTGGGAAATCCTGGTGTGGAGGGAAAAACAAGGTGTGAGTTTGTTGGCTTAGGGGTTCCTCCTGCCCAAGTCCTTCTCTAGAAGTCACCGGCTGTATCATGACTGTAAAATCCTCTCAAACACCGTGCTGGTTTTAACTGGCATGAGAAATGAACCCCACTGATCTGCCCCAAGAGAGATTAAGGTGGGAGTTACAATTCACCAAAGACATGACAAGAAATACCACGATACAGCTGTAACCCACAAAGGCTGAGTATAACCAGGCACCCTGGGACAAGAGCAGAACGGTGCTGGTTAGTTCCTGTGCAGAGCACCACCTGGTCCCGCTGCATGCAAAGCAAAAGGAAAGAAAACAAAACCTGTTGGGCAGAGTGGTGGACACAGTCCTGTCCAAGTGATGGGAGCAGTCTTGTCAACAGCAGTGGTCACAGTCCTCTTGGAGTCCTGCTCCTGCCCTGGATCTCTTGAGTGTTGCCAGAAGGCCCCAAACCCAGATTTTATATGCTCAGGTTCAGGTGGGAATGCTCAGCCTCTCCCCCAGGGCGGGCAGTTTCACAATGGAATGATGTCATCCTGTGAGTCATGGGATATTTTGGGAGCCTTGATGGTCTCAGTCCTTGCAGCTGCCCATTGTGCTGGGGCCATTCAGTCCATGATGGCCCATCAGCAGAGGTGAGCCCTCAGGCTGGGTGGGACTGTGCTGCTGCTACCCCGGAGGGAGTTATCACAGCTGAGTCATTGGTGTGCAGAAAAAGAAACACTGCCCTGCCTCCCAGGGTTTGCCTCTCCTTCCTTATCTCATTTAACACCCAGCTCCTCATAGCCTGAGGGGTCAGGGGTGCACTGGGCAGCTCCTGCAAACGACCCATCATGAACAGCTCATCAGACATGAGATAAGGGGAGTGGAATGCACAGTTTGGTCCCACCCACAGAGGGCTAAAGTGGCACCCTGCTCCTGTCAGCAGCACAGGCTGGCAGGCAGATGGCATTGTAAGGTCTTGCTCCACTTGGCTTTCAGCCCAGTAACCCACGGGCAGGGTCCCTTCCCACCCCAATCCTTCTGGGCTTCTGGCAGGGACTCGCTTCCCTTTCCTTCCTCCCTCTGCTTCCAGCTGGGAATGTGCTGGGAAATGTCCAGCAAAGCAGCCTTTGCTGTCTGCTCTGGGAGCCCACCCAGCTGCTGGACCTTGTCCCCTGGCCCTGCACAGCTCCCGTGGGAGGCACGGCAGGACCAGCACCCTGCGAGCCTCGGCAATGCCCCTCTGGGATCCACGGCACACCCTCCGGGGATCTGGAATTCCAGTTCCCAGCAAGAAGAAGATGTTCCTGCCCTTGAAGGCAAAGCTCTCAGGAAGGAGCCAGAAGCCAAGTGCAGCAAGATCTTACAGTGACATTTCACTGCCAGCCTTCATCACCTCACCCATGGTTGTTTTAGCTGGTGGATTGGGAACAAAATCAGAGGAGAGCCTTTGGTGGGAGCTGTCCTGGGTCCAGAGAGACACTGAGAGACAAACAGAGCAGGCAAAGAAAGGCAGAAGAGGAAGGAGGACACAAATACAGTCAGCTGAGAAGGTGGCACTCTGGAAACCAGACCAGAACTGACTGAAAATGAATGTGACAGAAAGAAATAATTTGGAATTTTGATTTCCTATCAAAATACCATTTCCTGCCTTTCTCACAAACCTCCTCCTGCTGTCATTCAGCAGGGCTTTCACAAAGTGCTCTGCTCTGAGTGGATGGTTTTTGGGGTTTGGGAGTTCCCCTTCTTTTTTTTTCCCTTGAGGAATTTTCACCATAAATGTTGCCGGGTGACAAATTGCTGGGTTCTTGAGAAAAACAAAAGACCTGGCCACAGCAGGAGGGGGCCATCTGGCCACTCTTTTTCGCTTGGGCTTTTGGGTAGCTGGTTCCCAGCATTTGGAGAGGGAGGCTGGAGGGAATTCGTCAGCACTGAAGACTTCTGCTTTTCCGGCTGCCTTCCTTCCTTCTACCAGAGAAACCCCAGGATTCCCAAGCCCGCCTTTCCCTGCCCTGCTGGGAGGTGGGCTTCAGCCGCCCTGCCCCCGCTGCTGCTTCGAGCCTTCACTACTCTGTTGCTCCGCTCGCCCTGCTTGCCCAGACCTCCGGGGGGTTCCACCACAGCTCCCGAGTTTGGATACATCTCATCTGCCACCCAGGATTTGTGCTTGTCCCTGCCATTCCAGCCTGCTCTTCCTGAGGGTCTGGCTGGACACTGGGATCGGCTGCCCAGGGGTTTGTGAAGCCTTTGTTCCATCCCTTCCCGGGATCCCAGGGCACCGGTGCCGCGTGTTTCCCGAGCTCGCTCCGGAGCGCCCCCTGCAGCCGCGGGGGAACCATCGCACCTGCCCTGCTCACCGGGAGCCGCCAGCGCCCCTGCCGGCTGCGAGCGGAACTGCACCCGAGGGGAAAGGGCCTGACAGCCGAGAAGGCTGGCACTGGGTTTGTGTTTGCTGTTACTGCCATAGTTATTGCTGTTTGTTTGCCTTGTTATACACATATAGATATATAATAGTAAAGAACTGCTATTCCTGTTCCTCATATCTTTGCCTGAAAACCCCTTAATTTTCAAAAATTAGGATAATTTGGAGGGAAGTGGGTTGCAAATTTTTTTTATTCCATTTCAAGGGAGACTCCTGCCTTCCTTGGCAGACCCCTGTCTTTCAAACCACGACACTGCGATCATAATGGGGAATGAGCTGGAACCATACTGAGGTGACTGGGAGCCACAGGGCCCATGCTGGAAGTGACCTGGGCCCCCTAGGGGGGGAACTGGCCCAGCCAGGGCTCAGGGTTGTTCTCCCCAAGGGCTGCCCCGGGCCCTGCTGCCACCCCTGGCCCCGCTGCCACCCCTGGCCCCATGGAGCCGAGGGACACGGAACAGCTGAGAGAACATGGAATGGCCGAGCGACATGGGACAGCCCGGGAACACGGCCTGGCCCAGGGACACTGTGCTCCAGCACTTTGGGCTGTTGTGCCTGGGGCGTTGCCCTTGGGCTCCCAGGACAGTCAGAGGGGGGAGAATCCCCTCCAGGAGCTGTTGTTCACTTTAAGCTTTGGTGCCAGACATTCCCGCGGAGCCACCTGCAGTGGCCGGAGCCCGGCCGGTGCCTGGTGCCACCAAAGCTGCTCTGTCAGTGCCCTCCTGCCCCGGGCAGGGCAGAGAACACCGAAGGAAAGGCCTGAGCTCGGCTCGGGGCAGGGAGAGGGCACTCCCCTGGCGCTGCCAGGGGCACCACAGACCCGGCCTGGGGAAAGGATTGGGATTTATGTCCCATTGAATTGCAGCAGGGATTTGATTGGACATAAATTCCAGTCATTTCCCCATGGAATTCCCATGGCAGTGGGCTGGGGGGGAGATCCGTCCATGGAAATCTCACCTGACTGGGATGAGAGTGAGATCCATCCATGGAAATTCCATGGGAATTCCTGCATTCCCAGGTCTACCCTTCCTGAATCCCACATTCCCATAGAAATTCCCCCCCACACCCGCCTTTGTGATCCAGAGCCTCCCAACCACATCCAATGTGTTTTGGGAGCTCTTCCACACAGGTGTGTCCCAGGTAATGCTTCATCTGCTCTGCCAGGATCCCTTTGGATTCCCAGGATCCATGGACGCTCCGTTGGACAGGAGGTCACAGCTGGAAACCACCTGCACTGTGGGGAGACCTGGGAACGAGTGGAGTCGTGTCCCAGCCCCACGGAGCCCCTTGCAGCTCCCTGGATTCCTATGCCAAGCACACAGATCCCATCCCACTCCCACAGATCCCACCCCTAGAGATCCACCCCATTCCCACAGATCCCAGCCCAGCCCCCAGCTCCCAGCCCAGCCCCCAGCTCCCCCCACTCCCCCCGCTCTGGTTGTACCGGCCCTGTCTCCAGGCCACTGTCAGCCACGTGCCAGTTCCTCTCCTTGAGCCGGGTCTCGCTATCCCAGTATCCCAGGTCTGGCTATCCCAGTATCCTGCATCTGGCTATCCCAGTATCCTGGGTCTGGCTATCCCAATATCCCGAGTCTGGCTATCCCAGTATCCCGGGTCTGGCTATACCAATATCGCAGGTCTGGCCATCCCAGTATCTCGGGTCTGGCTATCCTGGTATCCTGGGTCTGGCTATCCCAGTATCCTGAGTCTGGCTATCCCAATATCCCGGGTCTGGCTATCCCAATATCCTGGGTCTGGCTATCTCAGTATCCTGAGTCTGGCTATCCCAGTATCCCGGGTCTGGCTATCCCAATATCCCGGGTCTGGCTATCCCAATATCCTGGGTCTGGCTATCTCAGTATCCTGAGTCTGGCTATCCCAGTATCCTGGGTCTGGCTATCCCAATATCTCGGCTCGGCTCCCACTCCCATCCCCATGCCTGTGGCTCCATCCGGCCCTGCTCACTGTGGCAGCACTTGGAGGGGGTCCCGTCCATGTCCCCGTGATCAGAGATTGAGGGACCCCAGGCCGGGCTCTGACAGCACCACTTCTACTGCAGGGAGTGGAGAACTGGGGGGACACAGAGATATCGGGGGGTGTGTTGGTGTGACCCAGCCCACTGCGGGGCTGGGGCAGCGTGATGCCAATCAATCCCAGCCCATCCCCTGGATCGAGTTTCCCAAAGAGGCAGACTCAGAGGGTGGGTCAAGGGGTGGCTCAGAAGCCTAAGCTGCACCCCCCTGGGCGGTGCCCAGGTACAAGCCACCTCCCCCAGTTCGGGAAAATTCTCGGTTACTCAGTTGTTCACTGGTTCTTTGTTATAACTCCCGCCTCTTGGTTCCCCCCCCGCAGTGGTTCTTGTTGAATTGTATCCTCCTCCTGGCTTGTAACTCATTGGTCGTTTTCCCCTTTCACCAGGGTTTTCAAATTCCCTATAAAACTGAGGACAAGCCTCAGGGTCCCATCCCATCATTCCCATCATTCCCATCACTTCCCATTGGATTCCATCCCTCCGAGCTTGTTCAGGTTGCGAAACTTCTAACAATAAACCTGTTAGAAGCCAGACCAGAACAGCCTCTCTCTTCCTTTGTCTCCGGGCTAACGTGAGCTGATCCCATCGGCTCCTGCCGTGTTCCCTCTGCAAAGAAGCCAGCTAGCTAGCCCAGCCAGCAGGACCTTTTCCTGATGCCAAAGTCACTTCTGCGATGCACAGAAGTAACGCAGTTGGACTCTCTCTGACCTGGGGCACGCCAGAGCTCGTGCCTCGAGCCCAAGTACTGCATT
This sequence comes from Corvus hawaiiensis, assembly GCF_020740725.1. Classification (NCBI taxonomy): domain Eukaryota; kingdom Metazoa; phylum Chordata; class Aves; order Passeriformes; family Corvidae; genus Corvus; species Corvus hawaiiensis. Next base: position 575,879 of record NC_063247.1, read on the forward strand.
AGGCTGGCGCAACAAGCGAGGGGCTCACGCGAATGGATCCCTGTGACGTCGTGGCTGTCGGTGGACAGCAAGAAGAAGCGACTTTGGACTTGCCGACGTCTCTCGGTGCAGTCCGCTCTGTTTTAGGAGCGGTGCCCTGAGAGAAGGCTGCTAACTCCCACTGATTCTGCACTGAACTGACTTTGGAGAGCAGCCATGTCTCGGAGAACCCCACCTGTGCTTTTAGTTTGGGACCGGATGCCTTTTAACTGATTTCTGAAACTTGTGTGAGTATCCCCGGTCCCTGATACTTTGTTTCTTTTTTCATTTTGCGGGTGGTGGGTGGAAGAAGTTCTGCAAGAGAGATGGGATCAAAACTCTCTCAGCCCCAAAGAGAGGTTTTTCTCCAAGTTGCAAAATTCCTTCAAGTTAGTGGCTTTAAATTTTCAAATGGTCTGTTAAAACAATTTGTTCGCTGGCTTTTCTTTTACCTTCCTCAAGTGTCTCCCACAAATTTAAAATCTCCTGCCTTCTGGCAGGCTGTGGGATGATAAGATTACTGATTTAAAGCGAAAAGGGGACTCCTCTGGAGAAAAATTTTTTCCTTTAGTTCTAGTCCTTCGGGACTTGCATAAAATGGATCAGAAAGTAAAAGAAAAGCTCAAATCCCCTCACAGTTCTTCCCGTATCCCTCCTTCCTCCCCTCCTGCTCCTCATCCCACTTCCCCTTTGTTGGAAAAACCAAATAGGGTGATATGCCCAGAGGCACAGAGTTGCTACCATCTCTCTGACCCCTCTCAGTCTTTTCAGCCACCCTGTCGAGATAGCCCTGGCCAGGCTGCCTCAACCTCTTCCCAAACCCCGTATCCCTTGCCCTCTTCCCCAGTTGTAAGCCCAGAAAACTGTTTTAAATGCTGTTTGCCATTGTCCCTCACCCCCACTCCACGTGTCTGAACAATGGTACTGACCGCATGGCACAGTCCACCCCTCCCTCCCCTTCTTCTTCCCACAGTCCCAGTTGCCCTCCTGACCCCAACCCTTTCCTATCCCCGCCCCCAGATGTGACATCATCGGGTTCCTCCCACACTTTGGGTACCGCCCCCTGCATTGGGAATCCCCGCCCATCCTGTGACCACGCCTCCTGGTCCTCCAGCCCCACCCACTCTGGAGGACTTCCTGGTTCCCACACCCCCTCTTCCAGTTCCCACGGGATAGAAACTGGAACCGACGTCATCTTCAAATCGGGTCTGGGAGTCCCCTCAGCCCTCTCCTACCCCTTTGCTGCTCCTGTAACATATGATCGAACTGGCAATAATCCCACATGAAAACCTTTTGATCCTGCAGGGCTCAAAGAGCTTTGCAAAGCCCAGAAAGAATTTGGGAGGGAGAGTCAGTATTTTAAGAACCTCCTGAAGATAACTCTCACCAGTATAGTGATTGTGCCGCATGACCTCAAAAGCATCTTCTCCTGCTTGCTTTCCCCATCCGAGTTTCAAATGTGGGAAGAAGGTTGGAGAAAGCAACTGGGAGGGGTCCTCCCTGTTTTACTGCAGGATCCAAACAACGCAGGGGTTTCTATGGATCACCTTACTGGTGAGGGGTTATTGTCCAAGCCCCAGAACCAGGCTCAAAATACACCAGAGCCGGTCCTGAATGCTGTAAAGCAAGCAGCTCAGCAAGCGTTCTTAATGATGCCTCCTAAATTAGCACCTCAATTGAATTACACTGAGATTCGGCAACTGCAAAATGAGACATTTATTGATTTTGTGGATAAACTGAGGCTCGTAGTGGAAAGACAAGTGGAAGATCCAAAAACAAGAGAGCATATTATAATGCAAATTGCAAAAACTAATGCCAATGATGCTTGTAAAAGAGTGATTTTGGGTCTTCCATTTGAACCTCCACCGACCTTAAGTCAAATGATTCATGCTTGCATGTCATTGGTGCCAATCCACCAGCCAAACTTAAAATCAGGGAAAAACTTCATAGTACCTGCAGCCACTGCTGATGCAACAGCATCTCAGGACAAAAGAAATGCTAATTTGGTCGGCCACAGGTGTGGCAAACCAGGGCACTTGGCCTGAAACTAATTGGAGCTCCGGCTCCAGTTAATCAGTGTTCCCAAGCTGTCTCCCCAGGGCAAATGTCATCGCCTGCCGCCAAAGGGATGCAGCCAAAAAACTGACAGGACCACGTGGATTGGCAGGGCCATGCAGGGGAATTAATCAAGAAACTGACACCAGAAAAATGGTTACCACGACCACTGCAACTCAAATGGACTCAGTGACACCCCAGAGAATCATCATGAGTTGCAAGAATCTGAAAGACTGTATATTGTTTGTGTTAAAAGATGTTGTACATTCACCAGCTGACATTTGTGTTACACCAGAAATTGTTCAAGTGGGGCCACAAGGGTTGTTCACTGTCAACATCCAGTGTTGACATCCCTTTTTTCTTCCTGCTAACCAGGTTATGGCCCAATCTATTCTCATGCCCAGTAGTCCACCACAGGACTACAACCCCTCTGTCTTCTGGGCTGAGATAGTTGGGAATGACAAATCCATGCTTAATTGCAAACTGTCTTGCCAAGGCTCGGACATCAGCCTGGCAGGAATGATGGACACAGGAGCAGACGTGACAGTCATTTCTTCCCACAACTGGCTGTCACACTGGGAGCTGCAGCTGGCAGAAGGTATCGTGACGGGTGTGGGGGGATCTATATCTGCCCAGAGAAACAAGGCAGTTATCCAAATTGAGGGTCCAGAGGGACAGATAGCATCAGTCTGTCTTTTTGTAATTGAGTCTGGATTTACATTGTGGGGCAGGGATCTCATGTCCCATTGGGGGGGGGCTCAAGTCGAAATTCCATCTCAAGCCCAAAATTTTTAGTAAAGGCAGAGCGCTCCCTCCAGAAATTAATTTGGATCTCTGATGAGCACGTCTGGATGGATCAGTGGCCTTTGAAAAATGACAAATTAGAGGCGCTCACCGCACTCATGGAGGAGCAATTGAGAAAGGGTAATCTGGAACTCTCTAACAGCTCTTGGAATTCCCTGGTATTTGTAATCAAAAAGCCGGGGAAAGACAAGTGGTGCCTCCTACAGGACTTGCGGAAAATAAATGCAGTCATTGAGGACATGGGACCCCTGCAGCGCAGAATGCCTTCACCCTCCACGCTCCCCAGGCAGTGGAAGGTAGCAGTCATTGATATTAAAGACTGCTTCTTCCAGATCCCTCTCCACCCAGATGATGCTCCCCGGTTTGCCTTCTTGGTACCTTCCATCAACCAAAAGGCTCCCATGCAGCGCTAACAGTGGCAAGTTCTGCCGCAAGGCATGAAAAACTCACCCACCATCTGCCAGTGGTATGTAGCTCGCATTCTGTCCCCCATCAGAAAGTTAGCGGCAAAGGCAATACTCTTACTCCACTATATGGACGATATTTTGGTGTGTGCTCCTAACCAATCCTATTTAGACTGCACATTGTAGAAGGTAATCGAGGCCTTAGAGGCAAATGGATTTGAGATCCAGGCCAAAAAGGTCCAGAAAACCTCTCCATTTAAATACCTTGGACTGAAAATCCATGAGCAGACTGTGGTTCCCCAACAAGTCAAAATTAATGATAGCCCTAAGACCTTGCAGGAACTCCACCAGCTCTGTGGGTTCATTAATTGAGTGAGGCCACTCCTAGGGCTGACAACAGAAGATCTCGCTCCTCTGTTCAACCTCCTGTGAGGGAAAGATGACCTCACATCACTTAGGCATCTAACAGAGGAGGCGAGACAGTCCATCTGTAAGGTACAGGAAGCGCTGTTGTCCCGGCAGGCACACCGCTGTGCCCCAGGTCTGTCTTTTCAATTTATTGTATTAGGGGAAATGCCATACCTTCACGGGCTGATATTTCAGTGGGACGAGGTGCAGAGCGATCCCCTGTTAATCATCGAGTGTGTTTTCCTCTCACACCAGCCATCAAAAGTATCACAACACCACAAGAGCTCATGGCTCAGTTGGTGATGAAAGCTAGATCCTGCCTCCGCACCCTTGCAGGGTCTGACTTTACATGCATCTACCTACCATTGGCAACTGATTCACTTGATAACCTCCTTCAAAACAATGAGCACCTCCAATAGGCCCTAGACAGCTACACAGGCCAAATTTCTATACACCATCCAAAACACAGACTATTTACTTCAGTCTTCAAACTGATTCCAAAAGAAATTCAAAGCAGAAAACCATTAAATGCCCTGACCATCTTTTCAGATGGCTCCAGAGGTTCCCGCAAGTCTGTCATCACATGGAGGGATTCTCGCACTCAGAAGTGGGAATCTGATGTGCAGGTAGTGGAAGGATCCCCACAAGTTGCAGAACTTGCAGCTGTGGTCAGAGCATTTGAACGGTTCAGTGAACCATTTAATTTGAGAACTTATTCAGCCTATGTTGCAGGTGTAATTTCCAAGGCAGAAAGAGCCTTACTAAAGGAGGTTGCAAACCCAAAAATTCATAACTTGCTTTCGAAACTGATTCAACTGATCTCCCACTGAAAGCAACCATTCTATGTCATGCATGTGAGATCACACACTGACCTGCCAGGATTTATTGCAGAAGGGAACAGGAGAGCAGATGCCCTAGCGATGCCCATCGAGTTAGAGAATCTGCCTAACAGATTCCAGCAAGCCCAGCTGAGCCATGCAATGTTCCATCAGAATGCTCCAGCTCTCATTAGAATGTTCCACCTCACTAGAGACCAAGCAAAAACTATTGTGGCGACATGCCCCAACTGCCAAAAACATTAGCTTCCATCATTAGGTCAAGTGGTTAACCCCTGAGGCCTCGGCAGTTGTGAGGTACGGCAAACAGATGTCACCCACTTCCCCCAGTTTGGCTGCCAGAAATATATTCATGTTTCTGTGGATACCTTTTCTGGTGCAACCTTTGCCTCAGCCCACCATGGAGAGAGGGCCAAAGATGTCATTAACCACCTAGTCCAGGCCTTCGCTGTGTTGGGGACACCAAATAAAGTAAAAACTGACAATGGCCCTGCATACACCTCTGCAGAGTTAAAAACATTCACGAGTGAGTGGGGTGTGGATCACATCACTGGCATCCCTCACTCACCCACAGGCCAAGCCATCGTAGAAAGAAAGCATCAAACACTAAAAAGACTGCTTGAACAACAGAAAGGTGGCAATGAGATCACTGCCCCCATCATAAGACTGTCCAAAGCATTGTTCACTTTGAACTTTTTAAACTGTTCCTATGAGGAACCTGATCCTCCCATAATGAGACACTTCACCAACTCTGCCAAACATAAACTGACTGAGAGACCTGAGGTCCTCAGACCCTGATACTTTACAAATACGTGGCCCGTACCCCCTAGTCACCGGGGTAGAGGCTACGGGTGCGTTTCCACCCCAGAGGGTCTAAAATGGATCCCTGGGAAGTGGATCAAACCCTTTTTGAGACCACCTGCAGATGCCAAGCAAAGGAAAGAAGCTGCCACAGCCTGGAAAAGAAGAAAAACCAAGCCACCTGGAAAAAAGACTCTTCCTCCAGGCCTGGAAAACAAACCCTCCACCTCCCAGTCTCCTTAAAATGTGTCTCCCTTCCCAAAATGACCCCTCAGTTTTGTTTTGAAAGAGGGGGAGTTCAAGGGAGCCATTCTTGTTATTTAAGTTAATTGTATTTATATTAATTTTATTTGTGTTACACTGTTCCTAAAGTTACCACCCGTGACTATGTGATGATCTCCTACCTGCTGCTGCCCCACCTGCTGCTGCATCTCCTCCTGAGCTCCAGCAGCTGGATTCCTTCCATCATCAAGGACATTGTATGGGGTTTCTTTATGGAGTTGTTAATTTTATTAGCCATTCCCATTGTTAAGTGTTTGGTTTTGAAATCCCTTAAGTCTTCCCCCTCATTTCAAGGAAATAAAGAAGGGGGAGATGTTGGTGTGACCCAGCCCACTGCGGGGCTGGGGCAGCGTGATGCCAATCAATCCCAGCCCCTCCCCTGGATCAAGTTCCCCGAAGAGGCAGACTCAGAGGGTGGGTCAAGGGGCGGCTCAGAAGCCTAAGCTGCACCCCCCCGGGCGGTGCCTGGGTACAAGCCACCTCCCCCGGTTTGGGAAAATTCTCGGTTACTCGGTTGTTCACTGGTTCTCTGTTATAACTCCTGCCTCTTGGTTTCCCCCAGTGGTTCTTGTTGAATTGTATCCTTCTCCTGGCTTGTAACTCATTGGTTGTTTTCCCCTTTCACCGGTGTAATAACTGGTTAAAAGGTTTTTTTGGTTAAAAAGAAGTTAATAATTACTTGTTACATACAGTTTATAAGTTGATTATTATTGCGACTGTACGGGTGTAATGCTGCTATGTGATCGCTAGATGGTGACACCAATGGGGGAAGAGTGGTGGGTTTATAGAAAAGAAGGGAACGTTCTGGAATGTTCTTAAGATGACTTAATAATTTATGATGTAAACATCTTGAGGAATCATTGGTTAGGGGGCAAACCAATCACTCGACACCTCAGAGACTGACGGAGCTGAACACCAATGAGGACCCTAGCAACGAGCCATCAGAAGGAGGATCTGAGCTCCACCAATCATAACATCAGAGAGACTATGAAACAGCCCCGGGGCTCAGCCCCCGCAGGGTCTTCCTCAGGAACCTGAGTCCAAAGGAATGCCCTGTGCGTCGCACTGTTGTTTTTTTTCTGGGTTGTCGAGTGGGACTCAGGCTTATCTCAAGTCCTCATTCCTGGCTTTTCTTTTTAATAAACGAGCAGACTTTTACTCCACCCAAAAAAGTCCAGGCTCCGTTTATAACACCAGGGTTTTCAAATTCCCTATAAAACTGAGGACAAGCCTCAGGGTCCCATCCCATCAATCCCATCAATCCCATCATTCCCATCACTTCCCACTGGATTCCATCCCTCCGAGCTTGTTTGGGTTGCGAGACTTCTAACAATAAACCTGTTAGAAGCCAGACCAGAACAGCCTCTCTCTTCCTTTGTCTCCGAGCTAACGTGAGCTGATCCCATCGGCTCCTGCCGTGTTCCCTCTGCAAAGAAGCCAGCTAGCTAGCCCAGCCAGTAGCTCTTTTCCTGATGCCAAAGTCACTTCTGCGATGCACAGAAGTAACGCAGCTGGACTCTCTCTGACCTGGGGCACGCCAGAGCTCGTGCCTCGAGCCCAAGTACTGCGTTAGGGGTGGCAGTTTGGGGATCCAGGAGGGGCCACAGGTCAAGGAGAGGAGGGACTTGAAGAGCTGGGAGAGCTGGGAAGGAGGTTCAGGGGCTCAGAGTCAAGGAAAGGGGGTGCAGGGACTGGGAGAGGTGGGATGGGGTGTCCAGGGAATTCTGTGCCCAGGAAAGGGGGTGCCAGGGGCCCTCAGTGTGAGGGAAGGAGGGTCTGGGGGCTGGGAAATACAGGAATGGGGGCCCAGGGGTCCCAGGGTCAGGGAAAATGGTGGGTCTGGGGGCTGGGAGAGGCAGGGTGGCCGGGAAAAGGCTGCATTGGTGCCAGATAAGGGGGTGCAGGGGGGCCTCAGTGCCAGGGAAAGGGGTAAAAGGACATCCTGGTTCTCAGGAATGGGGGTCCAGGGGAGTCTCAGGGTCAAGGAAAGGGGAGTGCAGGGACTGGGAGAGGTAGAAGGGAGTTCCAGGGGATCCCTGTGCCCAGGAAAGGGGAGTCCAGAGTTTCCCAGAAAAGGGGGGTGACAGGGTGGGGACACCCAGCATGTCCAGGAACGGGAGTTCAGGGGGTCTCTGGTTTTACAGAAAGGTGGGGTTGGGAGCTGCGAAAGGCAGGAATGGGGGACCGAGGCGTTCCAGGGCATCCCAGGATCCAGAACACAGGAAGTCTGGAGGCTGGGACACATGGGATGGCCGGGAAAAGGGGAGCAGGGAGGTCCTGATGTCCGGCAATAGGGAATTCAGGGGGGTCCCTGTGCAGGATAAGGGGAGAAGGGGGGGTCCCGATGCCGGGAATGGGGAACGGCGGTTCAGGGGGGGTCCCAGGGGGTGCCGAGGTCCCACTCCCCCCTCACCGCCCCAGGAGCCCCCAGCCCCAGCGCTGGAGCCATCGCGCTGCTCCGGGCAGATCCCGGCGGTGCAGGTTGGGAGATGCGGCAGTGCCCGAGGGAGGGCGGGGGAACGGGGGGATCACTTCCAGCTGTCCCAGGGAAGGCTCTGTAAATCCCAGTTAATCCCAGTCGCTCCCAGTGTGTCCCCAGCCACCCCCAGTATGGTTACACACACTCCCAGTATATCCCAGTTGCCCTCAGCATGTCCGTAGTCATTCCCAGACGCTCCCAGTGGTCCCAGTAAGGTTTGTTATCCCGGTATCATACCAGTCACACCCAGTATATCCCAGGTGCCTCCAGCATGCGTCCAGTCCTTCCCAGTTACTCCAGTTTGCTTGCAGCATGATCCCAGTTGCTCTCAGTTGCTCCCAGTAGCCAAAAGTGTGACCCCAGTTGCTCCCTTTCAACACCAAAATGAACCCAGCAACCTCCAGTATGATCCTAGTCACATGCCAGCACTCCCAGTATGGTCCCAGTTTAATCCCAGTTATTTCCAATCACTCCCAGTATGGGCCCAGTTGCCTCCACCATGGTTCCAGTTGCTTCCTAGATCAACCCAGTCAGTCCCAGTATGATGCCATTTGCTCCCAGCATGCTCCCAGTTGCTCCCAGTCACCCCCAGTATGGGGGATGATATGCATGGTGTGTTTCCCAGTCACTCTCAGATACTCCCAGTATTAGTCCAGTCACTCCCAATAGGATCCAAATATGACCCCAGTGTGCTCCCAGTCACTGCCAGTGTGAACCAGTTGCCACCTACAGGTTCCAGTTGCTCTCTTTCACCCTCACTTTTGCTCCAGTCACTCCCAGTCTCTCCCAGTTCCCTCCAGCATATTCCCAGTCACTCCCAGTTCCTCCCAGTTGCTTCCAGCATGATCCCATTTGCTCACAACCACTCCCAGTCAGCCTCTGTGTAGTTGCACTCACTGCCAGTCTGATCCCAGTCACCTCCAGCATCATCCCAGTTCATCACAGTAGAAGCCCAGTTGCTTCCAGTCACCCCCAGCATGCACCCAGTCACTCCCAGTTGCTCCTAGCATGATCCCAGTTGCTCCCAGCTGCTCCTAGTCACCCTCAGCATGATCCCAGTCACTCCCAGTGTATCCCATTTGCCCCCAACAAGGTCTCAATTGCCCCCCAAAGGCTCCTACTCACTCCCAGTATGATCCCAGCATGATCCCAGTCTCCCTCAGTGGGATCGCAGTCTCCCCAGTCATGGGCCCAGCTACTCCCAGTATGATGTCAGTACGATCCCAGTACAGCCCAGTCACTGCCAGTACGATCCCAGTACAAAGCAGTGACTGCCAGTGATGCCACTCCTGGGATCCCCCAGCCCTCTCTGCGTTCCCCCTCCCGGCTCTCCAGGCTCCGAGAGGAGCCCCAAGGGCTGCAAGTCCCCACCCAGGGTCCCCAGCAAGGCCCAGTTTGGATGTGCAGCCCCCAATGTTCCCAGTTTCCCTCTCCTTTCCCCGGGCCGGGTTGCCCCGCCCCCAGCGGGTGGGAGCAGCCGAGAGCCCCGCGCTGCCCATCCCGACCTGTCCCGGCTCCATCCCCGCTGCTCCCGCGGGCTGCGAGGGGCTCGGGAACGGGGGAGGGGGACGGGGAGGAGGAGGAGGCGGAGGTGGGATTGGGGAGAGGCGGGAGGAGGAGGAGGAGGAGGAGGAAGAGGCGGAGCGGCAGCGGGAAGCTGGAGGAGAGGAGGAAGCGCTCGGCTCCAGCGCTCCCTGAACTCGCAGCCCCCCGGGACCATCGCCCCCCGTCCCGCAGGTGCCCGGGGAGGGGGAGCTCGCCCCAAATGTCCCGGGGGGTCCCTGGGTTTGGGGTTTTTTGGGGGGATGTTTGGAGCTTGCGGGACTCCAAAGCCGAGCCGCAGATGCCCTCGGGGGGACATCGTGGGGTCCCGGGAGGTGTTTTTGGGGGTGCCGGTGGCGGTGGCGGCAGAGCCCCGGCGGGGGCGGGGGGATGCGGGTCCCCCCGCGGTGGGGGTTGGGCTTCCCGGGCCGGGCCCTCCGAGCTCTGCCGGGGCCCCGTGGGGAGCGCGCGGGGGCGGGGGGACACCGGTTTTGGGGACCCCCGGGAGCCCCGGCTTCCGTAAGCGGGACCCCAGAGAGAGGAGAGCCCCAGAAGCCCAAAGCGGGGAGCCCGAGAGGGGGGACCCCTGGGATTGGCGGGACCCCGGCGGGGGGGTCTGGGGGCTGCAGGGGCGGCACGGCCGGGAAAGGGGCTCAGGGGTCCCGGGGCCGGGAAATGCCTGCTCCCAGTATGAGCCCAGTTCCCCCTCCGAGTGGTTCCAGTTTCCTCATCAGTCCCAGTATGAGCGCAGTCAGTCCCGGTATGATCCTGGTCACTTCCCCTCACTCCCTGTAGGATCTCTTGCTCCCAGTATGAACCCAGTCACTCCCAGTCATTTCCCATTATGATGCAATTTGCCCCCAGCATGGTCCCAGTTGCTCCCAGTTCCTCCCACTTTTGTCCAGTGTGTTCCCAGTTCTCCCAGCTGCCCCTAGCGTAGTCCCAGTCACTGCCAGTATGATGCCAGTCTCTCCCAGCAGTGCCCCAGTCACTCACACTTGGCCCCAGTGTGGCCCCAGTTCCCCCCAGCACATTCCCAGTTGCTCCCAGTGTGGTCCCAGTCACCACCCGCATGGTCTCAGACCATCCCAGTATATCCCAGTTGCCCTGAACATTCTTGTGGTCATTCCCAGGCACTCCCAGTTACCTCAGCATGGTTCAGCTGCTCCCAGTTTTCCCAGTCACTGCCAGTATATCCCAGTTGTCACCAGCATGCATCCTATCATTCTCAGTTGCTCCCAGTCTGATCCCAATGTATCCCCAGTAGGCTCTCAGCATGGGCCTGGTAGCTCCCAGTAATGCCCAGTCAGGGTCCATTGACACCCATTATAATCCCTGTATGATCCCAGTCACTTCCAGTATGATGCCAGTGGCCCCCAGTGTGATCCCAGTTGCTCCCTGTCTGTGCCAGCATGAGCCCAGTAGCCTCCAGTATGATCCCCGTGACTCCCTGTCTTTCCCAGTATATCCCATTCACCCCCAGCATGCTCCCAGTCCTTCCCACTTCTTCCCAGTTGCTTTCAGCATGATTCCAGTTGCTCACAGCCATTCCCAGTCAATCCCAGGATGATTCCAGTCACCCTCAGTATGATTCCAGTCTCACCCAGCTGCTCCCACCATGATTCTAGGATGATCCCACTTGCCCCCACCATAGTTCCAGTTGTTCCCAGTTTCCCCTAGAATAGTCCCAGTCACACCCAGTTGGCTCCAGTGTGGTCCCAGCTGTTCCCAGTGTGGTTCCAGTAAGCCCCAGTGTGGTTACAGACACTCCCAGTATATCCCAGTTGGCCTCAGCATGCTTGTAGTCATTCCCAGTTACTCCCAGTTGCCCCAGTAAGGTTCTAGTTTCCTCAGAATGATCCCAGTCTTTCCCAGTTACTCCCAGTTGCGTCCAGCATGATCCCAGTTTCTGGCAGTTGCCCAAAGTGTTGTCTCAGTTGCTCCCAGTATGAATCCAGTTGTCCCAGTTGTGTCTCAGTCCCCTCAGCATGGTTCCAGTACCTTCCAGCTGATCCCAGCTGCTCCCAATGTGTCCACATTTTCCTCCCAACATGGGCCCAGTAGCTCCCAGTAAGCCCCAGTCAGGATCCATTCACACTTGCTGTAATTCCAGTGGCTCCAAGCATGATCCCAGTAGGACCCATCATCACTTCCAGTCTGATTCCAGTCCCTCCCAGTATGATCCCAGTTGCACCCAGTCCCCCTCCAGCATGGTTACAGTCACCCCCAGTATGACACCAGTCACTCCCAGATACTCCCAGTATTATTCCAGTCATGCCCAGAGTGACTCCCTGTCACTGCCACTGTGGGCTCAGTCACTCCCAGTATGAATCCAGTCACTCCCAGTCACTCCAAATATGATCCCATTTGCTCCCAGCATGGTCTCTGTTGCTCCCAGTCACCTCCAGTATGGTTCCAGTCACAGCCAGCACCTTTCCAGTTACTCCCAGTCTGATTCCAGTATGATTGCAGTCACTCTCAGATACCCCCAGTACTATTCCATTCACTGCCAGTATGATCCCAGCCAGCTCCAGTAGGATCCCAGTATGACCATGGCATGGGCACAGCTGCTCCCATGATCTTCCAGTGTGGTTCCAGTTGAACCCAGTTGCCCCTAGTATAGTCCCAGTCACTCCCCATATGATCCCAGTGTCTCCCAGCATGGTCCCAGTCGTGCCCAGTTGCCCCCAGTTCAGACCCAGTTACTCCAACTTGCTCCCAGTTGCCCCCAGCATGGTCCATTTCTCCTCATCATGGTCCTGGTTGTTCCCAGTGTGCTTCCAGTCAATCCCAGTATGGTTACAGATACTCCCAGTACATACCAGTTGGCCTCATCATGCTTGTAGTAGTCATTCCCAGTCCCACCCAGTTGCCCCAGTAAGGTTCCAGTTACCCGAGTGCAAAGCAGTGACTGCCAGTGATGCCACTCCTGGGATCCCCCAGCCCTCTCTGCGTTCCCCCTCCCGGCTCTCCAGGCTCCGAGAGGAGCCCCAAGGGCTGCAAGTCCCCACCCAGGGTCCCCAGTAAGGCCCAGTTTGGATGTGCGGCCCCCAATGTTCCCAGTTTCCCTCTCTTTTCCCCGGGCCGGGTTCCCCCGCCCCCAGCGGGTGGGAGCAGCCGAGAGCCCCGCGCTGCCCATCCCGACCTGTCCCGGCTCCATCCCCGCTGCTCCCGCGGGCTGCGAGGGGCTCGGGAACGGGGGACCCAGGGTGTGGCTGATCCTGGGGCGGGAGGAGGAGGGATGGGAGAGGAGGAGTGGGAGGAGGACAAAGAGGAGGGACAAGGGAAGATCATGAAAAGGAGAATGGAGAACAAGGTTGAGCGCTCCCTGAATTCGCAGCCCCCCACCCATGGGAGCATCCCCCCCCCATTCTGCAGGTGCCCGGGGAGAGGGAGCTCGGCCCAGATATCCTGGGGGTCCCTGGGTTGGGTTTTTTGGGGGGGGATGTTTGGAGAATGAAGAACTCTAAAGCTGAGCAGAAAACGCCCCTTGCAAGGACATTGGGGGGGGTCCCCAGGAGGTGTTTTTGGAGAGTCCCGGTGGTGGTGCCAGCAGAGCTCTGGCAGCGGGCAGGGGGATGTGGGGTCCCTCCCGCAGTGGGGGTTGGGTCTGCCTGGGTCAGGCATGGCCAACTCCAGCCCAGAGCCAGGGGGCTGCGGGACCTCCTGGGAGAGCCAGAGGGGGAACCTGGGGACCCCCAGAGATGGGAGAGCAGAGAGGGGCAGTACTGGGACCAGGGGAGCCCCGGCAGTCTGGAGGAGCGAACCCCTGTGACCCCCAGGACCCCAAAGTGGGGAGCCCAGAGAGGGGGGAGCGCCGCCATTCGCGGGACCCTCAACAGCCTGGAGAGGGGGAGGGGGGACTCCTTGGACCCCCTGCACCCTGAAGCAGAGAATAAGGGGAGAAGGACCCCTTGGACCCCATAACCCCCAGCATCCCTAAGTGGGGAGACCAAGGTGGAGCTTTTTGGATTCCTGGACTCCCAGCAGCCTGGGGAGGGCGGGGACCAAGTAGATGGGGGACCCCAATACGAGCGTGATCCCCAGCAGCTGGGACGGGGGGAATCCAACATCAGAGTGGGGGGACTAGGGAGAGGTGGAATTCCTGTGAGGCTTTTTCAGGGCTGAGTCTTGGTGTTTGGGAGGTTTTTCTGGACCCCAGATGCCCGGTGACTTGTAGAGAAGGACTTGGGCAGGGGGACATTCAAACTCAACGTGCTTCTCCCTTGTTTTTCCCCAAACCAGGATTTCCCATTCCCAAACCTTTGCCAAATGGAGGAGGAGGCTGTGAGGAAGAGGAAGATGCCCCAGGACACCCAGGCAGGTGAGGAGGAAGTCCCTGCCCCTTTCCCCCTCTCTCCTGCTCCATCTCCCAGCCCAGCATCGCCCCCGGCTGCAGGACAACCCCGCTGCCGATGCTGTCCTGCCGGAGACGGACTGGGGGGATCTCCTTCCCCTTCCCTGTGGCACGGAGGCAAATGCCATCCTCTCCTTGTCCTTCCTCCCCCAGACAAGGAGCTGAGGACAGAGCCCAGGGAGGACAAATCCCCACGGCAGAACCTGGTGGAAGAGGCCATTTTGAGCAGCTCCATGGCGAAGGAATCCAACAGGGAGGAAAAGCCCTGGAGATCCCACAGGAGGAAGGGCTGCAAATGCAGCCCAGGGAGCTCTGAGGAGGAAAGACCCACCCTGTGCCGGGAAGGTGGCCGGAGATCCAGCCAGAGCTCAAACCTGGTGGTCCATGAGCAGCTTCAAACTGGGGAGAAACGCTACAAGTGCTTGGAATGTGGGAAGAGCTTCAGCCGCAGCTCCCACCTGATTTGCCACCAGATGATCCACACTGGGGAATGGCCCTACGAATGTGGGGAGTGTGGGAAGGGCTTCAGCCAGAGCTCTGAACTTCTCCGCCATCAGATGATCCACACTGGGGAACGGCCCTATGAGTGTGGGGAGTGTGGGAAGAGCTTCAGCCGGAGCTCAACCCTGATCCGCCACCAGAAGATCCACACTGGGAAGAGTCTCTACCAGTGTGGGAAATGTGGGCAGAACTTCAGACAGAGCTCTGAGCTGATCCTCCACCAGAGGATCCACACTGGGGGGACGCCCTACGAGTGTCCCAAGTGTGGGAAGAGGTTTCAGACAAGCCACAGGCTCCTCAAGCACCAGAGGATTCACACAGAGGAGAGGCCCTTCCGCTGCCCTGACTGCGGGAATGGCTTCAATTCTAACTCCACCCTCATCACCCACCGGCGCATCCACACTGGGGAGAGGCCCTACGAGTGTCCCGAGTGTGAGAAGAGGTTTCAGACCAGCTCCAGTCTCCTCCTGCACCAGCGTATCCACACGGATGAGAGGCCCTTCCGCTGCCCTGACTGTGGGAAGGGCTTCAAGCACAACTCCCACCTCATCACCCACCGGCGCATCCACACCGGGGAGAGGCCCTACGAATGTTCTGAGTGTGGGAAGAGCTTCACCCAGAGCTCAGCCTTGACCAGACACCAACAGAGGCACCGGTAAGTGAAGCCCTGCAAGTGCCCCGACTGCGGAAGAGCTTCGTGCACTGCTCCAACTTCATCCCCCACTGAAGGACCCACATTCCCTGTGTCCTTGTTGGGAAGATACCTGGCTGGTTGTCTCCATATCCTTCTGGATCCCCATAGGCACCAGGGAAGACGATGTCTGGGAGGATTTGGGGGTTCTGAGGGGAGATGGAAGAGTTTTCTCCATCACTTTGCACTCCAGAAGATGAGAGGTCTCAATCTGTCACCTCACAACCACTGAATCTCAGTGGAAAATGTTCAGTTCCCACTCCAAATGGCTCAGTCACATTCCAAAAGTACTTGACCCTACAGCCCCCTCAAAATCCCCAGGAGGGGCTGGATGGGCATTCAGAGGGTCTGGACGGAGTGGGAGGTACGTTGTGGAGGGGTGGGCAATGGGAGGGGGGCAGGGGTTTGGAATGAAGAGCTGAAGGCTGGGGATGATGAGGCCGGGGGAATCTCCTTTCTGGGTATCCCCCACATCTGAGGGCATTTGGTTTATCCCCAGTTCCTGAGGGGTTTTTTGGGTACCCCCCGATCCTGAGGAGGGGATACAGGGAGACAAGGGATGACACGTGGCTCTGGCACTTGGAGTGGGCACCACAGGGAGGGACATGGGGAGCCCATTTTGGGGAAGATCCTGATGCTTTCTGCCAATTTTGGGGGCTAGAAATGGCTTTTGGAGTTTTTCTGCTAATTCAGGAAGCTGAGGTGACACCCCCTCCTCATTTTCTGATGGTGAGGAGATGCCGTTTTGGAGAGCATCCTGCTGCTTTCCCCCAACCTGGGGCAGGGATATAAATGGCTTGTGGGCCCCGTGCCTCATTTTGGGGGTTGGGGTGACCCCACGGTTCCACCGGTGTCTGAGGGAGGGTTATAACTCTCAGTTTTGGTGGTTATAAGCAGCTTGTGGGGGTCCCACGTTTGAGGGAGGCCCCCAGCCCCCACCCCAAAGCAGCCTTTGGCCAGTAGGAGCGTGTGGCGGTGATGACTCAGCAGTTGCCATGGAGATGTGCAGGTGCCAGAGACCACAACACTTTTAAGCCAATCAGAAAATGCACAAAACAATTTTTACTCAGTCAGAGCTTTTCTCACTGATGACTCCTGAATTGGTTTGGCACAGCCTGGTTTTTGGTGGCGAGGGGGCCACAGAGGTGGCTCCTGTGAGATGCTGCTGGAAGCTTCCACCATGTCCAGCAGTGCCAATCCCCGATGGCTCTGAAGATGGACATGCTGCTGGTCAAAACTGGGCCAATGAGAGAGGCTGGTAATGCCTCTGGGATAACAGATTTAAGAAGAAAGTCAAAACAAAGTCACAGTTTTGTTGGTGGTTTTGTGCTGGTCAGAGAAGAGGAGGAGGTGAGAACGTGCAAGGGAAACAACATGGAGACACCAAGGTCAGTGGAGAAGATGGGGGAGGAGGTGCTCCAGGCGCCAGAGCCGAGATTCCTCTGCAGACCTTGGTGATGAGCATGGTGAAGCAGCCCCTGGGTATCCATGGGGGATGCAGAGATCCATCCACAGCCCATGGGGGTGGTGCCCATGCCAGTGCACATGGATGCCTGGAGGTGGCTGTGCTCCAGTGGGTGACCCAGTGAAGAGAGGGGGCCCTGCTCCCAGGCTGGAGCAGCCTGTCCTTGGAGGACTGAACCCCATGGAAGAGTGACCAACACCGCAGCAGTTTTGGGAGGAGCGTGTGCCCGTGGGAGGGGCTCACGCTGCAGCAGGTACAGTGTGGCTGTTGCTCATGAGAGTGGACCCACGCTGGAGAAGTTCACGGAGAGCTGTCTCCTGTGGGAGGGATTCCAGGGTGCAGCCGGGGAAGGACTCCTCTCCCTGAGGAGAGGAAGGAAACCTCAGGTGACAAACTGAGCAAACCCCCAACGCCCTTTCCCCTGCGCTGTCGGTGGGAAGGAGGGAGAGCTTGGGGAAAAAGGTGTTAATTTAAGGGCTCATTTTACTTCTCATTATCCTGCTCTGATTTTGTCAGTAATAAACTCACTTTGTACCTCTAAGCTGAGCCTGTTTTGCCCTTGGAGTGTTTTCTCCCAGCCCTTCATTACATTGTTCTCTCCCCTGCCCAGCTGTGGCAGGGGAGGGTCAGTGAGTGACTCTCATGGGTGCCTGGAGCAGGGCCAGTGCCCAACCATGACAGGCACTTATGGCCGTGCTGTACCCAGAGACCTGCGTGGGGCCTCGATTGACTCCAGGTTTATTCCAAACCCAGGAAAAGTGTTGTTTACCATGACAAAATCCGGCCTGGAAGCGTCCCACCGTGTGCTGTTCCCATTGCTGCAGGATCCCATTAAAACCCATCCCTGGGCTGGAAAACCCTTTCCAGGCATTAATTGTTCCCAGTATCCAAGTTGACCCTGGCCTGGCACAGCTGGAGGCCGTTCCCTCTCATCCCATCCCTCATTCCCTGGGAGCAGAGCCCAATCCCAGCTGGCTCCAACCTTTCCAGGTTCCAGCCAGGAACTCTCCCGTGGGCATTGGGGCTGAGCCGTCGCTGCTCCCAGGGCACATCCTGGGACTGAAGTGGGAAATGAGTCAATGTCTCGGAGAGAGGAGAAAGGAAATCTGGAGACTGTGCTCTTGTGATTCACAGATTTTATTGGAAAATGGAAAAATTCTTCAGGACTTTGAACTCTGTTACATTCATCCTATTGTGTATTCATGTTTTTATATCCCATACTGCAATATAAATATACAATTTGTGTAGCAATGGGGAACAAAGACAACAGACCCCCTTGTTTGTCCGTTTATTACCAAAAACCGCCCCGTCTTTATACCCTTAACCTCAACCGAACACAACCGAAACCAACCGAACACAGAAGGGCACCCATTGGCTGGCACAGCTGCCGTGCTGCGGGCCACGCGTCCTATCAGCCAATCAGCTTCCCGCTCATATGCTGTGCACACCTTCCTCCAGCCAATCACAGTCCCTCTGCCAACTGTCACTCAACCGACTCTCTCCTCACTCGCAGCTGCCTCTCACCCCTCACCCAACTTCCAACCGCCCAGCCCGCAGAGGGTCCTTTCCCACAGGGCCTTCTGCTGAGCATAAGCCTCAACCACTTTGACAAATGTAATGCCATGTTCCACATCTCCCCCTTCTTTTGTTTAAGTGAGGAAAACCTACTAAGAAAAACTTTAACAACTTCTAAAAGATTAAGATCAGTAACAACAATAATAACTGCAACAACTTTTCAAAAACTGTAACATATACCTGTAACATAGCAACCATTTACACATGGGATCAGGACGGTATTAAAAAGGTCACACACACTGTGATGGAACCCACTGCACATGGTGCCTGTGGAGACTCAGGCATTACTCCTTCCCCATGTCAGTAAGTGCAGGGATCCTTTCCCTTGTCCAGTCAGCAAGTCCTTCACCATTACGGGAGGCCTTAGATGAGCCTTTGTGTCGAAGGAATACTGTCTCTCGCATGCAGTCGGTCCCATCTCATCCCGATTTAAAAAATTGAGGACATACAGGGCTTTAGCTAGTCTGTGGTGAGGGCACCCTAACTCCCCCTTCTTTTGTTTTTCAAGCAGTGTTTTTAAGGTTCTGTGGGCACGTTTGACAGCAGCTTCCTCTGTGGGAGAGTGGGGAATGCCCGTATTGTGCAACACACCCCATTGCTGCAAGAAGCTATGAGCTCTCTCCGGGGTGTAGGCAGATCCATTGTCCATTTTGATGGTGTTGAGAAGGCCCAGAGTGGCAAAACAGGTAAGCCAATGCCGGATGGCATCGCGGGCCTTTTCTCCGGTGTGGGCAGTTGCCATTAGAAAATAAGAATAGGTGTCAATGTATACATGAATATATTTTAAGTGACCGAAATCTTGGGTATGGGTGACATCAGTTTGCCAGATGGAGTCAGCAGTTAAACCTTGGGGGTTTGTGCCTTCTGCTAAAAGAGTAGGAACAATACCATGACAGGAGGAGCAGGACAACAGGATACCATGAGGTTGTGAGGAAGTTAATTTAAATTGCTTGTGAAGAGAGCGAGCATTCTGGTGGGAAAAAGTCATGGGATAGCTTAGCTTGTGCAAAAGTATTTGGTACCACACCTGTCATCACAGTGATGTCTGGATAGTTGTTACCTTCTGCAGCAGGGCTGGGTAAACCTGTATGGGAGCGAACATGTAACACAAAAGTCATGCTGCCAGCTGTTAATCAAAGTCCACAATGTTCTCAACTCTATAAACAAAAGATGGTTATTCACATGCTTTAAATAGGAAGATTCAAGATGGAATACCACACAGGCAACATATGAGGAATCTGTTATGATGTTGAGTGGCTCCTGTGAGAATAACTGAAAGGCATATCGAATAGCTGCCAATTCTGAAATTTGCATGGAAGCATCCTTTAACGTTAATACCCTCTTATGCCAGTGGACAGTCACCCATACGCCAGATCACTGCCGCTTTGTTGGTTTTGCTGGATGCATCTGTAAAAAGGTCTGTTCACAGGGGTCACACTGCAGCGACGCTTTGCATAAAAGGGAAGGTTACCCATCTCAGTTCATAAATGATGGGAGGGATAATGGATAGATAACTGTCCAGAAAAATGTGCAAGCGCAATTTGAAAGTTAGCGTTTTCTGATAGCAACCATGACAGATTGTCTTTACTTGCAGGTGTGTAGATTATATGAGGATCTTGGCCATTGAGAGTTTGTAGTTGCTCTCTGCCTTTTATAATTAAATGTGAGAACATATCATTAACAGTCCACACAGTCTTTAGCGCTGTGTGAGGACAGAATAGCCATTCTAATACATGTAAAGGGTCTTTATCATTTGCAAACCATTGAAATAGAACAAAAGGTTGAAATTTGCTAGCAATTATGGCAAGGCACAGAGGTTTATCAGGATCCCACGTCCAACTCTGTTGGTTTTCTAGTGCTTGAGCACAGTGTGCAAGGGCAGTTTTAGCTTCTGGGGTTAGCTGCCGACGCAAATGCAGGTGGGGATTTCCTCTGAGTAAGTCAAATGAAGGATGTAAAAGCTCTGTGGATAGACCCAAAACAGGACACAGCCAATTCAAAGAACCTAGCAGTTTCTGTAACTTATTTAAAGTTAGGGTGTCTTTAACACAAAGCCTTAAAGGCTGAGGGCTGATGGTCTGTTGAGTAATTCTCCACCCCAGATAATGCCATGGGGACTCCCGCTGCACCTTTTCAGGTGCCACGATCAGTCCTGCATCTTGAATTGCCTGCATGATGGCTACCTGAATAGAATATAAGGTGGATTGATCGTGCGCTGTAAAATGTCATTCATACAATGATATATGGTTGACGCAGGAAATTTAAGATGGACAGGCTGTAGGGCAAGATTGACTACCCTTTGGCATTTAGTTGGGCTGGTGCACATGCCTTGCACATGGCAACACTGTCCAAAGAAATCTCTTCATTGGTTCTGGATGGTTCAAGGTAGGCATAAAAAAGGCAAACCAAGGTGCATCATCAGGTTGTAAAGGTATGGTGAAAAAGCAGTCTTTTAGGTCTATAATTACTAAGGGTCAGTTTAGGGGAATCATTGTAGGTGACAGAAGCCCAGGTTGCAGAGCACCCATAGGTTCAATGACTGCATTTACTGCCTATAAATCATGCAATAATCACCATTTGCCATTTTTCTTAGGTATACAGAACATGGGGGTGTTCCAAGGGCAAGAAGATGGACAAATATGGCCTAAAGGCAATTGTTCTTCTATGAGCTGTTTTAAGTTTTGTAGCCATTCCTTCCGTAAGGGCCATTGGTCAACCCATACAGGGTCCTCAGTCCGCCATGTGAGTTTACATATGTCCAATATTTGATTTCGGAACAGCTGATCAATGGCCCCTATGAAAAAGGCTTTTTCGATGAGGTTGAGTCTATTTGTATGGTGGTTCCCAATTGTCCCAGAACATCTCTTCCCCATAATGTACACGGTATAGTGGCAATGAATGGGGCAATCTGGGCAGTTTGCCCTTCAGGGCCAAGGACAAGCCAAAGGTGAGTACTTTGTCTAGGGTGCTGATTCCTCCCACCCCAATTAGGCTCGATGTGGGCTGATTGTGGGCCAATTATTAGACCATTCACTGCTTTTAATAAGGGAGACATCAGCTCCAGTATCAACAAGCCCTTTAAATGTTTTACCATCTATACTGCACATCAAGGTTGGCTGAACTGTTGTAATGGAGCTTGTCCAGAAAACCTGTGCTGCCAAAGTTACTTGTGCCACGTTTACCCTTACCACTAGGGGTTTTGTTGGGAAAAGGAATAAGATGTACAATGTGTTGACCTGCAGGTATAAAGCAGGGTGGCACAGGAGTCCATAGCATAATTTGTATTTCACCCTCATAATCCAAATCAATAACTCCAGGCAGCACAAAAAGCCCCAGTTTGGTAGCAGAGGAATGCCCTATTAGCAAAGCATGTATATTACCAAGGGGTCCCCACACTCCAGTAGGAACTTGGTGCACTGAAAATGTCATGAGAGTTATTGACTCTCTGGAGGCCAGGTCCAACCCTGCACTGCCTGCGGTTGCAGGCAGGAGCTCGCTTGCCAAATATTTTGCCTTGCACTTCTTTGATTCTGCAGGGCACGCGGGCTTGCCCCCCACCGGAAGTTTCCCCGTTGTATAGCTTTCCCTTTGATAGTGTACTGCGAACGGCCATCGGTAGCCCGATGTTCCCTCTTCCACACTGGGGACAATCTCTAGATGGTATTTTTATCTCATCCCCTTGTTGAGGGCAATCCCTTTTAAAACGATCGGTTGAAGCACAGTTAAAACAACCTCCCCCCCGTGTGTCTGGAACCCGGAAGTGAGCAGCTAAAGCCGCGGCAGGAGCGTTAGCATGATGAGTGGCAGAACCCACATTTTGGCATGTCCTAACCATATCTTCTATGTCACAAGGGTGCGGGTTACGAACAGCGAGCAATGCTTTTCTGCAGTCTTCATTTGCATTTACAAAGCAAGCTGCTGCAACAGAATAGCTCTGGCCTCATCGTTACCGGCTCTCCGGGAGAGCGTGGCTTGCATTCTGTCCAGGAACTGTACAAATAACTCCGCCGGGCCCTGTAAGATCTTAGCAAAAGACGTGTTGGCATCGATACCTGTCCCCAGGAGTCGCCACAGGGCTTGCCAGGCTAGGCGGGTGATGATATCATATACGTCACGCGGATAGCCTGTCTGCGCTGTAGGGACTGCGTACGGACCCTCTCCGGTCAGCTGTGCGGCAACGATGGGTGGATTTCTGTCTCGCAGCACTTCCGCCTGGGTAGTACACAGCTCACGGTAGTCGGTGAGCCAGCCTGCAAACTGCGTCACTGTCAAGATCATTCTCATTATGCTTTTGCAATCATTAGGTACAAAGATGTACGTGGCACTTATGGACTCTAGGTAAGTAAGGACGTGACAGGAGGATACGCCGCTTTCCTTTACTAGCGTCCTCAGTTCTTTGATTACTTTATAGTCTAGTTCCCTGTAGGCCGGGCGTTGCTTTGGCGCATATATAACCGGACAGGCAGTAACGACTGCCAGGTCGCCCTCCTCCATTGCGGCTTCCCTACACTTCTGCCAGCCCTAGGTTACAATGTCATCATTCTGGGCAGGAAGGGAGTCCGATGCTTGCTCGTGGCCTGGGAGTTCCACGCTGAGGTGGCCAAATGCGTAGGGATTTTTTTAATTGAGTAAAGCAATTCCCTAGGGGATGGGTTAATATTGGGGTAGCCAGATGCATTGGATAGAGGTTCTGGTGGTGCTGAGGGCTCAGAGGAATCGGCTTCTGAAGCTGTGTAATGGCCAACATCCGCACGACTTTCCTAAAAGTCCGCCATGATTGTTCCCCATGTAGCGAGGTGCCTGCAAACTTCGGTATCGCTGTCACACAGGAGACGGCTGTGGCAACTCCAGTGCCGGGTCGGTCGAAAATGGCCTAGACCACATCCTGAAAAGAAGCTGCAGTTCTAGCCATGGCACAGCCGACTGCAGCCTCTGCTGTCAGTTTCTCTTCTGGTCAGCTCATTCCCCTCTGCCCACTTCTGTTTGCTCACGGCACCTCAAAGTTGCCTTTACCCGATGATTCCTCGTCAGGCAGTAAGACAGAGGAGGTTTTGTCCCGGGATGTAAAGCCACTGTAGCCGGGCGGTGAAAGAAAAGGCTGCTCTGGTCTCGCCCTTGGACCTTCCTGGACTGCACTGTGACAGTGCGTCCAACCCACTACAACCGTTTCTGGGAGTCACTTAAGATGCGGGCTTTGGAGGAGGGTGACTGGAAGTTATTGGAAACACTTGGAATGCCAAACAGATTTGAGGATTCTGGGAGTAATCAGGAAGCTGTTACAGTGCATCCTGAGGCTGTGCCAGTAGTTCAGGATGGTAGTGACTCTCCGAAAGGGGAGATCCAAGCTTTCCTAGTGTATAAGGCTCTCCCAAATTCAGGTCAGCATGATAAGCATGAGGTGATTGCCTGGATGGTTGCACAGGGTCTGCAATCCAAGGTTACACAACATGGGCTAGGTTCTGCTGAGGTTATGCAGATAATAAGGGTGATAAATACAGATTTGCTTGCTCCATTTGATATCAGACACTTAGGTCAAATCCTATTTCAACCTGTACAATTTGGAGTTTCTGAGAAAACCTGGAGAAAGCTGGCCGACAAGGCTGCATTAGGGAATATGCAGCTCCCTGCTGACAATCCTAGATGTGCAGTGGGGACGGATGCTCTTAGGGGGACTGGTCCCTTCTCTGATCCCAATCTCCAGGGTACCTTTCCCTCTAGCGTCCTGCAGAAAGCCCAACAGGTCGGCATGATGGCCGTGTTGAAAACCATAGAGATGACTGCTCCTAGAAAGCAATATACTGAAATAGTTCAAGGGAGGTCAGAGTAATTCCTCTCTTTTGTAGAAAAAGTTGCTGCTTCTCCCAAGAAGCAGGTTGACAATGATGGGTAAAGGCAGATGTTGTTAAGGCAGTTAGTGAGAGAAAACGCAAACGAGGAGTGCAGAAAAATCATAGATGCCTTACCAGGAGAACCTGAACTCACAGACATGGTCGAGGCCTGCTCTAAGGTGGGATCTGGGAACCAGAGAAGGTCTGCTTTGGCTGCGCTTTTGCAGCCTGTTCACGCATCTTCTGGTAGTGAACCAAAGCAAACCAAACACGTGAAAACAGAAACGGCCTAAGCCATGCCAAAAAGAGAACACAGCGATGCCCCAGTGCAAGAGGTGTGGCTGGCCAGGGCATTGCTCGGACTATTGTAGATCTCTGACTCATGCCGATGGTCAGCCTTTGTTGGGAAACTTCCGCCGGGGTGCAAGGAGGGGGAATTGCTCTCTGATGCAGTCGCTCCCCCAGAGGGTGGCACAGATACAGGCACAGGCCTACCCAGCTACCCTACAGACAGCAGCCAGGGATCAGACAGTTTTGATGTCCACACCTCAGCAGCAGTCTTCTTAGACTCTAGTGGTATTTATAAGGTTCCCTTGGATGCATATGGACCCCTAGCCCAGGGATCCAGTGCAATGCTGGTGGGAAAACCTGAAGTTGCCCATCAAGGAATCTTAGTGCACTCAGGAGTTATTGACGCTGACTTTTAAGATCAGATTCATGCTATGGTCTCCACGCAAAACCCCCCTGTCACTATTCCTGAAAAGACCTGCCTTGCTAACTTAGTGCCTTTTAAGTCTTGTGTCCCCAGGATAGAACAACCAATTCACAAACATAGCAGCAGTGGATCTACGGGATTTCCGCAGGCCTTCTGGACTGCAGACATCTCTGACCAAAGGCCACAGATGACATGTACCCTGATCCTGCTGAACATCCGTCCGCCCCGGATTCAGCTTCGAGGTTTGATTGATATGGGTGCTGATGTAACTATCATCTCCTTCTCTGCATGGCCTCCCTCATGGCCTTTACCCCCAGTGGGATTGGCCATCGCAGGAGTAGGAGGAACCACACAGAGCTATTTGAGCGAACGGCCTGTGGTGGTGAGGGACCCAGAGGGACACACAGCTACAATTAGGCCTTATGTTGCTACCACTTCCCTTAACCTTTGGGGACGGGATGTGTTGGCAGTTGGGGGATGCGGATTGGGACAAATTTTTAGCAGGGGTCACTGTGTGTAAGGGGGCACAGTATCCTACACTGCCTTTGCAGTGGCTGACTAACACACCAGTCTTTGAACTGCAGCGGCCCCTACCAATGGAGAAGTTAGATGCCCTTCATCATCTGGTTCAGGAACAGTTACAACAGGGGCACATGGTGTCTTCTACTAGCCCCTGGAACACTCCTGTTTTCGTGATTAAGAAGAAATCAAGGAAATGGAGATTGTTGCAGGACCTCCGAAAAGTTAATGCAGTAATGGAAGGTATGGGGGCATTGCAGCCTGGCATGCTCTCTCCCACCATGATTCCTACGGGGTGAGACATCCTGATCATTGATTTAAAGGATTGCTTTTTCACAATTCCTTTGCATCCTGATGACAAACTGTTGGGGTTTTAGTTTAGTCTTAGTTTTTTTCCTGTTAAAGGAATTTTTTCCCATATGCATGTTGCTAGGGGACAAATGGCTGTACTTAAGAAAGACAAAAGAGGGGGGTAGGGCGGGCCTGGCTACTCCTTTGTTTTCACCTGGGTGTGGGGTCAGTTCGCTCTAGGCGTTCGGAGAGAGAAGCTGCAGAGAAAGGAGCTGCTGGTTCTCTTTCTTCGGCCGTTTTTCTTTCTGCGGGAAACAACGCCGGGACCCCAAAGCTGTTTTCCCTGCCCTGCTGGAGGCCGGGCTGTGGCCGCCCTGCCCCCGCTGCTGCTTCGAGCTTTCGCTACGCTGTAGCTGTGCTCACCCTGCCTGCCTGCCCGACCTCCGAGGGGTTCCCCGTTTGGATACATCTCTTCTGTCCTCTGGGATCTGTGCTCGTCCCTGCCATTCCAGCCTGCTGTTCCCAAGGGTCCGGCCGGACACCGGGGCCAGCCGCCTGGGGTTTGTGAAGCCTTTGTTCCATCCCTTCCCGGGATCCCAGGGCACCGGTGCCGCGTGTTTCCCGAGCTCGCTCCGGAGCGCCCCCTGCAGCCGCGGGGGAACCATCGCACCTGCCCTGCTCACCGGGAGCCGCCAGCGCCCCTGCCGGCTGCGAGCGGAACTGCACCCGAGGGGAAAGGGCCTGACAGCTGAGAAGGCTGGCACTGGGTTTGTGTTTGCTGTTACTGCCATAGTTATTGTTGTTTTGTTTGACTGGTTATATATATAAATATTAGTAAAGAACTGTTATTCCTATTTTCCCACATCTTTGCCTAAAAGCCCTTGATTTCAAAATTATAGTAACTCGGAGGGAAAGGGGTTACATCTGCCATTCCACGGGAGGCTTCTGCCTTCCTTAGCAGACACCTGTCTTTCAAACAAAGACACAAACCAAAATTTGCCTTTACTGTGCCTGCCGTTAACAATGCTGAACCTGCTAAGAGATACCAATGGAAGGTCCTCCCTCAAGGGATGAGGAACAGCCCAATTATCTGTCAGTGGTATGTCGCCCAAGCTTTAGCCGGAGTCCGTGAGCAGTTTCCTGATGCATGCTGCTACCATTACATGGATGATATCTGGGTGGCAGCGTCCACCTGGGATGAGCTGCTGAGAATACAGCCTCAGGTGCTCGTTGCTCTGCATGCCTATGAGTTAGAGGTAGCTCCAGAGAAAGTTCAACAGCATCCTCCTTGGAAATATATAGGAGTAAAAATTTTGGACCAAACTATCCAACACTAAGAGGTGCAATTCTCAGCTTCGATTAAAAGCTTGAATGATGCTCAGAAACTGCTGGGTGTCATCAATTGGTTACGACCTTATTTAGGTCTAACCCCAAAGCAACTTTCCCTGCTTTTTAGTATATTAAAAGGGGACCCTGATCTGAATTCACCTCAGGAGTTGACTCAGGAAGCGCGACAAGCGCTGCAGGAGGTCCAATGGACTGTTTCCGCTCGTCAGGTTTATTGAGTGGATCCCTCCATTGCTATCACTGTTTTCATTACTATTCCAGACCTCCATCCTATGGCTATCAATGGCCTGATCCTTTGCATATCCTAGAATAGATCTTTTTGCCTCACCAGCTGAAAAGCACTGTGACCACAGTGTTTGAATTGGTCACTTTTCTGATAATCAAATGTCGTCAACAGCGTTTGCAACTGATGGCTGCGGATCCTGCAGTAATTGTCATTCCGATCTCAAAGGAATACTTTGAGTGGAGCCTTATCCATAGTGCTCCTTTGCAAAGTGCACTGCAAAACTTTTCAGGGCAGATCGCTTACCATCTGCCCAGCCATAAATTACTGCAGTTGGCAAAATCGACTGTACTTTCCTTGTGGCCGAGAAATAGTCGAGTGCCAGTGCATGGACCCACTGTTTTTATGGATGGTTCTGGGAAAACTGGGAAAGCCATCGTTACTTGGAAGGACGGATCAGAATGGCAGGTGCTGAAGGGCCATGAGTCAGGCTCTGCTTAGTTAGTTGAATTAAGGGCTGTTACCATGGCTTTTCAATGATTCTCACAGGAACCTTTGAATTTGGTTACTGACTTCTTACATAGCAGATATAACCCAACGCTCAGATTGTTCATTTCTGAAGGAGGTGAAAAATGTGGCTCTGTTTTCACTGTTGCAAACCTTGTGGTCTGCAATTCAGGCTTGAGTGCATCCGTGTTACATTCTGCACATTTGAAGCCACACCGATTTACCAGGGTTTCTAACAGAAGGCAATGCCAGGGCTGACATGCTGGCCAACCCTGCGTGGGTAGGGCCTCAGCCTGACAAAATTTCACAAGCCAAGCCATCGCACGGTTTCTTCCATCAAAGTGCACATACCCTGCAGAAGCAGTTTCATTTAACGCACACCGAGGCACGCAACATTGTCAGCGCTTGTGCTGACTGTCACGGACTCGCTGCGCCTTTGCCAGCAGGGATAAACCCCAGAGGGCTAAAAGCCTTGCAGATTTGGCAAACGGATGTAACTCACATCCCAGAATTTGGTTGGCTTAAATATGTGCACTTGTCTATTGACACTTTCTCCTCAGCTATGTGGGCTACTGCTCACACTGGAGAGAAGGGCCGTGATGTCATTGCCCATTGGAAATTGGCTTTCTCAGTCCTGGGCGTGCCAGCTTCTGTGAAAACCGATAATGGTCCTGCCTAAGCCTCGGAGAAGACGCGGCAGTTCTTGCACCTATGGGGCGTAGACCATACCTTCGGTATCCCACATTCTCCTACTGGCCAAACCATTGTCGAACGCGCCCATGGTACTTTGAAGCGTGTTTTGGAAAAACAAAAAGGGGGAATGCATGGAGAAACCCCACAGAGCCGACTAGCAAAAGCTTTGTATACAATTAATCACCTTACAGTACCACAAAATTCAAATAACCCTGTTATTCTGAATCATTTTCTCTCATTGCAGTCTGCAGGCGACACACAACTGCCCCGGGCAATAGACTGGGTACAGAATTTACTCTCTAACCAGTGGGAAGGCCCTCATGAGCTTATCGTTTGGGGTCGTGGGTATGCTTGCGTTTCCACAGATACTGGGCTACGGTGGCTACCTTCAACATGTGTTCGCCCTGACCCACGGCACCAGAGGCAGAACAGGCAACCTCCAAATGATGACCAGAATGCCAACCATCCAAATGGTGACCAGAATGTGGATCATCAGCCTAATGACTCTTCTGATGATGACCAAGATGTTGACCATCAGGCAGATGGTCCTTCTACAAGCAGAGACTGGGATGGTCCTTCCACAAGAAGAGAGTGGGATGGTCCTTCCACAAGCAGAGACTGAACCTTAAATTTCTTGTTATGGAGTCAAATAGTTAAAGCCTTAAGGACATATTTAGAATTAATAATTGATGTAAATTTCTGTTGAGGATTAATATAAAGTTGTTATCTTATAAAACAAAAAGGGGGAATTGTAGATACAAAAATGCTGCTAGCAAGGATTTTCTTGCTATTTTCTAAGTCTGTGAGAGACTTTTCTCTCTCACAGAAGATAGTAGCAGAGTTCTGTAAAAAGTGAAACACCTGCAACCTTGAAAAGTCTTGTTCATAGTATAGTAGAAAAATATTTTGACAATGGATGTTTTAGGATTTTAGCCAATCACCCCCAAAGGGTGGCTGATCCTTTGTCCAATCAGACTATGAAGAAAAAAGTCTATAAAAGAGTTTATAAAATAATTAAATTTGCTGCACAATTCCTGCCTGCTGGCTCTTCTCCCATCCTCCCTATGGCTGCGGGACATGGCAAGATACCCTACGGCATTTTAATACCGTCCTGATCCCATGTGTAAATGGTTGCTATGTTACAGGTATATGTTACAGTTTTTGAAAAGTTGTTGCAGTTATTATTGTTGTTACTGATCTTAATCTTTTAGAAGTTGTTAAAGTTTTTCTTAGTAGGTTTTCCTCACTTAAACAAAAGAAGGGGGAGATGTGGAACATGGCATTACATTTGTCAAAGTGGTTGAGGCTTATGCTCAGCAGAAGGCCCTGTGGGAAAGGACCCTCTGCGGGCTGGGCGGTTGGAAGTTGGGTGAGGGGTGAGAGGCAGCTGCGAGTGAGGAGAGAGTCGGTTGAGTGACAGTTGGCAGAGGGACTGTGATTGGCTGGAGGAAGGTGTGCACAGCATATGAGCGGGAAGCTGATTGGCTGATAGGACGCGTGGCCCGCAGCACGGCAGCTGTGCCAGCCAATGGGTGCCCTTCTGTGTTCGGTTGGTTTCGGTTGTGTTCGGTTGAGGTTAAGGGTATAAAGACGGGGCGGTTTTTGGTAATAAACGGACAAACAAGGGGGTCTGTTGTCTTTGTTCCCCATTGCTACACAAATTGTATATTTATATTGCAGTATGGGATATAAAAACATGAATACACAATAGGATGAATGTAACAGAGTTCAAAGTCCTGAAGAATTTTTCCATTTTCCAATAAAATCTGTGAATCACAAGAGCACAGTCTCCAGATTTCCTTTCTCCTCTCTCCGAGACATTGACTCATTTCCCACTTCAGTCCCAGGATGTGCCCTGGGAGCAGCGACGGCTCAGCCCCAATGCCCACGGGAGAGTTCCTGGCTGGAACCTGGAAAGGTTGGAGCCAGCTGGGATTGGGCTCTGCTCCCAGGGAATGAGGGATGGGATGAGAGGGAACGGCCTCCAGCTGTGCCAGGCCAGGGTCAACTTGGATACTGGGAACAATTAATGCCTGGAAAGGGTTTTCCAGCCCAGGGATGGGTTTTAATGGGATCCTGCAGCAATGGGAACAGCACACGGTGGGACGCTTCCAGGCCGGATTTTGTCATGGTAAACAACACTTTTCCTGGGTTTGGAATAAACCTGGAGTCAATCCAGGTCCCATGCAGGGCTCTGGGCACAGCAGGGCCATGAGTGCCTGTCATGGTTGGGCACTGGCCCTGCTCCAGGCACCCATGAGAGTCACTCACTGACCCTCCCCTGCCACAGCTGGGCAGGGGAGAGAACAATGTAATGAAGGGCTGGGAGAAAACACTCCAAGGGCAAAACAGGCTCAGCTTAGAGGTACAAAGTGAGTTTATTACTGACAAAATCAGAGCAGGATAATGAGAAGTAAAATGAGCCCTTAAATTAACACCTTTTTCCCCAAGCTCTCCCTCCTTCCCACCGACAGCGCAGGGGAAAGGGCGTTGGGGGTTTGCTCAGTTTGTCACCTGAGGTTTCCTTCCTCTCCTCAGGGAGAGGAGTCCTTCCCCGGCTGCACCCTGGAATCCCTCCCACAGGAGACAGCTCTCCGTGAACTTCTCCAGCGTGGGTCCACTCTCATGAGCAACAGCCACACTGTACCTGCTGCAGCGTGAGCCCCTCCCACGGGCACACGCTCCTCCCAAAACTGCTGCGGTGTTGGTCACTCTTCCATGGGGTTCAGTCCTCCAAGGACAGGCTGCTCCAGCCTGGGAGCAGGGCCCCCTCTCTTCACTGGGTCACCCACTGGAGCACAGCCACCTCCAGGCATCCATGTGCACTGGCATGGGCACCACCCCCATGGGCTGTGGATGGATCTCTGCATCCCCCATGGATACCCAGGGGCTGCTTCACCATGCTCATCACCAAGGTCTGCAGAGGAATCTCGGCTCTGGCGCCTGGAGCACCTCCTCCCCCATCTTCTCCACTGACCTTGGTGTCTCCATGTTGTTTCCCTTGCACGTTCTCACCTCCTCCTCTTCTCTGACCAGCACAAAACCACCAACAAAACTGTGACTTTGTTTTGACTTTCTTCTTAAATCTGTTATCCCAGAGGCATTACCAGCCTCTCTCATTGGCCCAGTTTTGACCAGCAGCATGTCCATCTTCAGAGCCATCGGGGATTGGCACTGCTGGACATGGTGGAAGCTTCCAGCAGCATCTCACAGGAGCCACCTCTGTGGCCCCCTCGCCACCAAAAACCAGGCTGTGCCAAACCAATTCAGGAGTCATCAGTGAGAAAAGCTCTGACTGAGTAAAAATTGTTTTGTGCATTTTCTGATTGGCTTAAAAGTGTTGTGGTCTCTGGCACCTGCACATCTCCATGGCAACTGCTGAGTCATCACCGCCGCACGCTCCTACTGGCCAAAGGCTGCTTTGGGGTGGGGGCTGGGGGCCTCCCTCAAACGTGGGACCCCCACAAGCTGCTTATAACCACCAAAACTGAGAGTTATAACCCTCCCTCAGACACCGGTGGAACCGTGGGGTCACCCCAACCCCCAAAATGAGGCACGGGGCCCACAAGCCATTTATATCCCTGCCCCAGGTTGGGGGAAAGCAGCAGGATGCTCTCCAAAACGGCATCTCCTCACCATCAGAAAATGAGGAGGGGGTGTCACCTCAGCTTCCTGAATTAGCAGAAAAACTCCAAAAGCCATTTCTAGCCCCCAAAATTGGCAGAAAGCAGCAGGATCTGCCCATAATGGGCTCCCCATGTCCCTCCCTGTGGTGCCCACTCCAAGTGCCAGAGCCACATGTCATCCCTTGTCTCCCTGTATCCCCTCCTCAGGATCGGGGGGTACCCAAAAAACCCCTCAGGAACTGGGGATAAACCAAATGCCCTCAGATGTGGGGGATACCCAGAAAGGAGATTCCCCCCGGCCTCATCATCCCCAGCCTTCAGCTCTTCATTCCAAACCCCTGCCCCCCTCCCACTGCCCACCCCTCCACAACGTACCTCCCACTCCGTCCAGACCCTCTGAATGCCCATCCAGCCCCTCCTGGGGATTTTGAGGGGGCTGTAGGGTCAAGTACTTTTGGAATGTGACTGAGCCATTTGGAGTGGGAACTGAACAGTTTTCAGTGGAATTCGGTGGTTGTGAGGTGACAGATCGAGACTTCTCATCTTCTGGAGTGCAAAGCGATGGACAAAACTCTTCCATCTCCCCTCAGAACCCCCAAATCCTCCCAGACATCATCTTTCCTGGTGCCTATGGGGATCCAGAAGGATATGGAGACAACCAGCCAGGTGTCTTCCCAACATGGATACAGGGAATGTGGGTCCTTCAGTGGGGGATGAAGTTGGAGCAGTGCACGAAGCTCTTCCGCAGTCGGGGCACTTGCAGGGCTTCAATTACCGGTGGCTCCATTGGTGTCTGGTCAAGGCTGAGCTCTGGATGAAGCTCTTCCCACACTCGAGACACTTGTAGGGCCTCTCCCCGGTGTGGATACGCTGGTGCCTGATAAGGTTGCATTTGCGATTGAAGCTCTTCCCACAGTTGGGGCAGCGGAAGGGCCTCTCATCCGTGTGAATCCGCTGGTGCTTGAGGAGCTCGGAGCTGGTCTGAAACCTCTTCCCACACTCGTAACACTCGTAGGGCCTCTCCCCAGTGTGGCTTCTCTGGTGGATGATCAGCTCACAGCTCTGTCCGAAACCCTTCCCACACTCCAGGCACTCATAGGGCCATTCCCCAGTGTGGATCATCTGGTGGAGGATAAGGTGGGAGCTCCTGATGAAGCTCTTCCCACATTGCCCACACTCGTAGGGCCTCTCCCCAGTGTGGATCATCTGGTGGCGGATCAGGTTGGAGCTGTGTCTGAAGCCCTTGCCACATTCCCCACACTCGTAGGGCCATTCCCCAGTGTGGATCATCTGGTGGCGGATCAGGTGACATCTCCAGCTGAAGCTCTTCCCACATTCCTCGCACTTGTGGGGCTTCTCCCCAGTTTGAAGCTGCTCATGGACCACCAGGTCTGAGCTCTGGCTGGATCTCCGGCCGACATCCTGGCACAGGGTGGGTCTTTCCTCCTCAGAGCTCCCTGGGCTGCGTTTGCAGCCCCTCCTCCTAAGGGATCTCTGGGGCTTTTCCTCCCCGTTGGATTCCTGCACCGTGGAGCCGCTCAAAATGGCCTCTTCCACCAGGTTCTGCTGCGGGGATTTGTCCTCCCTGGGCTCTGTCCTCAGCTCCTTGTCTGGGGGAGGAAGGACAAGGAGAGGATGGCATTTGCCTCCGTGGCAGAGGGAAGGGGAAGGAGATCCCCCCAGTCCGTCCCCGGCAGGACAGCGTCGGCAGCGGGCTTGTCCTGCAGCTGGGGACGATGCTGGGCTGGGAGATGGAGCAGGAGAGAGGGGGAAAGGGGCAGGGACTTCCTCCTCACCTGCCTGGGGGTCCCGGGGCATCTTCCTCTTCCTCACAGCCTCCTCCTCCATCTGGCCAAGGTTTAGGAATGGGAAATCCTGGTTTGAGGAAAAACAAGTGATGGACACGTTGAGTTTGAATGTCCCCCTGCCCAAGTCCTTCTCTACAAGTCACCGGGCATCTGGGGTCCAGAAAAACCTCCCAAACACCAAGATTCAGCCCTGAAAAAGCCTCACAGGAGTTCCCTCTCTCTAGTCCCCCCACTCTGGTGTTCGGGGGATCCCCCCGTCCCAGCTTCTGGGGGTCTCGCTTGTACTGGGGGTCCCCCATTTACTTTGTTCTCCGCTCTCCCCAGGCTGCTGGGAGTCCAGGAATCCAAAAAGCTCCCTCTTTGGTCTTCCCACTTAGGGATGCTGGGGGTTATGGGGTCCAAGGGATCCTTCTCCCCTTATTCTCTGCTCCGGGGTGCAGGGGGTCCAAGGAGTCCCCCCTCCCCCTCTCCAGGCTGTTGAGGGTCCCGCGAATGGCGGCGCCCCCCCCCCCCCCCCCCCCCCCGGGCTCCCCACTTTGGGGGTCCTGGGGGTCACAGGGGTTCGCTCCTCCAGACTGCCGGGGCTCCCCTGGTCCCGGTACTGCCTCTCTCTGCTCTCCCCACTCTGGGGGTCCCCAGGTTCCCCCTTCGGCTCTCCTGGGGGGTCCCGCAGCCCCCTGGCTCTGGGCTGGAGTTGGCCGTGCCTGACCCGGGCAGACCCAACCCCCACTGCGAGGGAGACTCCACATCCCCCTGCCCGCTGCCAGGGCTCTGCTGGCACCACCACCAGGACCCCCCAATGTCCCTGCAAGGGGCGTTTTCCACTCAGCTTTGGAGTTCTTCATTCTCCAAACATCCCCCCCAAAAAAACCCAACCCAGGGAACCCCCAGGATATCTGGGCCGAGCTCCCCCTCCCCGGGCACCTGCGGGATGGGGGGGAGAGGCTCCTGCGGGTGGGGGGCTGTGAATTCAGGGAGTGCTCGACCTCGTTCTTCCTTCTCCTTTTCTTCATCCTCCCTTGTCCCTCATCTTCCTCCTCCTCCCGCTCCTCCTCTTCCATCCTTCCTCCTCCTCCTCCCTAATCCCACCTCCTTCTCCTACTTCCATCCCTTCTCTCGCTCCTTCTTCATCCCTCCTCTCCCTCTTCCTCCTCCTCCTCCTCCTCCCCTTCCCCCATTCCCGAGCCCCTCGCAGCCCGCGGGAGCAGCGGGGATGGAGCCGGGACAGGTCGGGATGGGCAGCGCGGGGCTCTCGGCTGCTCCCACCCGCTGGGGGCGGGGCAACCCGGCCCGGGGAAAGGAGAGGGAAACTGGGAACATTGGGGGCTGCACATCCAAACTGGGCCTTGCTGGGGACCCTGGGTGGGGACTTGCAGCCCTTGGGGCTCCTCTCGGAGCCTGGAGAGCCGGGAGGGGGGAACACAGAGAGGGCTGGGGGATCCCAGGAGTGGCATCGCTGGCAGTCACTGCTTTGTACTGGGGTAACTGGAACCTTACTGGGGCAACTGGGTGGGACTGGGAATGACTACAAGCATGCTGAGGCCATCTGGTATGTACTGGGAGTGTCTGTAACCATCCTGGGATTGACTGGAACCACACGGGGAACAACCAGGACCATGCTGGGGAGAAATGGGACCATGCTGGGGGCTACTGGGAGCAAGTGGGAGTGACTTGGTCTGAACTGGGGGCAATTGAGCACGACTGGGACCATGCTGGGAGACACTGGGATCATATGGGGAGTGACTGGGACTATACTAGGGGCAACTGGGTTCAACTGGAACCACACTGGAGGATCATGGGAGCACCTGTGCCCATGCCGCAGTCATACTGGGATCCTACTGGAACTGGCTGGGATCATACTGGCAGTGACTGGAATAGTACTGGGGGTATCTGAGAGTGATTGCGATCATACTGGAATAAGACTGGGAGTAACTGGAAAGGTGCTGACCGTGACTGGAACCATACTGGAGGTGACTGGGAGCAACAGAGACCATGCTGGGAGCAAATGGGATCATATTTGGAGTGACTGGGAGTGACTGGACTCATACTGGGAGTGACTGAGCCCACACTGGGAATGACAGGGAGTCACTGGGCATGACTGGAATAATACTGGGAGTATCTGGGAGTGATTGGTGTCATACTGGGGGTGACTGTAACCATGCTGGGGATGACTTGGTGCAACTGGGATCATACTGGAAGTGGCGGGAAGTGACTGGCATCTTACTGGCATTGAGAAGGAGCAGCTGGGACCACATTTGGTGTAACTGGGATCATACTGGGAGTGACTGGAACAAGACTGGCAGTGATGATGGGTCCTACTGGGATCACACTGAGAGCCACTGAGATTACAGCTGGTGTGAACAGATCCTGACTGGGGCTTACTGGGAGCTACTGGGCCCATGTTGGGAGGAAAATGTGGACACATTGGGAGCAGCTGGGATCAACTGGAAGGTACTGGAACCATGCTGAGGGGACTGAGACCACAACTGGGGCAACTGGAATCATACTGGAAGCAACTGGGACAACACTTTGGGCAACTGCCAGAAACTGGGATCATGCTGGACGCAACTGGGAGTAACTGGGAAAGACTGGGATCATTCTGAGGAAACTAGAACCTTACTGGGGCAACTGGGAGTAACTGGGAATGACTACAAGCATGCCGAGGCCAACTAGGATATACTGGGAGTGTCTGTAACCACACTGGGGCTTACTGGAACCACACTGGGAACAGCTGGGACCATGCTGGGGACAACTGGGACCATGCTGGAGGCACCTGGGAGCAATTGGATCTATGCTGGGCATGACTGGGACAATTCTAGGGGCAACTGGGATCATACTGGGAGGAACCAGGAACAAGTGGAACTATGGTGGGGGCAAGTGGGATCATACTGGAATTATGGTGGGAGCAGCTGGGTGAGACTGGGATCATACTGAGCGTGACTGGAATCATCCTGGGATTGACTGGGAATGGCTGTGAGCAACTGGAATCATGCTGAAAGCAACTGGGAAGAAGTGGGAAGGACTGGGAGCATGCTGGGGGTGAATGGGATATACTGGGAGAGACAGGGAGTCACAGGGATCCTACTGGAGGCTACTGGGCTCATCCTGGCACTGACAGGCAACAACTGGGAGCACACTGGGGGTCACTGGCATCATACTGGAAGTGACTGGGATCATACTGGGATTATAGTGGGTGTCAGTGGGGGTTACTGGGAGCTACCAGGCCCATGCTGAGAGCCTACTGGGGATACACTGAGACCAGACTGAGAGCAACTGGGAATGATAGGATGCATGCTGGTGACAACTGGGATGTACTGGCAGTGACTGGGATAAAACTGGGAGCAGCTGAACCATGCTGAGGTAACTGGGAGTGCCTGGGAATGACCACAAGAATGTTCAGGGCAACTGGGATATACTGGGAGTGTCTGAGACCATGCGGGTGGTGACTGGGACCACACTGGGAGCAACTGGGAATGTGCTGGGGGGAACTGGGACCACACTGGGGCCACACTGGGGCCAAGTGTGAGTGACTGGGGCACTGCTGGGAGAGACTGGCATCATACTGGCAGTGACTGGGACTACGCTAGTGGCAGCTGGGAGAACTGGGAACACACTGGACAAAAGTGGGAAGAACTGGGAGCAACTGGGACCATGCTGGGGAAAAATTGCATCATAATGGGGAATGACTGGGAGTGACTGGGCTCATACTGGGAGCAGGCATTTCCCGGCCCCGGGACCCCTGAGCCCCTTTCCCGGCCGTGCCGCCCCTGCAGCCCCCAGACCCCCCCGCCGGGGTCCCGCCAATCCCAGGGGTCCCCCCTCTCGGGCTCCCCGCTTTGGGCTTCTGGGGGTCTCCTCTCTCTGGGGTCCCGCTTACGGAAGCCGGGGCTCCCGGGGGTCCCCAAAACCGGTGTCCCCCCGCCCCCGCGCGCTCCCCACGGGGCCCCGGCAGAGCTCGGAGGGCCCGGCCCGGGAAGCCCAACCCCCACCGCGGGGGGACCCGCATCCCCCCGCCCCCGCCGGGGCTCTGCCGCCACCGCCACCGGCACCCCCAAAAACACCTCCCGGGACCCCACGATGTCCCCCCGAGGGCATCTGCGGCTCGGCTTTGGAGTCCCGCAAGCTCCAAACATCCCCCCAAAAAACCCCAAACCCAGGGACCCCCCGGGACATTTGGGGCGAGCTCCCCCTCCCCGGGCACCTGCGGGACGGGGGGCGATGGTCCCGGGGGGCTGCGAGTTCAGGGAGCGCTGGAGCCGAGCGCTTCCTCCTCTCCTCCAGCTTCCCGCTGCCGCTCCGCCTCTTCCTCCCTCCTCCTCCTCCTCCTCCCGCCTCTACCCAATCCCACCTCCGCCTCCTCCTCCTCCCCGTCCCCCTCCCCCGTTCCCGAGCCCCTCGCAGCCCGCGGGAGCAGCGGGGATGGAGCCGGGACAGGTCGGGATGGGCAGCGCGGGGCTCTCGGCTGCTCCCACCCGCTGGGGGCGGGGCAACCCGGCCCGGGGAAAGGAGAGGGAAACTGGGAACATTGGGGGCTGCACATCCAAACTGGGCCTTGCTGGGGACCCTGGGTGGGGACTTGCAGCCCTTGGGGCTCCTCTCGGAGCCTGGAGAGCCGGGAGGGGGAACGCAGAGAGGGCTGGGGGATCCCAGGAGTGGCATCACTGGCAGTCACTGCTTTGTACTGGGATCGTACTGACATCATAATGGGAGCAGGTGGGCCCATGCCGGGGGAGACTGTGATCACACTGAGGGAGACTGGGATCATACTGGGAGTGAGTAGGAGCCTTTGGGGGGCAATTGAGACCTTGTTGGGGGAAATGGGATACACTGGGAGCAACTGGGATCATGCCAGGAGCAACTGGGAGTGACTGGGTGCATGCTGGGGGTGATTGGAAGCAACTGGGCTTCTGCTGTGATGAACTGGGATGATGCTGGAGGTGACTGGGATCAGACTGGCAGTGAGTGCAACTACACAGAGGCTGACTGGGAGTGGTTGTGAGCAAATGGGATCATGCTGGAAGCAACTGGGAGGAACTGGGAGTGACTGGGAATATGCTGGAGGGAACTGGGAGAGACTGGGAGTGACTGGAGCAAAAGTGAGGGTGAAAGAGAGCCACTGGAATCTGTGGGGGGAAACTGGTTCATACTGGCAGTGACTGGGAGCACACTGGGGTCATATTTGGATCCTATTGGGAGTGACTGGACTAATACTGGGAGTATCTGAGAGTGACTGGGAAACGCAGCATGCATATCATCCCCCATACTGGGGGTGACTGGCAGCAACTGGGAGCATGCTGGGAGCAAATGGCATCATACTGGGACTGACTGGGTTGATCTAGGAAGCAACTGGAACCATGGTGGAGGCAACTGGGCCCATACTGGGAGTGATTGGAAATAACTGGGATTAAACTGGGACCATACTGGGAGTGCTGGCATGTGACTAGGATCATACTGGAGGTTGCTGGGTTCATATTGGTGTTGAAAGGGAGCAACTGGGGTCACACTTTTGGCTACTGGGAGCAACTGAGAGCAACTGGGATCATGCTGCAAGCAAACTGGAGTAACTGGGAAGGACTGGATGCATGCTGGAGGCAACTGGGATATACTGGGCGTGACTGGTATGATACTGGGATAACAAACACCTTACTGGGACCACTGGGAGCATCTGGGAATGACTGTGGACATGCTGAGGGCAACTGGGATATACTGGGAGTGTGTGTAACCATACTGGGGGTGGCTGGGGACACACTGGGAGCAACTGGGATTAACTGGGATTTACAGAGCCTTCCCTGGGACAGCTGGAAGTGATCCCCCCGTTCCCGCCGCCCTCCCTCGGG
Organism: Corvus hawaiiensis; assembly: GCF_020740725.1. Classification (NCBI taxonomy): domain Eukaryota; kingdom Metazoa; phylum Chordata; class Aves; order Passeriformes; family Corvidae; genus Corvus; species Corvus hawaiiensis. The sequence continues at coordinate 615,491 of NC_063247.1, forward strand.
CACTGCCGCATCTCCCGACCTGCACCGCCAGGATCTGCCCGGAGCAGCGCGATGGCTCCAGCGCTGGGGCTGGGGGCTCCTGGGGCGGTGAGGGGGGACTGGGACCCAGGCACCCCCTGGGACCCCCTGAACCGCCATTCCCGGGAACGGGACCCCCCCCAAACCACCATTCCTGGAAACGGGACCCCCTGAACCTCCGTTCCCAGCACCGGGACCCCCCTGCTCCCCTTTTCCTGGCCATCCCATGTGTCCCAGCCTCCAGACTTCCCGTGTTCTTGACCTTGGGATGCCCTGGAACACCTCAGATCCCCATTCCTGCCTTTCCCAGCCCCCAGCCCCACCTTTCTGTAAAACCAGAGACCCCCTGAACTCCCTCTTTCTGGACATGCCGGGTGTCCTCACCATGTTACCCCCCTTTTCTGGGAAACCAGAATTTATTTTCCTAGTCATTAATTATTACAGGGAAAGTTAAGCTTTAGAGAAAGACCTCTGTTAAGTGAAGTGCCTTTAGATGCTGTGACTATATTTAGTGATGGGTCAGGAAAACCAAATTTTTCTGTGGTAGTTTGGCAGAAACTAAAGCATTGAAATCAGATGTCCAAACAGTAGAAGGCTCAACCCAGGTGATAGAACTTGCAGCAGAAGTTAGAACATTTCAGCTTTTTCAGGAGCCTTTTAATTTGACTACGGATTCTGCTTATGTTGCTAATATAGTTAAGAGAATAGAAGGACCAGATTTGAAGGATGTTAGCAATGATGTTCTGTATTGTTATCTTACATGTCTTTATACCCTTGTACAAAATAGAACTAATCAATATTTTGTATCCCATATTAGAGCTCATTCATCACTTCCAGGATTTCTGGCAGAAGGCAACTCCAGGGCTGATAAATTGACAGTAGCCGTAGTGAACACCTTACCTAACATTTTTGAACAGGCGAAGCTGAGTCATGCCTTTTTTCATCAGAATGCACAAGCTCTTATGCAAATGTTTCACCTTTCCAGAGATCAGGCTAGAGCAATTGTAAATACTTGCCCAGATTGTCAGCTAGTGCAGCCCCCTGTTTCCACAGGAGTGGTTAATCCTCGAGGACTGCAGAGTTTGCAATTGTGGCAAACAGATATCACAAAATACCCATCTTTTGGAAAATATAAAAATATCCATCTGTCAGTAGACACATTTTCCAATGCAGTTCTTGCTTCTGTACACACAGGAGAGACAGCAAATCGTGTGTGTCAGCATTTTTTGCAAGCTTTTGCTTCACTGGGGGTATTTCAAGAAATAAAAACAGATAATGGTCCTGCTTATACAGCCCAGAAGGTAGCCACATTTTTAATGAATAGGGGCGTTTGTCATACCTTTGGCCTTCCTTATTCGCCCACGAGTCAGGCAGTTGTGGAAAGGACACATAATTCCTTAAAATGTATTTTAGATCAGCAAAAGGGAGATGTAGCACAGACATCACCACAGATGCGATTGAGTTTATATGTTTATATGTTTATGCCTTATATGTTTATAACTTTTTGAATAGTTTTTCTGCAGAGCCTGATCCTCCAATATTTAGGTATTTCTCTAACAGCACACGTGAAATTAAAGGAGAATCCTTTGGTTCTGATTAGAAATCCAGAAACAGGACAGATCGAAGGTCCATTCCCACTAATAACCTGGGGCAAAGGGTTTGCTTGTGTTTCTACAGGTACAGAACCTAGGTGGTTTCCTGCAAAGAACATGAAACCATACCGTACACAGAAAAACAGTGACAACCCCACAAGTAGAGAAGAAAGTACACAGACGTGAACTATGCAGAGACTACAACCCATACCTGCAATCTCTTGTTTTTATTGTTGAAACTGTGAACTTTGGGTTTTATTTCAATGTAAAGACTGTGAAAAAAGAGAACATCGTAAAGTTCTTTTGGCAAATAATTCTCACCTTTCTATTTAAAGAAAGCACAGAATGCCTCATCATTAAATGAGATAGAAACAAAACTGAGAAAATATAAATAATATTCTTAAAATTCATTTAAAGATTAAAATTTGGGAGAAAAGTCCTTTTGCCAAAAGATAACTTTAAAGAAACATGGAGTTTAATCAGATGTTGTTTATTTTTTGCTCTGTTTGTTTTGTTTGCTTTTAGTAGGGTAGCTTTGCCAGTTGATCAACCTAAGACCAATGTTTGGGTGACTTTAGCTAATGCTTCAGGTTTGGATACTCTATGCTTGTCTACCACAACTCCAGAAAATCCATTTTCAACTTGTTTAGTCAGTAGAAAATTGGCCAATACCAGAAAGAATTGATAGAGCCCTACGAGGTACCTTTGCAGGATCAAACGTTTGGGAGTACTATACCCCAGTAAATACACAGGAATGGTGGACTCCCTATCTTCCTAAAACCTCTGATGAACCCCAAGTATTAGAACTCCTTGGTTCTGTAAAAGTAAAATTTTGTGTTGAATTCCATTCTATAGACATCAATCAATCAATGATGAGAGATGTTTCTCCACATCACCCTGTGTATAGAAACCACTCCTTTTGGTGTAATAGTACTTTTATAGTCTCATCTACACCTAGCTCTATTCCTCTGCAATTACCAAGAGGAATGTTTTTGTATGTGGAGACAGAGCATGGCCAGCTATTCCTTCAAACATTAAGGGAGGTCTGTGTACTGTGGGAGAACTTACACTGTTTACTCCTAATATGAAGACAATTGCCAACATGAGACACAGACAAAAAAGATCTGTTCCGCATCAATATGGACCAGAATGCAAAGATGACTTTACCCCATGGGGCTATGGAAAAAGGCTTGCAGCATCTCTCCTTATGCCACCAGTTGCCTCAGTAGCTGCGTTAAAGCAGTTGGATCGGTTGGGATGTTGGCTGAGTAAACAATCTAATGCCACGTCCCTTGCATTAAGTGGCCTCTTAGCAGATGTCAAAGATGTGAGGCATGCAACTTTGCAAAACAGAGCAGCCATTGATTTTCTTTTGCTGGCCCGTGGACATGGATGCAAAGACTTGGAAGGGATGTGCTGTATGAATCTGTCTGACCACTTGAAATCTATTCATAAGAGCATACAACTTAAAGAGGGTGTGTCAAAAATAAGAATCAATGATGGAACTTGGTTAAATGATTTGTTTAGTGGATGGGGCTTAGCATCATGGATAAAGAAGTGTCTTACAACAGGCCTATACATTTTGGCAGTCATAGTAATAGTTCTCATAATGGTACCTTGTTTGTTCCAATGTATACAACGAATGATTGATAAATCCATCGAAGGAGTTTTTTTGGTGCAGAAAGGAGATGTGGGACTCAGAGGAATACCAACTCCTGCTGTTGACAGGGGATTTGATTTACAACCATGGAAGAGACTAGGTCTGGGTTAATTGACAGAGGTTGATAGATGTGGATGCTAGCAAGGGCTGACAGAGGAATTTTCCTGTGAAACTTTTCTTTCTCATAAGAAAGCAGTTAGAGAAATCCAGCTTCTCACAGCTTCTCTGTGAAAGCTTTCGTTCTCATGTGAACTGGATGGACAACAGTTTGAGAGAATGTAAACCATTTCTACACCTGCAAGTTGTTTTGAGAACTGTGAAAATTACTTTCCTTCTTTAAGAATAATATTTGGAAATATCACCTTGGGAGGTGGTGGGTCAATGGGCCAATCATATAATTTCTCCTTTGCAATCCATGCTATAGAAGATGGGTTTTGGCATTAAAGGTGGCTTAGCTCTGCTTTGGCCGTATCATCTGACCTGGACTTAGTCGTGATTTCGCCGTCTCTCCGGGAATAACAGCGACAGATAGACCTTAAGTCAAAGAACTGCAAGCCTATGTTTTTATAGTTATAAGTGAAAATATACACTGGGTATTCTGGTGGAGCATTTTTAAATATACTAATGTGATTTTATATCGTTTAAGTTAAGAATGTAGATGTTATAATAGAAGTATATGTGTGTACGTGAGTTAAGAAGTCATTGGTTGAAACACAGACACAATGCAGCAGAAAGTACCAAAGGTAATAGGTTGTAAATCCAAAACAAAGTGTCATTTTTAGTGCCTACTGGATTAGAAAGGTATAAAAGGTCATGTAACTCTGGATTCTGTGACTATCTCTTGTTATGGCAGCTTGTTACCAAATCTCATGCCTTCAGGCTGATGCTTTGGTTGTTATTTTGGTAATAAATCATCTTCAACTACGATAATCCCATCTCTTGAACTTAATCCAACAGCAAATGTGATTTAACTACTACAGGGCAGGGTCCTGATATCTGCCCCCTTCCCACTAGATCAAGCTGCTCCAAGCCCTGTCCAATCTGGCTTTGAACACTGATATGGTTGAGGCATTCACAGCCTCCCTGTGCAACCTGAGCCAGGGTCTCAGCACCCTCACAGGATAGAATTTCAGCCAGCTATCCAGCCCAAATGTGCCCTCTTTCAGTTTGTACCCATTACTCCTTGTCCTGTCACTCCAGTTCCTGATGATGAGTTGTGGGGTATGCCCAGCCCCTGCCCTGGAGGGATCTCTGCTGAGATAAGAGATTTTGCAATTGCCCAGCAGGACTCCCTGGAAAGGCAACCACTTCTTTGGTCACGGCGAGAAAAGACAGACCCACAATCCTTTGGGAGACACTATGCAGATTTCTTCATAACCCATTGGCCTGTACCCATCCCAGATCCTCTGTAACCCATTGGTCCTTTACTGATCCCCTGTATCCCTATAAAAGCAAGCCCTATGGGCCCCTGTGGCTCAGAGAGGGTTCTCGTCCCTGGCTCACCCCTTTGCCAGAGGGGACCCACAATAGAGCTACCTCTGTGCGGAACCAGCCACACGAACGAACCTCTCTCGTCTCTCTCTCTGGTCTGGCTTGGCCTGGAGGCTGCTCTGCAGAGCTGAGCTGGAATCACGAGCTGATAATCACTAAAGAGCTGACAGTCTCTGCAAGGGCCCCTCTGCCAGCAGCTGAGGGAAGACACCGGGCCTCGGGAAGGCAATTCCTTTCGGGACCATCTCCCCAGACCGGTCACCTCTTCCTGGGTCCGAGCCGCTGACCCCCCTCACCACCAGCTGTAATAACTGGCGCCCGAACAGCCTTGGACCCCGGACCCCGGACCTGGCCTGAGCTGCGTCTTGATCGCCAAGACAGAACCAGCCGTTCGTGTGCTGATCCTCTGAAGATAGACCTACATTTTAGCAGGCCTTTTGGATGGGGACAGTTCGAGACCCTCGCCTCCCACCTAGGACTGAAGTCCCTGAGGATCGAACTGCCAGACCATCCCCCCAGCAGACCTTTCCAGGAGCCAGCCTCACCAGAAAACGGGATTTGTAAGTCTAAATTTGGGGCTCTCCTCCTCTTGCGCGCAACTTTAAGTAATTTTAGGGGTTTTTTTCTCTTTTTTTCTGCTGAGGGAGGAACTAAGATGGGACATAGGCAAGCTAAACCCAGCCTTTCCCAATCTGAGAGAGACCTATACCCCTTTCTTCTAACCCTTCTGTTAAAATCTGACTTTAAATTCTCTAAAGGTATTCTTTCAAAGAAAAATCTTAAATCTTTCAGTAATTGGGTATCTCAAAATTTCCCTGATGCTACCACAGATTCTGTCCTTTCTGATCCATTCTAGAACAGAGTGGGGAACAAACTCTATTCCTCTCAAGCCTCGGGAAACCTCTCTGTTTCCAAATTCTTTCCTTTATTATGGCCAGCCAGAGCACGGACTCCGCCAGCCTCCCCAGCCCTAGCCCGGCTGGGGTGCCGGCCACCCCACTTCCCTACCCCGATCCCCTATTCCCGGAAGTCCTCCCATACCCAACCCCCCCCAATCGCCCCCTCGGTTCCGCTGCCACCCCCCAGGCAGCACACGCGGCACCCATCCGAGACCCATCCCCCCTCCCCGGGATGGATGCCTCTGAGCCCCCTCCAGCCCCATCTCCCTGTGCCCCTGGTATTTCGCAACCCCTCCCGCACTACACCACCCTTCCCCCTCTCGCACCGGCCCATAGTGCCTCCGACCCCCCCCACCCCACCGCGTCCCAGCCTCCTGCCTCATCCTTGCCACACGCGGCCCTGCCCCCCCCCACCCCACCGCATCCCACGCCCCCGCGTCCCAGCGCCCCGCCGCATCCCTGCCCCAAGCAGCCCTGCCCCCCCCCCCCACCCCAGCGCGGCGGCCCCATCCCAGCAAGCTGCCCCGCCGCTGCTGCCCCTCCCCGCACCCATGGAGCAAGCATGGTACAACATGGGACCGGTCCCGCAGAGCTCCGTGCACACATCATGGGGCTCGGAACAAGCGTCACGCCCCTTGCCAGCATCTGCCCTTCTCGCCGCTGGCAGAACGCAGCTATCCGCAGCACTGCCCCAGGCTATCGCCCGAGGAGTGGAATCTCTCTCCCCCCTTCCCCCACAGCAAATGGCTCTGCCACCCTGGCAGGCGCCGGCACACCCGCTCTCTCCCCTCCCAGCTGCATCTTGCGCAATCCCTGCTGATGCTCCTCCTCTCCCTGCACCCCCTCCCCCCCCCACGGGTTCTTGCACAATCCCCATCTCCTCCGCTCCTGCCCTAAAGCCCACCGCTCCCCCACACCCTCTTACAGCCCATCCCGACTCCACACAGAATTGCGAAACTGGCACTACCTGCAACCCGACCTCCCCCCAAATGACCTGCTGCTGTACAACCTCTCCACCCCCATGCTGCCACAACAGACCCCCTTCCCACCCCTCAAACCACCCCGACACCCCGCTATCCCTGCCCTGGCTAAAAGAAAGTCAGCATTTCAAAAATGCCGCACTACGCCCCCTGTATCCCGGCCCCGCCCTGCCACAGCTTATCCCTCCTGTTCAGATTACAGTAGCAGCAGCTCTGACTCTGAATCTGAGGACTGATGGGCACAGACACGCAGGGAAGCGAACCGGGAGGGAGATTGGGAGTTAGCCCAGAAAATTTCAGCCTTTCCAGTCCTTATAGGGAAAGGGAGGAAGGGTGGTCCAACTGCAAAAACATGGGAACCTATCCCATACAAAGAAGTCAAAGAGCTTAGCAAGGCAGCAAAAGACCATGGGAGAGGGTCACATTTCTTTAGAAGCTTATTGGAAGCCACTTTCTCTGCCTATACATTAGTACCACATGATATTAAAAACATTATTAACTGCATCCTTTCCCCTGCCGAATATATGTTATGGGAAAGGCATTGGAAAAGACATTTAAAAACACTGTCTGACACTTATGCTAAAGATGCAAATCAGACAGATTGGACAATAGAACAACTGGCTGGAGAAGGTGACCTCCAAAAACCCCTAGATCAAGCTACAACCTTACCTGAAGTAGCATTACAAGACATAGCTATTGCAGCTAAGACATCGCTGCTCCTTACTCCTGATGATTCTGTTCCTACACAATATTTCTCTAACATCAAACAGTCAGCAAATGAAAGCTTCGTTCAGTTTGTTGATCGTTTAAAAGCTAGCTTAGAGAAACAGATAGAAAGTCCAGATGGACGAAAGGAACTTTTGGACAAACTTGCCATGGTAAATGCTAACGAACAATGTAAGAATATTTTGAGGGCCCTACCCATGGACACAGAACCCACAATAGAACAAATGATAGAGACCTGTACTAGACGCACATCTGCAGAAAACACAGTAACCCAAGCAGTTGTCAAAGGCATCACAGAGGTTTCTGGTGCGTTTGCTGCAGCAGTCTCTAAGGAGAATGCCCGCTGTTTCTATTGTGGCGAACTTGGACACTTTATAAAGGACTGCCCACAAAGGTCACCCACCCAGGACCATCGTGCCGCCTACCAAAGGCACCAGAGACAGCAACAGCACCAGCAGCGTCCAAAAAACTTCTATCGGAGCGCAGTGTCAAGGCCCTACGCCCAGACAACAAATCAAAGGCCATACTACCCCGCCCCAGCTGCGAACTCCACATCGGACCACCGAGAGCAGACAGCTGGACCTCACCCAGCACCATCATCCCAGGCAATCCCAGAACACATGAGAAGGATCCAACACACGGAGTGCTACCGATGGGAACCAGACGCCAACTGGTAACATCACTGCCAATTAACTTTGTTGACAAGCGTTTTTATCGTATTCCCACAGGAAAGTATAGACCGTAGAACGGCCCATGGGACATTCTTACCCTAAGTGGTACCCTCCATGGTCCAGAACAACTCTTTGTGTTACCTGAGATACAAACAGTGCACCCTGGACAAGAGATTCTTGTCCAGCTTTGCTGCACGGACACACCTTTCTTTCTTCCACAGGGAACACCGATTGCTCAAGCTTTTTTACTTCCACAGAACCGCCCAGAACAGCTCCCTCTCAATCCTACAGCAATGTGGATAGAGATTGTGGGCTCAAACAAACCGACCATCAAGTGCAGCTTGTTCTGTAAAGGAGAGAGGGTCTAGCGCCCAGGGATGCTGGACACCGGAGCAGACGTGACCATCATCGCCCGCTCCAAGTGGCCAGGGAATTGGGAACTGGAGCCAGTGGCAGGTATGATCTCCGGGATTGGTGGAGTTGCAGTATCCATGAGAAGCAAACGAAATGTTGTCATTGAAGGACCTGAAGGCAAGATAGCGACCACTCGACCATTCGTGGTAAGAGCCCCCATCACCCTATGGGGCAGAGACCGTCTATCCCAGTGGGGTGCCACCCTCACCATTCCCAGCCAGGATTTCTGACTGGGGCCCCTGAGAAACGCGCGCTGCCATCTACTCCCCTGCTCACCTGGAAGACTGACAACCCAAAATGGGTAAGACAGTGGCCCCTTGAAGAAGAAAAACTCCGCGCGTTGGAAGCCCTGGTAGAAGAGCAACTTGCGAAAGGTCATATCACCGAGACCACCCGCCCTTGGAATTCCCCTGTCTTTGTACTGAAAAAGCCCGGCAAGGACAAATGGAGACTACTCCAGGACCTACGAAAGATTAATGAGGTCATTGAAGACATGGGCCCCCTCCAATCCGGCCTGCCATCACCATCGATGCTGCCCCGAGACTGGCTGCTTGCCATCATAGACATTAAAGACTGTTTCTTTAACATCCCGCTCCATCCCCAGGACGCACCACAGTTCGCCTTCTCCATCCCCTCTCTTAACAAACAAGCCCCACTCAGAAGATACCATTGGCTCGTCCTCCCACAAGGCATGAAGAACAGCCCGACCATCTGCCAGTGGTACGTCGCCCACATTCTGTCCCCCATCAGGAGCCTATTACCAGAAGCAATCATTTACCACTATATGGATGACATACTAATCTGTGCATCAGAAAAAACTTATTTGGACAGAACTCTTAAAAAGACAATTGAAGCCATAGAAGAAGCAGGGTTCGAGATTCGTGAGGACAAAGTGCAGCACTCCAGCCCATGGACTTACCTCGGCCTCCAGATCCGTGAGAGAACCATTGTACCCCAGCAACTCGCCATCAAAGAGGACCTCAAAACCCTAAGGGACTTACACAGCCTGTGCGGATCCATAAATTGGATACGCACCCTACTGGGATTCACAACAGAAGACCTCACTCCCCTCTTCAACCTCCTCCGCGGCAGCAGAGACTTGGACTCTCCACGTGCCCTCACACCTGAAGCCCGAGATACCATCACTGAAGTTCAAGAAGCCCTGTCTTCACGCCAAGCCCATCGCGTTGAACCCAGCCTGCCTCTCCAGTTTGCAGTTTTGGGTAAAGCTCCCTGTTTACACGGACTGATCTTCCAATGGGACCCTCAACTCCGAGACCCTTTGCTGATACTTGAATGGGTCTTCACAAGCCATCAACCTACAAAGACATTAACCGCCTTCCAAGAGGTAATGGCACATTTAATAAAAAAGGCCAGAACTCGTCTCTGCTCTCTTGCAGGGTGTGAGTTCACATGCATATACTTGCCATTGACCACTGGAGATCTGAAGCAGTTGCTCCAGACCAATGAGAGCCTCCAGTTTGCCCTAGATAGCTACACAGGCCAAATTTCCATTCACATGCCAAAACATAGATTTTTCTACCATGATGCAGCTTTTAAATTGATTCCAAAATTAATCCAAAGTAGAAAACCTCTCAAAGCTCTGTCTTTACAGATGGGTCTGGCTCGTCCCATCGGTCTGTCATGACTTGGAGGCAACCCAATACCCAAAAATGGGAATCTGATATCCAAATAGTAGAGGGATCTCCACAGATTGCTGAGTTAGCAGCTGTTGTCAGAGCCTTTGAGAAGTTTAAAGATGAACCTTTTAATTTGGTCACAGATTCAGCTTATGTCGCTGGCATAGCTATGAGGGCTGAACATGCTTTTCTAAAGGAGGTCTCCAACCAAAAATTATACCAATTGGTTTCTGCATTAATTCATTTAATCTCCCACAGAAAACAGCCTTACTACATTACGCATGTGAGGTCACACACTGACCTCCCTGGTCCCATTGCCAAAGGGAACAGGAGAGCAGATGCACTGGCCATGCCAGCAGAGACTGCAAACGTCCCTGACATCTTTGCCCAGGCAAAGTTGTCACATGCATTTTTTCACCAAAACATTCCTGCCCTCCTCAGAATGTTCAAGCTTTCAAAAGATCAAGCAAAAGCTATCATTGCAACATGCCCAAACTGCCAGAACTACCAAATACCATCTATGGGTACCGGAGTCAACCCCCGTGGTCTGAACAGCTGCCAATTGTGGCAAACTGATGTAACCCACTTCCCATCCTTTGGGAGATCCAAGTATGTACATGTGTCAGTTGACACATTTTCTGGGGCAGTGTTTGCATCAGCCCATGCAGGGGAAAATGCCATCCACATCGTCAAGCATTTTCTCCTTGCCTTCACCACCCTGGGAGTCCCTGAAGAAATCAAAACAGATAGTGGGCCTGCCTACACCTCTCACAAGTTAAAAGATTTCTTCAACCAATGAGGAATAAAACACGACAGGGATACCTAGCAATCTCACAGGACAATCGTAGAAAGGACCCACCAAACCCTCAAAAGAGTCCTCAACCAGCAATGGAGAGAAACAGAAATCTTGTTTCCTGTTGAAATGTTGGAAAAGTCCGTGGACTGCGGCAGTGGGAGAAATGCAGACCAGCCAATATGGTTGATAAAAGCAAGCTCCATTTATTAGCAATCCAGAGGCACTTATATAGTATATCAGCTTGTTAACTCTTAAGTGGCTTAAATCTATCAAAGCGCATTTCTGCTTCTACATAATTAGACTACATTGGCCAGCTTCTACTAGTTATGTTATGATTAAAGAATTCAGAGTTCACCCTCCCTTCTCCTGGTCAGCACATCTTATCTGCACAGCTGCACCTCTTCAAAACTCCCTTTTTGTTTCTCAGGCCTGTTTCTCACACAGGTGCTTTCTCATGCAGGCAGTTTCTCACACTAACCTTTGCTTGCAGGCCTTTTGCTTGTACAGTTCTTTTATTGATCCCATAATTCTATCAATGACCCATGCCCCTGATCCTCTAACCATTCTTTAATATTGAAAGACTCTGTAAGGCTCTCCATGTCATTAACTTCCTAAATGGTACATCATCAGAGCCTGACCCTCCAATACTCCGCCATTTCTCAAATTCAACCCAAGCTAAGCTCACAGAGAAGCCACCAGTGCTGGTAAAGGACCCTGAATCACACCAGGTCTCTGGGCCTTTCCAATTCATTACCTGGGGGAGAGGCTACGCCTGTGTCCAGCTACCATCTGGCCCGAAGTGGTTCCCGGGAAAAAGTATAAAACCATACTTATGCCCTACAAACACTGCTTCCACAAACACCAACAAGAATGTTCCTGAGTCAAATACAGGACCTCCCCAAAACCAGACCAGCTCTGCATGGAGACGAAAACGTCACCGGATGCCCACCAACCAGGAAAAAGATCGTCCCACCACACGGCAGCAGATGAAACAGAAAACTGAACAAGAAGCTACAGCAAAAAGTCAAGCCGTAGGCCAGACACAGCCTGAAAAAACTGATCCTTAGTTTATATGTTATCACCCCTTGTTACGCCAAAATATCCCCTTCCCTCAACCCTTGTCAAACCTCCCTAAACCCCAAAACCTCCCCTCTCACCACAAAGCTAACAAATCTCGCTTATATTCCCTCTCAGAAGCCCCATCCCTGCCCAAAGATGAAATTTATCTACATTGATGCTGTCCTCACTGCTGCCTCGATGACCTAAAAGTAGATAATGACCTTTTTGGACGATGGGGAATAACAGGATAGATTGCATCTTTGCTTAAGGGAGCTTAGTGGGTATTCATTTTAATTATTACTGTGTTACTTATGTTCTCTTGCCTCCAACGTTGCTGCAGAAAGGCTGCTGGGAATGCCTTTTTAATAAATACAGAAGGGGGAGTTGTGGGGTATGCCCAGCCCCTGCCCTGGAGGGATCTCTGCTGAGATAAGAGATTTTGCAATTGCCCAGCAGGACTCCCTGGAAAGGCAACCACTTCTTTGGTCACGGCGAGAAAAGACAGACCCACAATCCTTTGGGAGACACTATGCAGATTTCTTCATAACCCATTGGCCTGTAACCATCCCAGATCCTCTGTAATCCATTGGTCCTTTACTGATCCCCTGTATCCCTATAAAAGCAAGCCCTATGGGCCCCTGTGGCTCAGAGAGGGTTCTCGTCCCTGGCTCACCCCTTTGCCAGAGGGGACCCACAATAGAGCTACCTCTGTGCGGAACCAGCCACACGAACGAACCTCTCTCGTCTCTCTCTCTGGTCTGGCTTGGCCTGGAGGCTGCTCTGCAGAGCTGAGCTGGAATCACGAGCTGATAATCACTAAAGAGCTGACAGTCTCTGCAAGGGCCCCTCTGCCAGCAGCTGAGGGAAGACACCGGGCCTCGGGAAGGCAATTCCTTTCGGGACCATCTCCCCAGACCGGTCACCTCTTCCTGGGTCCGAGCCGCTGACCCCATCACCAGCTGTAATAATGAGTCTCTCTGCAGTTCCCTGGAGGCCCCTTCAGATCCTGCAAGGTGCTGTGAGGTCTCCACACAACCTTCTCTTCCCCAGGCTCAACAGCCCCTCAACTTTCTCAGCCTGTCTTGGTAGGGGAGGTGCTCCCATTATCAACTTTGTGTCCCCTCTGGACTTGGTCCACCAGTTCCGTGTTCTTCTTCCGTAGGGGGGCCCAGACCTGTGTGCAGGACTCCAGGTGGGGTCTCACAAGAGCAGAGGAGAGGGGGAGAATCCTCTCCCTTGGCCTGCTGGCCACGCTCCTTTGCGTGCAGCCCAGGGCTCTGTTGGTTTTGGGGCTGGCAACGCTCATGGCCAGCTCACCCATCACTCCCAGGTCCTTCTCCAGTGCCCAGCCTGTCGCTGTGTCTGGCATTGCTGCCTCCCAGGTGCAGGACCCTGCCTTTGGCTTTGCTGAACTTCATGAGGCTTGCCTGGGCCCAGCCCTGCAACCTCTCCGGGTGCCTCTGGGTCCATCCCTTCCCCCACCACAAAGCTCAGGGTCGCCAGGGAACTGGCTGGGGGTGTCTCCATCCCTCTGTCCACGGTGCCCACAGAGCTGTGGGACAGCATTGGCCCCAGCACCGAGCCCTGAGGGACCCCACTGGGAGCGTCCTCCACAGGGACGAGGAGCCGCTGACCACAACTCTCTGCATGCGGGCGTCCAGCCAGGCTTTTATTGCACCGAGTGGTCTGTCCATCCCATCCAGGTCTCTCCAAGTCAGAGGCAGGGATGTCATGGGGGACAGTGCCCAACGCTTTCCCTAAGTCCGGGCAGACGAGGTCCAATGCTCTGCCCCATCCACCAACACTGCAGCCCCGGCATTGAAGGTACCAGATTTGTAAAGTGAATGCCAGGAAGCAGCCCCAGAGTCCTCCAAGGCAGGTACCCGAGGTGATTTTTCTCTTTTGAAGGAAAATGCAATCCCTGGAATCCATCTGGAGCTTCCTCAAGCATTGCCTGGAGTCTCGGTCTCTGATTTGGGGACCTGAAATCCAGGGTTGGAGCCCCAGATTCTTCCAGGGATGAAGACAGACAGGATATTGTGCTTTTACAGGAAATTGTATCCTCCTGGATGAACTGAAGACTCCTCCCAGGCATCTCCTGGAGTATATTCACATCTCCTCTAAAGAGCTGAGAACCCAGGCTGCAGCTCCAGACTCCTCCAAGGCAGCTACCCAGGATGATTTTTCTATTTTCATGGCTCCTGCATCTTCCAGGATCTGCCTGAGACTCCTCCCAGGCATCTCCCCTAGCCTTGACCTCTGATTTTGGTGTCTGAAATCCAGGTATGACACCCAGATTCCCCCAGGGCAGCTTCTAAGCTGATTTCACCCTTTTGGTGACCAAGGGAGAATCCTCCTGGCATCTCCCAGAGTCTTTTCATCTCTGAGTTTGGCACTTGATATCCCGGGTAGCAGCCCCAGACTGCTCCAAGGCAGGTACCTGAGGTGATTGTTCTCTATTTGTGGAACCTGCATCTTCCAGGATCTACCTAAGACTCCTCCCAGGCATCTCTGGGAGTCTTTTCACGTCTCCAGGAAGGAGCTCAGATCTGCAGTAGTGGTCCCAGACAGCTCCAGGGAAGCAATCAAAAATGATTTTTCTCTTTTGAAGGAAAATGCTGAGACCCTTCTCAGCATTTCCTGGAGTCTTGGTCTCTCATTTAGGGACCTGAAATCCCAGGTAGCAGCCCTAGGCTCCACCAGGGAAGGTGCCCAAGATGCTCTTTTGCTTTGACGTGAAATTGTATCCTCCTGGATTCACCCAAGATTCCTCCCAGGTATCTCCTGGAGCCTTTTCACATCTCCTCTAAGGAGCTGAGATCCCAGGTAAGAAGCCCCAGACCTTTCCAGGAGAGCAGCTTCACATGATTTTTCCCCTATTGTGAGAAACTGTATCCTCCTGGATTCAGCTGAGATCCTTCCCAGGATTCTTCTGGAGTATTTTGATCTCTTATTTTGGCACCTGAGTTGATAACCACAGCCCCACAGTCTTCCAGGGAAGGTTTCCAATATGTTTCTTCTACTTTGGAGTTACAGTTTTTCTCTGGAATCCACCTGAGACTCCTCCCACGTATGTCCCAGAGTCTTCACACCTCCTGGAGGAAGCTGAGATCCCAGGAAGCAGCTTTTGCTCATTTGGAAGTATTTCTCTGCCAGAATGCACTGAAGACTCCTCCAGCCACCTGCCAGAGTCTTTTCCTCTCTGGTTTAGGCACTTGATATCTCAGGTGGCAGCCCCAGACTGCTCCAAGGCAGGTACCAGAGGTGATTTTTCTCTTTTGGTGAAAACTGGTTCTTCTGTGATCTACCTGACATTGTTCCAAGGAACCTCCCAGAGTCTTGACCTCCCATTTCAGGATGACAAAAATGTCCAGCAGCCCCAGATTGCTCCAGGGAAGCTGACCTTGATCCATTTTTGCTTTTGCAGTGAACCTGCATCTTCCAGGATCTCCCTGAGACTCCTCCCAGGCATCTCCTGCAGTCTGTGACACACAGAGCTCTGAGGAGCTGAGATCCCGGGTAGCAGCCCCAGAGGGCTCCAGGGAAGCTGCCCGAGGGGATTTTGTGCTGGGAAAGAGGGAGCTGTGCAGGCCTGGAGGAGCCCAGGGGCAGCTGCTCTGTGCTGCCTGAGGAGCAGCTGAATGTGCCTCTTCTTGTGCCGGGGCTGCGTCTTTGTGCGCCGCTGGGCACGCTGAGGAGCAGCTGAATGTGCCTCTGGCTGCAGGCTCTGTGTGCGGGCTGCTGCTGGACACAGAGGCCGCCTTGGCCTCCTGGTGCGGGGCGGGCGCAGGGCTGGGCAGTGCCCCTGGTGCTGCCGAGCGCCGGGCAGGGCTGGCTGGGGCTGTGGCACTGGCCGGGCTGCCCAGCTGCAAGGGCCGGCCAGGACAGCAGCTGCCCCACTGCGGCCCTTGTCCCCGCCAGGGCCCCCAGGCCAGGCTGCGATGGCTCCCGCTGCTGCTGGAGCTGCGGGGCTGCGGGGCCAGGGTGGCCCATCCCTCTCCCCATGGAGGGACGAGGCCTGGCCCTGGCTGCCCTGAGGCTGCCGCTGCTGCAGCTGTGGCCGGACCAGGAGGAAGAAGAGGAGGAGGAAGAGGAGGTGGTGTGGGATGGAGGCGCTGCCTTGGCCCAGTGCTGCGGAGCCCTGGCACTGTCCCAGCAGCGGCCTCTCCCTCCCGGCCCGGCCCTCAGCTGGTGCCGCCCTTGGGGCGCTGGGCCTTGGGCTTCCTCTTCTCCAGGGGCATCTCCTGCCTCCCGCCCGCCCAGAGTGTCCCGGGGAGCTGCTGCCTCCTGAGCCAGGGGCTCTGCTCTGCTGCCCCAGGCACCCTGGGGCTCCTGAAACACCCCACGGGCAGGGCGGGGCCCAGAGGGTCACAATGTCCCCTTGCTTCCATGGGGCCTCGCAGTGTCACAGTGCTCCCTGCGCACCCTGAGGCCCCACTTCAGCCAGCCCATTGCCACGCTTCCAGTCACTCCCAGCATGATCCCAATGACTCCCAGTCTCTCTCAGTATATCCCAGTTGCCCCCAGCATGCTGCCAGTCACTCCCACTTCCTCCCAGTTGCTTCCAGCATGATTCCAGTTGCCCACAGCCACTCCAAGTCACCCTCAGTGCAGTTGCCGTTGCTCCCACTACCTTCCAGTTGCCCCCAACATGGTTCAAATTGTCCTCAGCGTGCTCCTAGTCACTCCCAATATGATCCCAGTCCACCTCAGTGCGGTCCCAGTTGCCTCCAGCAAGGTTCAAGTTGCTCCCAGTTTCTCCCAATGTGATCCCAGTTGCACCTTGTATAGTCTGAGTTACTACCAGTACGATCTCAGTTACCTTCAGTGGAGACACAGTCACTCCCAGTTGCTCCCAATTGCCCTCAACATAGTCCCAGTTGTTCCCAGTGTTGTCCCCTCCAATATTGTTACAGACACTCCCAGTATATTCCAGTTGCTCCCAGCATGCTCATTTCCAGTCACCCCCATTGCCCCAGCATGGTTCCAGACATCCCCAGGATGATCTCGTTCATTCCCAGTATATCCCCGTTGCCTCCAGCACGCACCCGTCATTCCCAGTTGCTCCCAGTAGCTCCCAGTAGCCCTCAGTGTGGTCCCAGTCGCTCCCAGGATTTCCATGTCCATGGTCCCAGTGCTGCTCCCAGCCCTGATCCGTGGGGATGGGAATGTCCCGCTCCCTTCCCGGGGCAGGCTCACACCTGAGCCAGGTGTGCAGGGCAGGACCTTGCCCTGAGCCCAAGCCCTGTCCCCCCTGCAGGATCTGCTTCCCATCGGCCTCTTCCTCCTGCGGCCCCAAGCCCAGCTCGGTGCTGAACGAAGGGCGCTGGGCCGGGGTCATCCCCCAGCAGGGGCTGCGCACCCCCTCTGCCCCCTCCCCAAATTCCCTCCTGGGGCAGCAGGGGTTGGCTCAGGAGCCCTGTGGGCAGGGAAAAAGGGGTGACACCGGGATGGGGGGGTCACACACGCTCCGGGGGGACACACACAGCCCCTGGGGACCCCCCCTCACCTTCTCCTGCAGTGCCAGGAGGATGAACCCCAGCATGGAGCCCCCAACTCCCGGCAGCATCTTGGGGGGTGGGGTTTGGTGGCAGCTTTGAGGGTCTGGGGGGGAGGTCACAGCTGCCCTAAAAGCCCCTCCCAGCCCCACAGCCACTCCTGGACACCTCAGACCACCCCACAGCTCCTGGCCAGGATCTCCCCAACCACTCCCGGCAATATAAATGGCCCCAAGAGCCACCGAAACCCCTTCCCATCTCCCCCAAGACCCGCTCTAAATTCTCTCTAAGCCACACAGCCCAGCCAGCATCCCAAAACTCCATCACAGACTCCCCAAAAAGCCCCCCAAACCCCTTCCCAGCACCACAAATGCCCCCAAGAGCCACAAAAGCCCCTCCCAGGAGCCACTAAAACCCCTCCCAGCCCCCATGGCACCGACCAGGACAGGTTGGTGGACAGGAACATCCCCAGCCGGGAGCAGCTTGGGCACTTCAGCAGCGATTTGGGCACTTTGTGGGGGACACCCTAGATGGGCAGACCCAGGGCAGGGACTGGGACAGACAACTGGAATTCCTTGAGAACAGACGGGCTCAGGCGGAAACATTCTGCCAGAACCATTAGGAGATCATGGTTCCATCTGGCTGGTTGGGTGGCACCACAACACCAAATCTTCCCCAAAAATCCTGTGAAGCAACCCCAAATTCACCTCCAAATCCCAGTAAAATGGTGCATCTTTAGATCTCTTTGTTAAAATTCATGTTTTACCCTAATTTTAGGTATTTTGACAGGATGAAGAAGGAAATAATTTAAGTTGGAAAAGACCTCCAGGGTCATTCAGCGTTGCTTGATATCACCAGAAGAAACAATTGGACAGAGCAGGTAAGATTTTTTGGCCTGTAAAGTCAACAAAAATAACCTTCCCAATGAATTTCCAATGTCAATCTGAGTCCCGATGGATGCTCCTGCCCCTGCGTTCACCCAGGTACATACAGGGACCCAGGAGGATGTGGAGTGCACCAGCCAGGAGTCTTCCCAATGTGGATCACAGGGAATGTGGGTCACCAGGGCTCTTCCCAGCGTGGGTCTTCTGCTGGGGGATGAAGCTGGAGCAGAGGACTAAGTTCTTCCTGCGCTCGGGGCACTCGCAGGGCTTCCTGTACCGGTGCCTCCGTTGGTGCTTGGTCACCTTAGACCTGCCTGAGAAGCTCTTCCCACACTTGGGACACTCATTGGCCTCTCCCCGGTGTGGATGTGCTGGTGCCTGATGAGGTGGGAGTTGTGCTTGAAGCCTTTCCCACAGTCAGGGCAGCCAAGGGGCCTCTCCTCCGTGTGCATCCACTGGCGCAGGAGGAGATGGGACCTGCTCTGAAACCTCTTCCCATATTTGGGACACTCCCCAGTGTGGATCTTCTGGTGGGAGGTCAGGTTGGAGCTCTGTCTGAAGCTCTGCCCACATTTGGGACACTCACAGGGCCATTCCCCAGTGTGGATCCTCTGGTGGGTGGCCAGGCCAGAGCTGTTTCTGAAGCCCTTCCCACATTCCCCACACACACAGGGCCTCTCTCCAGTGTGGATCTGTCTTGGTTTGAAAGACAGGTGTCCGCTAAGGAAGGCAGGAGCCTCGCTTGGAATGGCAAATGTGACCCCCTTTCCCTCTGAGTTATTATAATTTTGAAATCAAGGGGCTTTTAGGCAAAGATGCGGAAAACAGGAATAACAGTTCTTTACTATTATATATCTATATGTGTATAACCAGTCAAACAAAACAACAACAACTCTGGCAGTAACAGCAAACACAAACCCAGTCCCAGCCTTCTCGGCTGTCAGGCTGTTTCCCCTCGGGTGCAGTTCCGCTCGCAGCCGGCAGGGGCGCTGGCGGCTCCCGGTGAGCAGGGCAGGTGCGATGGTTCCCCCGCGGCTGCAGGGGGCGCTCCGGAGCGAGCTCGGGGAGCACGCGGCACTGGTGCCCTGGGATCCCGGGAAGGGATGGAACAAAGGCTTCACAAACCCCTGGACAGCCGATCCCGGTGTCCGGCTGGACCCTTGGGAACAGCAGGCTGGAGCAGCAGGCTGGAATGGCAGACTGGAACAGCAGGGACGAGCACAAATCCCAGGTAGCAGACGAGATGTATCCAAATGGGGAACGGGAAACCCCCCGGAGGTCTGGGCAGGCAGGGTGAGCAGGGCTACAACGTAGAAAAGGCTAGAAGCAATGGCGGGGCAGGGCGGCCACAGCCCGGCTCCCAGCGGGGCAGGGAAGGTGGGCTTTGGGATCCTGGGGCTTCTCCAGCAGAAGGAAAAGCAGCCAAAGAAAGCAGCTTCCCTCTCGGTCCAAATGCCTGAGACTGACTGCCCACACACCCAGGTGAAACAAAAGGAGTGGCCAGCTCTTTTGTTTTTCTGAAATACCCAGCCATTTGTTTCCCAGCAACATGTATAGGGAAAATTCCTTTAGCACAAAAAAAACAAACCAGGAGAGCTCCTAAAACCCCAACAGGATCATCTGGTGATGGATCAGGCGGGATCTCCAGTGGAAGCTCTTTCCACATTCCTCGCACTTGTGGGGCTTCTCCCCAGCGTGAAGCTGCTCATGGACCACCAGGTCCGAACCCTGCCTTCCCAGCACAGGGTGGGTCTTTCCTCCTCACAGTTCCCTGGGCTGTGTTTGCAGCCCCTCCTCCTGTGGGATCTCCAGGGCTTTTCCTCCCTGTTGGATTCCTGCACCATGGAGCTGCTCAAAACGGCCTCTTCCACCAGGTTCTGCCGCAGGGATTTGTCCTCCCTGGGCTCCGTCCTCAGCTCCTTGTCTGGGGGAGGAAGGACAAGGAGAGGATGGCATTTGCCTCCGTGCCACAGGGAAGGGGAAGGAGATCCCCCCAGTCCGTCCCCGGCAGGACGGCGTAGGCAGCGGGGTTGTCCTGCAGCCGGGGGCGATGCTGGGCTGAGAGATGGAGCAGGAGAGAGGGGGAAACGGGCAGGGACTTCCTCCTCACCTGCCTGGGTGTCCTGAGGCATCTTCCTCTTCCTCACAGCGTCCTCCTCCATCTGGCCGAGGTTTGGGAATGAGAAATCCTGGTGTGGAGGGAAAAACAAGGTGTGAGTGTGATGGTTTAGGGGTTCCTCCTGCCCAAGTCCTTCTCTAGAAGTCACCGGGCGTTTCATGACTGTAAAATCCTCTCAAACACCGTGCTGGTTTTAACTGGCACAAGAAATGAACCCCACTGATCTGCCCCAAGAGAGATTAAGGTGGGAGTTACAATTCACCAAAGAGATGACAAGAAATACCATGATACAGCTGTAACCCACAAAGGCTGAGTATAACCAGGCACCCTGGGACAAGAGCAGAACGGTGGTGGTTAGTTCCTGTGCCGAGCACCACCTGGTCCCGCTGCATGCAAAGCAAAAGGAAAGAAAAGAAGGTCGGCCAGAATACAACAAGAAAGATAAGAAACTTAAAAAAAAAGGAAAATGCAAGTTATAATCAGGAGGCATGGGCTATAACTAAGGATAACAAGCTTATAGTACCTTCTTATTTGTTGTGGTCACTGGTGCAGAAAGAACATGAGGAAACACATTGGGGAATGGATGCTTTGTCCAATTATTTGAAAGATAGGATTATGGCTAGGAGATTGCAAGGTGCAGTAACTCGCCAGTGTGGTCTTTGCCTCCAAACTAATCCTAAGAATATTCCAAAACCTAAAGTTGGACAAATTGGGAAAGGCTGTGGACCTGGGCAACAATGGAATTACCCAGGAAAGGGGGGTATTGATACTTATTGGTGTTAACAGACACCTTTTCAGGATGGCCAGAAGCCTTTCCTACTAGGACAGCTAAAGCACGAGAGGTGACCAAAGCACTGTCGCAAGAAATAATACCCTGTTTTGGAGTTCCAGCCACTATGTCTTCAGATAGAGGACCACATTTTATTTCAAAAATTGTACAACAAATCAGTTACCACCTGGGAATAGATTGGGAGTTACATACACCATATAACCTTCAGTGTAGTGGCCAGGTAGAAAAGATGAACCATTTAATTAAGCAACAAATTATAAGATTGGGACAAGAAGCAAATTTGCCTTGTCCCCAGGCCCTCCCACTGGCATTAGTGTGAATTTGAACAAAACCCAGAACAAAGGAAAAGTTAAGTCCATTTGAAATTTTATATAGGAGGCCATATGCAATTCAAGAGGGAACTTCACCCATTCATCTGGGAGAAGAAACCCTGCACAGATATATGGTGGCCTTGAATAAACAACTTAGAAAAATTGAAAAATATGTGGCTGGGGCCCAAAGCAGAGAATTAGATGGGCCGGTACATGATGTACAGTCTGGAGATTATGTGTATGTTAAGTCTTTTGCAGAGAAGACTTTGGAACCGCAGTAGGAAGGACTGTTCCAGGTACTCCCCACCACCTTCACTGCAATCAAGATCAAAGAGCAGAAGGCCTGGATTCATCACTCCTGGGTGAAGAAAGCCCCTGAGGGACTTTGGGAGGTAACGCCCGGTGACAACAAACTGAAGCTGAAGCTGACCCGAAAAAGCAATTGATGAACTCAGTTATGATGGACATTTTGTGGAAAGTTGGGACTTTACTAATTATTCTTACAATCGTAACAAGAGTTAAAGCAGTACCACGCCAGTCTAACATGACTGACATATACTGATGCCAGGGGAAGGCATATGATCCTCACTCTCGGAAGGCTTTGAACAAAATGCTCAGACTCACAAACACACGCCTGTGGGAAGGAAGGGGTGTTTGGGGATGTATATATGCATTCATGCAGGATGGGTTTCATGAGGCTTACCATCCACCCATGAAACCTATCCGATTCAGCCCTGAATGCTGTGACAAATGCTTGAGCAAGTGTCCAGAGTTCAGACTCAAAATAGAGGGGTGTGCAACAAAAGCATATGACATTGATTTTAATATCACCCAAGTATGTACTGGACATTATAAAGACCAAAATAAAGTGACCCCACCAGTATTACAGAAAGTGAAAACAACGATTCAGGGAAAAGGAAAAAAGTCCATGGCCCCCCAAATCAGCAAAATTGGACCACATGCGATCAAAAGGACAGCGGTTCAAAGATTATTGACTAGCCCAAAATGGTCTTTGAAACGAGTAGAAATGGGGATGCAGGTAAACGGATCCGCCATCCGGCCAGAATGCACCCCATTTCTCAAAAACCCTTTAATAGATTGGAAGACTTGTCTCCAAAACCGTATGCCTCGTAATTTTAAAACAAAGAGACATCTTACCGGACTATTAGGAACAGGATTAGGAGTTTTAAATACAATGGATTCAGAAGTGCTAATGAACAAATTGACCACAGTAGGGAGTGTTTAATTAAATTGCAGCAACCATTGCAATTCTCTTTACTGGCCCTAGGTGATAACCATTGGAAACTGTCCAAAATATTACCAGATTGGGAGAATACAGAAGAACAAGACCATGAATTGATGATTAATGCCCTAGGTATAGTCAGTAAAAATGTTTCTTTGGCTCTTGGATGTACGCAAGCACAATTGTGGATGCAGTCAGTGGCCGCCGTAGTCATTAGGGAAGGTGGAGAAGGAATATTCCCTGCTGAAATTAGAAAAATTGTCTGGGATAGTGCCTCTGAAATAGAGAGAGAGCTTCAATCTTGGTGGATTTTGGTCATTTTCACTTATGACCCCATAATGAGTGTGGTAACAGCCTTTGTTCTGACCATACACAATGCCTCCATCACCATGATACATCCAATAGCCACTTTAGGACTAAATCATGAGGGAACCGTACTATATGCCTCTGAGCATAGAATGTGGGCACGAGAAATTAAAGGGCAGTGGCAAACCATTAACCTAGAGCCCTGTTCTATGAGGGAACAGTTAGGGTACATATGTGAAGGGATTTTAGAAGAAGATAAAGATTAGTTGTTTGGACACGGACCAAAGCATTTGCCATTTTGAGGTGCATTCAATTAACCAAACAACACGGCTGGTGTATACCAGACAAGGTTGCGTCTGCCTCAGGATGGCATGTCCCACCATAACAATAGACAATTGAATTGTAAATGAGACCCAATTTAATTTGTGTATTTGCAATTTTTAGAAAATTGAAGGATGCCATTTTCTTATCAGGCACCTGTAATATCACATCAGTATATAAAGGCAAGCATGATTACTGTCCAAGAAGTCTTGCCTGTGTGTATCGGAGTGAATCTGACCCTAGTGGCTCAGCTGCTAAAACATCAAGAGCTGAGACAAATTTTAGAGGAAGTCAAAGGCACTGGAAGGAAGACATTGATATGGTGCATCATGATACAGAAACTATTAAAACGGTTTTTAAACTATTTGAAGGACATTTGTCTCATCATTGGTGGGATGTGCTTTTCGGATGGTCACCGACAGCAACTGGTATACTCAATGCCTTGATTCATCCTATTATTGTATTACTCATTTTAGTAAGTGCAAGTTGGATTTTATCCGTGGTGAAGCTTGTTTGGTATTGGAAGATGCTGTGGAGAATAGCAGCCTTGACATCAATATCCGAAGTGTATGGTTTAGCCTTGAATGAGAAAAAGGCTGACCACGCCGCTTGGATAAATGAAGAAGAATCTGTGTACTGAGTAAAAGAACTTACTCACTGTTAAAAGAGAAGTGGGGAATGAAACATAGAGTTAAAAGAAATATAAAGATTTTAGTTATAGGTTAGCTGTGTTGAAATTAGTTAGAGTAGGAAGGAATTCGGGCCCAGCTAGAGTTAATTAAAATAGTTAAGAGAGCTGGACCTGAAACGGTTTTCAAGATGTTAGTAATTGATTACTGAATAATTGATGATCTGTCATTTGTATGTTTGCTTAGCTGTGCTTAGAACAAGGAATAGAAATGTTGATAAGTTGGTGTAGGGAACAAGGTCAATTACCAATTTCCTCCCTCTGTGAGAACCTATTCAAAAGTCACGCAAGAGGAAACTTAGAGGTCACTAAAGTAATTAGGATTGTTAAAGTTCAGAAAGGCAAAATGGTCAAAATGAGGAAGATGAGCATACTTCATCTATCCGGGACCACTGACCCAATTCAAGACCACCAACTCAATTCAGAGCACACACTACGCAGGCTTAAATGACATTTAAGCTGATTTCCATACGAAGCAGAGAATGGGAGGTGTTGAGGTAATGAATATGCATTTGTATTTTGGATATTCATAATTTTTGTAAATAAAAAGCTTTGTGTTTGCTTGGATCGGGGCCCTGCATCTTAGGGAGCTATTCAATGCAGTGCCCGGCGCTAAACAAAACATACACTTTCTAAACTGTTAGAGCATTCTTGTCCGTCTCAGTTGGATATCGATATTAGATCGATATTAATGTTTTGGTAAATCATCAGTTTGCTGTTGGTCATTGTGGTGACTGCAGGAAAGGGGCACCCCACCATGGGGCATTTCTTGGTCAGCTCCAGACATAAAGAGTGGGAAACTGTCTGAGACTTGGGTTGTGGCCTCGAAGCCGCCACTGTGGTTTGCAGGGAGCTGCAGGGCGGCACGGCCCTGGCTGTGCCCGGGAGCGCTCACTTTGGAGGTGGTGTCAGATCTGATGGGGACAAGGGGGAACCTGTGGGGCTGGGGGCGGCCTTGAGAGTCTCCATGGCACTGAGGGGGAACTCTATAGATGGGGGTTGTTGTCTGGGGCTGGGGGGCCATACGGGGTTGGGGGAGCTGTACCTGGCTAGGGGAATGCGTGGCAGGGAACAGCAGTGACCTCTTGGCCCAGTGTGTCCTCCAGAGCCACCGTTTCCACCCTATCTCTGTCCCCATCCAAACAGTTCCCATGTTTGCCTACGTTTTTTGGGAGTCTGTCTCTACGGCCATCATTTTTCACCTGGGGACAGCTCCTCCTTTGGGACAGGAGGTGGGTACCCGCCAGTGTCATCTCTCCTCCTCTCCCTCAGCTGTCACCCCAAAGCTGCTCAGGGGCGCTGGGGAAGTGCAAAGATTCATTGGGGGCAGGAGCAGGAAGACCATGGGGGGTGTCCCCAAACTGGGCACTGTGCGGGTCCCAGACAGGGACAGGACTCAGTGGGTGGGAGGAGCGGGGCTGGGCTGGGCTGTGCCCAGGCTGGGGGGATGTGTCCGAGGTTCCCTGACCCCTGTGGTGTGGGGGTGCACTGGGGGCCCCTCCATGGCCTGTGGGGGTTCTGGAACCCCCCACCCATGGGTGCTGTTGCTGCAGGTTCATGGTGTCTCTGCTGTGCCATGTGTCACAACTCCTCCAGCTGTCATTTCATGTCACCAAGGGGCTGGATGCCACTTGCACGGCCCTGGGGACAAGAGGAGAAGACTGGGGACTGTCACTTCCGATGGAAGGAGAGAGAGTTCCACATTTTGACTGAGCCCCACGCAAGGTGAGATCCCCCAGCCGTGGGGGGATCAGCTCAGCTCCCCATGGCAGGCACAGCCGTGCTCCCAGGGGCATCAGTCACCCCACTGTCCCCGATGTCCCTGCTGTCCCCTCTGTCCCTGCCATCCCCATGTCCCTGCAGATCACCGTGAACCAACAGAAAGCGCCGTGCACAGTGGACCGTAGAAATATCCTATCCTCGGGCAGGGCTCTCAGGGTGTCAGGAGATGTCACCCTGGAGCTCTTGGAATGGAACCCACACGACTTGTGCTGGTATGGGTGGGGACCTGCAGGGGCTGGGGACCTCCAGCGGGACAGGGACCTCTAGGGATGGTTGTGGACCCCAGGAGGTTGAGGAGGTCCATGGACTGGAGATCCTCAGGGGCTCAGCGGACACACAGAGGTGGGGAACAGGGTGGGTGAGGTCCCTGTGCCACGGCGGCCCTGTCCCCAGCTCCATGTGCCTCTGCTCCCCCTCACACATGGCTGCAGGTGTCAGGGACCCCTGGATGGGGTGGGAGACGTGTCAGAGTGGGGGGTAACTTGGAATAGCCCACGTGGGTTGTGGGGTGGGGGGCACAGGAGGGTCTGTGGGCAGGCGGGTGCCTGGGTACATGGGCCCCTGGTAGCACCGTGGCTGTTCCACCATGCCCGTGGTGCCCAGTCCCCAGCTGAGCCTTTGAGGGCACCTGTAGGGGACAGGGGTTACTCAGAAGGTCTCATAGCACGGCCTGATGGAACACAGGAGACCATACTGAGGGTATGGAGCCTTGTAGGGTATGCCCAGCCTCTGCCCTTGAGGGAGACCAGCTGAAATAGGGAGGTTACACAACCTCCCAGCAAGATCCCCTTGGAAAAGGCAGCCACCTTTTCAGTTACGGCAAGAGAGGACACAGAGCCACGATCCTCTTGGAGAACCTATGCAGATCCTTTGTAACCCATTGCCTTTTACCCTCTCACACCCACTCCAGTATCCCTATAAGATCAGGTTCTCTGTCCCTGTGCGATTAGAGAGAGCTTGTCCCTGGCCCCCGCTTCGCGGGGTGCAGACTGATAAAGCTGCCCCATGCGGAACTGCTATATGGGTCTCTTGTCTCTTCCCTCCTGGTCTGGCCTGGGGTTTCCCTCGCAGGACAAGAGCTGAAATCACTCCCGCTGAATCACTAAAGAGCTGATAGCCTGCTGAGACAGGCACCCCCTGTGAAGGCAGCCCGGTGGCTGAGGGATCACTGCAGATCTCTGAGGGACTGTTCGTTGTGGGATGCTCTCTCTGGAGCTGTCACGGCTTCCTGGGTCTGAGCCACAGACCCCATCCTGGCTGCTTCAGAGCCCCATTGATCCAAGGGTCTAGTGTGACAAAGAGGAGTCTCATGGAACCCAAGGGACCAGAGAAAGGCTATGGAACCTCATGGAACCATGGCTCCACTATGACACAACAGGGCCTAATGGAGCTCAGGAGACCACAGTGAGGTTATGGAACCTCGTGGCTTAAAATGACATAGCATGGCCTCACAGAACCCAGGATACCATAACCACTGTATAGAACCTTACGGAACCAAGGCTGCAGTGTGACAGAGCAGGTCCTTATGGAACCCAATAGTCCATAGTGAGGTTATGGAACCTCATGAAAAATGGGCTCCAGTAGGACACAACGGGTCATCATGGAACACAATAGTCCATGGTGAACCTCAAGGATCCAAGACTCTAAGGTGACACTGAGTGGTCTCATGAAACACAAGAGACAAAAGTGAGGTTCTGGAACCTCATGGAACCACAGCTCAAATGTCCCACAGCAGGGCCTCATGGAAAACAGGAGACCAGAGTGAGGTTTCAGAACCTCATGGAGCCAAGAGTCCAGTGTGACACAGAGGGGCCTAATTGTACTCAGAAGACCATTCTGACAATGAACAGAACTTCATGGAACCAAGGCTCTAAAGTGAAAGAGCGGGCATCATGGAACATGGGAGGCCATTCTGAGCCTATGGAAACGCATGGAACCAAGGCTCCAGTGTGACACAGTGGGCCGTCATTGAACCCAATAGTCCATAGTGAGGTTATGGAACTTCATGGAACCAAGGCTCTAAAGTGACACAGTGAGGTCTCATGGGACACAAGAGACAATAGTGAGGTTCTGGAATCTCAGGGAACTGCAGCTCAAATGTCTCACAGTGGGGCCTCATGGAATGCAGGAGACCATAGTGAGGTTACAGAATCTTATGGAACCAAGGCTCCAGTGAGACACAGTGGGGCCTAATTAAACACAGGAATCCACTGTGACTCTATGGAATCTCATGGAACCCAGGCATCAAAGTGACACAGTGGGGCATCATGTAACCCAAGGGACCATTGTGAGGTATTGAAACCTCAGGGAACCAAGGCTCTGATGTGACACAGCAGGGCCTAATGAAGCACAGGACACCAGAGTGAGGTCATAGAACTTCATGGGACCATGGATTCAATATTACCCCACGTGGTCTCATGGAACCCAAGAGACCATAGTGAGATATTGGAAACTAATGGAATAAAGGCTCCAGTGTGAGCGACACACTGTGACTCTATGGAATCTCATAGAACTTAGGTTCAAATGTGACACAGAGGTGCATCATGTAACCCAAGGGACAAGAGTGAAGTTATGGAACATCATGATACCAAGGCTCCAGTGTGACACAGTGTGGCCTAATGGAGCTCAGGAGACCGTAGTGAGGTTTTGAACCTCATGGAACCAAGGCTCTAAAGTGACGCAGTGTCGCTGTTGAGACGGGCACGACACATAAAGACCCCAGAACAGTTCCAGGCAAAAAAACATTTATTCTACGAAGTCAGTGTCATTTATACGCTTTTGTATGTTTATCACTCATGTCACTTATCCATTGGTCACTTAACTACTACAACAGACTTATTGGCTATTATTTAACTATAATATACCATTATTGTTTCTATGAAGCATAAGCATCCTAAGCATTCTCAACATTCAGAAAAACACCAGGTGCAAGTTTGTTGCTGTTCTCTCTCTGTAGTGTTTAGATTTCTTGCTTCTGTTTCTCACAGGTACAAACAGATTGTGCTACCATCAATGTCGGAACCAGACAGGCTTGCTGACCTGCTGTTAATTCCCACATGTAGTGGTTTTGGTTCAAAATATTCATTACTTACTTATTTTCCTTCTATGAGATAAGAATTAGGAGAAAAGCAAAGCAGGCACAAACCTTAAACAGTTGCAGTACAATGAAAGAGTTTTATTACTAATGGAATTAAAAGTAATGAGAAATAACAAGAAATTAAAGCAAAGTCTACCCCCTCCCTCCCCCCCCCCCCCCCCCCCTTTTCCAGCACTTCTCTCCTTTTACCCAACTTGCACAAAGGATAACAGAACATGGGATGTTAGTCAGTGTTGCAGTTCTTGAAAAGTCTCTCTCTTATGCTTAAGGAAAAAAGGGTTTTCTTCAGTTGCACGTGGTTCCCAAACTGCCACCAACAGCAGACCCACCTGGAAACAATCAATCTTCTGCGGTATAAAACATCTCTCCTATGAAAAATCTCACAGTTCCTTCACACTGCAAAACATGGGCCATCACATGGGGTTATTAATCTTTTTAAGGATAAGTTATTTTGGCCTGCACACAAAGGCTTTCTTCGCCACAAGTCTCTAAAAGCCTCTCACTGCTTCTATATAGCCTGGCATAGGCACTCTTCACAATCTTCACAGGCCTCACGATGAATTCTCCATCCCCCCGTGTACTTCAAATGGATTAAAGAGACAAACAGTTTGTGGTATTACAGTTTCTTACCACAGCATGCAAGAAGTTTTTTTAAGCTACATGCGAGAATGGCAGCACCGCCCTCTTTTCTCCCATCGCCATTTTCAGCTTCGTCTCACATGACTCACTTTCTCTTTCTCTCTGACTCATGTTGAAGAGTGTTCTTGTTCAGGCTTTATGGTAGAGAAAGCCTCGCTCCCTCTGTGCTACTGGCTGTGTGGTGTCTGTAGGAGCTTGGGTGGGTTGGACGGTTGGGATGGATGGAGACGAGAGATCTCTGAAGTCAGATCTTGGAACATGCGGTTTATTGCAAAGGGCGTGGGTACAGGGGCACTGCTTAGAGCTGCCAGCCGCAGCTCGGAGCAGGCCCAAGAGAGCAAGAGTGTAAAAGTAAGAGCAAGTAGGTAAGAGCAGAGTAAGAGTGAGCGAAGAGGAAGTAAGTAAGGGGGTAGTAAGTAAGGGGAGAGAGGCAGAAGTCCTCGTTACAATACAATAAATCATCTTCTGTACTGAATATTCTAATTGTCACTAGCCAATCTAGTACAAGATACAAATCCTATAGCATTTACATACAGCCTATAAGAACTATTATATTACCATAGAGTGTTACATTTTAACTCCTAAAAACTACTCTTTGAACCCCTTCTGCTGAGCTAGTAGGGTCTGCTCTGACCCTTGGACCTGTCTGCAAGCAGAGGGTATTGTTCAATCAAGAGGGGATTACCTTCAGTCGGCCATACCATTGTTTTCCAGTTGTTCAGTAACTAAGACTTGGTATTTCAAAAATGGCTTTCATTTCGATGTTGCTTATAGTTTTCATATTCCCAAAATCTTTTGTCAGGCAATCATATTTATAAGGCTTTCCTGTTTCATCTTCCCCAACAGTGTCCTCTTCAGTTCAGCACGAAGTGTGCTGGCTGCAGAAAGGAGGCTCCTCTGGCTCCCGTTGACTCCACCGGCTCCGCATGGAGAAGAGAAGGACCCGCCTGTCCCCAGAAGCCACGCCGGATGGGTTTAGCTGTGTGGCAGTCCATGGCTGGTTTTAGCTGCCTGTGGCTCTGGGACAGTCCCTCCCCAGCGACCCAGGGTCCGTGCTGTGGCGTTGGGAAAGGGGGGAAGGGGCAGTGGCCCTGGCCTGACCTGGCAGGGCCTGGAGGCTAAGAGCCCCCCCACCTTCCAGCAGGCGAGCTTGGACAAAAAGGGAATTCCCACCTTTCCGTGCGGTTTAAATATGTAAATTGTGAGAAGCGTCATTAGTCTAAAAGACTGTCCATCAACTCAGGTTCAACCCACTACACCACAACGCAGCATGGTCTCATGGAACCCAACAGACCATAGTGAGGTTCTGGAACCTCATGGAACTGCAGCTCAAATGTCTCACAATGTGGCCTCATAGATCACAGGACACCATTGTGAAGCTATGGAACATCATGGAACCAAGAGTCCAGTGTGACAGAGAGGGGCCTAAATGAACTCAGGAGACCATTGTGATGAAATGAAACTTCATGGAACCAAGGCTCTGATGTGACACAGTGGGGCCTATAGGAGCTCAGGAGACCATAGTGAGGTCACAGAACCTCATGGAAGCACAAATCTCAAATGTCTCACAGCAGGGCATCACGGAACACAGGAGAGCATAGGAAGGCTATGGAATCTTATGGAACCAAGGCTCTGATGTGACACAGGGAGGCCTAATTGAACACAGGAGTCCATTGTGACTCTATGGAATCTCATGGAACCAAGGCTCCAGTGTGACACAGTGGGGAATCATGGAATAAAAGAAACCACAGTTAGCTTCTGGAACCCAGTGGAACCAGGGTTCTAATGTGACTCAGAGGAGCCTCATGGAATCTAAGATGCCATAGCCATGGTATGGTACCTCATGGAACCAAGGATCCAGTGTGAGACAGCAGGTCTGAATGCACCTCATGAGTAAATCCAGAGTGAGGTTATGGAACCTCATAACCTCAACAAAGGCTCTAAAGTGACACAGCATGGTCTCATGGAACCCAAGGGACCATAGTGAGGTTCTGGAACTTCATGGAACTGCAGCTCAAATATCTCACAGCAGGGCCTCATGGAATGCAGGAGACCATAGTGAGGTTATGGAACCTTGTGGAACCAAGGCTCCAATGTGGCACAGTGGTGCATCATGTCACCCAAGAGACCGTAGTGAGGTTATGGAACCCCATGGAACCAAGGCTCCACTACCTTACAGCAGGGCCTAATGGAGCTCAGGAGACCACAGTGAGGTTATGGAACCTCATGGAACCAAAGTTCTAAAGTGACACTGATGTGCTGGGCGTAGGGGGGGGTGGAAAGAGCGTCACGTCCATCCCGATCGCGTCCCACCGGAGCTGCTCCAGGGGATGCCATGCGAACGAACTTGGACACACTCTGACACACCGTAGGAGGTGGATACTCACTGCCACACACACACACAGAGCCTGACAGCTTCTGCAGCATCGCCCAGGACAGAGAGGTGGGAGGGGTCCTTTGTACAGAGTTCCATACAAAGGGTTTATTGAGGTCCCTGCCTGAAGGGATCCAGGGACAAAGAACACAGAATACTGCAAGGTCCAGGGTTTTATCCGGATCAGCACCAGGGGAGGGGCAGAACATCAGAGCCTATTCTTTGGGGACCAGGGGGTGGAGAGGGAGTGGGGTGACAGGACAGTGACCAGTGGGAAAGGCGAGGGGTGGAACAAGAGACCTGGGAACCAGTGGGGTATCAAGGAAAGGAGAACTATCTAGAACATGAACGTAAAAAGGGTAAAAGGGGGGTAGTCTTAGACCGCTGAGCCTGCCCACCAGTGGACCTCCACTGTTCTGAGGCTCTGTGGCTTTCTGGTCATTCCTGCAGTGGATTCAACCATCATCCCAACATCTCCCCCTTCTTTACTTAAAAAGAAGGCTTTTCCCACAGCCCTCAACAAAAAACTCTTAAGACAACTAAAAAGAAATAGAACCAGAAAAATGATCAAAATAACCCATAGGATAGTTTTAATATCAAGGCCACCCAACTTGACAGTCCTCACTTCCCCAGGAGTCCATCAAACCATCTGCCTACATACTTCTTTAGGTCTTTTATGTGGTCCTGCATCTTCTGGATCATCCCATGGATGCTCTGGCTGTGCGAGGAACAGTTGAAACAACAGAGTCCCTCAAACTCCTCGCAGCCGTGGCTGTGTGCCAGTAACAGGAAGTTAATTGCAGCCCTATTCTGGAGCATGGCTTGCCTGGTGGTTTCCTCGTCTTTGAGGAGCTGGCTGAGTGCACTCAATGTTAAATTGGCTTGCTTGCCAAGCCAGCACTCAAGGTGACCAATATCACCTAAGGCCTTGGCCCTATTCTTTCCATGGAAGGAATAAGCATGCCATGGCCTTTTTTGTATGAGACCAATAGACAATTTCACTATTACAATTTTCATCCAATTGTTGAATGGATCTTTTTTTGCGGGCCAATTGATTTCTGTTACACCAATTGATAATTTGTGTTTTGTTGGGTGCTAGCAGGGTAAGCTTTCCAAGAGTGCACAGCCCTCCTTGAAGACGGGAAGGGATTCCAGCCCAAACCCTGTCTCTGCAAATAAGAAACACTCCCTGGGGGAGCACTCTGGGTTTGACAGTGGGCGCCAACAGTGTGGAGCTGGTGTAATTGCACCAGTAGGCATCATCATACTCTCTTTTTGTGGGGTTGACATCTTTGGTGTAACTCATTTTGTGATGTGCTGATTTGAGCCATTCGGAGTTGGTTAATTTGTATCCAAATCGGATACAATAAGGCCAATTCTTGGGGCTCCTCTGGTGCATGTGGCAGTATCTGTGTCCACTGGTCCCAGGTGTACACCAGATTGGGCCTCTTACCAGCAAAGGGGCTGGAGGGGGATTCCCACCAGGCAGGTGGACAATGGGTCTTCCATGCCAGACATTGAAAGGCACATATGGTCTTGGTTAATGGCCTTGGCCAATGTGACCCAAACGTTGGTCTTTGGCTGTGGGATGATCCACGCAATGACATCTGGTGTTATGATGCAGGAGATCATAATGAGGTGGAGGTAGGTCTCCATCCTGGCGGAATGGGGTTTTCTGGGCAGGCTCCTCTGTGGGATTGTAAATAAAGCAAACATAAATCAGAATCAAAAGCATTAAAAACCTTACAACTTGTTGGTTCCACTTTTAACTTTTCCTTCTCCTCTCTTTCCCCCCTCTTCAAAAAAAAAGGTAAGTAAGGGGCTTAGGGTAAGTGAGGGATCATGGGGTGGGGAAACACATGAGGGAAGGCAACGAGGGCACACTGTCTGGAGGTGGCGTGAGTTAGTTGTTGCTGTGGCCTGTCTGCTTGCGCCAACGTCTCCTCCAGGCAGCACTTGTCTCATCTTGCTGTTGTGCAGTATCTTGTGTTTGTCTCTGCTCTCCTCAGGGGTTGTCGCTGATGGTACTAGGTAAGGCTTTACATTTCTGCCCAGCAGCCACTT
This sequence comes from Corvus hawaiiensis, assembly GCF_020740725.1. Classification (NCBI taxonomy): domain Eukaryota; kingdom Metazoa; phylum Chordata; class Aves; order Passeriformes; family Corvidae; genus Corvus; species Corvus hawaiiensis. The sequence continues at coordinate 649,553 of NC_063247.1, forward strand.
CAATCCTTTAGGGGTGGAAACACACACATACCCCCTTCCCCAGGTAATGAGCTGGAAAGGGCCCTGGATCTGATGGCTCTCAGGGTCTTTGATCAATGCCGGTGGTTGCTCCTTTAATTTGGCTTGGGTCAAGTTAGTAAAATGCTGGAATATGGGGGGGGGGGGGGAATTGACTCTGAGAAAGGATTATTCAAAAAGTTTATTGTGAAGAGAGCCTTACAGAGTCTCACAATGGGAGAGTTAATCTCTGTCCCTCCACGTTGTTGATCAAGGACCCTCTTGATGGTTTGATGGGCCCTTTTGACAATGGACTGTCCTGTGGGGGAATGGGAAATGCCCGTGGTGTGCCGGATGCCCCATGTGCTAAAAAATTTTTGCAGTTGTTTTGAAATATAAGCAGGACCATTGTCCGTTTTAACTTATATGGGCATGTCCAGGGTGGCAAAGGCAAGGAGAAAATGTTTGGTGACTTCTTTTGCCTTTTCTCCTGCATAGGCAGATGCAAACATGGCCCCTGAGAAGGTGTCGATGGAGACGTGCACATATTTAAGTCTCCCAAATTGGGGAATGTGTGTCACATCGGTTTGCCAGAGTTCACAGCTACCTACGCCTCGGGGGTTTACCCCTAAGCCTAATGATGGGACCTGGTAGCTCTGGCAGCTTGGACATGTCGCCACATTCGTCCTCGCTTGATCCCTGTGGAGATCAAACATCCTGATGAGGGCGGGAGCATTCTGGTGGAAAAATTGGTGGCTCAATTTTGCCTGTTGGAAAGTGTCAGGTACATTGGGTGTTAGTATCGGCATTGCCAGAGCCTCAGCTCTCCTGTTCCCTTCAGCGATGGGACCTGGGAGATCATTGTGTGACCGCACGTGCATCACATGGAAAGGTTGCTCTCGGTGGAAAAGGAGATAGACCAGTTTCGAGCGCAACTGGTACAGCTTTGGATTTGCAACCTCCTTCAACAAGGTATGCTCCGCTCTGGCAGTTACTCCAGCCACATAGGCCGAATCTGTGACCAGATTGAAGGGTTCTTGGAACCTCTCAAAAGCTCTAACCACGGCTGCCAATTCTGCAATTTGTGGTGAGCCTTCCATCACTTGGACATCAGACTCCCACACCTGAGTCCGAGGATCCCGCCAAGTCATCACCGACTTGTAGGGTGCTCCTGAGCCATCGGTACAAACAGTTAGAGCCTTGAGCGGGGTTTTGCTTTGCAGTTGTTTTGGGGCCAAATTGAAAGCTGTGTTAAACAACTTATGTTTGGGCTTGTGAATTGAGATTTGGCCTGGGTAGCTGTCCAGAGCGAACTGGAGGTGCTCATTGGTCTGGAGCAAATGTTCCAAGACACCAATGGTCAATGGTACATGAATGCACGTGAAGTCGCACCCAGCAAGGGTACAGAGATGAGCTCTGGCTCCCATAATTAAGTGAGCCATCAATTCCTGTGGTGTGGTGATGGTCTTGGATGGCTGGTGTGATGGGAAGATCCACTCTATGATCAAGAGAGGGTCTTTCTGCAATGCGTCCCACTAAAAAATAAGTCTGTGGTAACGTGGTGAGTTACCCAGGAAGATGAAAATGAAGGGTAACCTCAAGTCTGTCCAGTAGGCCTGTCGAGAGGACAGGGCGAGCTGCACCTTACCAATGGCATCCCGGGCCTCCACAGTGACGGTTTGTGATGAGTCCAGGTCATCTCATCTCATCCCTTCAGGAGATCAAACAGGGGAGTGAGGTCCTCCATCGTAACACCCAGCAGGGGACGGACCCAGTTGATGGAACCGCAGAGCTGATGGAGGTCTCGTAGGGTGCTCGGGTCATCCCAGATGGTCAGCTGCTGGGGTACAATGGTCTGTTCACTGATGTGGAGTCCCAGGTAGGTCCATGGGCAGATGTGATGGATCTTTTCAGGATGAATCTCAAATCCTGCCTTCTAAATGGCTTGGACAGTCTTTTCCAATGTCAAGTCCAGTAGGGCTTCCTCTGGTTCACAGATCAGGGTGTCATTCATATAGTGGAGGATCATTGATTTTGGAAACGCCTTCAGAACGGGGGACAGGAGCAACGTACCACTGGCAGATGGTAGGAGAGTTCTTCATGCCTTGTGGCAGAACTTGCCAGTGATACTTGTGCATCAGGGCTTGCTGGTTCATTGATGGAATAGAAGAAGGCGAATTGGGGGGCGTCACGCAGGTGTAGGGGGATATTGAAAAAACAATCGTTGAGGTCAGTTACAGCGTACTTCCATTGCCGAGGCAGCATCAAGGGCGAGGGTAAGCCAGGTTCCAGGGGACCCATATCTTCAATGACCGCATTGATTTTTCTGAGGTCATGGAGGAGCCTCCACCTGTCCTTGCCTGGTTTCTTTAGCACAAAGACAGGAGAGTTCCAAGGGCTATTAGATGGTACTATATTACCCTTGGAAAGCTGCTGTTCCTTGAGGGACTCGAGAGTGCTTAGTTTCTCTTTGGATAGGGGCCACTGGTCCACCCAGGTGGGAGTATCCGTCCTCCAGGTGAGTTGTGGGGTTGCGCGCTCTGCAGTGATCCCAGTGGTGGGATTTCACATTGAGTTCCCCATTGGGATAAAAGGGTATTCTGCTGGGGAAAGGAGACACGACATGATGGTTTTGATGTCTTGTGGAACCAGGGTGGTGGTGGTGAAGGTAGCCTGTACCAGGCTTTTAAAACAGGGGGATTCCCTCCCAAACTCCTTGCCTGCCTTGCACAGCTCCTTTAGATGTGCATATGGGAATGGCTCCCATCGAGGGTTCCATGCCCTGTTATACAAAACTGGAGCAGCTATAAATCCCCCTTCTCTGCCCACCTCCCGGTTCTTGGCACTCCTACTTCCAGCCCCAAAAGCATGGGAACTGGAAGGCACAGCGTGGGAACCTGGAGTAGGTTGGGTCCTGGGGCAGGGCCACCAATGGAGGGGGCGGGAACTTGGGTGGAGGGATTCCCGGACATGGGGAGGGACCCTATGCAGTTACACCCATCGTCGTCACAGGGGGCGGAGACAAGGAGGGGCTGCATATTTCAGCTCAGGGCAGCATGGCCAGTGCTGTCCTGAAAAGGGTGCTGAGGGGACCTAAAGGGGTCAGGGGGATGGTAGCCCTTCTGCACCAGGTGGTGGGCTACACCTGATCCCCCCAGAAAGGGGTTAGTGGCATGAGGGGCACAGGGAGAGGACAGAGACAGAGGGGCAACTTCAACAAAGGGATTCAAACTACCCGACACTCCCAACTCGTTCCCTGCATCTTTAACAGCTTTATAAATTAAAACCAACAAAGGAAAAGACTTTCCCACCAAATCATCCCCATTTCTTTTAAAACCTGTTGACTTCTCCCCCACTTTGTCCCAGAAATCAAGCGATTTAACCGATTTAACCGACATATTAGAAAAAACCTGAAAGATCCACTGCACAAAACATTTAAAAAAGACCTTTAGAAAACTTAAATCTTCCCGCTTTCAGGGAGCCCACAACTTGGATGAACACCTCCCTTTGGGGACAGGACAGCCTAGCACCCATCTTACCCAAAAAAACCCCATCACCCACTACTGAGGGGAAAGGAAAAAAAACCTCAAAGACGCCTTGTGGAGCTGCACTCACCAAAATGCTGAGTCCCTGACTCCAAAGCTCTCATGGGAACAAAAGAAGCTCTCAGCAGGGTCCTCCGGCTTTGACCAGTCCCTCTCCCTGAGAGGGGTATCAGTCATCTCTCAGAACAGGTCAGATAAAATTCGGATCTGTCTTCGAAGGCGCAGCTTCCCCGAATGTGAATTCCTGACAGCCTCCGGCTGTCAGGGACGCTTTTCATGACTCTCCTCAGAGGTCCTGTTCAGGCGCCATGTGATGCGATGCGCGAGTAGGGGGGGTGGAAAGAGCATCGCGTCCATCCTGATCACACCTTGGAGCAGATCGGGGGATTTTGCGCAAATGCACTCGGACACACTCTGACACACATGTTGGAGTTTTAGGAGTTCTTCTATTTTCTTTTTCTCTTAAAAGAATTTTCCCCATATATGTTGCCAAGTGGACAAATTACTGGGTGCTTAAGAAAAACAAAAGACCTGGCCACAGCAGGAGGGTTCCAACTGGCTACTCTCTTTCACCTGATGTTTTCTCATGTAGGGCAGGGGATGCCGCGATATTTGAAAAAGGGGTTGTGTACAGCCCGTGGCTGGCTGGTGTTCTTGGCGTTCAGAAGGAGAGGAGGGCTGCCATTGTAGAGGGAGTTTTGTCGCTGCTGCAGGCTTCTGCTTTTGGCTGCCTTCCTTGTACCAAGAGTGGATCTTGCTCTCTGGAGTGGCTGTTGCACTGGGACCCTGATGCCCCACCTTACTAAAAGAGGGACCTTTTCAACATCTGCTCAGGTGCCTCAGGGAAAAACCTCGGGATGCCAAGCCCACCTTTCCCTCCCCTGCTGGGAGCTGGGCCGCGGCCACGGCCGCTCTGCCCCCACCTTTGCTTTGAGCCTTTGCTACTCTGTAGCTCCGCACACCCTGCCTGCCGAGACCTCCTGGGGTTCCCGCTGCAGCTCCCGAGTTTGGTACATCTCGTCTGCCACCCGGGATTTGTGCTCGTGCCTGCTGTTCCAGCCTTCTGTTCCCGAGGGTCCAGCGGGGCACTGGGATCAGCTGCCCAGGGGGTTTGTGAAGCCTTTCTTCCATCCCTTCCCAGGATCCCAAGCGGCCATTGCCACGTGCTCCCTGAGCTCTCTCTGGAGCACCCCCTGCAGCTGTGGGGGAACCATTGCACCCGCCCTGCTCACCAGGAACCACCAGCGCCCCTGCCGGCTGTGGCCAGAACTGCACCAAAGCAGAAAGTGCCTGCAGCCGAGAAGGCTGGCACTGGGTTTGTGGTTCTGTTTGTTACTGCCATAGTTATTGTTGTTTGTTTGCCTTGTAATGCATACAGATATAGATAGATAGATAGATAGACAGATAGATAGATAAATAGATGTAAATAACTGTTATTCCTATTCCTCATATCTTTGCCGGAAAGCCCCTTAATTTCAAAATTATAATAATTTGGAGGGAAGAGGTTTGCATTTTCCATTTCAAGGGAGGCTCCTGCCTTCCTTGGCAGACAAGGAAGACAACAAAGTTTCAAACCAAGACAACACTGTGGTAGGTGGATACTCGCTGCCACTCACACACACAGAGTCGGATAGCTCCTGCAGCATTGCCGGTGACAGAGAGGCAGGAGGGGTCCTTTGTATGGAGTTCTGAGGGGTTTATTGGGGTCCCCACTCAAAGGGAACCAGGGACAAAGAACACAGAACACTGCAGGGTCTGGGGTTTGATGCAGATCAGCACTGGGGGTGGGCATAATATCAGGAACCTATCATCTGGGGGCCAGGGGTGGAGAGGACATGGGATGACAAGACAGTGACCATTGGGGAAGGCGAGAGGGGTGGAACAAGGGAACCAGGAGCTAGTGGGGTATCAAGGAAAGGAGAACTATCTAGAACATGGACTTAAAAGGGGTGAAAGGGGGTGGTCTTAGACCTCTGAGCCTGCCCACCAGAGGACCTCCACTGTTTTGGGGTCCTGAGGCTCTCTGGCCAATCCTGTGGTGGACTCAACCACTGCAACAGATGGCGACTGGGCCCAGGTGACCACACTCCTCCCATTGGCCACACCCACCTTCAATTGACCACATCCACCTCTCATGACCACCCCCACCCAATGACCACACCCACCCAATGACCACACCCACCTCCTATGACCACACCCTCAATGACCACACCCACACAATGACCACATCCGCAATGACCGCAGCCCCACTGACCACACCCCTTTTATTACCACACCCTCACTGCCCAAACCCTCTCTAATGACTACACACCCATTGACCACCACCTTGGACCACTGCCATTAACTACACCCAATGACCACAACTTACCTAATGACCACACCCACCCCAATGACCACACCCACCCCAATGACCACACCCACTTGGACCACATACCCCATTGACAACACCCTAAACGACCACACCTCAAGGACAACACGCCTCCCATTCACCACACCCCACTGATCATCCCCATTGACCACACCTCAATGCCCTCACTCCAGTGACCATCCCCACAGACCACCCCCATTGACCACACCCCTTTGTTACCACCCCCTCACTGCCCAAATCCTCCCTAATGACCACACATCCATTGGCCACACCTCTCCCATTGACCACACCCCTCCCATTGACCACACTTACCCTATTGACCACACCCACTCAATGACCACACCCATCCCAATGACCACACCCCATCAACCACACTGTCTTTATATTCTCACCCTCACTGACCAACCCCACCCCAGTGACCACACCCAGCACTCTGTGACCAGACCCCTCCCATTGACCACACCCCTCCCATTGACCACAACCACTATCAATTTGACCACACCAACCTCTTATGACCACACCCACCTCATATGACCACTCCCACCCCTATGGCCACCATCCAACTGTCCACACCCCTCCCATTGACCACAGCCCAATGCCCACACCCCCATTGACCACACTGTAATGACCACATCCCCTCCATTGCCCAAACCCACCGACTATACCGCCATTGATCATACCCACCCCAATGACCACCCCCCCTTGACCCCACCCCTCCCATTGACCACATGCCAATGCTCACACCCCCACTGACCCCCCTCAATGACCACACCTCCACTGACCACACTGTAATGGCCACACCCACCCCATTGACCACACCCACTGACCACACCCCTATTGACCATACCCATCTCAATGACCACACCCCATTGACCACACCTTTCCCATTGACCACACCCACCAGTTGACTACACACTCACTAATGACCACACCCCTCCCATTGATGGCACCCTCAATGATCACACCCCACTGGCCACGCGCCACTGGCCACACCCTTCCCATGTCCCCCAGCCCCTCCCTCCCAGTTTGTTCTCCTCCTGTCCCTTCTCTCGGATGCTCTGGATGGCTCCAAATCCTGAATTTCCCTCACCTGCCTCGTCCCCTCCTCCTCTGGCCACTTCTGGCACCACTTCCGGTTTGAGGGCGACTGGGCCTGAGTGACCACATCCCTCTCACTGACCACAGCCCTCCCTGGACCACATCCACCTTCAATTGACCACACACACCTCTTATGACCATACCCACCTCAATGACCAGCCCCATCCCATTGACCACCTCCTTACATTAACCACACCCCTACAATGACTACATCCCATTAATCACACTCACCTCCTATGACCACACCCTCAATGACCACACCCCACAATGACCACATCCTCAGTGACCACAGCTCCATTGACTACCACCACTACCCACACACATTGACCACTCCCCACTGACGGCTCCCCCATATCGACTACACTCTCAATGCCCACACCCACCCCAAAGACCACGCAGTCATTGACCATCCCCATTGAACACCACCATGGACCAGCCCAACTGAACACCCTCTATGACCACATCTCCATTGGCCACTCCTCCCATTGACCACACTGTCATGACCAGACCCACACGATGGACCCCACCCACTGACCACACCCTCACTAACAACATTCACCACACCCCTCCCATTGACCACCGCCCAATGACCACACCGCCTTTATTACCACACCCTCACTGCCCAAACCCTCCCTATCGACCACACACCCATTGACCACACCACTGCCATTGACCCCACCCACCCCATTGACCACACCCTCATAATTACCCCACCCACCCCACTGACCACCCCCATTGAACACCCTCAATGACCACACCCCAATGCCCACACCCCCTTTGATCAGTCCCATTAACCACACCCATTGACCACACTCTGAAGACCACACTCCCATATTGACCACACCCATCTGTAAGAGATGGTCCAAAGATCCCTCATCTGCCTCACGATCATTGCCAAGGATAGAGACTGAACACAGGAGTCCTGGCCCAGCTGAGGTGGGATGTCTGCCAAGTGTTGCCTACGGGTGTGCCCACTGGGAACTGGTACGCATTCCTGAGGAAAATTAGTGCAGGTCACAATGGACTGCGCCATTCTTGCTGCCCAGGCAGGAAGGACTGTGCTGAAGCGGAAAGGAATGACCTGTCCTGTACACCTCTCCGGTACACCTGTCTTGTACGTCTGTCCTGTACCTGTTTCCCAAAGCAACGGACCCCATAACAATGGCTGTAGATTTCCCAACCTCTTGGCCAGTTGCCCCTCGCTTCTGAAAAGGACTATAAAGGGCCTTTCTGAAATAACCGAGTCCGAGATCTCCCCACAGAAGGAAGACTAATCTATTGGCGGAGGACCACGAGGACTTCGTCTCATCCGTTGGTAGCTATTGCCCCTCTTTTTCCCCCTCTCTACTTTGTTTCTCTTACTCTCTTCTATTGCATTACTGTGTTGTGGGCACTTAATAAAGGTGCACTGTTTTGATTAAAACTGAAATCTCTTGTGTCCTTTTACACTCTGAGATCGATAAACGAACCATCACGACCCCCGCTTGCATTAGCGGATCGTGACACCATCCCAATGATGACACCCCAATACTGACCACACCCACCCCATTTACCACACCCCCTTTATTAACACTCTCACTGAGCACACCCTTGATGCCCACAGCCCCATTGACCGCCCATATCGACTACCCCCATGGACCACCCCCAATGACCACATCCCACTGACCACACCCCCATTGACCATCCCGATTTACCATATCTACATGGACCACCCCAATGACCACATCCATTGACCACACCTCCATACTGACCACATGCAGCTCCAATGACTACACTCTCATATTGTCCACACCCTCCCTAATGACCACATGCAGCCCCATGACCACACCCCACTGACCACCCCCACTTACCACACCCTTCCCATGTCCCCCCAGCTCCTCCCCTCCAGCCCATCCTCCTGTCCCCTCCTGCTCTGGATGCTCTGGAGGACTCCAGGTCCCAGATTTCCCTCACTTGCCTTGTCCCCTCCCCCTCCAGCCACGCCTGGCACTGTCTCTGGTTCAACAGCGACCTGGCTTGAGTGACCACACCCCTCTCAGTGACCACCCGCACCTCAATGACCACACCTCCATTAACCACACCCACCTCCTATGACCGCACCCTCACTGACCACACCCACACATGACCACAGTCCCATTGACCACCCCCATTAACCACACACATTGACCACACCCCCATATTGACGACAGCTCAATGACCACAACCCCTTTATTACCACACCCTACCTGACCACACCCTCCTTAATGACCACTCCCACCCCAATGACCATACCCCATCCAACTGACCATACACCTCCCATTGACTGCACCTCCATTGACCACACCCCACTGACCACACCCCCATTGACTACACCCCAATGTCCACACCCCCATAATTACCCCACCTACCCCACTGACCACACCCCTATGATCACACCCCAATGACCACACCTCCATTGACCACAACCATTGATGGCACCCCACTGACCACATCCTCCCTAATGACCACATCCCCATTGACCATATCCCTATGGACCACACCCTCAATGCCCACACCCCCACTGACTACACCCATTTACCACATCCCTTTGGACAGCCCCCTGACCACATCCATTGACCACACCTTCATATTGACCACATGCAGCCCCAATGACCACACTCCCATATTGTCCACACCCTCCCTAATGACCACATGCAGCCCAATGACCACACCCCCACTGACCACACTGTAATGACCACACCCCTTCCATTGACCACACCCCTCCCATAGATCACGCCCTACCTGTTGGCAATTGAAGCACGGACCCAGACAGGCAGGGGATCTGAATCGTTTATTCAGAGGAATGAGCTGCTTTTATACACTTTTCTAAGGCGCAGTATTTCCTTATATGCTAATCCTCACTACCCTGTGACCTATCCCGTGTTGCCACATCAGCAGCACACTTCCTTCTATGGGATGATCACTCACTGTTCACCCGTCCGTCAGCTCCCGGCAGGCTCCTCTCCATAGGGGTCTGCCATGTGGCACCTCCTCTCCACAGGGTCCGGTGGAGACAAGCTTCTCTGTGCTGCCATGTGCTCCTTTGTGCTGCCATGTACCTCTGCAGGCAGATCTTACAGCTCACAACCCAATTCTATCTTATTTCTCCCCATAATTCCCCCTTTTTTGTTTTATACAATTAAGAATTATGAAACAAAACACTTCTAACATTAGAACATGTTTGGCCCACTGCCTGAACCAAATAAGCTCTGTTAAAGTGATTAAACAGATTGAACTTTGAGGAGCAACGTAAAGTTGTCTAAATCTTTTACTATCACTCAGAGTCTGCAACTGCTGGAAGGTCCTGTTTCACAGTGAAGACTCAGAAAGTCTTTGCTAGGCAAGACTTCCAAGCTTACTTTGAAAGAAGGTCCAGTGTAGGAACCCAGAGTGCAGAGTATTTCTCTGCCTGTTTTGAAGGGTTCTACCCCCCTGGACAACACTGTTTTTGACCTTCGTTCATGGAGAAAATTCCCTACCCTCTGGGAAGAATTAGAATCTACACTGGTGTGAACTAGGTGATAGAATATTATGTAATATTGTCACAGGGGAAAAATTTAAAGGATTTGGGTTTGTTAATATAGTAAACAGATAAAAGCAAAAAACTTCAAAATGAAGAATTGTTGTTGTTCTCCAGACCTTCTTCTTCTACTACTCCATATTCTGCAGTAGAAGTAGTTTGGGATGATTGGATAAAGAATTCCACAGTTCCTGTCTACATGACTAGATGATTTATTATATGTTGGTGGAAAAGTAAAAATAATGTACGTTTTTAGTGACCATTGGTTAATTTACCTTTAAAAGACTGTGTAAATCTTGAAAATGGGGCATTCTCCTGCATTCCCTGCTCTGTGCTATGTCTGGGTCACGTGCTATGTCTGGCTCTATTTCTCTGATAAGACTTAATAAACAACTATCTGAAAGAAGAGAAGGCTGAAGGTCCGTTCGTCTCTCGGACTCCTGGCAAAGACTCTAAAATTCTCCCTCATCAGGGGAGGCATAATTACGGCATGGTTAGTGTCAGTCCAGCTTTGAAAAGAGCAAATCAACAAGTCAAAGTGACTTGATTACACTTTTAGAGCAGAAAGAACTGGGTTTGATAGTATAATCTCCAGTATGCCAGGGCTAGGGCTTGGCCAGAGCCTTAGACCTCGACTGAGAGGGTTTCCCAAAAATACTTATAAAATTGCCTAAAAACCTTATTAATATCAGTTAGGAACATGACTTCAGGAGAGTTTATCTTCCCCACAAGCTGATTATGAAGCTGGAGTACCCAAGGCTGGTTGGACCACTCTTGCAGGTAGCCATCTTGGACTGGAATCTGTGGAAACACAAGCATATCCTCGCCCCCAGGTTATCAATGGAAAGGGGCCTTCCCATTTTCCACATTCAAGATTCTTAATGAGTACCTCAGCTTTTTTTAGGTGAGCTTGTGAATCTGAAAAAATGTCAATGCTAACATGTACGTATTTAAGCCTCCCAAATTCCACAATGTGGGTAACATCCATTTGCCATAGCTGGCAACAAGAGAGCCCCCGGGGGTTTATCCCCACGCCCAATGCTGGAAGTTGATATTGTTGGCAATTAGGGCATGTCACCACTACGGCTCCTGTTTGATCTCTCTTTAATCCAAACATTCTCATTAGAGCGGGAATGTTCTGATGAAAGAAATGGTGGCTCAATTTAGCCTGTTCCAAGGTATTTGGTAAGTTAGGGATTTGGACAGGCATCGCCAGAGCATCTGCTCTCCGATTCCCCTCTGTGATTGGTCGAGGTAGGTCAGCATGTGATCTTACATGCAGGACATAAAAGGGGTGCTCTCGGTGGGAGACCAAGTATATTAACTGTGAGGGTAGCCCAGGTAAGTGTGGATTTGCAACCTCCTTTAATAAGGCGTGTTCTGCCCTGGCAATTATTCCAGTCACGTAAGCCGAATCTGTCACCACATTAAATGGTTACTTGAACCTCTCAAAGGCCCTGACGGCGGCTGCCAATTCTGTCACGTGCAGAGAACCGTCCACTACTTTAACATCAGTCTCCCACTCTTGGGTCAGAGGATCCCGCCAAGTCATCACCGACTCATGGGATGATCCAGAGCCATCTGTGAACACAGTCAGGGTAAAATTCCCTTTAAGGGAATTTTACTCTGGAGATGTTTTGGAGTCAAATTAAAATTAGCACTGAAGAGCTTATGTTGCGGTTTGTGAACTGACATTTGGCCTGAATAACTGTCCAGGGCGAACTGGAGGTGCTCATTGTTCTGTAACAAATGTTCTGAGTCACCAATCGTTAATGGAAGGTGTATGCATGTAAAATCGCATCCCGCAAGGGTACGGAGGCGAGCTCTGGCCTTGATGATCAATTGAGCCATACATTCCTGCGGTGTTGTTATGCTCTTAGACGGTTGGTGTGGCAGAAAAGACCCACTGTATAATAAGAAGAGGATCCTTCTGCACCACGTCCCATTGGAAAACGAGGGAAGGGTAGTGTGGTGTCTTACCCAAAATGATCAGACTATAGGGTAAGTCTGGTCTAGTCTGGTGTGCTTGCCTCAAGGCTAAGGCTAGCTGTACCTTACCGATTGCCTCCCAGGCCTCTGCGGGGACAGTCCAGGGAGAGTCAAGGTCCTCGCAGCCCCTTAGCAGCTGGAACAAAGGCGCGAGGTCCTCCGTCATGAGTCCCAGCAAAAGACGGACCCAATTGATGGACCCACAGAGTTGATGGAGATCTCAGGGTCCTCAGGTTGTCTCGAATGGTAATCTTCTGGGGCACGATGGTCTTTTCCCCGATGCAAAGACTCAGATAGGTCAATGGGGTGGTACACTGTATCTTGTCAGGGTGTATCTCAAAGCCCTTTTCCTTGATGGCATGAATGGTGTAGTTTAATGTCTTTTTCAGTTGGTCTTCATTGGGTGCGCAGATCAAGATATCATCCATGTAGTGAAGGATGATTGCTCTAGGAAATGTTTTGCAGATTGCGGACAGGACTTCCGCTATGTACCACTGGCAGATGGTTGGGGACTTCTTCATGCCTTGCGGCAAGACTCGCCAGTGGTACCTGCGCATAGGGACTTGCCGGTTGATAGACGGGACAGAGAAGGCAAACCGGGGAGTGTCACACGGATGAAGAGGGATTCTGAAAAAACAGTCTTTAATATTGATGACAGATACTGGCCAATGCTGGAGGAGCATAGAGGGCAATGGCATGCCTGGTTGGAGGGGACCCATGTCCTCAATCACCTCATTGATTTTTCTGAGGTCATGGAGGAGCCTTCACCTGTCTTTGCCTGGTTTTTTAAGTACAAAAACAGGGGAGTTCCAAGGGCTATTCGATGGAACTATATTGCCTTTGTCCCTCCTCCACTAGGGACTCAAGGGTGCTTAATTTTTCCCGGATCAAGGGCCACTGGTCAACACACACCGAAGTGTCGGTTTTCCAATTTAGGCGTGGGGTATTGCACCCCGCAGTGGCCCCTACTGAAAATCCCAGGGTGAGGGAATCTCAAGGCAAGTCCCCCATTGGGACAATAGGTCCCGTCCCCACAGGGTAAGGCCAGTGTCAATGATAAACAGTCCGACTGACGCAATGTATTTGCCCAGACCCTCGATAAGAATATTATCAATGCTCTGCTCAGCAGCAGCTGTCCTCCCAATGCTGGTGACTCTCCCACCTACCAGTTTCATTCTCCATCCCTGGGGTGATTCTGTTCTAGAGACAACCGTCACATCGGCCCCCGTGTCTACCGTGCCGGACAAGCTGACGATGTCTTTGTCATTGCGCAGGCAGCAGTTGGTGGTGGGTTTGTTCCATCCCACGAGTTCCGTCCACCACACGGAAGGTGTTCTGCAGCACCTGGATAGTCCTTAGGAACGATGATAGCTTGAGCAACCACCTGTCCTTCAGCTAGGAAGAAGGGTAGGTTGCAACAAGCTGCAAAAAATGTAACAGTCCCGTCCGAGTCAATTTCCTGAACACTGGGTTCAATGTAAAGTTCTTGTGGACCCCGTATGGGATCAGTTATAACCAAGAGCTCTGCATTTGCTGGAACTAAAAAAGCCCGTTTGGTCACAATTTGTCTCTGAACCTGCTTTTTAAAGTGGATGGAGGAAGCACTCACCAGGGAAACCCATCATTCTAGTTCCAACCTTTCCAAGGTGTAGGAACCCAGAGTGCCGAGAATACTTCTCTGCCTGTTTTTAAGGGTTCTTACCCCCCTGAACAACACTGATTTAGCTTCAAACCTTGGAAAAAATTACCAACAGTCAGACAAGAACTAGAAAATACAGTGGTGTGAATTAGGTGATAGACTACTATGTAAGATTGTCACAGGGTGAAAAATCTGGAGGTTTTGGGCTTGTCTTTGTAGTACATAGATAAGAGTAAAAAATATCAAAATGGAGGATTGTTGTTGTTCTCTAAACCTTCTTCTCCTTCTTCTACTACTCCATATTCTGCAGTAAAAGTAGTTTGGATTGACTGGATAGAAAATTCCACAGTTCCTAGTTGTGTTACTGAATAATTGGTAAGGAAGTGAAAATAATGTATGTTTTTAGTAACTATTGGTTAAAATATCTTTAAAAGGCTGTGTAAATCTTGATAATTGGCCTCACTCCTACTTTTCCTCCTTCTATGCTGTACCTGGGTCACGCTAGTGGCTCTGTTCCTCTGATAAGACTTAATAAACAACTATCTAGAAGCATTGAAACTAAAGAAGACATCTCGCTTTATCTCTCAAACTCCTTGCAAGGACTTTCAGCAAATTCTCTTCCATCAGGAGAGACTCAATTTATGGCACGGTGTCATAGGTTAGCAAGCATAGTCCCGGAAGGGATGTCCTTGCTAAGGGGTGCTTACAGTTTCCTCTGGGACCTGATAGAACCTATCAGCTGGCCAGTTTGAATATGGACAATTCTTTAAGCCACTTAAAGTTGTGTCCGCCTCTGTGATAGACACTTAGGAATAGGCAAACTCCCCCCCAAGCTCTCTCTTGTTTCCGGTGCTGGGACAGGTGGCTGCGGGCCCCATGCGGGGCCCCGTGGGCCCGGCTCAGGCCCTGCTCGGGCCAGGCCAGGCCGGGCCACGGCCATCCTGGAGCCATGGGCCTGTTCCATCCGTGGAACCCCCCCCACTGCCTTGCTGTGGGCAGCCGGAGCGGCTTGGCTCCCCCCCACCTCCACTGCGATAAGCCACAGAGCTGCAAGGCCGAGGTGAGATTAACACTTTTATTGCTGTGAAGAGCTGAAAACCTGAGGGAAGAAAAGGAGGAGATGCTCAAAGCTGAAATTCTGTTGTGAAGCTATCAGAGTATCCTGTTGTAATTTCATGAAGATATGGGGGGTGGAGTGTTCAACTCGTAAGCAAAAGCACCTGCGCTGAGATAGGCAGATGCTGACGCTGCTGTAATTTCATGAGAAGTTTGGACAGGGAGAGATGGACCAGATGAGGACTTTTGCTCCAAACAGGAAAGGAGAAAACCTCAGTTCCTAGAGATGCTCCCAGAAATAGTCCTAAAGATGAAGATGAGGAAGACCCTTTGCTCCCAGGGAGGGAGAAGGGCCTCTGTTTTTTGTTTCTGAACAGCTCACCCTTAAAATTGTACCCCAAAAAATTTCAAGAGTGGACCCTCGAAAGCAGTTGCGGGAAAAGCTGCAAGTCGGGGGAAGGGACTCACATGCCAGCAGAGAGACCTCTTCCTAAATGGACTGAACAATATTTGCAAGTGGGCGGCTGTCTCGTTGTGATAATGTTTTCATAGCACGAGCAAGAGAGACTCCTCTTCCTAAATGGACTGACCAAGGTTGTTATGGAAGTGGTAAACAGACTGAACATCTTAAGGGTTTTCTTCTTACATTGTCAGTGGGAGAAGGGAGGAAGGTGGGCAGAGGAGGAGAGTTCTGAAGGTATGGTATACTTTTTTTTCCTTCTTTTAGGTCTGTTCATAAACTTCTTTATATTCTTTCAAGTTTGGTGCCTGCTTTGCATTTCTCCTAATTCTTATCTCACAGAAGGTAAACAGTAATGAGTATTTTGGACCAAACCACTACACACGGTAAAGTGTCACAAGGCTTCCTCTGTGTCAAAGCTAGCAGGCTTGGGGAGCTCAGCCATTAATTTTGTGTCATCGCACGGTGCCACTCCACACTCTGCTTCTGGTTTCCCTGGTTGTATTGGTGTCGATGGTGTCTGCACACCGAGCACTTAGAGCAGTCTGCAGGAACAGGCTCACAAGGCTTATTAGGTATGGAGAATTGGTGAAAACTTTGAGGCTTAGGACAGATTTTTGCAAAGTGGCCAGGGCTTCCACAATTAAAGCAATTGTGTGTGTCTCTGCAGCCCGATGGAAGGTTCCCTGGCCAGGAATTCTCCATAGCTTCCACTACACCCCCCAGCTTATTTGGATGGTGGCAGTGTCCAAAGGAACCAGCTTCATACACGCCTTGATCACGTGATCAAGGGTGGGAGGCGAGTCCAGAGGGAGCGCCCTCAACACCAATTGGCAGGCTTCACTGGCGTTTGTTTTAGCCAGAGTGCTGAGCAGTTCTCCCTGGGCCTCAATGTTGTTAACTTGCCTCACCACAGCTTCCCGGAGCCCATTCACAAACTTAACAAATGACACTTGGGGAGCCTGTTTGATGTGTGTAAAGCTGGCCATGGGGATGAGGGATAAGGCCCATTCTGCTGCAATTTTTATGTCACTCAGGATTGGCTCGGGAAGGTTCACAGCCTGATCTTTGGGGCTTTGAAAGCTGACCCTTGCCACACAATTGGTCCATTATGAGATGTGCCTTAGCAGGATCCCTTTGGTATGTCAAAAGGAGATCCCTAAGCTGCTTTTTCCAAGTCCTCTCCCATAGGAGGTACTCAGCAGGGGAAAAGGATGCATGACATAATTGTTTTTATATCCTGCAAAACCAGAGCATTGGTGGTGAAGGTAGCTTGGATTAAGCCTTTTGAAGTAAGGGGACTCCCACCCAAATTCCTTGCCAGCTTTACACAGCTCCTTCAGGTGGGCATATGGAAATGGTTCCCACTGGGGATTCCCAGCCCTGTTGTAAAAGACCAGGACAGCAAAAACTGTGCCTTCCCCGCCCTGGTTCCAGCCTTTGTCACTCCCACTTCTGGCCCCAGGAGCATGGGAACCGGAAGAGGTGACATGGGAACTGGAAACTGGTAAGGGGCAGGGCTGCCAATGGAAGGGGCGGGGAGTTGGGTGGAATCCACGACTGGAAAGGGATTCTCAGTGAAAGGGGAGGGTTGCAGAACGGTTACACTAAACGATGCAAGGGGCGCAGGGGAGGCGTCTGACGGAAGGGCACCTATCGCCACAAGGGGTGGAACAAGGGAGGAGCTGTGGTTTTCAGCGGGAAGGATGGGGCAGGACAGGGACAAAATGGCGGGCCTGGCCACGAGGCCGGCATCATTTTGTGAACAGTCTGAGGGGGATGAAACTGGGTCTGAGGGCGAGGAAAACGGGTTAAAAGAAAGGTCCAGGGCAGTGGTGCACTCACTGTCACGGAAAGGGAACAGGGGAGATCAAGAGGAGTCAGGGAGACGGTGGCAACCCTGCACTGCGTGGTGGGCTACACCTCCCAATTCCCCCAGAAACGGGTTAAAGAGATTAGGAACATGGGGATAGGGTAGAGGCGGATGGGGAACGTTCCAAAAGGGATTAGGAATTTTACAAACACCCAAGCTACTCCCCATATTTCTAACTGTAAATCGAAACCAGTAAAGGAAAAACTTCCCCACAGAACGACCCCACTTTTCCCCAACACCGACAATCTCTCCCCAACTCTATCCCAAAAACTTAACATCTTAACTGACTCAACTGTCACATTTAGAAAGTATAAAAAAATCCAGCTAACAAAGCGTTTAAGACGCCCCTTAGAAAACTTATATTTGCCTGCTTTTAGGGAACCCTCAGCTTGGATGAATATCTCCTGTTGGGGCTGGGATAGACTCGCTCCCATCTCCCCAAAACTACCTCACCCACCACCAAAAGGAAAGGGACAAATGAACCAAACAGCCCTGCCGAGCGCTACTAACCAGTCTCAAAGCATCGGCAGGAAAAAAGGCTTTTCACTGTAGTCCTCTGGCCTAGCCGATCCTCTTTAACTCAGAGGGTTGCTGGCCATCCCTCGGAGGACGCTTAATAAAACTGAAGTGCCTACTCAGGCAAGCAGATGACCTGAGGCGAACACTCAGTGATTTTTCGACCGCCAAGGATGCTCCACAGGAACCTTGGGGAGAGGTCCCTGTTCGGGCACCACTATGACGCGCTCTGGCCCGTTGGTGTGGGGGGCCACCGCATCCTTCCTGGAGAGCGTCCTGGTTGGGGCTGCTTCCACTAGTATCCCAGATACTCAGCTTCAGCACGACAGCACCAGGCTCTGCTCACAGAAGCCTCGCACCAAAATGAACCCTGATGGATATCAAGTCGCGTTGCCAGAGATAAAGAGGCGAGAGGGACCTTTTGTGTAGATTCCAGCGAGGTTTATTCTAAAACACACACAGGAGGATCCAGTGAAAAAATGGCCCCGACAGAGATTCAGGGATTTTATACTCGGGGTTTTGGGGGCAGGCAGAGTGCCAGAAACCAATCGGGTGAGGGCTAGATGGAGGAGAGAACCTGGAGTGACAGGGGAACAACAACCGGGGAAGTGGGGTGGTGGGAATAGGGACAGGGAACCAATGGGGTGTCAAGGAGCAGAGAAACTTCCAGAACATTATACATATTAACTAGGGGGCATACATATTCAATGGGATCTACACAGAACTAGGCGGAGGGCCAACTGGCCAACCATAAAACAATTTACATACCACAGTAAAGGACTGTGGGAACTCTCCATAACCCAGGGAGAGATTCTACACTTCGGTACCAGCCCACCGTGAGTCCAATGTTGCCCTGGCCCTTCTTGGCTCCCTGGTTACCTCAGCAGCTGCTGCTACCATCATCACACCCAAAAAACCCCTCAGGAACAGGGGATAACCCAAATGCCCTCAGATGTGGGGGATACCCAGAAAGGAGATTCCCCCCAGCCTCATCATCCCCAGCCTCCAGCTCTTCATTCCAAACCCCTGCCCCCCTCCATTACTCACCCCCCTGCCCCCCCCCATGTACCTCCCACTCCATCCAGACCCTCTGAATGCCATCTAACCCCTCGTGGGGATTTTGAGGGGGCTGTAGATTCAAGTAATTTTGGAATGTGACTGACCCATTTGGAGTGGGAACTGAACATTTTTCAGTAGGATCCAGTGGTTTTGAGGTAACAGATCAAGGCCTCTATCTTCTGGAGTACAAAGTGATGGAGAAAACTCTTCCATATCCCCTCAGAACCCCCAAATCCTCCCAAACATCATCTTCCCTGGTGCCTGTGGGGATCCAGAAGGATATGGAGACAACCAGCCAGGTGTCTTCCCAACATGGATACAGGGAATGTGGGTCCTTCAGTGGGGGATGAAGTTGGAGCAGCGGACAAAGCTCTTCCGCACTCGGGGCACTCGCAGGGCTTCACTTACCGGTGCCTCTGTTGATGTCTGGCCAAATTAGAGCTGTGTGAGAAGCTCTTGCCACACTCAGGACACTCATAGGGCCTCTCCCCAGTGTGGATGCGCTGGTGCCTGATGAGGTGGGAGTTGTACCTGAAGCCCTTCCCACAGTCGGGGCAGCGGAAGGGCCTCTCCTCAGTGTGAATCCGCTGGTGCAAGAGCAGACTGGAGCTGGTCTGAAACCTCTTCCCACACTCAGAACACTCATAGGGCCTCTCCCCAGTGTGGATACGCCTGTGGCTGATGAGGGTGGAGTTGTGCTTGAAGCTCTTCCCGCAGTCAGGGCAGCGGAAGGGCCTCTCATCCGTGTGCGTCCGCTGGTGCAGGAGGAGATGGGAGCTGGTCTGAAACCTCTTCTCACACTCAGGGCACTTGTAGGGCCTCTCCCCAGTGTGGCTCCTCTGGTGGATGATCAGCTCAGAGCTCTCTCTGAAGCTCTTCCCACATTCCCCACACTTGTAGGGCCTCTCCCCAGTGTGGAGCCTCTGGTGGACAATCAGGTGAGATCTGTGTCTGAAGCTCTTTCCACATTCCAGGCACTTGTAGGGCCTCTCCCCAGTGTGGGTCCTCTGGTGAATGATCAGGCTGGAGCTCTCCCTGAAGCTCCTCCCACATTCTCCACACTTGTAGGGCCGTTCCCCAGTGTGGATCATCTGGTGGTGGACCAGGCTGGAGCTCTGGCTGAAGCCCTTCCCACATTCCCCACACTTGTAGGGCCATTCCCCAGTGTGAATCCTCTGGTGACGGATCAGGTGGGAGCTCTGTCTGAAGCTTTTCCCACATTCCCCACACTCGTAAGGCTTCTCTCCAGTGTGGATCATCTGGTGGCAGATCAGGTGTGAGCTGTCTCTGAAGCTCTTCCCACATTCCCCACACTCGTAGGGCCTCTCCCCAGTGTGGATCATCTGGTGATGGATCAGGAGGGTGCTCGTGCTGAAGCTCTTCCCACATTCCCCACACTCATAGGGCTGTTCCCCAGTGTGGATCATCTGGTGGCAGATCAGGTGGAATCTCCAGCTGAAGCTCTTCCCACATTCCTCACACTTGTGCGGCTTCTCCCCAGTGTGAAGCTGCTCATGGACCACCAGGTCCAAGCTCTGGCTGGATCTCCTGCGGCCTTCCTGGCACAGGGTGGGTCTTTCCTCCTCACAGCTCCCTGGGCTGCGTTTGCAGCCCCTCCTCCTGTGGCATCTCCGGGGCTTTTCCTCCCCATTGGATTCCTGCGCTGTGGAGCTACTCAAAACGGCCTCTTCCATGAGGTTCTGCCGCGGGGATTTGTCCTCCCTGGGCTCCATCCTCAGCTCCTTGCCTGGGGGAGGAAGGACAAGGAGAGGATGGAATTTGCCTCTGTGCCACACAGAAGGGGAAGGAGATCCCCCCAGTCCGTGCCCGGCAGGACGGCGTCGGCAGCGGGGTTGTCCTGCAGCCGGGGGCGATGCTGGGCTGGGAGATGGAGCAGGAGAGAGGGGGAAATGGGCAGGGACTTCCTCCTCACCTGCCTGGGTGTTCCAGGGCATCTTCCTCTTCCTCACAGCCTTCTCCTCCATCTGGCCAAGGTTTAGGAATGGGAAATCCTGGTTTGGGGAAAAACAAGGGATGAGCATGTTGAATTTGAATGTCTCCCTGCCCAAGTCCTTCTCTACAAGTCACCGGGCATCTGGGGTCCAGAAAAACCTCCCAAACACCAAGATTCAGCCCTGAAAAAGCCTCACAGGAGTTCCCTCTCCCTAGTCCCCCTGCTCTGATGTTGGGGGGTTCCCCCCTATCCCAGCTGCCAGGGGTCACGCTTGTATTGGGGGTCCCCCATCTACTTTGGTCCCCGCCCTCCCCAGGCTGCTGGGAGTCCAGGAATCCAAAAAGCTCCCACCTTGGGCTCCCCACTTAGGGATGCTGGGGATTATGGGGTCCAAGGGATCCTTCTCCCCTTATTCTCTGCTTCGGGGTGCAGAGGGTCCAAGGAGTCCCCCCTTCCCCTCTCCAGGCTGTTGAGGGTCCCGCAAATTTTGGCACTCTTCCCTCTCTGGGCTCCCCACTTTGGGGTCCTGGGGGTCACAGGGGTTCGCTCCTCCAGACTGCCGGGGCTCCCCTGGTCCCAGTACTGCCCCTCTCTGCTCTCCCCACTCTGGGGATCCCCAGATTGCCCCCTGCAGCTCTCCCGGGGGGTCCCGCAGCCCCCTGGCTCTGGGCTGGAGTTGGCCGTGCCTGAGCCAGGCAGAACCAACCCCACTGCAGGGGAGACCCCACATCCCCCTGCCCGCTGCCAGGGCTCTGCTTGCACCGCCACTGGGACCCCCCAAAAACACTTCCTGGGGACCCCCCCAATGTCCTTGCAAGGAGCATTTTCTTCTCGGCTTTGGAGTTCTTCATACTCCAAACATCCTCCCCAAAAAACCCAATCCAGGGACCCCCAGGATATCTGGGCCAAGCTCCCCCTCCCCGGGCACCTGTGGGATGGGAAGTGATGCTCCCATGGGTAGGGGGCTGTGAATTCAGGGAGTGCTCGACCTCGTGCTTCCTTCTACTTTTCTTCATCCTCCCTTGTCCCTCCTCTTCATCCTCCTCCTGCTCCTCCTCTCCCATCCCTCCTCCTCCTCCTCCCTAATCCCACCTCCTTCTCCTACTTCCACCCCTTTTCCTGCTCCTTCTTCATCCCTCCTCTTCTATCCCACCTCCTCCTCCTCCCAGGACCAGTAAGACCCTGGGTTCCCCTTTCTCGAGCCCCTTGCAGCCTGCGGGAGCTGGAGCCGGGACAGGTCGGGATGGGCAGCGCGGGGCTCTCGGCTGCTCCCACCCACTGGGGGCGGGGGAACCTGGCCCAGGGAAAGGAGAGGGAAACTGGGAACATTGGGGGCTGCACATCCAAACTGGGCCTTGCTGGGGACCCTGGGTGGGGACTTGCAGCCCTTGGGGCTCCTCTCGGAGCCTGGAGAGCCGGGAGGGGGGAACACAGAGAGGGCTGGGGGATCCCAGGAGTGGCATCGCTGGCAGTGACTGCCTTGTACTGGGGTAACTGGAACCTTACTGGGGAAACTGGGTGGGACTAGGAATGACTACAAGCATGCTGAGGCCAACTGATATGTACTGGGAGTGTCTGTAACCATACTGGGATTGACTGGAACCACAATGGGAACAACCAGGACCATGCTGGGGAGAAATGGGACCACGCTGGGGGCTACTGGGAGTGACTGGGTTTGAACAGGGGGCAACTGGGCACGACTGGGACCATGCTGGGAGGGACTGGGATCATATGGGGAGTGACTGGGACTATACTAGGGGCAGCTGGGTTCAACTGGAACCACACTGGAGGATCATGGGAGCAGCTGTGCCCATGCCGCAGTCATACTGGGATCCTACTGGAACTGGCTGGGATCATACTGGCAGTGAATGGAATAGTACTGGGGGTATCTGAGAGTGATTGCGATCATACTGGAATCAGACTGGGAGTGACTGGAAAGGTGCTGGCCGTGACTGGAACCATACTGGAGGTGACTGAGAGCAACAGAGACCATGCTGGGAGCAAATGGGATCATATTTGGAGTAACTGGGAGTGACTGGATTCATACTGGGAGCAACTGGGCCCACACTGGCAGTGACAGGGAGTCACTCTGGGAATGACTGGAATAATACTGGGAGTATCTGGGAGTGACTGGTGTCATACTGGGGGTGACTGGGTGCAACTGGGATCATACTGGAAGTGGCAGGAAGTGACTAGGATCATACTGGCATTGAGAGGGAGCAGTTGGGATCACATTTGGGGTAACTGGGATCATACTGGGAGTGACTGGAACCAGACTGGCAGTGACTATGGGTCCTACTGGGATCATACTGGGAGCCACTGAGATTACAGCAGGTGTGAACGGATCCTGACGGGGGCTTACTGGGAGCTACTGGGCCCATGTTGGGAGGAAAATGTGGACATGCCTTCGGTTTTAACCTTTATATTTTTCAAATTCTGTATTGCTTGTTGTGTGACTCTGAAGTTTTTTGTTGCCTGTTAATTTTTGCTCTCTCATGCTAGGTAGACATAACAAAGCCCCTCTGGCCCTGCTTTCCAAGGACACCAAGACTGTCTTGGGGGTTTAGGAGCTCTCCTGGTTTCCTTTTTTCTGTTAAAGGAATTTTCCCCATACGTGTTGCTAGGGGGACAAATGGCTGGGTACTTAAGAAAAAAAAAGGGATGGCTACAGCAGTGGGGTGCATCTGGCTACTCTTTTGTTTCACCTGGGTGTGCAGGAAGTCGGTCACCAGCGCTTGGACAGAGAGGGAGTCTGCTTTCTTTGGCTGCTTTTCCTTCTGCCGGAGAAACCCCAGGATCCCAAGCCCACCTTTCCCTGCCCCGCTGGGAGCCGGGCTGTGGCCGCCCTGCCTCCGCCGCTGCTTCGAGCCTTCGCTACATTGTAGCCCTGCTCGCCCTGCCTGCCCAGACCCCTGGGGGGGTTCCCCATTTGGATACATCTCATCTGCCACCCGGGATTTGTGCTTGTCCCTGCCGTTCCAGCCTGCTGTTCCCAAAGGTCCAGCCGGACACCGGGATCGGCTGCCCAGCGGTTTGTGAAGCCTTTGTTCCATCCCTTCCTGGGATCCCAGGGCACCAGTGCCGCGTGCTCCCCGAGCTCGCTCCGGAGCGCCCCCTGCAGCCGCGGGGGAACCATCGCACCTGCCCTGCTCACCGGGAGCCGCCAGCGCCCCTGCCGGCTGCGAGTGGAACTGCACCCGAGGGGAAAGGGCCTGACAGCCGAGAAGGCTGGCACTGGGTTTGTGATTGTTTGCTGTTACTGCCATAGTTATTGTTGTTTGTTTGACTTGTTATACACATATAGATATATAATAGTAAAGAACTGTTATTCCTATTTCCCATATCTTTGCCTAAAAGCCCCTTGATTTCAAAATTATAATAACTTGGAGGGAAGGGGGGTTGCATCTGCCATTCCAAGGGAGGCTCCTGCCTTCCTTAGCAGACACCTGTCTTTCAGACCAAGACACTGTCCTAGGCAAAAAAGTAGAAAACAAAGAGCCTCTAAATGCAGGGTAAGCTGTGGGGAAAACTGAAGCTTTAATTGGAGAATTAACCCTGCTATGCAAATGAACAAAACCTATCAAAGGGTGAAGAACTCATGACCTGGGGTCCATCTTGGGGTCCATTTTGAGAATGGCTTCAGGCTCCCCAGGGTGTACATGTGAAGGTCCTATCAAATAAATACCTCTTTTATTCCTTTGTTCCTGCCTAGTCTCTGTTTCTAGGAGGCCTCATAAGGCATCAGTTCTTTGGCACCACCAGAACGGACAATGAGGCTTCCCAAAGTCCTCTGGGACTCAGAAAGATCCAGCCCAGCTCCCCCCCTTGCCGGCACCCGGGGGGCAGTTGCCAGGAGTCCAGGAGGCAAAGAAGCCTCAAGAGCCCAGAAAACTCTCCAGATCCAGCACAGAGGCACATGAGTAACTGAATAAAGGTGGTATTCTGTTGTTAACACCTGAATTGGGTATTAAGACATCTCTTACAGTTTGTTTAGGGACTCGGGAGGGTCCAAGGGGTTTTGTTTGGTGTTTCCCCCTTTTGTTAGCTTGGCAGCTCACGAGAGCTTGTCAGAGAACTCGTGTGAGAGTCCCAGGGAATTTGATTTTCCCTCTGTTGGTTTGTTCCTAGCTTCCATCCAGCCACCACCCTCTGACATGCAGCCAGGTGGCACAGTGGCTTGGATTGTATTTTGAGCCTCTGTTTGAATCCCCAGGGTTGTGGGTTCGAATCCTACCTTCTCTAGTTTTCCCTCTCTGCTTTATAGAGTGACTTAGATCTTGTTGCTTTATTTTTGTGAATTTTCTGTTTATAAGCATAAAACCATGGGCAGTAGTATTTCTTGTATGGGGAGTGAAATACCACCGAACACCCCTTTAAGCTTTGTATTAGATAACTGGGCAAAATTGATAGGCAAAGATAAAACCCTTACAAAAGCAGAATTAATTAGGCTTTCAACATTGATTTGGTCAGCTTATAGGTTAGATAACTGGCAAAAGTGGCCACAGTTTGGAAGCCCAGATGAAGAGTTATTATTGAGTTTAATATCGTATCATTGAAGAGATCACTGTTTCTTAGAATTAGAGTACGCCAAGCTCTTCTTGGCTGCATCTAAGTTACAAATATCTAAAAAAGAGCATATACTGTTTTTAAGGAAAAAAGAGAAAAAGATTAAGAAGTCTATGTTGGACCTGACAAAAGGGGAAGACGTGGAGATGGATTTAATAGCTCCCGCCTCGAGATTGGGCCCCCCTCCTCCTCCTCCCCCTCCTCCTCCTTCTCCTCTCCCTCCTCCTTCTCCTTATCAGCCAACATGGATCTTGGGGGCGAGGGGGGGGAGGAGAGGCAGCTTTAGATGGGTTCCAGCCGGTGAAAAAGGAGAAGGGGAAGGCAGAGTGGCCGCCCCTGCGACCTCCCGCAGACCCGGGAGACTTCCCAACCGTGACTCAGGCTCCAGCAGGGCCGCATCTAAAAGAGGATGAAGACTGGCCGTGGCGGCTCTGGAAGGTGCTTGTGTCTCCAGCGGCTTCTGCCCAATAGCTGCCCGGCTCTCTCCCCTGCCTCCCCTTCGGTCCCACCAGGAGCGGATGGGCCAAGGGTAGGGGACAGCCAGTGTGTGCAGCCTACGGCACCCCTCTTGGAGGTGGAGCCAGAGGGCAGGACTTTCCATGAAGAGGGTAGGGAGGGAACCTCCCTCAGGGGGGGTGGCATTCCTCCCTCTCCCAGGCGTTGGAATCTCCATGACAACGCCTCACGCAGAGTGGCTGGCTTAGAGGATGAAGTCATCGAAGCACGGAGGCCCAGGGACACTGCCCGGCCCCTGCGGCGGAGCAGGTCCCTGTCAGTGATATCAGGTACCAGAACGGGCCGGGGCAGACCTGACACAGCCGACTCCACAGAATCAGACAGCTCTCACCCAGGCAGTTCCTCTGAGGAGGAAGATGAGATAGCTGCTTTAAGCAGGTGAAAGAGGGGAAAGACAGCAAGAAAAGCAATAAGGGAGAGAAGCCCAATTGCTAAACGGACCAGAGCAAAAAGGGAGCCAGTTTTGCAAGCCCCTCTGAGACAGGCTGCGGGTAATCAAGGGCCAATCTATGTGAAAGTTCTGTACTCCCTCAGAGTTAGAACAATGGAAGAGTACAGTAGGAAAATATAAAGAAAATACAGACAAAGTGGCTACTTTGGTACAAAGAGCAATCAAAACACAGAACCCTGACTGGAGTGATTTGGCAGCTATGATAGAGACATTGCTTGATCCCACTAAAAGACAGATGGTAAACAAAGCTACTATAAACTCTGTGGAATTAGGCATAGCTAGCGGGATGTTCCAAGGTACAGTTGCAGAAATTTTCCCAACAGATGATCCAAGGTGGGACCCAAATGTGCCAGCAGAAATGTAAAGATTAAAATGGTATCAAGATCTCATAGTATATGGGTTAAAGCATGGTGTCCCTAAATCTTTTAACTGGGCAAAGCTTTATGAAGTGAAGCAAGGTCCTAATGAAACTCCTACTGATTTTTTGAATAGGTTAAGAGAAGCTGCTACCAAATACACAAACATAAATACTGATACAGCGGAAGGGGGAAATCATCTGGCTTATTTGTTTATGGGTCAGGTTTCAAACTATATAAGAAGAAAGTTGCGAAAGTTAGAAGGTGTTCAAGACATGAATAAATTGTTAGAAGTAGCCTGGAGAGTGTTTTGAGCTAGAGACTCCAGTGACAAAGGTAAACCCTGTCCCAGGAAGAAGAATAGTCAAGAAAAGTCATCTAAGAAAGCCTCTCCCCCTAGGGAGAAAGACACATGCGCTTATTGCAAGAAGAAAGGGCATTGGAAAGCTGACTGATGTTGAAGAAGACACCCCCAGTTCCACAGCTACCATTGGAACAAAACTCAAACTCAGAATGATGGGGACCGGAGGCTTCTCCCCCAGCAGAGCCTTTGGTTATAGTTAAGCTGGGGAAAGATGAGACAGAATTTCTGGTAGACACCGGCGCGGCATATTCTGTGTTAAATACTTAATAAGGGAAACTGAGTCATGAAAGTGTTCATGTAGTTGGGGCAACAGGGGTAACTGAAACACGGCCTTTCTTCCAACCTTTGAAATTTGAACTGGGGAAGCACTGGGTAACTCATCAATTTCTTTATATGCCTAACTCCCCTAAACCATTGCTGGGGAGGGATTTGTTAGAAAAATTGGAAGCAGAAATTAAATTTAAAAGGGGGGGGCATACGAGTTATCATTCCAGAAACTAAATTTGTCCAAGTTGCTGCACTTTTTATACAGGACAGATGTGGTGAAATCCCCACTGAAGTTGAACATGCTGTCAATCCAATTGTGTGGGCCAGTGATGTTCCAGGAAGATCCAAACAGGCATTGCACTCAAACTGGGAGCTACACTGGTAAGGCAAAACCAATATCCTTTAAAATTAGAGAGTCGCAAAGGACCAGCACCTATAATTGAAAAATTCCTCCACCGTGGGTTATTAGCGCAATGTGAGTCCAGGTATAACACGCCAATCCTTTCAGTGAAGAAAGCTGATGGTAAAAGTTATCGGTTGGTCCAAGATTTGAGGGCAATTAACAAAATTACAGAGGACATACACCCAGTGGTTGCCAATCTGTACACACTTTTGACCACACTGACAGATGAATTAGGAGGGTTTACTGTTGTGGACCCGAAAGATGCCTTTTTCTGCATTCCTGTGCATAAAAACAGCCAGGAGCTCTTTGCTTTTGAGTGGGAGAATCCCGAAACGGGGAGGAAAAGTCAGCTTACTTAGACAGTCGTACCCCAGGGTTTCAAGAATAGCCCAACAATATTTGGAAACCAGCTAGCAAAGGAATTAGAAGATTGGAGGAGACAAGAGCCAGTAGGGGTTATCCTTCAGTATGTTGATGACATTGTGATTGCAGCTAAGACCAGAGATGACTGCATCCAATTCATTGTAAGCTTGTTAAACTTTTTGGGACAGAGTGGGTACAGAGTTTCCAAAGACAAGGCACAGATCGCCAAGGAAGCAGTAGCTTACCTGGGACTTGAGATCTTCTGTGGACACCGACAGCTCAGCAAGGAACAGAAGGAAGACATCTGCCGACTTCCAGAGCCCCACACCGTGAGAGAAATGCAAGCTTTTCTGGGAATGGTAGGTTGGTGTCGTTTGTGGATAGCAAATTATGGGTTGTTGATGAAACCATTGTATGGAGCAATAAAAGCAGCTGAAAATGGCGTTATAATTTGGAATGAAAGCACAAGGGCTGCATTTAAACAGCTGAAACATTCTCTGTCAGATCCAGCACTGGGCTTACCAGACTTGACTAAGCCTTTTGAACTTTTTACACATGAGAGACTTAATGTGGCACTGGGCATATTAGCACAGCGCCTCGGAAGCCAACGAAGCGCTGTGGTCTATTTTTCCAAACAGCTGGACAATGTTAGCCAAGGGTGGCCTGGGTGTTTGAAGGCTGTGGCGGCTACTGTCATCCTGATTCATGAGGCCCAGAAACTCACCCTTGGACAACACATTGTAGTGTATGTGCCACATGCAGTAGCAGCAGTACTGGAACAGAAAGGAGGACATTGGCTGTCCAGCAATCGGATGCTTAGATATCAGTCACTGCTGTTAGAACAGGATGATGTTACCCTGAAAACAACTTCTGTTGTTAACCCTGCCATGTTTCTGTCCTCTACCTTAACTGACGATGTGCCTGAGCATGACTGTTTGCAGACAATCGAGGAGGTCTATTCCAGCAGACCAGACCTGAAGGATGTACCCCTAGAAAATCCAGACTGGGAGCTGTTTACAGACAGGAGCAGCTTCATGAGAAATGGTAAATGAATGACAGGCTATGCAGTAAAACAACCCAGGACAAGGTGATTGAGGCGAAGGCCCTGCCAGCAGGCGTATCATCGCAGAAAGCTGAACTGATTGCATTAATGAGGGCCCTAGACCTGAACGAAAGAAGATAACTATATGGACTGACTCTAAATATGTGTTTAGTATTGTCCAGACCCATGGAGCCATCTGGAAGGAGAGAGGACTGTTGAATGCTCAAGGTAACCAGATCAAACACGCTGAACAAATCCTTGCCCTCTTAGAGAGCATTAAAAGACCCACAGAAGTAGGTACCATGCATTGTAAGGGTCACCAGAAAGAGAAAACCACTCCAGAATTGAGAAATCGCTTTGCCGATGAAACAGCAAGAAGGGCTGAGAAAAAGGTATTCTTGCAGTAATTCCACAAAAAAAAGATTGATTTGTCAGGGTTACCCCAAAATATGATCAGGCAGACCACAAGTTAATTAAGTTTCTTAAGGCTGAGATCACAGAAAATGGATGGGCTGTTACACCTGCAAATCAGGTTGTAGTCTCACCTTTAATCCTTAGAGAGCTAGCTTGAAGAGAACATGAAAACACACACTTTGGGGTTGAAAATCTTCTGAAACATCTGAAAAAGGTAGTAATAGGAAAGGGAATCACAGATATTGTACAATCAGTAGTGAGCAAGTGTGAAATCTGCTGCAGAAACAATCCTGATACGAGAAAAAGAGTTGTGTTAGGAGTAGCAAAGGCAGGGGATCTTCCTGGAGATTACTGGCAAATAGACTTTGCTGAGTTACCACACAAAGAAGGATACAGGTACATACTGGTGTTGGTTGACACCTTCAGTGGATGGCCTGAAGCTTACCCCTGTCACACTAACGCAGCCAAGGAGGCGGTGAAAGTTTTGCTTAATTATATAATACCAAGGTTTGGGGTTCCTTTAGGTATGTCCTCAGACAGGGGACCACATTTTGTTGCAAATGTGATTCAAGAGGTTAGCCCGATTTTGGGAATTGCTTGGGATCTGCACACACCTTACAGACCCCAAGCAAATGGTAAGGCACAAATTAGCAAAATTTGTCAAGAGACATCCATGACATGGGTTCAGGCCTTGCCTATAGCTTTACTGAGGATCTGTATACAACCAAGGTGGAGGGATAACATCAGTCCCTATGAAATATTGTATGGCAGGCCATATCAAATTCCACATGTTCCAGGTGAAATTCACATGAGGGGAAAACTTGATTTACAGAGATATCTAATGGCTTTAGGTTCTACTTTGCAGAAGCTCCAGAATTACATTGTGTTATCCAGACCCATAGGATTGGACACCCCTGCACATCCCTTCCAGCCTGGAGACTGGGTCTGTGTTAAGTGGTGGAACAGTGACCCTCTACAGACCAAGTGGAAAGGACCATTCCAGATATTGATGACCACCCTCACCGCAGTCAAAGTCGTGGGCAAAGGACCCTGGATTCACTACTCCAGAGTTAAGAAGGCTTCTGCTCTGGAAACAACTGAGAAAGCAGAGACTGATACAAATGAAGATGATGTAGTTTAAATTATTTTTTCCTGTGCTTATTATCTACATAGTTGGTAACCCTGACTCAGGTTTGGAACTAAATTTTGCATATGATTCTAGTCCAAAGTATATACAAAGACATTCATTTGGATACAAAACTAACAACTGACATGTAAACTGAAGTGAAAAGAGCAACAAAATTTGTTTACAATTTGAGAATTAACTTAGATCTTACATTGGATAATGTTCAAAGCTGATTGTATCTTCCACATCCTGGTTTCATGGTTACCAAACTGACCCTGAATTAAAGATTGTTTATAACAATTGTAATTGTAATTCTTGTTTATAGATATATACTGCAGTTAAACACATATGATTAGTAGATATTTAGAATATTTGGAATAGAGTCTCAATAAGATAGAGGCCTTGTCAAGCCTCTAAAGAGGGCAAATGATGCCTTAGGTTTCAACCTTTGTATTTTTCAAATTCTGTACTGCCTAGTGTGTGACTCTTAAGTTTCTTGTAGCTTGTTAATTTTTGCTCTCTCATGCTAGGTAGACATAACAAAGCCTCTCTGGCCCTGCTTTCCAAGGACACCAAGACTGTCCTAGGCAAAAAAGTAGAAAACGAAGAGCCTCTAAAGGCGGGGTAAGCTGTGGGGAAAATTGAAGCTTTAACTGGAGAATTAACCCTGCTATGCAAATGAACAAAACCTATCAAAGGGTGAAGAACTCATGACCTGGGGTCCATTTTGATAATAGCTTCAGGCTCCCCAGGGTGTACCTTTGAAAACCTTTCAAATAAATATCTCTTTTATTCCTTTACTCCTGTCTAGTCTCTGTTTCTAGGAGGCCTCATAAGGCATCAGACACATTGGGAGCAGCTGGGATCAGCTGGAAGGTACTGGAACCATGCTGAGGGGACAACTGGGGAACCTGGAATCATACTGGGAGCAACTGGGAAAACACTTTGGGCAACTGCCAGAAACTGGGATCATGCTGGATGCAACTGGGAGTAACTGGGAAAGACTGGGATCATTCTGAGGAAACTAGAACCATACTGGGGCAACTGGGAGTAACTGGGAATGACTACAAGCATGCTGAGGCCAACTGGGATATACTGGGAGTGTCTGTAACCACACTGGGGCTTACTGGAACCACACTGGGAACAGCTGGGACCACGCTGGGGACAACTGGGACCACGCTTGAGGCACCTGAGAGCAATTGGATCTATGCTGGGCATGACTGGGACTATTCTAGGGGCAACTGGGATCATACTGGGAGGAACCGGGAACAAGTGGAACTATGGTGGGGGCAAGTGGGATCATACTGGAATTATGGTGGGAGCAGCAGGGTGAGACTGGGATCATACTGAGCGTGACTGGAATCATCCTGGGATTGACTGGGAATGGCTGTGAGCAACTGGAATCATGCTGAAAGCAACTGGGAAGAAGTGGGAAGGACTGGGAGCATGCTGGGGGTGAATGGGATATACTGGGAGAGACTGGGAGTCACAGAGATCCTACTGGAGGCTACTGGGCTCATGCTGGCACTGACAGGCAACAACTGGGAGCACGCTGGGGGCCACTGGCATCATACTGGAAGTGACTGGGATCATACTGGGATTATAGTGGGTGTCAATGGACCCTGACTGGGCATTACTGGGAGCTACCAGGCCCATGCTGAGAGCCTACTGGGGATACACTGGGATCAGACTGGGAGCAACTGGGAATGATAGGATGCATGCTGGTGACAACTGGGATGTATGGGCAGTGACTGGGATAAAACTGGGAGCAACTGAACCATGCCGAGGTAACTGGAAGTGCCTGGGAATGACCACAAGAATGTTCAGGGCAACTGGGATATACTGGGAGTGTCTGAGACCATGCGGGTGGTGGCTGGAACCACACTGGGAGCAACTGGGAATGTGCTGGGGGGAACTGGGGGCAAGTGTGAATGACTGGGGCCCTGCTGGGAGAGACTGGCATCATACTGGCAGTGACTGGGACTATGCTAAGGGCAACTGGGAGAACTGGGAACACACTGGACAAAAGTGGGAGGAACTGGGAGCAACTGGGACCATGCTGGGGAAAAATTGCATCATAATGGGGAATGACTGGGAGTGACTGGGCTCATACTGGGAGCAGGCATTTCCCGGCCCCGGGACCCCTGAGCCCCTTTCCCGGCCGTGCCGCCCCTGCAGCCCCCAGACCCCCCCGCCGGGGTCCCGCCAATCCCAGGGGTCCCCCCTCTCGGGCTCCCCGCTTTGGGCTCCTGGGGCTCTCCTCTCTCTGGGGTCCCGCTTAGGGAAGCCGGGGCTCCCGGGGGTCCCCAAAACCGGTGTCCCCCCGCCCCCGCGCGCTCCCCACGGGGCCCCGGCAGAGCTCGGAGGGCCCGGCCCGGGAAGCCCAACCCCCACCGCGGGGGGACCCGCATCCCCCCGCCCCCGCCGGGGCTCTGCCGCCACCGCCACCGGCACCCCCAAAAACACCTCCCGGGACCCCACGATGTCCCCCCGAGGGCATCTGCGGCTCGGCTTTGGAGTCCCGCAAGCTCCAAACATCCCCCCAAAAAACCCCAAACCCAGGGACCCCCCGGGACATTTGGGGCGAGCTCCCCCTCCCCGGGCACCTGCGGGACGGGGGGCGATGGTCCCGGGGGGCTGCGAGTTCAGGGAGCGCTGGAGCCGAGCGCTTCCTCCTCTCCTCCAGCTTCCCGCTGCCGCTCCGCCTCTTCCTCCTCCTCCTCCTCCTCCTCCCACCTCTACCCAATCCCACCTCCGCCTCCTCCTCCTCCCCGTCCCCCTCCCCCGTTCCCGAGCCCCTCGCAGCCCGCGGGAGCAGCGGGGATGGAGCCGGGACAGGTCGGGATGGGCAGCGCGGGGCTCTCGGCTGCTCCCACCCGCTGGGGGCGGGGCAACCCGGCCCGGGGAAAGGAGAGGGAAACTGGGAACATTGGGAGCTGCACATCCAAACTGGGCCTTGCTGGGGACCCTGGGTGGGGACTTGCAGCCCTTGGGGCTCCTCTCGGAGCCTGGAGAGCCGGGAGGGGGAACGCAGAGAGGGCTGGGGGATCCCAGGAGTGGCATCACTGGCAGTCACTGCTTTGTACTGGGATCGTACTGACATCATACTGGGAGTAGCTGGGCCCATGCCGGTGGAGACTGCGATCCCACTGAGGGAGACTGGGATCATGCTGGGATCATACTGGGAGTGAGTAGGAGCCTTTGGGGGGCAATTGAGACCATGCTGGGGGAAATGGGATACACTGGGAGTGACTGGAATCATGCTGAGGGTGACTGGGAGCAGCTGGGAGCAACTGGGATCATGCCAGGAGCTACTGGGAGTGACTGGGTGCATGCTGGGGGTGATTGGAAGCAACTGGGCTTCTACTGTGATGAACTGGGGTCATGCTGGAGGTGACTGGGATCATACTGGCAGTGAGTGCGACTACACTGAGGCTGACTGGGAGTGGTTGTGAGCAAATGGGATAATGCTGGAAGCAACTGGCAGGAACTGGGAATATGTTGGAGGGAACTGGGAGAGACTGGGAGTGACTGGAGCAAAAGTGAGGGTGAAAGAGAGCAACTGGAACCTGTAGGTGGCAACTGGTTCACACTGGCAGTGACTGGGAGCACACTGGGGTCAGGTTTGGATCCTATTGGGAGTGACTGGACTAATACTGGGAGTATCTGAGAGTGACTGGGAAACGCAGCATGCATATCATCCCCCATACTGAGGGTGACTGGGAGCAACTGGGAGCATGCTGGGAGCAAATGGCATCATACTGGGACTGACTGGGTTGATCTAGGAAGCTACTGGAACCATGCTGGAGGCAACTGGGACCATACTGGGAGTGCTGGCATGCGACTGGGATCATACTGGAGGCAACTGGGATCATATTGGTGTTGAAAGGGAGCAACTGGGATCGCACTTTGGGCTACTGGGAGCAACTGAGAGCAACTGGGATCATGCTGCAAGCAAACTGGAGTAACTGGGAAGGACTGGATGCATGCTGGAGGCAACTGGGATATACTGGGTGTGACTGGTATGATACTGGGATAAGAAACACCTTACTGGGACCACTGGGAGCATCTGGGAATGACTACGGACATGCTGAGGGCAACTGGGATATACTGGGAGTGTGTGTAACCATACTGGGGGTGGCTGGGGACACACTGGGAGCGACTGGGATTAACTGGGATTTACAGAGCCTTCCCTGGGGACAGCTGGAAGTGATCCCCCCGTTCCCCCGCCCTCCCTCGGGCACTGTCGCATCTCCCGACCTGCACCGCCAGGATCTGCCCGGAGCAGCGCGATGGCTCCAGCGCTGGGGCTGGGGGCTCCTGGGGGCGGCGAAGGGGGAGTGGGACCTTGGCACCCCCTGGGACTCCTCTGAGCTGCCATTCCCGGGATTGGGACCCCCCTGAACTGCCGTTCCCGGCACCAGGACTCCCCTGCTCCCCTTATCCTTCACAGGGACCCCCCTGAATCCCCTATTGTCAGAAATGAGGACCCCCCTGCTCCCCTTTTCCTGACCATCCCATGTCTCCCAGCCTCCAGACTTCCTGTGTTCTGGATCCTGGGATGCCCTGGAACGCCTCGGTCCCCCATTCCTGCCTTTCCCAGCCACCAGCCCCACCTTCCTGCAAAACCAGAGACCCCCTGAACTCCCGTTCCTGGACATGCTGGGTGTCCCCACCCTGTCACCCCCCTTTTCTGGGAAACTCTGGACTCCCCTGTCCTGGGCACAGGGATCCCCTGGAACTCCCTTCTACCTCTCCCAGTCCCTGCACTCCCCTTTCCTTGACCCTGAGACTCCCCTGGACCCCCATTCCTGAGAACCAGGATGTCCTTTTACCCCTTTCCCTGGCACTGAGACCCCCCTGCACCCCCTTATCCGGCACCAACACAACCTTTTCCTGGCCACCCTGCCTCTCCCAGCCCCCAGACCCACCATTTTCCCTGACCCTGGGACCCCTGGGCCCCCATTCCTGTATTTCCCAGTCCCCAGACCCTCCTTCCCTCACACTGAGGGCCCCTGGCATCCCCTTTCCTGGGCACAGAATTCCCTAGACACCCCACCCCACCTCTCCCAGTCCCTGCATCCCCTTTCCTTGACTCTGAGCCCCTGAACCTCCTTCCAGCTCTCCCAGCTCTTCAAGTCCCTCCTCCCCTTGACCTGTGGACCCCCTTGGATCCCCAAACTCCCACCCCCTCAGATCTCTGTGTCCCCCCAGTTCTCCACTCCCTGCAGTACCTGGAAGTGGTGCTGTCAGAGCCTGGCCTGGGGTCCCCCAGTCCCTGATCACGGGAACGTGGACGGGACCCCCTCCGAGCACTGCCACAGCGAGCGGGGCCGGATGGAGCTGCAGGCATGGGGATGGGAGGGGGAGCCGAGCAAGGATATTGGGATAGCCAAACCCGGGATACTGGGATAGCCAGACCCGGGATTTTGGGATAGCCAGACCCGGCTCAAGGAGAGGAACTGGCACGTGGCTGACAGTGACCTGGAGACAGAGCCAGTACAACCAGAGTGGGGGGACGGGGGGGAGCTGGGGGCTGGGATCTGTGGGAATGGGGTGGATCTCTAGGGGTGGGATCTGTGGGAGTGGGATGGGATCTGTGTGCTTGGCATAGGAATCCAGGGAGCTGCAAGGGGCTCCGTGGGGCTGGGACACGACTCCATGGGTCCGTTCTCTCCTCGTTCCCAGGTCTCCCCACAGTGCAGGTGGTTTCCAGTTGTGACCTCCTGTCCAATGGAGTGTCCATGGATCCCACCGGCACGGCTACGATGGGTGGGATTTCATCTCCTTCCAGCTGGGATCCGGGAGCTTTGCAGTGTCTGACAGTGCCACCTGGATCCCCCAGAGGTGCTGGGAATCCAAAGGGATCCTGCCAGAGCAGATGAAGCATTACCTGGGACACACCTGTGTGGAAGAGCTCCCAAAATACATCGGGTGTGGTCGGGAGGCTCTGGAGCACAAAGGTGGGTGTGGGGGGGAATTCCTATGGGAATGTGGGATTCAGGAAGGGTGGACCTGGGAATGCAGGAATTCCCATGGAATTTCCATGGATGGATCTCACTCTCATCCCAGTCAGGTGAGAATTCCATGGACGGATCTCCCCCCCAGCCCACTGCCATGGGAATTCCATGGGGAAATGACTGGAATTTATGTCCAGTCAAATCCCTGCTGCAATTCAATGGGACATAAATCCCAATCCTTTCCCCAGGGCCAGGGGAGTGCCCTCTCCCTGCCCCGAGCCGAGCTCGGGCCTTTCCTTTGGTGTTCTCTGCCCTGCCCGGGGCAGGAGGGCACTGACGGAGCGGCTTTGGTGGCACCGGGCACCGCCCGGGCTCCGGCCACTGCAGGTGGCTCCGCGGGAATGTCCAACACCAAAGCTTCGAGCCAACAACAGCTCCTGGAGGGGATTCTGCCCCCTCTGCCTGTCCTGGGAGCCCAAGGGCAACGCCCCGGGCACAACAGCCCAGAGTGCTGGAGCACAGTGTCCCTGGGCCAGGCCGTGTTCCCTGGCTGTCCCCTGTCCCTCGGCTCTCCCCTGTCCCTCGGCTCTCTGGGGCCGGGGGTGGCAGCAGCCCTGGGGGAGAACAACCCTGAGCCCCGGCTGGGCCAGTTCCCCCAGTTCCACCCGGGGTGGGGCCCAGGTCACTCCCAGCATGGGCCCTGGGGCTCCCAGTCACCCCAGTATGGTTCCAGCTCACTCCCCAGTATGATCTCAGTCACTTTCAGTTACACTCAGTATGATCCCAGTATGACCCTGGTCACTCCCACTATGATCCCAGCATGGTCCCACGTGTTCACCCCTAGTATAGTTCCAGGCACTCCCAGTAAAGTCCCAGTTTCTCCCAGTATGATCCCACTCACTCCCACTGTGGCTCCAGTCCTCCCCAGTATGATTCCAGTATGAACCCAGTCACCCTCAGTATGATGCCATTTGCTCCCAGCATAGTCCCAGTAACTCCCAGTATGATCCCAGTCACTCTCAGATACTCCTAGTATTATTCCAGTAACTTCCGTTATGGTTCCTCTATGATCCCAGTCACTCCCAGTGTCTCGCAGTGTCTCCCAGTAGCTTCCAGCATGATTCCAGTCACTCCCTGTATATCCCAGTTGCCCTCAGGATGCTCCTAGTCACTTCCAGTATGATCCCAGTATGACCCCAGTCACCCTCAGTGTTGACTCAATTGTTCCCAGTATGATCCCAGTTGTCCCCAGCATGGTACCAGTTCCTCCCAGTCTGATCCCAGTTGCTCTCAGTTGCCCCTAGCACAGAGCCAGTTATTCCATGCATGATACCTGTATGTGTCCGGTAGTATCCCAGTCTCCCCCACCATGGTCCCAGTCAATCCCAGTTGCTCCCAGTGTAGATCCAGTCACTCCCAGTTGCTCTCAGTGTGTTCCCAGTCACCCCCAGTGCGGTTACAGACACTCCCAGTATAGCCCAGTTGCCCTCAGCTTGCTCATAATCATTCCCAGTCACAGCCACTTGCCCCAGTAAGGTTCCAGTCTCCACCAGTATGATCCTAGTGTCGTGGTTTGACACTGGCCCAATGCCAGGCATCCATCCACAGGAGTCCCTCGCTCACCCTCCCTTGCCACAGCTGGGCAGAGGAGGGAAAAGGAAAAAAAAAAATTAACGAAGGGTTCATGAGTGAGATAAGGACCGGGAGAAAACACTTCGAGGGCGAAACAGGCTCAACTTAAACCAGAGGAGGATAATGAGAAATAAAATAAGCCCTTAGAACACCTTCCCCCCCCAGCCCCTCCCTCCTTCCCACCGACAGCGCAGGGAGACAGGGCACGGAGGTTTGGTCAGTTCATCACCGAGACTTCCTTCTGCTGCTCCGGGAGAGGAGTCCTTCCCCTGTGAGGCCGTGGGCTCCCTCCCACGGGAGACAGTTCTCCGTGAACTTCTCCAGCATGGGCCCACTGTCACGAGCAGCAGCCACACCGCACCTGCTGCAGCGTGAGCCCCTCCCACGGGCACACAGTCCTCCCAAAACTGCTGCGCCATGAGTCTGTCTTCCACAGGGTGTAGTCCTCCAAGGCCAGGCTGCTCCAGCCTGGGAACAGGGCTTCTCCCCAGTGTGGATCATCTGGTGACGGATTATAGAATGAGAGCTTTGGTGGATCAGTGCCATGTTTGTCCCTGCTGGGTCCCTCATGAACCACTTAGGTGGCGCTCTCCCAGCACCTACATGTGCACACAATCTCACCTTCACAGGTTATCACAAAGAGCCGCTCACACACAGAGTTTATGCACAAACCAGGGATAAAGAGGGGAGAGGGGTTCCGAGGTGTTTGATAGCAACACACCTGAAGGAGGCAAGAAGAACTCAGAACTGAAAGCCCACGCCAGTTTTATCCTGAGAGCTCCCAAAGGCAGACAGAGCGTCCAAAAGCAATAGTCTGAGGGCTAGGTGGCAGAGGCAAGGTTGGGTGACATAACAGGGGCAAATGGGAAAAGGGATGGGAGGGAGGAGAGGGCCAGTGACCAGCAGAATCTAGACAAAGAGAGAATTTTCTAGCACAGTGTTGTAAGGAGAGACCACTTTTAGAGCAACTTGGGGGGTGTAAAGTGGACTTAGCCACTGCAACATCTCCCTCTAATTTACTTTAAAAGAAGGCCTCCCCCATTTACTTGGAACTAACTAAGGTGGGAACCGTTCTTCCCCTTTCTGTGAGTGGGGAAAGGGTATTTTGATCTTAACAGTGAGCGTCCAGGGTTGTGGCAGTATTTTAAACAACGAATGGATGGCAGAACAACCAGAAACACCCGTAAAGCCTCTGGAGGGAGGCAACCCCTCCCCCGAGTTCCCAATGTCCCAACAAGTCCTGAGTTCCTCCGATGGTGCTGGGTGCAGTGGACCTTTCTGGGCTACTGAGGCTGCTATTTCCATGCTCTTATCAGCCACAGCATCCACAGCCACAGCAGCGTCTCTGGGCACTTGCTCAGATTAGGGACATCTAGGAGATGGCAGGGTGACAGGTGCCAGGTTCCATGGGGGAGTCAGGACAGATGTCTCTGTAAGGGTCTCAAACAAAGTTGTTAAGGACCGTCGAATCACTCGAGAATACCCGAAACTGGAAATGTTCTTTCTCCCTTTATCAATTTCCCTTTTCCATCCCCTCTTTTCAAAAAAAGAGGGTAGGTATAGGGTATAGGAAGGGTAAGGGATTATTCGGGCAGGGAAACCATGAGGGAAGGTCAGGGGGGTTCAGGGGGATTTTTAACTGAACCAGTCTGGAGGGGGTGCAAATTAGATGTTCATGTGGCTTGTCACTTTGTGTTGACATCGCCTCCAGGCGGCACTAGTTTCGTCTTTGGCTGATTCAGCGTCAGGGTTAGCTGTGTTTTTTCTTATGGTCTCAGGAGTTGGTGGTGGTGGTCCAAGGTAGGGCTTGATATTCTTTACCAGCACCCATTTCAAACCTGCTGGTGTGGAAACACAAGCATATCCCCTTCGCCAGGTGTTGAGTGGAAAGGGTCCCTGAATTTGACAGCTCTCTGGATCCTTGACCAACACCGGTGGCTGTTCCTTTAATTTGGCCTGTGTTGAATTGGTAAAGTATCAGAATATGGGGGGGGTGGGTTCTGAGAAGGAGTTGTTTAAGAAATTGATGGTAAAGAGCCTTTGCAGAGTCTCACAACGGGACAATTAACCTCTGCACCTCCACGTTGTTGGTCAAGGACCCTCTTGAGAGTTTGGTGGGTCCTTTCAACAATAGACTGTCCTGTGGGGGAGTGGGGCATGCCAGTGGTGTGCTGGGTGCCCCACTGACTAAAGAAACCTTGCAATTTATTAGAAACATAGGCAGGACGATTGTCCGTTTTCACTTCTTTGGGCACTCCCAGGGTGGAAAAGGCAAGGAGAAAGTGTTTTATTATGTCGGTTGTTGTTGAGCTTTTGACCCTTCCTTCTCGGACCAGGGTAAAAGAGCAGAGGAGGCTGCTGTTCTGCTAAGTTCTTTATTTCATAGTCTCATAGCTTTCTTGAGGGCAGAGTCTGAAGGGAGCTACATGATAAAGGCAAGCAGCAACAGCAACAACAGGCAAAAACCAGCTTCTTCTTCTATATACTCAACAATTTTTCTTATGGAAGTGTGGATTATATTTGCTAATTAACTAATAAGATTAACACACGATTCTAGTTTTCCTTTTCTTAACCCATCCTGGTCTAATTCTAACAGTCGTAAGCCTTACACAAGTGTTACATAGGTATTACACAGATTTGCATATACAGTTTCTATCAGTTCTTATTGTTTATGTGAATACTCTATCTAAAAATGTGAACAGTTTAATTCTATCTATGTTTTGTCTAAAGTAAAGAATTCTGTGAAAGGTAATACTGCTGCAGCAAGAACTGTGTTTAAGGTCTCTGCTACAGCTTTTTAATGTTTAAGGCACTTAGCATATATTTCTACTAAAAGTTAAAAAATCTGTATTTCTATTTCAGTTTGGTGTGACTTCATGTATTTCAGCTTGTCCAAAGGTTTTAATTCAATCCTTGTACTTTGGCTTTCCTCTGGGCCTGAGTCCAGAGGAGCTTTCACTCCAACATCTCCCCCTCTTGTTTGAACCATGAAGACTTCCTTAATAGCTTTGTTGATAATTTGCCGGATACATTGAAGTAAACAAGGCACCATTATTAACACAACTATAATGATAACTAATATGTAAAAACCCATCTTTAAAAGCTCTTTCGCCCATGTTGTTAAGTTCTATCCATCAAGCAGATTATCTAACCAAGTTCCATCATCAACTCTAATCTTTGACACACCTCCTTTCAGTTGTTGAATACTCTTATGAATGGATTCTGAATGATCAGAGAAATTCATACAGCACATTCCTTCAAAGTCTTTACACCCATGTCCATGTGCTACTAAAAGGAAATCAATTGCAGCCCTGTTCTGCAAAGTTGCACATCTTTGGTATCTGTTAGCATATTGCTTAATGCAAGGGAAATAGCATTGAATTCCTTTCTCAGCCAACACCCTAGTCAGTCTAATTGTTTCAGTGCAACTCCTGAAGCAAGTTGTGGTAAAAGAGCTGCTGAGAGCCTTTCCACAGGACCTCAGGGTACAAAATCATCATTACAATCTGGCTTATACTGAAGAATAGACCTTTTATGTCTCATAAAAGCAAGCATTTTTGCACTGAGTGTTAGCAAAGTAAGTTTTCCCACGCTACATGGTCCACCAGTGATGTATGCTGGGATAGTAGGCCAAACTCTACCTCCACAAATGAAAAATACTCCACCTGGTAATTGAAAGGGAGTATTGTTACAGTGCAGATCCTGTAACACCATGTATCAAACAAGGAGTCCCGTGGAAAGAAATATATATGGACAGATTCTTGGTAGATGTTTCAGAGAGATGTTTATTTCTCCAACCGCATGGCCAGGGCTCTGCCGAGGAACTCTTACAGTCATGGGACCCGAGGGTCCTTGTCCACACAGGGAAACACAGAACAACCAATGGGAACGAGGCTGACCAGGGGCAGGGAAACCCCGTGTCTGTCCCCTCAGGGTCCCTCTCCCAGGGCTACACGGCGGGGGAGGAGACCCCAACATTTCACCCGTTTTATTTTAATAAAAGGAGAATGAAAACAACTGGATAAACATAACAAGAACAGTTTCAAAACAAAACAAGCCACCCTCCTGAGCCTTTAAATGTCCAAACAGATTCTCTGGAACATCTTAAGGCTGGCAGAAGGGGGACAGGACTCTCCGAGCATGCTTTGTGGGGAAACTGAAGCAGGAGAGGGTTTAATTTCTTCCCTCCCCCTTTTCATCCCCCCCTTGGCATTGGAAAGGGATTTTTGGGGAAACAATTGGCAAAGACATGGTTTTGTGAGGGAAACCATGGATGAAAAAACGGATTGGGAATACACTGGGGGTAATAGGACATAGGGTAAAAGGGAAAGGTGGGATTAGGAAAGGGAGACTGTAGGGGGGGCTTACAATGGAGATATTGTCTAACATGACTACGATTTTTTGCATATATACTGCCTTTTACAGGAACACCATCAGGCCCAGTGACCTGCGATGCTTGTAACCCTTTTCTACCTCGTATAATTTTGAATTCCACCACCTCTCCATCTCCCAAGCTTGCGATGCATTTTTCAGGGTTATTCTTTTTAATAGCAGTTCTATGCACGAATATGCCTTGCTGGTTGTCACATCTTGTTATAAAACCATAATTTTGTTTAACATTATACCACTTTACCATTCCTAAAATCTTAGCTACTATGATCTTTTCCTTTTTCTGAGTGGCTGCTGTTTTCTGTCTCGCTGCATTCTTGCTTTCTCTTTCGCTCGCTCCCGTGTTGGAATTGCTGGAGCTGCTGGGGCTGCCAGGGCCGCCGGAGCTGCTCGTGCCTGCGTGCTCTTCCTGGGGTCGCGTTCGGGGCTGCGCGGGCCGGGCCAGGCCGCGCCGCTCAGTTCTCTGCGGGTCGCCTCCTCTGGTCACAGCTTCGCTGCTGATGCCAGGCGCTGCAGCCACATCTCGGCCGGGCCCCCAAGCAATGACTCCCCCACGCCCTGCTCCAGCACGCGTCTCGGCTGGGCGCGGCTCCGCTCCACCGCCGCCAGCCGCCACCCGCGCGCCGCCCCTC
Source organism: Corvus hawaiiensis (assembly GCF_020740725.1). NCBI lineage: Eukaryota > Metazoa > Chordata > Aves > Passeriformes > Corvidae > Corvus > Corvus hawaiiensis. The sequence continues at coordinate 693,126 of NC_063247.1, forward strand.
TCGGTCGGGCATTCACTGTTTGGGAACAGATTTAATTCTTTTTTGGAATTGTTTTGTATTGGGATTAAGGTGTTGGCATTTGCAGGGGCAAAATAGTTTTCAGTCTGTCCTGTATTTATAAAAGCAGGTGTCATATTCCACCCTCCCCCTCCTCGTTGCACGGCTTGTGTGCCTGGCTGTGGCTGTGCGATCGATTGGTGATACAAAGTAGTCACATTCGGTGTCAGGAGCGCAGAGGGCGATAGCGCGGCTGGGTGTTCGAGGGAGTGCGGGCGTGATTCGGTGCTGCTTGGGTTGGCTCCGGGATGCGGCGGCGGAGGCAGGGAGGCAGGCGGCGGAGCCGCGGGAAGATGTGCGGCTGGTGCTGTGGTTGGAGGAGTGTGAGCGGAGTGATATCGCTGGTCCGGAGGTTGCAGCAATTGCGAATGCGTGGGTTGCGTCATCAGGGCAACGTGGCAGGCTGTGATGGCGGCAGTCCGTGTGGCAGGCGGTTCGGGCAGAGCGGGAGATGGCAGGACTGCAGAACCAGGGGCTGGGGCTGCGGCCGCGGTCGAGGAAGGGGGCGATGGGATGATCAGGGATGCCGGTGGCGGTGGGACCGCACTATTCAGCAGCTGAGAAGCGGGAGGCTGCGGTGCCTACGGCAGGGTCCGGTCTGGGGCCACGGAGGCGGGCGGCGGCGGCAGGGCTGCCCTGTTGGCAGGAGCTGATCCCGGGGCGGCGGGAGGCAGGAGGGCCGGCGGCTGGATCGCTGCCGCTGGGAGCTTGTAGGCTGGGCTGGGGTGGGTGCTAGTGCGGCGGGCAGGAACGGCGCTGCCAGAGCGGCGGTGCCGGGAGACGGGGCTGGAGCAGCGGCAGGCACGGAGGGGGCTGCAGTCATCCGTGCAGACGCTGCGGCACCGGCACCAAGTGGCTCGCGGGGCTGGGGCGCTCCGCGTCCCAGCGCGAGCGATGGTGTGCCGGGATCGGGGGATTGCACAGGAATGCCAGCAGGGACGGGAGTAGACATAGACGTCTGTGCTGCCGCGGGGCCGGGGGACAGCCTGGGGACAGGCGCTGTCGGCACCGGTGGTTCGGGAGCGGCAGGAGACTGTGAAGATGCAGCAGCGACGGACGTGGATGGGGCATTGGCTACCACCGGCACCGTGTTGGTGGCGGCAAGGGGGACCTGGGGGGCTGGAAGAAGGGTTGCCGCTTGGCTTTGCGGAGGGCCGGCTATAATGGCAGCCATGGCCATAACAGGCGCGGCTGGAGGAGCGGTAGCACCCGTAGGTAGCAGGGGGGTAGCCACCGGCCCCGCAGGGGTATCGCCGGGGGGCGGGGCCACGATGATGCCAGCAGCGGGGGGTGGGGTAACAATGACGGCAGCAGCGGGGGGTGGAGCCGCGGTGACAGAAACGGGGGGGGGGCACGTGGGGGCAGGGGCAAGGGGTGGGGCCGTGGAGACGCTGACGGACGGGGTGGTAGAAGCGAGGGGCGGGGCCGCGAAGACGCTGGCGGACAGGGTGGTAGAAGCGAGGGGCAGGGCCGCGGAGACGCTGGCAGACGGGGTGGTAGAAGCGAGGGGCGGGGCCGCGGAGACACTGGCGGACGGGGTGGTAGAAGCGAGGGGCGGGGCCGCGAAGATGCTGGAACCGAGGGCAGGGACCGCGGGAGCTGGGACAGCGGGGACGAGCGGGATGGCGGGGGGCGGGGATGGCGGGAGCGGTGGGAGGGGCCGTAGGGTCCGGTGGGGTGGCTGGGGCCGGGGTAACGGGTGCCGGGACCGCGAGCGCGGGGGGTGGGGCGGCATGAGTCAGCCGGACCGTGGGTACTGGAGCCGCGAGGTCCGGCGGAGAGGCGGGGGCCGTGCCCCGTTGCGGGCTTGCGGTGGCAAGGGGCGGGCTAGCAGCAGGAGCCAGGCTCGGCGGGGTGACTGCTGCGGGCGGCGCCTTCGCAGCAAACAGCTCTACCAGCGCTCTGCAAGCTGGGATCAGCTGCGTGGCTGCCATATCTCGGTAGGAGACATTATTAAAGAGCTTAACCCCAACTGTGTCCCAGAAGTCTCTTGTAAAGACGGCTGAACGGTCAGCATTTGGGAAATTAACTCGAGTCCATTCTAAAAGATTTTTTAGCTCCTGTTTAGGTAATTGACTTGGACCGGAGCTTATAAGTAAATGCTTAAGTTGCTTATAGAGATCTCTGTCATGGGCAGTGTGAATTTGTCCCATTATTAGACCAGTATGATACTCACTTAGATGTCGCAGGAGCAGGGTCCTTAGTCAGAGGTCCATCGTGGGGGGCTGGCCAAGCACTCCACTCGGCGCTCAGGACGCTGCTTTTGGGTCCCTCATCAGAGCTCCGGTTTTAGGCGTAGCTTGGCAACGGCTTTCCGTGCTCAGGACCTCACGGGTGGGTCCACACTGAGCTCCAGCGCGGGCGGTGCTGAGCACTACTCGCCTGTGCTCGGGGCGCGCGGCAGGGTCCCTCCGTAGAGCTCCGGTCGGCACTGCTTAGCAGCGTGTCCGTGCTCGAGGGGTGCCACGGCAAACTTCTTCAAAGAGCTCCAGGTAGCCGCTGCGCAGCAGTGGCCGCCTGTGCTCGAGGACTGCCAGGCAATTCCCTCCAAGAGCTCCAGGTAATCCCCGTGCTCGAGGGCTGCCTCGGCAGAATTATAGAGCTCCGGCTTTTACGATGCGCAGCAACGGTATGCCATGCTCACGACACGTTCTAGGTGGCTATAACTGGTCTTTCAGTTACCGTCCATGGAGAAGTCTCCCACAGATGGAGAAAGCTGAACCGGGCCTTCAGTCACGTTGGGCGTCAGACTGCGGGAGCTTGGGGTGGGTTCGGCAATCACGTTGGGCGCCAGACTGTAGGAGCCTGGGGGGTGCTCGGTGCGGGTTTGGACGGTGACAAGAGATCTCTGAAGTCAGATCTTGGAACATGCGGTTTATTGCAAAGGGCGTGGGTATAGGGGCACTGCTTAGAACTGCCAGACTCAGCTCGGAGCAGGCCCAGGAGAGCAAGAGAGTAAGCGGGTAAGTAAAGGGAGAGAGAGAGCGAGAGGAATGAGAGTGAAGAAGAAGTATGAGAGTCTGAAGTCCTGGTTACAATACAATAAATCATCTTCTGTACTGAATATTCTAATTGTCACTAACCAATCTAATACAATATACAAATCCTATAGCATTTACATACAGCCTGTAAGAGTTCTTATATTACCATAGAGTGTTACATCTTAACTTCTAAAAACTACTCTTTGGACCCCTTCTGCTGAGCTAGTAGGGTCTGCTCTGACCCTTGGACCTGCCTGCAAGCAGAGGGTATTGTTCCATCAAGAGGGGATTACCTTCAGTCGGCCATACCATTGTTTTCCAGTTGTTCAGTAACTAAGACTTGGTATCTCAAAAGGTGGCTTTCATTTCGATGTTGCTTATAGTTTTCATATTCCCAAAATCTTTTGTCAGGCAATCATATTTATAAGGCTTTCCTGTTTCATCTTCCCCAACAGGTTGGCATCTTGCTGCCCTAGCCCCGCAGTGGGCTGGGTCGTAGCAACACTTCAGCACAGTTCTCTCCAGCTCATCCTTCAAGTTGGGTTTATGTTTTCCTTTCAGCATCCAATAGATACCGTGTCACCTTTCATTTCAAGGTCCACTTTGCTCCCAGGATTTTTCTGTTTCTTCCAAACAGCCTTTTTCTTCCTACTTTGGAGATGCTTCAACAGGAAATTCTTTTAAGTTTTCTCCCTTAAAATAGAGGCACCATTTGTTGAGATTTTGGTGGGATACCCTTCCTTTTCAGACAAGGGTGAAAGAGCAGAGGAGGCTGCCGTCCTGCTAAAATTCTTTATTTCATAGTCTCATAGTTTTCTGAAGGCAGAGTTTGAAGGGGTTACATGATAAGGCCAAGCAGTAACAGCAGCAGCAGGCAAACAGCAAGCAGTAAACAGCTTCTTCTTCTATTATCTAAACTTAGAGAAGTGTGGATTGTATTTCTTATTTGACCAATAAGATTAACACACAATTCTAAGGGTTTTTTTCTTAACCCATCCTGATCTAATTCTAACAGTTGTAAGCCTTACACAAGTATAACATAGGTATTACACAGATTTGCATATACAGTTTCTATCAGTTCTTACTGTTTATGTGAACACTCTATCTAAAAAAATGTGAACAGTATAATTCTACCTATGTTTTGTCTAAAGTAAAAGAATTCTGTGAAAGGTAATACTGCTGCAGTAAGAACAGTGTTTTAAGATTTCTTTGATGCAGCTTTTCAATGTTTAAAACACTTAGCATATATTTCTACTAAAAGTTAAAAATCTGTATTTCTATTTCACTTTGGTGTGGCTTCACATATCTCAGCTTATCCAAAGGTTTTAATTCAATCCCTGTGCTTTGGCTTTCCTCTGGGCCTGGGTCCAGAGGAGCTTGCACTCCAACATGAACCAATCTGGATAGATCAATGGCCACTAAGTTCAGAAAAATTGGCCCACATAACAGAACTAGTGCAAGAACAAGTCCAGAAAAGGCATTTGGCACCATCCATAAGTCCGTGGAACACACCTACTTTTACTATTCCTAAAAAGAATGGCAAGTGGCATTTGTTACATGATTTAAGGGAAGTAAATAAGGTAATGGAAGACATGGGAGCACTTCAGCACCATCCGTAAGTCCATGGAACACACCTACTTTACTATTCCTAAAAAGAGTGGCAAGTGGTGTTTGTTACATGATTCAAGGGAAGTAAATAAGGTAATGGAAGACATGGGAGCAGTTCAGCCAGGATTACCATCCCCCAGTATGATTCCAAAACACTGGGAAATATTGATAATTGATTTAAAAGATTGTTTTTTCACTATTCCATTGCATCCAGAAGATTGTAAAAACTTTGCTTTTTCTCTTCCCTCTGTTAACAAGCAAGAACCCTCCAAGAGATATGAATGGACCGTTTTGCCACAAGCTGTGAAAAATTACCCTACAATGTGCCAGTTGTTTGTGGCCTGGGCATTGACACCATTCAGGCAACAGTATCCAGAACTGATTATTTATCATTATATGGATGATCTTTTGATTGCAGGAATGCAATTGGACAGAGAACAAATTATTACAGAATTAGAACAACAGTTACAAATGAAGGGATTGGTTATTGCACCTGAAAAATTACAACAGATGCCACTTTGGAAATATTTGAGTTCAATAATAGATCAAACCACAGTAAGGTCACAGAAAATTGAGTTAAACCCTACTATTAAAACCCTTAATGATGTTCAAAAAATAGTAAGTGACATTAATTGAGTTCAGACAATATGTGGTATCACCAATTCAGATTTACAACCTCTGTTAAATTTATTGTCAGGAGGAGGAGGTGTTAATGCTCCTCGAAACTTAACTGAAGCAGCACAAAAGGCTCTTGAAAATATTGGGCAAAATTGTACAAGGCTATACATCCTGCTGGAATCCAGATTTGAATATTGCAGTAGCTATATTTAGTCAAAGAGCTCATGTGTTTGCAGTTATTTTTCAATGGGCCCAACGGCCAGATGTGTTGTGTATATTGGAATGGATCTTTTTGCCAGTAAAACCAAAGGAAACTATAATGTGGAATTATTAGACCATATTATAATGAAAAGCCGAAACCGGGTAATATAAATATCCAGATCCAAGCCTGCAGAAATTATTGTGCCAACAACTCGAGTATATTTAAATTGGATGCTAAGACATAGCAGAGGCTTGCAAATTGCTGCTTTAGAGTTTACAGGCAAACTCAGTGTTCATACGCCAGGACATCAAATGTTCACATTTGTAATACTGAGATAATTTCAAAATCCCTTTGTTCTTCTAAGCTGGTTCAAGGAATAACAATTTTCACAGATGCCAGTGGCAAAACTGGGAAGGCTGCTTATGTTTGGAGAGAGAAAGGGCAGTGGAAACAGGGAGTTTTACATGAAACAAATGACCACTCTACTCAGTACTTAGAATTATTGGCAGTAGCAGTAGTATTTGAAAAATTGAATGATCAGCCAATTAATGTTGTATGTGATTCACTTTATGTGGTATGAGTAACTTGTTGTTTAGAACATGCATTCTTAAAGGAATTGAATAACCATGACCTATATTTGCTTTTTCGCCGCTTGCTTTTTGCTTTATCAAAGAGACACTGTGTTTATTTTGTTACTCATATTTATAGTCATTCTAAGTTTCAGGGTAGCCCAGCCAAAGGCAATGCATGAGCAGATGACTCAGTTTCTCCTGCCTGGGCTGCTCCTGCAGGAAATATGTTTCAGCAAGAAGCACAGTCACATCAATTTTTTCATCAATCAGCAAAGCTCCTGCACTGACAATTTCATATTTCCTGAACTGATGCACAAGCTATTGTGGTGTCTTGCAGTGATTGTCAACAACTTCATCAGCCATTGGGGACAGCAGTTAATCCTAGAGGACTTGGACCCTTGGAGTTATGGCAAATGCGTGTAACGCATTTTCCAGAGTTTGGACAACTTCCGTTTATTCATGTGTCTGTTGACTGTTTTTCTCTTGCAGTCTGGGCCACCATACAAACAGGAGAAACCACGAAACATGTTCTAAAACATTTACGCATGGCTGTTACTGCCCTTGGATTCCATGTACCTTGAAAACTGACAACGGCCCGGGGTTATACCAGTAGTAATTTTGCCACCTTTTGCAATGTGTGGGGTATTACTCATATCACTGGTACTCCACATTCTCCCACAGGACAAGCTATCATGGAACGCACCCATCATACCCTGAAGCAATTGCTTTACAAACAAAAAGGGGAGAATTGTCCCTTTCGCCTCGAGCTCGCTTGGAAAAAGCTGTCTGTGTAATGAATTATTGATGTATCCCAGGGGATAATCTTGTTCCTCCTGCGGTAAAACATGGGGCAGGACTAAAAGGGGACTTGAATGAAACTCCACAAGATAGTGGGAAAGTATGCGTAATAAATGGGGCTACAGGGCAATGGGAAGGACCAATGCAATTACTAACCTGGGAAAGGGGGTATGCATGTGTTTCCACAGATAGGGGATCATGCTGGGTGCCTGCAAAGTGGGTGAAACCGTGGCTGGGGAAAGACAGTGATCCCAACCTGTGTGCTGATGCTGAAAATTGAAATCTCACCTCAGCTACAGCTCAAATGTCCTGATTCAGACTGTGGAAAGTGTAAACTGTGGGTATTGTGTGTATGCTTAACTTGAGATGCAAGATGGTATTGCAGTAGTATTAATCTTGTTACGAAAAAATGTAAAGAAATACATTCTGCAGGGGAATGTAAAGTAGGAGTAGAACAAGTTTTGTGTTGGAACAAGATTCCTTTGCCAAAAGAGGCTAAAGAATGGTGGGTACCTGAGGATGACTGGTCATGGCTTTTAACACACTGGAAGGAGAGAATGCAGGAAAAATGGGGTCCAGTGAGAAAATTTCAGTGATCACATTTTTACTGTTAAGCCTTATGACAACAGTCAAAGCACACGATAATCTGGAAGTAGTGCCGTGACACAATGTGTGGGTTACTTTTGCTAATGTTACTAAGCAGGATTCCTTTTGTCTGTCTATGGCTACACCAGCTGACCCATTCCGTACTTGCTTGATAGGCATACCTGACTTTAACCCTGAACGATTCAAGGGATATATAAATTGACCAATTCCTGCTACTTGCAATGCTACAATGCATCCTGCTACATTATCAGCTGGTTCACAAGCAGCAGGAGCCATAGCTAATTGTACAAAGGACTTGCTTTTGGCACTTAATGCAATCTCAATAGAGCCCCAAGAGCTGTTAGGTTCAATGGGAAAGAACGGCAGTTGTGTTGAATTTGGTAATGTTTACAGTGTTCTGGTGCATCTTAATAGAACCAGATAGCAAGACCCAGAAATAAATTATAGCTATTTCCAAAACATCTCACCCAAAGCGCCAGAATACCATCAACGTGTTCCAAATCAAACTCGGAAAATAGGGTGCCAGCAGAATGAGTATTTTTTTTGCCCACACCAATTTGTGCATGAAGTAAACAATCCATCTGCCGCTCTTTGGAATAATGATGCACCTGAACGGCTACCACCTGGCATATTTTTAATTTGTGGGGATTGGGCATGGCAAGGGATACCATCAGGAGTAATAGGGGGACCATGTTTCTTGGGAAAACTTACTTTGTTCACACCTTCCAAGGTAGACCTACTAAATCACACTGCAAGGAACTTTACGAAGAACCTACCACAACAATCATGATGAAGGGTGTCTCAGTTAGGTCCTGAATGTAATGGAAAGATTCAGTTTTGGTCAACACCATCACGGGTTATTACTTCCTTATTAACACCAAGTGTCGCTGCAGCCAGAGCCTTACATAACTTAAAAAAGCTGGCTTGCTGGATGGCAAAACAATTAAACATCACATCAAATATTATCACTGACATGTTAGTTGATGCAGACAGTGTAAGGCATGCATTATTACAGAATAGGGCTGCTACTGAGTTTTTGCTGCTAGCTCAGGGACATGGTTGTGAGGACTTTGAAGGAATGTGTTGTATGAATTTATCTGATCATTCTGTATCCATCCATAAAAGGCTTAAGGAAATACAGGAAAACATAAAAAAGATCATGACAGGACACGGACTAGACACATGGTTGGAAGGATTTGGGCTTACTGGGTGTTTGAAAGATATTGTCAAACAAATCCTTACTATAGGGGGCGTGTTTATTTGTTTTTTAATTGTTTTGCCATGTTTAATCACTCGTATTTCTAGAATGGTGCAGTAATCAATGCATAGCATATGGCTGGTTCAAGGAAAGAAAGGGAGAAATGTGGAAACCATGTTTTTACTGGAAAATGGACATATCATGAACCAGCCATAAGATAGAGGAACCAGAGCACATAAGACAGAAGGACTTAAGCATGTACACAGGGAAAAAAGTTCATTGTGAAAAAGGAACAAGCAGCATTTGGGAGGATGTGAAAGAGGAACAAGCAAAGGATAAGAAAATGCAAACTGAAGGACAGTTGTGACATACACGACAGACAATGTGACACACATACAAGAGCCAATCATAAAGCAAAAAGTAGCATGTGAAATAGGCCTTAACCAATAATAATTATGCACGATCACATGTAGGGAAGCAAAAACTGTATAATAGGGACAATAGTTCATCAGTAAAATGGCTTCTGCTTGATTCACATTGAATCGTGTAGAGTCCATTGTTTTTCTCCACATGGGCCCATGATGCCTCAGGCCATCAAGGCAGAGATGCCACCTATAAGTGGGCATAAGGCCGTGGGATGGATCTAACCATGGACAATATCTCCCAGGTCATCCATGACTGTGACGCATGAGCTGCGATCAAGCAGGCCAAGCGGGTGAAGCCTCAGTGGTATGGTGGGCGATGGTCCAAATATAAGTATGGGGAGGCCTGGCAGATTGATTACATCACACTGCCTCAAACCCGCCAAGGCAAGCGCTGTGTGCTCATGATGGTAGAAGCCACCACAGGATGGTTGGAGACCTACCCTGTGCCTCACGCTACTGCCCGGAACACCATCCTGGGCCTTGAAAAGCAAGTCCTTTGGAGGCATGGCACCCCTGAGAGAATTGAATCTGACAATGGGACTCATTTCAAGAACAGCCTTATCAACACCTGGGCTAGAGAACATGGCATTGAGTGGGTGTACCACATCCCTTACCATGCACCAGCAGCTGGGAAAGTGGAACAGTGCAATGGATTGCTTAAAACCACCTTGAAGGCACTGGGTGGGGGAACTTCTAAGAATTGGAACAGCATCTAGCAAAGGCCACCTGGTTAGTTAACACCCAAGGCTCTACCAATAGAGCTGGTCCAGCCCAATCTGAATCCCTGCATACAGTAGATGGAGATAAGGTCCCAGTAGTGCATGTCAGAGGTCTGTTAGGAAAGACTGTTTGGATTAATTCTGCCTCGAGTACAGACAAACCCACCCATGGGGTTGTCTTTGCTCAGGGACCTGGTTGCACATGGTGGGTAATGCAGAAAGATGGAACAACGCATTGTGTACCGCAGGGAGATCTGATTGTTGGGTGAAAACCACCTGTAGTGTGAAATGCCTGTGTACCCCTGCTTGCTGAGGGTCACTGTCACTGTTTGTACACAGCTGTATATATGTATATATATGTGTGTGTATGTATTAATGTGTGTGTGTAGAGTTAGAATATATTCGTTTAGGCATGAGCTTGCCTCTGCGTCCTTTTTGGAGCAGTTCCCACTTTGCCCGGTCAGCTCTGGACGCAGCAGGCTGCGGGGACCAGCCTCCGGAATCCGGGAGACCAGAGGTCTGGCTCGTGGGTCCTTCCACAGGACCGCGGCAATAGAGGCAGGTGGTGGAAGAAGGAGGCAGGCTCAATTGTGGATGAAATCCAGAAGGTTTATTGTGTCTCCGAACAGGGGACCTCGCCCCCCGGGGGTGTCCAGCAATGAGCAACCCTGAACGCGCCTGCCAGGGGTTTTATGGGGGGGTGGCGACAGGGGAGGGATGACAACGGCATCGAATCAGGGAAGGAGAAGGACAGGTCTGCGGGATGAGGGACACACAAGGGAACCTATCTTGGGAAAGGAAGGGAGGGATCCTCCCCCCAAGACCAATCACTCGACGCCCCTGCCAGAACTTTCTAGAAGCTTGGGAGGGGTGTCGGAGCGATTGGCAGGGGTCTGGGAGGAGACAAATAGAGAAAGCAGGGTTATGAACACGAAACCAGGAAGGTATAAACTGGGATGGTACAGTAACACAAAACCCAAAGGGGAGACCCTGACTGAACCAAACAAGACACACTCCCACATGAGCTGACAATACGGGATAAGGGGTGGAATGTCTTGGGGTGACTTTATGATGTGTATCCCCTATCGCTGCTCTATGCCCAGAAATTAATTTTGTACTTTTTTTGTGCCTTTAAACTGAGCCTGAGAGGGGGGAGAGGAAAAAACCAAGCAAACTTTTCAAAACAGTTGTTCAAGGACACAGATACATACTCCTCTGCATCCTGCTGCAGCAGCAAGAGCGGAGGAAACACCTTCTTGTTTTTCAGCCCGCTTTTGGCTCCTTTTCTCCGGAGGGAGACAGAGAGTTGAACTTTGTTTTCCTGGGACTTTGGTGTTTTCCCTTCTTCTCTTCTGGACTGTTTCAACATCAGAACACACCAGGAGAATTTTCCACCGAGGCTCTGGAGCTGGGGTCACACCGACCCAGCTCTGAGGAGGAGGAGAGAGACCACACCTACAGAAGGACTCTGAAATCTTCCCAGGTTTCTCTCCACAGTGAGGGATTTTATTATTTAGCATTATTATCCTTTTCCTGTGTGTTTGTTAAATAAATAGTTTTTTATCTCTTTCACTTTCCTCTGAGGAAATTTTTATTTTTCCCCCGAACCTGATGGGTTGTAACCTGCCTTCTATCAGAGGATATTTTACCCTCCAAATTTGTCCAAACCGGCACATAGGGAAATAGAGGGCAAGACCGAGTTGACCGCTGTACTCACCACTGAGAGGATCATATACACCTGCTATGGGTAGCAAACCCATAGGCATGGGAGGTGGGGGTATAAGTTGTACTGGACCTCTGTTACTCCTTTTTTGTCTCTTCCCTTTTGGAGCCCAAGAAGATTCATATCACAAATGCTATCAATCCCTTTACTTTGCTAACACTCAAGGCTCCTTTTTCACTGCTCACACTCATATTGACAGTTACTGTTATGACCCATCCAAATTAGAAACTTGCACGCAAGGCGGGCAAATATATTGGGTTGCAGAAAATTTAGGATTAGGTGGTCAAAGAATTATGGGAAGTGAGTGTCCAAAAGGAGAAAAATGCATTTGCTTTACATTTGCCCTAGGGGGTGGAATCCAGGTCCACGATTTTGTAAAAGAACAAATAGTATACAAAGTGACAAAACAAATACCACAATTTAACCCCAGGTCAACCCCACATGAAGATTTATACACAAAAATCAAATGACAATTAGAAAAGGAAATTGAAACCCCTAGATTAGAGAAAAGATTATTTGTAGATTTGGGAGAAAGAATAAGTAAAGAAAATGTAACTAACTGCTGGGTTTGTGGAGGGGCCTTAATGACAGAAGAATGGCCATGGGAAGGCAGTAGCCTAGGCCCTGTTGAACTCCTTAAATTGAACAGAACAAATATAAAAGGGGAAAACTGGCCAGAAGGATGGATTTTAAGTTCAGCAGTAATAGGAGAAGAGTGCCTCTGGCAAACTGGGAAAAATTTTCTGAAAAAATTAGGAAATACCCCCTGTAAAAAATATAAAGCTACTAATGGGACTTCTACATGGTGGATTCCTGAAGAACCAATGCAGTATTGGGCCCAGAAAAAACTTAAGGGGAAGAGTTGCAAATGTAATACTGAGGTTGAATTTTTCCTGTGTGAAGATGCAGGCAAAAATTCCTATTTTAATATTCCAGAGACATCCAAATTTTGGAAAAACATAAATCAACAGGGTACTGACAATTGGAAAGCACCAGATGGCCTATTTTGGATATGTGGGAAAAGAGCTTACCCAAAACTCCCCCGCAGTGGAAAGGGAGTTGTACTCTGGGAATTATACAACCAGGATTCTTTCTTTTACCAGGACTGGACAGGGATGATTTAGGGGTACTAGTTCATGAGGCCTTAAAACAAAAAACAAGGGCAGCAATTGGAGGATCTCAAAAGTGGGGAAATGAAGAATGGCCCCCTGAATGAATACTGGAAAAGTATGGGCCAGCCACCTGGGCACAGGACGGGAGTTGGGGATATCGAACCCCAATTTATATGCTAAATTGTATCATAAGACTCCAAGCAGCTGTGGAAATAATAACAAATAAAACTGCCTTAGCACTGGAATTGATACCAAACCAACAAAAACAAACAAGGGCTGCAGTGTATCAGAATAGACTGGCATTGGACTACCTATTAGCAGAAGAAGGGGGCGTGTGTGGGAAATCAAATCTATCTGATTGCTGCCTGAAAATAGATGATAACGGAGATGCTGTTCTGGATATAGCTAAGGATATCCAAAAAACAGCCTGTGTCCCAGTTCAGAAATGAGAATTGATGCTAAAAGCCAGCTGGTGGGACAATTTATTGGGAACAGAATGGTGGAACAGGCTTTGCTTTTTCCTCCTATGTGCAACAGCGGGTTTATTATTTCTTCCTTGTATGATTCCCTGTTTCATTCGTCTAATCACCAGTGCGGTACAAAGAATGTCACTAGCAGCAATGCCTATGGACCCCAAACTAGCTACATCTGGATCGGCACAAAAGATAATGGTGTTAAAGAAACAGAGTAAAACAAAGGATCCTGACCCCTATGAAGAGGCTAAACTGTTTCTTGAAAGGCGTGAGCGTATTAGGTTAAAAATAATTATTGCTCAAGCCAAATGGTTTAATTAAAAGAAGAGGAGGGATTGTGATAAACAGTTATTATAGCATTGGCTTTCACGGGCAGTGAAATGGAAGAAATATTATGTATTAGAATAGGTTAGGAAATATTATGTGAAAACATGTTAAGAATAACTTTGCTATGCAGATAGTAACTAGTTAACATTGTAACTGGGGTCAAAGTTACAAGATGCTTATATGGCTTGAGTTATAAGATACCAATATAACCTGAATCATAACTTTCTATACCTATATAATCTGAATCATAACCTCCTATATAATGTAATAGCTAGTATAGGGTTAACTAATCGCTTAACAGTTAAATAAATGGAAACGCCAGGTGGATAATTTCAAAAATAGACAAGTTGTAGTGGTTTGGTCCAAAATACTCATTACTGTTTATCTGTTGTGAGATAAGAATTAGGAGAAATGCAAAGCAGGCAACAAACTTGAAAGCATATAAAGAAGTTTGTTAACAGACCTAAAACAAGGAAAAAAAAATATATACCACCTTCAGAACTCTCCTCCTCCCCCCACCTTCCTCCCTTCTCCCACTGACAATGTAAAAAGACAACCCTTAAGATGTTCAGTCTGTTTACCACTGCCATAATAACCTTGTTCAGTCCATTTAGGAAAAGGAGTCTCTCTGCTCGCATCATGTGAGTCCCTTCCCCTGACTTGCAGCTTTTCCCGCAACTGCTTTCGAGGGTCCACTCTTGAAGGTTTTTGGGGTACAATTTTAAGGTTGAGCCGTTCAGAAACAAAAACCAGAGGCCCTTCTCCTTCCCTGGGAGCAAAGGGTCTTCCTCATCTTCATCTTTAGGACTATCTCTGGGAGCATCTCTAGGAACTGAGGTTTTTTCCTTTCCCATTTGGAGCAAAAGTCCTCATCAGGTCCATCTCTAGGAACTGAGGTTTTCTCCTTTCCCATTTGGAGCAAAAGTCCTCATCTGGTCCATCTCTCCCTGTCCAAACTTCTCATGAAATTACAGCGGCATCAGCATCTGCCTATCTCAGTGCAGGTGCTTTTGCTTACGAGTTGAACATTCCACCCCCCATATCTTCATGAAATTACAACGGGATACTCTGATATATCATAGCTTTACAACAGAATTTCAGCTTTAAGCATCTCCTCTTTCTCTTCCCTCAGGTTTTCAACTCTTCACAGCAATAAAAGTGTTAATCTCACCTCGGCCTTGCAGCTGGAATGTCCCTTATCGCTGTTGGTCACCCGACCTCTGCCGGACATCGGTGCCGGTGCCACTTTGCTGAAATCTTGGCCGCAGTGGAGGGGGGGGGTTTCTGAGCTGCTCTGGCTGCCCACAGCCTTGCTGGGGGGGGTCATCCTGGAGCTGTGGCCCAGCCCGGCCTGGCCCAAGCAGGGCCTGGGCCGGGCCCACTGGCCCCCGCATGGGGCCTGCAGCCACCTGTCCCAGCACTGGAAACAAGAGAGAGCTTGGGGGGAGAGTTTGTCTATTCTTTAGTGTGGATCACAGAGGCGGTCACAACTTTAAGTGGCTTAAAGAATTGTCCATATTCAAACTGGCCAGCTGATAGGTTCTATCAGGTCTCAGAGGAAGCTGTAAGCACCCCTTAGCAAGGACATCCCTTCTAGGACTATGCTTGATAACCTATGACACAAGTATAGCTAGATAACAGAAGCAGCAGGATGTACTAATGAGAAGTTGGCAAAAGTGAGGCCAATAAATCACAAAGTAAAGAATTTGAACCGGTTGGATCCAGAAAGACGTAGGAACACCATAACTGCATCGTCCAAAGACAAAGTTGAAAAGTTTGAGATGTGAGGAAGACTCAAGCCTTCATCAAAGAAGACCCCCAGAGAACTGCACTGTTGCATAAAGGCCTTGTTGCCTTTGTAAAATTGTGGCTCAGGCCTGTTACTTTGGCTAAGTAGAAAAGGATGGTGGGAAAGGGACACAGCTGAATTAAGAGTAGAAAAGCATACTGCATGACTGTTGCATGTGGTGACTGGTTAGCCGGTGGTGCAAGGGACAAAGATAACCTACTGGTAAGACAGTCCCTAGTACCAGAGATTCCTCCCCAGATTAGGGTGAGAAAAGAAGCGTCTCCCAGGATGCTCTGTTCCGCTATGTTAATGTACCCCAGTTCCACTTCCCTGGTTGGCTGTTGGCCTCTCCACCCCTTGTTACCTTATATGTTCCTGCCTTAGAAGGTTCTCCACTCCGGGTTCCCCGCCATTGGCCCTTGCCCCTCCCCACTCCCCCCAGAGCTTCCCCATTGGCTCCCATTCCCTAGTCCCACCTTTGTACCACCCCCATGCCCTCAGATCATTGGTCCCTGATGCTCACCTGTCTTGGTTGATGTCTGCTAAGGAAGGCAGAAGCCTCCCTTGGGAATGGCAGATGCAACCTCCTTTCCCTCGGAGTTATTATAATTTTGAAATCAAGGGGCTTTTAGGCAAAGATGTGGGAAATAGGAATAACAGTTCTTTACTATTATATATATAACCAGTTAAACAAACAACAGTAACTATGGCAGTAACAGCAAACAATCACAAACCCAGTCCCAGCCTTCTCGGCTGTCAGGCCCTTTCCCCTCGGATGCAGTTCCGCTCGCAGCCGGCAGGGGCGCTTGCGGCTCCCGGTGAACAGGGCAGGTGCGATGATTTCCCCGCTTGGGGAGCACGCAGCTCTGGTGGCCTGGGATCCCAGGAAGGGATGGAAGAAAGAAGCTTCACAAACCCCATGGCAGCTGATCCTAGTGTCCGGCCGGACCCTTAGGAACAGCAGGTTGGAACGGCAGGCTGGAATGGCAGGCTGGAATGGCAGGCTGGAATGGCGGGGACGAGCACAAATTCCCGGGTGGCAGATGCAACGTATCCAAATGGGGAACCCCTCCGGAGGTCTGGGCAGGCAGATCGAGCAGGGCTACAACATAGCGAAGGCTCAAAGCAACGGCGGGGCAGGGCGGCCACGGCCCGGCTCCGAGCGCAGCAGGGAAGGGCAGCTTGGGATCCCGGGGCTTCTCCAGCAGAAAGGAAAAGCAGCCGAAGAAAGCAGACTCCCTCTCTGTCCGAACGCCGGAGACCAAACTGCCCACACACACCCAGGTGAAACAAAAAGAGCAGCCAGCTCTTCTGTTTTTCTTAAGTACCTAGCCATGTCTCCCAGCAAAATGCATGGGCAAAATTCCTTTAACAGAAAAAAAACCCAGGAGAGCTCCTAAAACCCCAACATCACCCCACTTCTGTACTTAAACCCGGACTCTCCACTGTTCTCTTTGTCCCTGGATCCCTTCACGGTGGCTTCAATAAACCTCCGTCTGTGGAACTCTACATGGAGACAATTTCCAGCTCTTTGCCATTGACTCATTTACTGGACCTATCCGTGTGTTTGTGCATGTATACGTGTGGTAGTCCTGCCGAGCGGCTTCACTTTGGAGACGTTTTGGAAGGTTGCGGCATCGTGCTCCGGCACTGCAAAGCCGAGCTCGGCTAGTGACAGTCGTGTGTTCACATTGTGGTGTGTGGTGGCTGGTTGAATTATGTTTGTTATGCTTTAAAACTATGTAAACTGATAACTAGATAAGTGCTTAAAAAGGCCAGGTTTTTGCAACAATGGGCTCTCTTTTGCACCTGCCTGGGGAATCTGCATCACTCATTATTGCAACACCTCATTATCATAATACGCATGCTCTAAAAAGGCAGGTTGGGGGAGGAGCTATGTCAATTCCGCCTTTAAAAATGTAAATTAGTTCTCAGAAAAACTATGCATATGCATTGTGGTTTATTAATATGCATAATTTTAAAGCATGTGAATGGGAAATTTGCATAAGTATGTGTGCTTTTGGCTATAAGCCACGCACCCAGCACTGTGATTTTGCTTTAAGTGACCTTTGTCCACTATTGTCCCTTATTAAATTTATAAAACCCTAAAAAGAAGAGTGGGCTTCGTTTCTCACACAAGGGATGGAACAGCACACACTGCTGAAAGATTCCAGCTGCTCTCAGGGCACACAGAAAGCTGAAACTGTTAATCTTGGATATTTGGTGGTCAATGTCAGCTTTCAATAAAGGCTTTTAGGTCTGCTCATAAACTTCTTTATATTCTTTCAAGTTTGGTGCCTGCTTTGCGTTTCTCCTAATTCTTATCTCACAGAAGATAAACAGTAATGAGTATTTTAGACCAAACCACTACAATGCCTTAAATTGATACTTCCAGGGCTGGTGACAGTCTTTTAAACCCAGCCTTCTGCCTGACCTCTCTGCTGTTGTAGTTCCATGGACAGAGGTTGTTGTCTTTTACCCCTTCCCATGGGCAGGCCAGTGTTCAGCCATCTCCAGGACAGCAGGGCCCTACCCCATGTCGCTGTGACCTGGGGAGACAAAAACCCTCACTCCAAATGTCCCCCCTTACTCCTTCTTCCCAGGCATTTGGCCCTGGCAGTGGGGTTTGCTGCTGGTTGCTGCAGGAAAAAGGAGACCCCTGTGACACTGTGAAGCACATGGAACCAAGGGGCCATTGTGACACAGCAGGGCCTCATGGAACCAAGGAGTCCAAAGGTCTCAAACATTTTCTGCATGGTTCTGCCTTAGGCAAGGGGAACCTCACTATGGCAGCTTGGGCACACCCTTGAGGAGTGTGCCTGATTGTAATGGGGAAACTCAGGAGTTTTAGATTGCTTCAGAAAAAAGAAGAAAACCCCTCTTTGCCTGAGTGCAGCCAGTTCTCCAAGCAAAGCAGGTCCCAGGTGAGTGAAGAGAGACAGGATGGGGTTGGGAATGTGGCGCAAGGTGAAATACAGATTTAAAAGAAACATATTTTAGTTATAGGCTAGATGTGTTGAAATTAGAATAAGAAGGAATTTGGGCCCAGCTAGAGTTAATTAAAATAGTTAAGAGAGCTGGACCTGAAACGGTTTTCAAGATGTTAGTAATTGATTACTAAATAATTGATGATCTGTCATTTGTATGTTTGTTTAGCTGTGCTTAGAACGAGGAACAGAAACATTGATAAATTGGTCTAGGGAACAAGGTCAATTACCAATTTTCTCCCTCTGTGAGAACATATTCAAAAGTCATGCAAGAAGAAATTTGGAGGCCACTAAAGTAATTAGGATTGTTATTACACTGAAGTAATTAGGATTGTTAGGAAAGGTGAAAAAGGTCAAAATGAGGGAGATGAGCTTACTTCATCTATCTGGGACCACTGACCCATTTTGAGACCACTGACTCAATTCAGAGCACACACTATGCATGCTTTAATAACATTTAAGCTCATTTCCATACGAAGTGGAGAATGGGAGGTGTTAAGGTTATGAATATGCATTTGTATTTTGGATATTCATAATTTTTGTAAATAAAAAGCTTTGTGTTTGCTTGTATCGGGGCTCTGCATCTTAGGGAGCTATCCCACGCAGTGCCTGGTGCCAAATAAAAGATACACTTTCTAACTATAAACTGTTAGAGAGTTTTTGTCCATCTCAGTTGGATATCAATACTAGATTGATATTCATATTTTAAAAACTCAAAGGTTGTCCACACTGGGTCAGACCTCAAGGCACAGCTTCTCTGACCAGGCCAGACCTCCTGAGGAGAGACCCTGCATCAATACCAATCACAGAATGCTGCAATCACCTCTCCTCTAAAGAGAAATTTAGTAAAATACACCCTTTAAAATAGGAATGTGGATTTATTAGAAGCTATTCGAAATATTTCTCCATAACTGGAGTAGGAAATCTTCCTAATCAACTGCACCAGACCAGAGGGAAATCAAGGCAGAGCCAGGGTTTGTCAAGACTTGCTTGGTCCTAATGAGCCCCGTGGTGCATTTGGTGCTGAGCCCTGGAACCTCAGGGCCAGAGAGGAGATTGCACAAACCTTTCCAGGAGTCAAAGTCAGGGGAAACACCCAAAGTGTCTCAAAGTGTGGATGCTAGCAAGGGCTGGCAGAGGAATTTTCCTGTGAAAATTTCTTTCTCATGAGAGGGCAGTTAGAGAAATCCAGCTTCTCAAAGCTTCTCTGTGAAAGCTTTTGCTCTCATGTGAACTGGATGGACAACAGTTTGAGAGAATGTAAACCATTTTTACACCTGCAAGTTGTTATGAGAAATGTGAAAATTATTTTCCTTCTTTAAGAATAATATTTGGAAATGGGTGTATTACTGCTCAACCTATCACCTTGAGAGGTGGCGGGTCAATGGGCCAATCATGTAATTTCTCTTTGCGAACCATGCTATAAAAGGTATGGGTGATTAAACGAGGCCACTTTGGCCCCACGAATCTGACCTGGACTTATGTCATGATTTTCACCATCTCCATAGGGATAACAGTGACATCGAAGCATTAATGGGTCCCACTGAGGTCCATCCCTAACACATCATGGTGTCTTTGGAGGAGAGAACTGGAGGCCAGGATTGCACAAAAACCTCTCAGAGACTCAGTGTGGAAAGGAAAATCCAAAGTACCTTAAAAATCTTGAGTATCTCACAGCATTAATGAGCCCCACTGAGTGTCAATACAAAGCTCTCAAGGGACTCGATAAAGCAGATAATTGGAGGCCAGGATTGCACAAACTTCTCATACAGTTGGTATCAAAAGGGAAGCATCAAGTACTTTAAAAAACACAGGAGTACCCTGAAGCATTAATGAGCCCCACTGAGTATTGTTACTGACAAAGGCTCTCCAGGGACTAATTAAAGCAGATAATTGGAGGCCAGGATTGCACAGCGCTCTCAGACACTCCAAGCCAAAAGCCAAACCCAAAGTCCTTTGGAAAACCTGCAATCCCTGGGAGCATTCAGGAGCCCCCAGGGCCATTCCTGACCAAGGCTCCCCAGGGACTCCTTCCAGCAGATCCCTGAGGCCACTGGGATGTGGGGGGGATGCTGAGGGCAGGACAAGGGGGGTGACAGTGCCCAGCCTTGCTGGGGCTGTGCCAGGAAGCCCCGGTGCCTCAGGACAAGGTGTCTCCTCCCAGCCCTTGGTGGCCCAAATGCTGCTGTGCCCCAGGGCACCAACACCTGGCTTCTCTTTGTCCCCACCTGTCATTCCTGCCTCCAGTTCTCTGCTCTGACTGCAGCCTGGGGACACTTTCTCAGTCGTGTCCCTCACTGGGACCCATTAACGGTGTCAGGATCTTTGGAGTTTGAATCTGACTCAGAATTCTTGAGAGGTTTCTTCATCTCCCTCTCAGGGACTGATGTTCAGAGCCTCAGCACCAAAGCCCCAAGAGGGTCATTCCAGTCCTTGTGCTGTGTCTGTGCTGCTGAGCTGGGCCGGGCTCCTGGCACAGAGGCAGCTCCTGGCAAGCGGCAGCACTGCAGAGAGACAGCTCTGGCCAGGAGCAGCTCCTGGGCACAGCCCAGCAGGGCTGGGGCACTGCCTGCAGCCAGCCCGGGCACAGCACAGAGGCACACAGGGCTTAAACTCAGCCGGGGGTGGGAGCACAGAGCAGAGCTCACTGAGGGCTCCCCAGAGCAGAAATCCTCACAGTGTTTGAAACAGTCATTGTCTGCCCGTGGGAAGAGAAGCTGCAGCTCCTGGAGGCATCTCCTGAAGCTGCCCCATCCCACAGCTTTTCGGGGCCTTGCGGAGCACTCCCAGAGTTGCTGCAGTCTGGGGATGTGGCCCTAGGGCCGGGCTGGGTTGCCCTGCTGCAGCACCCGAGGCCCAGCACAAGGCAGCTCCTGTTGCCGGGCTCTGTTGCCGGGGCTGCAGCCAGGGGTGCCCAGGGCTGTCCTGCAGAGCAGGGTCCTGCAGCCCAGGGCGCTGTGCTGGGGCAGGGACTCTGCTGCCTGCCAGGGGCAGCTCTCAGCCGGCCCAGGGAGCTGCTGCCAGCGCTGGGGGAGGAGCTGTGGGGGGAAGGAGCCACCCTGAGCAGGGCAGGTGCTGCTGCTGAGAGCTGCTGCCTGGGGCAGGGCTGCTCCCAGCTCCAACCAGCCTGGGCACAGCTCCGGAGGCACTTCCCAAAAGAAGGAAAGCCAGCGATTGCTGTCAAGATCAGGAGCATTCCTGAGCCTGTTTGGATTTCCTACTTGGAGCAGGATGGGAAGGTTGTGGGATGAGAGAAGCAGAACAGGAGTTGTAATCGCAGAATGACAGAACATTCTGAGTCTCTGCTATTGTCCTTGTTATTGTTATTATTATTACTCCTCTGATATTGTCACTGCTATCTGGTGCTCTTAGGGGGGCTCTGGGATCTGCAGCAGCTGAGCCAGGCTCTGCCCTTGGGATTCCTGACAGACAGGGCTGTCCATGGGAATGGGGTGTCCAAGCTTCCCTGTGCCCTGTGGGGCTGTGGGCAAAGCAGTCCATGGGAAAGGGGAATGAGCTGAGCCTCCCTCCCTGAGATACCATCGTGGGTACACCCAGAGCTCCCCTCACGGTGTCCTTCCAAGCTCTGAGCTGCCCTCCTGGGTGCAAATCTGTGCCAGAGCCTCTCCGAGTCCCCTGAATGTCCCCCGGGGAAGTGCAGAGATGCCACAGCTGAGGAAATGCTGCTGGGTTTCCAAGGGCAGCGTGAGTGTCCCTGGCAGAAGGGGGTGCTGAGCCCTTGCTCAGAGACCTTTAGAGAGGGTGAGACATTCAGGGATGCCTCTGCTCTGGGCAGGCTCTGGTTTATCCCAGGGTGAGCCGGGAGTGTGATTGTGCTCTGCCTGCAGCCAAAGGGGCAAGCCCAGGGCAGTTGGGAACAAGCCCATGCAGCCCCTCAGCTTGCCCTGAGCCACAGGGAATCCTTTGCCTCTCATGTCTCTCAGTGGCAAACATGGAGTGCAGCAGAAATGCTGAGGATTTCTGATCTCGGAGAACTAGGAATGATGTGTGGGTAGGAAAAATTCCCCACATCTCCTCCCTGCTATCCATGTCCTGTAGACCTGGGAGTGCAGATGGTAACAAGGCTGTCTGCCTTAGGAGTGATTCCACTGACTATCCTGACTCTCCAGCCTTGTCCCTCTGCCACACGGCCACAAACCCAGGGCAGCGGGGCAGGGATGGCTCCTCGAGAGCCCCCACACTCAGGCCTGGCTGCTCCTGGCACACTCAGACAGCACAAGGGGAGCTCAGGCAGGGAACTGAGTGAAGGTTTTCCCAGAGCAGGAACAAGGGTGGGGCAGTCCCAGCGAGACAGTGTGCAGGGAATGGCACAGGTTTGGCTCCAAGCAGCCTGTCCTGACTTGTCACTGGCCTTTCTCCATGAACAGGTGCCCATGGCCAGACACAGCAATGTCCAACAGCAGCTCCATCAGCCACTTCCTCCTGCTGGCATTGGCAGACACGCGGCAGCTGCAGCTCCTGCACTTCTGCCTCTTCCTGGGCATCTCCCTGGCTGCCCTCCTGGGCAACGGCCTCATCATCAGCGCCGGAGCCTGCGGCCAGCACCTGCACAGCCCCATGTTCTTCTTCCTGCTCAGCCTGGCCCTCACCGACCTGGGCTCCAGCTGCACCACTGTCCCCAAAGCCATGCACAATTCCCTCTGGGGCACCAGGCACATCTCCTACTCAGCATGTGCTGCTCAGGTGTTTCTGATTGTCTTCTTCCTTGGAACAGAGGATTTCCTCCTCACCATCATGTGCTACGACCGCTGTGTGTCCATCTGCAAAGCCCTGCACTACGGGACCCTCCTGGGCAGCAGAGCTTGTGCCCACATGGCAGCAGCTGCCTGGGCCAGTGCCTTTCTCACTGCTCTGCTGCACACGGCCAATACATTTTCCCTGCCCCTGTGCCAGGGCAATGCCCTGGGCCAGTTCTTCTGTGAAATCCCACACATCCTCAAGCTCTTTTGCTCTAAATCCGACCTCAGGGAACTTGGGCTCCTTGCTGTTAGTGCAGGGTTAGCCAGCATGTCAGCCCAAGCATTACCTTCTGTTATGAAACCTGGCAATTTAGTGCAGCTTCAGGTATGCAAAATGAATGCACCCGAGGCTGAGTATTAATCAGTGGCCAAATTCAAAGCTACCTGAGATCCACTCAATAAACCTGTCGAACAGAAACAGCGTACTGAACTTCCTGCAGCACTCATTGTGCTTCAGGAATCAATTTCCAAGGTGAATTCAACTCGGGGTCCCCCTTTTAAAATTCTAAAAAGTGAGGATAGCTGTGCTGTGGTTAGCCCTGAAGTGATACCCAGCAACTTCTGAGCATCATTCAAAGCCTTAATAGAAGCTGAGAATTGCACCTCTTAATGTTGCATTGTAATCCAGAATTCTGACTCCTAAGTATTTCCAAGGAGATGTATCTGCATCTTTCCTTGGAACTCTGGAAGCATTGAAAAAACAGGAAGCTGCACTAGATAAAGCCATAGCAAACATGGTGAAACAGGAGGGACTAAAGACTGAAAAAAAGCCTGCAAAGGGGATGGCTGGAGAGCCTGTCCACCTCAATAAATCCAACAAAGGTCTAACAAAGCAGCCAAAGCAGTGTTCATGGTTCAAAAGGAGAGGCCCTGAAAGTTCTCAGTGACTACAAGAAGCCACAACTTTCTCCAATTCAGATAGAGATGAATACTCACAAGAAGAATCCTTATAGCATGACTGGAGTCTAAGATGCCTATTGCAGCTGTGTAAAATCCACCCTGGCTGAATCCCAGGTGCTCCAAGGTAGTACAGCAGGCCTGTGTCAGGGGAGCTATGCCCTGGGGAAACATTTGACTCCCCTTTGCACTCCTGGTCAAATTCCCTAAACATATTAGAGGTTGACCATTAGCATGAAATACAGACTGGCAGTATTCTGCAACATGACCCATCCTGCCGCATCTTCTGCAGAGAATAACCCTGTTCTCTGTGTTTCTCTGCTTTCTAATTTGATTTGGAATACTCTTAACACTAGGCCTCTTTTGTCCTAAATGTTTCCAATCAAAACATTCAGGTTTATCCATCTGACCTGAATTGAAAAAAACCTGTTGCACAGGAAAAACCTGGACCCTCCCATCTGTGTTATTATCACTACTTTGTTTCATTGTTGCATTGCATTTGTGGGCTCGCTTCTTGCACTTAGGCTCTGTTACACAATCCTGCCGCGAAGCAAGTGTTAGCGTGGCAACGCTGCTCACCCCTCCGGCCAGGAGAGTGCCCGACTGGGAGATTGGCATGTCGGCCCTGGGCCAGAAGGCGTGGCCGTGCCCCACCGTACAGCCGAGGCTGCCACTGCTACTTTCGGCCATGCCAGAGCTGGACCGGCAGGCGGGGCCGTGCCAGAGCTCGGAGCCTCGGGGGGCAGGGTGGCAGGGGGTGAAACCCTGAAGGCTGGAATTCGGGCGGCGCCCGGAGCCTGGGACCGTGCGGCTCCAGTCCACCGCCGCTTCCGCGGAGGAGTGGGGATTTCGGCAGCCGGCAGCACAGGCACAGTCGGCTCCGCCCCCGTCTCCCATGGCGCAGGCTCCAGGGGCGCAGACGCCAATCCCCCAGCTTCCGCCCGCACTGGCTCTGGGGCCGGGGGCGAGGCAGTGCCAGAGCCCAGAACCTCGGCGTCTAGATCAGCGGTGGCTGCAACAGGGGCTGGGTCTGCTGTCCTGCTGTATGCACCGCAGCAGCTGACTCTGACGCTTGTGCGGCCGACTCCAGCGCTGTGCATGGAATGTCCAGTACTGCAGCCGAGCCTGGCACTGGGACTAGGTGTACCGGTGCTTGTGCCAGCCCGGCAATAACTGCCGCTTCCATTTTCTCTGGCAGTGCCGCGAGTTCTGCTCTTATGTCATGAAAAACTGCTAAAATCCGTTCCCCCATAGAGACAGAAATCGGGGAACTTGGCTCCTTCGCCTGAGCCGGGAGCTCCCCAGTCATCAGCGCATGCTCATAATAGGCCAAAACTATAGAATCTTGTGCGGGACCGAAATTCACAGGATACAGGACTGCAGGGGAACGGGGAGGCATGGCCGCACCCAGAACAGACCCGAGCAGTCCCTGTAATAGCGGCACAGGCAGCTGTAGCATGGCGGGCAGCGATGCTAAGCCCACTGAAGCCGCGCCCGGGGCTGCGGTGGGTGCTGGACCCACCTGGCAAGCGAGTGGCGGCGGATTGGCCACCGGAGCAGCGAATTCTGCTGAAACGGCCACCACTGTGACCCCTCCAGGCCCCTCCCCTCCTCCCCCCCCCCGCTGGACGGCGATGGTGGAGCTGAGGGCTGTGCCGATCTGGAGGGCATGGGATCTCCCAGAACAAAACACGAAAGACGGTCCGTTCCGTCCGTGGTCGGAGAATGTTCCCAGGACACAGAATTAAGCAGTCCTTTCCCTTTTCCTCCATCTGCGATAAAATTGTCAGCTCCCAGGAGCGTTATCGCAGATTTTAAGACAGAGAGTACTTCATTCACGTCTTTATGTCCCATCTTTGCAGTCCATGGTTCTGTCTCACAGCTTCAGTGAAGGAGAAGCGGCGCACGTCCCATGTCTCCATAGGTCCGATGTGCGATCAGAAGGCACCAGACCCTCTAAAGTCCAAGTGGTTGTATATGGGTCAGATGAGCACCAGATGCTTTTGGTACCCATCAGCTGCGACACCAGACCCTCTAAGGTCCGGTTTTGGTACTCACTCCGTTCCGTCCAAGACCTTCTAAGTCGGTGCGGTTGCCGTACACGTCGGTTGGTCACCAGACGTGCATGTCGATCGGTCACCAGATGTAGTACACGTCACGGGTCACCAGATGTCGCTGTTATCCCCAGAGAACGGCGGAATCATGCATAGGTCTAGGTCAAATTATATGGCCAAAGCAAAGCTAAGACCTCATTTAATGAATAGCTCATCTTTTATAGTGTAGTTTGCAATGAAGAAATTACATAATTGGCTTATTCACTCTGTGGATACAAAAATGCTGTTAGCAAGAATTTTCTTGCTTCTTTCTAAGCCCATGGGATACTTTTCTCTCTCATGAAGAGATTAGCAGAAGTTCTATAAACTGTGAACACCTGTGACCTTGTAGAACTATGTTTATGGTACAGTAGAAAAATATTTTGGCAATGGATGTTTAGGATTTCTAGCCGATCCAGCCAGGGGTTGGCTGATCCTTTGTCCAATTAGACTATGAAGAAAAAAGTCTAGAAAAAAGTTTGTCAAATAATTAAATAAATCAATCTTGCTGCACAATTCCTGCCTGCTGGATCTCTCCCCTCTCCTCCCTACGGCTGCAGGATACCGTAATATTTGGTGATCCCAACGTGATCTGCACGCTGCAACATGTCCATCATGCTGCGAGCCAAACCGAATTTCCTTAGAAGTACAGTGTTCCCTTCCCCGCCCTGGACCGGGATGTCTGACAGGACTGAGAAAATGGTGAACAGTGGCTTAAAAACCAACGTTGTGTTAACGGTCTGGAAAAGTGTTTTCAGTATAATGCGCACCTCCATTCCTGAAAACTCACTTTGTGAGTTATTAGACTGGGCTGCCCTGCATGGCATTTCCCTGGACAGAGACACCGCCCTGGATTTTGGGCTGTGGCAGGAGCTCAGCTGTGCTATCTGGCGCGACCTTCCATCTGAGGATCCATCAGTGCTAGAATTATTACGCACATGGCAGTTCTTATTTAACCTGCTGATAGACCTTGACTATGGCAGCACGGCTGGCTCACTTGTCTCGGTGGTGGAGCTCCCGGCATTATCCGCTGGCGCAGTGCCAGTGCTCCAACTGCCAACAGAGCTGAGACATGCAACAGAAGCAGCGGATGCGGCGGCCGTACCCCAGCCGGCAGCAGCGCTGGGCACGACAGCAGCACAGGGGCCAGCAGCGGCTCCGAACACTGCTGCAGCACAGGAGACACCTATCTGGTGCTGGAGCGGCTGCAGCACCAGAGACAGCCGGAGCAGCTCCAGCACCAGATCGGTTGAACCCAGCCGAGGTCGTGTCCCGGAAACAGGCTGCAGTTCAAACCACAGTGCAACCAACTGCAGCCTGACTGCCAGTTTCTCTTCTGGTCAGTCCATTCCTCCCGGCCCACCTTTGTTCGTTCACGGTTCCTCAAAGTTGCCTTTAACTGATGATTCATTGTTGGGCAGTGAGACAGAGGAGGCTTTGGTCCCAAGTCATAAAGCGGCTGTAGCCGGGAGGCAAAAGAAAAGGCTGCTCCTGTCTCACCCCTGGACCTTCCCGGACGGCACTGTGACAGTGTGTCTGAGACACTACAACTGTTTCTGGGAGTCACTTAAGATGTGGGCTCTGGAGGAGGGGAATCAGGATTTATTAGAAACACTAGGGATGCCAAGCAGAGTTGAAGATCCTGAGAGTAATTGGGAAGCTGTTACACTGCATCCAAAGGCTGTGCCAGTAGTTCAGGATAGTAGTGACACCCTGAAAGGGGAGATCCAAGCTTTCCCAAAGTATAAGATGTCTTGGTTTTGAAAGACAGGTGTCTGCTGAGGAAGGCAGAAGCCTCCCTTGAAGTGGCAGATGCAACCCCCCTTCCCTCTGAGTTATTATAATTTTGAAATCAAGGGCTTTTAGGCAAAGATGTGGGAAATAGGAACAACAGTTCTTTACTATTATATATATAACCAGTCAAACAAACAGCAATAACTATGGCAGTAACAGCAAACAATCACAAACCCAGTGCCAGCCTTCTCGGCTGTCAGGCCCTTTCCCCTCGGGTGCAGTTCCGCTCGCAGCCGGCAGGGGCGCTGGCGGCTCCCGGTGAGCAGGGCAGGTGCGATGGTTCCCCCGCGGCTGCAGGGGGCGCTCCGGAGCGAGCTCGGGAAACCCGCGGCTCTGGTGCCCTGGGATCCCGGGAAGGGATGGAACAAAGGCTTCACAAACCCCTGGGCAGCTGATCGCGGTGTCCGGCTGGACCCTCGGGAACAGCAGGCTGGAGCGGCAGGGACGAGCACAAATCCCGGGTGGCAGATGAGATGTATCCAAACTGCAGAGCTGCAGTGGGAACCCCCCAGAGGTCTAGGCAGGCAGGATGAGCAGGGCTACAACATAACGAAGGCTCGAAGCAACAGCGGGGGCAGGGCAGCCACGGCCCGGCTCCCAGCTGGGCAGGGAAGGCAGGCTTGGGATCCTGGGGTTTCTCCGGCAGAAGGAAAAGCAGCCAAAGAAGCAGCCTCCCTCTCCGTCCAAACGCCGGGGACTGACTGACCACACACACCCAGGTGAAACAAAAGAGTAGCCAGATGCACCCCTCCCTCAATGGCTAGGTCTTTTGTTTTTCTGAAGTACCCAGAAATTTGTCCCCCTAGCAAGATGTATAGGGAAAATTCCTTTAACAGAAAAAAACCCAGGAGAACTCCTAAAACCCCAACAATCGGGAAACTTCCACTGGGGTGCAAGGAGGGGGAATTGCTCTCCAATGCAGTCGCTCCCCCAGAGGGTGGCACAGGTACAGGCACAGGCCTACCCAGCCACCCTAGAGACGGCACCCAGGGATCAGACAGTTTTGACATCCACACCGCAGCAGCAGTCAGACTCTAGTGGTATTTATAAGGTTCCCTTGGACGCATATGGACTCTTAGCCCAGGGATCCAGTGCGATGCTGGTGGGAAAACATGATGTTACCCATCAAGGAATCTTAGTGCACTCAGGAGTTATTGATGCTGACTTTAAAGGTCAGATTCATGCTATGGTCTCCACACAAAAACCCCTTGTCACTATTCCTGAAAAGACCTGCCTTGCTAACTTAGTGCCTTTTAAGTCTTGTGTCCCCAGCACAGAAAAACAAATTCATGGAAATAGTGGCAGTGGATCTACAGGACTTCCGCAGGCCTTCTGGACCAAAGGCCACAGATGACATGTACCCTGATCCCGCCGAACGCCCATCGGCCTCGGATTCAGCTTCGAGGTTTTATTGGTACGAGTGCTGATGTAACTATCATCTCCTTCTCTGCACGGCCTGCCTCATGGCCTTTAGCTCCTGTGGGATCGGCCATTGCAGGAGTAAGAAGAACCACACAGAGCTATTTAAGCAAATAGCCTATGATGGTGAGGGACCCAAAAAGATGCACAGCTACAATTAGGCCTTATGATACTACCACTTCCCTTAACCTTTGGGGGCCAGATGTGTTGGGAGTTTGGGGAGTACAAATTGGGATAAAATTTTAATAGGGGTCACTGTGTGTAAGGGCGCACAGTATCCTAGAAGGAGAGATCTAAATGGCAGGTGCTGAAGGGCCACGAGTCAGGCTCTGCTCAGTTAGTTGAATTAAGGGCTGTTACCATGGCTTTTCAACGATTCTCACAGGAACCTTTGAATTTGGTTACTGACTTCTTACATAGCAGATATAACCCAACGCTCAGATTGTTCATTTCTGAAGGAGGTGAACAATGCGGCTCTGTTTTCACTGTTGCAAACCTTGTGGTCTGCAATTCAGGCTTGAGTGCATCCACATTACATGCTGCACATTCGAAGCCACACCGATTTACCAGGTTTTCTAACAGAAGGCAATGCCAGGGCTGACATGCTGGCCAACCCTGCGTGGGTAGGGCCTCAGCCAGACAAAATTTCACAAGCCAAGGCATCACACGGTTTCTTCCATCAAAGTGCACATACCCTGCAGAAGCAGTTTCATTTAATGCCAACCGCGGCACGCGACATTGTCAGCGCTTGTGCTGACTGTCACGGACTCGTTGCGCCTTTGCCAGCAGGGATAAACCCCAGAGGGCTAAAAGCCTTGCAGGTTTGGCAAACGGATGTAACTCACATCCCAGAATTTGGTTGGCTAAAATATGTGCACGTGTCTATTGACACTTTCTCCTCGGCTATGTGAGCTACTGCTCACACTGGAGAGAAGGGCCGTGATGTCATTGCCCATTGGAAATTGGCTTTCTCAGTCCTGGGCGTGCCAGCTTCTGTGAAAACCGATAATGGTCCTGCCTACGCCTCAGAGAAGACGCGGCAGTTTTTACACCTATGGGATGTAGACCATACCTTTGGTATCCCACATTCTCCTACTGGCCAAGCCATTTTCGAATGTGCTCATGGTACTTTGAAGCGTGTTTTGGGCAAACAGAAAAGGGGAATGCATGGAGAAACCCCACAGAGCCAACTAGCAAAAGCTTTGTATACAATTAATCACCTTACAGTACGACAAAATTCAAATAATCCTGTTATTCTGAATCATTTTCTCTCATTGCAGTCTGCAGGTGACACACAACTGCCCCGGGCAAAAGTCTGGGTACGGAATTTACTTATTAACAAGTGGGAAGGCCCGCATGAGCTTATCGTTTGGGGTCGTGGGTATGCTTGCGTTTCCACAGATACTGGGCTACGGTGGCTACCTTCAAAATGCGTTTGCCCTGACCTACGGCACCAGAGGCAGAACAGGCAACCTCCAAATGATGACCAGAACACCAACCATCCAAATGGCGACCAGAATGTGGATCATCAGCCTAATGACTCTTCTGATGATGACCAGGATGTTGACCATCAGGCAGATGGTCCTTCTACAAGCAGAGACTGAACTTTAAATTTCTTGTTATGGAGTCAGATAGTTAAAGCCTTAAGGACATATTTAGAATTAATAACTGATGTAGATTTCTATTTAGGATTAATAGTAGGGTTGTTATCTTATAAAACAAAAAGGGGGAATTGTAGGTACAAAAATGCTGTTAGTGAGGACTTCTTGTTATTTTTCTAAGTCCGTGAGAGACTTTTCTCTCTCACAGAAGAGGTAGCAGGGAATGTAAACAACCAAGCCACCTGCAACCTTGGAAAGTCTTGTTTATGGTATAGTAGAAAATATTTTGATAATGGATGTTTTAGGATTTTGGCCAATCACCCCCAAGGGGTGGCTGGTCCTTTGTCCAATTAGACTATGAAGAAAAAAGTCTATAAAAGAGTTCGTAAAATAATTAAATAAATCAATCTTGCTGCACAATTCCTGCCTGCTGGATCTTCTCCTCCTCCTCCTCCCTATGGCTGTGGGACACGGTGATACACTGTAGGAACCAGGCCTGCGGTAATACCCTGGGGACAAGAGGAGAAGACTGGGGATTGTCACTTCAGGTGGAAGGAGAGAGAGTTGCACATTTTGATCGAGCCCCATGAGGGCCTGTGCAAGGTGAGACCCCCAGCAGTGGCAGCTCAGCTCCCCATGGCAGGCACAGCCATGCTCCCGGGGACATCAGCCCCCCCACTGTCCCCCACTGTCCCCGATGTCCCTGCTATCCCCATGTCCCTGCAGATCACCGTGATCCAACAGAAAGCGCCGTGCACAGTGAACAGTGGAAACATCCTATCCTCGGCCAGGGCTCTCAGGGTGTCAGGAGATGTCACCCTGGAGCTCGTGGAATGGAACCCACACGACTGGTGCTGGTATGGGTGGGGACCTGCAGGGGCTGGGGACTTCCAGGGGGACAGGGACCTCTAGGGATGGTTGTGGACCCCAGGAGGCCAAGAAGGTCCATGGACTGGAGATCCCCAGGGGCTCAGAGGACACACAGAGGTGGGGAACAGGGTAGGTTACATCCCTGTGCCATGGTGGCCCTGTCCCCAGCTCCATGTGCCTCTGCTCCCCCTCACACATGGCTGCAGGCGTCAGAGACCCCTGGACAGGGTGAGAGGGGTGTCAGAGTGGGGGGTAATTTGGAATAGCCCACGTGGGTTGTGGGGTGGGGGGCACAGGAGGGTCTGTGGGCAGGCGGGTACCTGGGTGCAGGGGCCCCTGGGATCACTCTGGCTGTCCCACCACACCCATGGTGCCCAGCCCCCACCTGATGCCTCTGGGGGCAGCTGTGGGGAACAGCAGTTACTCAGAATGTCTCATAGTGGGGCCTGCTGGAACACAGGAGACCATAGTGAAGTTAGGTAGCCCCATTGATCCAAGGGGCCAGTGTGACACAGAGGAGCCTCATGGAACCCAAGGGACCAGAGAAAGGCTATGGAGCTTCATGGAACCATGGCTCCAGTATGACACGAGAGGGCCTAATGGAGCTCAGGAGACCACAGTGAGGTTATGGAACCTCATGGAAGAAGGGCTCCAGTATGACACAACAGGTCCTCATGGAACACAATAGTCCATGGTGAGGTTGTTGAACTTCAAGGATCCAAGACTCTAAGGTGACACTGAGTGGTCTCATGAAACACAAGAGACAAAAGTGAGGTTCTGGAACCTCATGGAACCACAGCTCAAATGTCCCACAGCAGGGCCTCATGGAAAACAGGAGACTAGAGTGAGATTTCAGAACCTCATGGAGCCGAGAGTCCAGTGTGACAGATGGACCAGATGTGTCCAGATGGACCTAATTGTACTCAGAAGACCATTCTGACAAAATGGAACTTCATGGAACCAAGGCTCTAAAGTGAAAGAGCAGGGCCTCATGGAACACAGGAGACCATAGTGAGGTTACAGAATCTTATGGAACCAAGGCTCCAGTGAGACACAGCGGGGCCTAATTAAACACTGGAATCCATTGTGACTCTATGGAATCTCATGGAACCCAGGCTTCAAAGTGACACAGTGGGGCATCATGTAACCCAAGGGACCATTGTGAGGTATTGAAACCTCAGGGAACCAAGGCTCTGATGTGACACAGCAGAGCTTAATGGAGCACAGGACACCAGAGTGAGGTCATAGAACTTCATGGGACCATGGATTCAATATTACCCCACGTGGTCTCATGGAACCCAAGAGAACATAGTGAGATATTGGAAACTAATGGAATAAAGGCTCCAGTGTGAGCGACACACTGTGACTCTATGGAATCTCATAGAACTTAGGTTCAAATGTGACACAGCGGTGCATCATGTAACCCAAGGGACAAGAGTGAAGTTATGGAACATCATGGTACCAAGGCTCCAGTGTGACACAGTGTGGCCTAATGGAGCTCAGGAGACCGTAGTGAGGTTTTGAACCTCATGGAACCAAGGCTCTAAAGTGACACAGTGTCACTGTTGAGACGGGCACGACACATAAAGACCCCAGAACAGTTCCAGGCAAAAAACCATTTATTCTACGAAGTCAGTGTCATTTATATGCTTTTGTATGTTTATCACTCATGTCACTTATCCATTGGTCACTTAACTACTACAACAGACTTATTGGCTATTATTTAACTGTAATAGACCATTATTGGTTCTATGCAGCATAAGCATCCTAAGCATTCTCAACATTCAGAAAAACACCAGGTGCAAGTTTGTTGCTGTTCTCTCTCTGTAGTGTTTAGATTTCTTGCTTCTGTTTCTCACGGGTACAAACAGATTGTGCTAACATCAATGTTGGAACAAGACAGGCTTGCTGACCTGCTGTTAATTCCCACAACGCAGCATGGTCTCATGGAACCCAACAGACCATAGTGAGGTTCTGGAACCTCATGGAACTGCAGCTTAAATGTCTCACAATGTGGCCTCATAGATCACAGGACACCATTGTGAAGCTATGGAACATCATGGAACCAAGAGTCCAGTGTGACAGAGAGGGGCCTAAATGAACTCAGGAGACCATTGTGATGAAATGAAACTTCATGGAACCAAGGCTCTGATGTGACACAGTGGGGCCTATAGGAGCTCAGGAGACCATAGTGAGGTCACAGAACCTCATGGAACCGCAAATCTCAAATGTCTCACAGCGAGGCATCACGGAACACAGGAGAGCATAGGAAGGCTATGGAATCTTATGGAACCAAGGCTCTGATGTGACACAGGGAGGCCTAATTGAACACAGGAGTCCATTGTGACTCTATGGAATCTCATGGAACCAAGGCTCCAGTGTGACACAGTGGGGAATCATGGAATAAAAGAAACCACAGTTAGCTTCTGGAACCCAGTGGAACCAGGGTTCTAATGTGACTCAGAGGATCCTCATGGAATCTAAGATGCCATAGTCATGGTATGGTACCTCATGGAACCAAGGATCCAGTGTGAGACAGTGTGAGGTCTGAATGCACCTCATGAGTAAATCCAGAGTGAGGTTATGGAACCTCATAACCTCAACAAAGGCTCTAAAGTGACACAGCATGGTCTCATGGAACCCAAGGGACCATAGTGAGGTTCTGGAACTTCATGGAACTGCAGCTCAAATATCTCACAGCAGGGCCTCATGGAACGCAGGAGACCATAGTGAGGTTATGGAACCTTGTGGAACCAAGGCTCCAATGTGGCACAGTGGTGCATCATGTCACCCAAGAGACCGTAGTGAGGTTATGGACCCCATGGAACCAAGGCTCCACTACCTTACAGCAGGGCCTAATGGAGCTCAGGAGACCACAGTGAGGTTATGGAACCTCATGGAACCAAAGATCTAAAGTGACACTGATGTGCTGGGCGTAGGGGGGGGTGGAAAGATCATCACGTCCATCTCGATCGCGTCCCACCAGAGCTGCTCCGGGGGGTGCCACGTGAACAAACTTGGACACACTCTGACACACCGTAGGAGGTGGATACTCACTGCCACACACACACACAGAGCCTGACAGCTTCTGCAGCATCGCCCAGGACAGAGAGGTGGGAGGGGTCCTTTGTACAGAGTTCCATACAAAGGGGTTTATTGAGGTCCCTGCCTGAAGGGATCCAGGGACAAAGAACACAGAATACTGCAAGGTCCAGGGTTTTATCTGGATCGGCACCAGGGGAGGGGCAGAACATCAGAGCCTATTCTTTGGGGACCAGGGGGTGGAGTGGGGTGACAGGACAGTGACCAGTGGGAAAGGCAAGGGGTGGAACAAGAGGCCCGGGAACCAGTGGGGTATCAAGGAAAGGAGAACTATCTAGAACATGAACGTAAAAAGGGTAAAAGGGGGGTGGTCTTAGACCGCTGAGCCTGCCCACCAGTGGACCTCCACTGTTCTGAGGCTCTGTGGCTTTCTGGTCATTCCTGCAGTGGATTCAACCATCATCCCAACATCTCCCCCTTCTTTACTTAAAAAGAAGGCTTTTCCCACAGCCCTCAACAAAAAACTCTTAAGACAACTAAAAAGAAATAGAACCAGAAAAATGATCAAAATAACCCATAGGATAGTTTTAATATCAAGGCCACCCAACTTGACAGTCCTCACTTCCCCAGGAGTCCATCAAACCATCTGCCTACATACTTCTTTAGGTCTTTTATGTGGTCCTGCATCTTCTGGATCATCCCATGGATGCTCTGGCTGTGCGAGGAACGGTTGAAACAACAGAGTCCCTCAAAATCCTCGCAGCCGTGGCTGTGTGCCAGTAACAGGAAGTCAATTGCAGCCCTATTCTGGAGCATGGCTTGCCTGGTGGTTTCCTCGTCTTTGAGGAGCTGGCTGAGTGCACTCAATGTTAAATTGGCTTGCTTGCCAAGCCAGCACTCAAGGTGACCAATATCACCTAAGGCCTTGGCCCTATTCTTTCCATGGAAGGAATAAGCATGCCATGGCCTTTTTTGTATGAGACCAATAGACAATTTCACTATTACAATTTTCATCCAATTGTTGAATGGATCTTTTTTTGCGGGCCAATTGATTTCTGTTACACCAATTGATAATTTGTGTTTTGTTGGGTGCTAGCAGGGTAAGCTTTCCAAGAGTGCACAGCCCTCCTTGAAGACGGGAAGGGATTCCAGCCCAAACCCTGTCTCTGCAAATAAGAAACACTCCCTGGGGGAGCACTCTGGGTTTGACAGTGGACGCCAACAGTGTGGAGCTGGTGTAATTGCACCAGTAGGCATCATCATACTCTCTTTTTGTGGGGTTGACATCTTTGGCGTAACTCTTTTTGTGATGTGCCAATTTGAGCCACTCCGAGTTGGTTAATTTGTATCCAAATCGGACACAATAAGGTGATTTGGAGGACCCCAGTAAGGCCAATTCTTGGGGCTCCTCTGGTGCATGTGGCAGTATCTGCATCCACTGGTCCCAGGTGTCCACCAGGTTGGGCCTCTTAGCAGCAAAGGGGTAGTCATTGGGCTGGAGGTGGATCCCCACCAGGCAGGTGGACAATGGGTCTTCCACACCAGTCATTGAAAGGCACGTAGTGTCTTGGTTAATGGCCTTGGCCAACATGACCCAAACGTTGGCCTTTGGCTGCAGGACGATCCACGCAACGACATCTGGTGTTATAATGCAGGAGATCATAATGAGGTGGAGGTAGGTCTCCATCCTGGTGGAATGGGGTTTTCTGGGCAGGCTCCTCTGTGGGATTGTAAATAAAGCAAACATAAATCAGAATCAAAAGCGTTAAAAACCTTACAACTTGTTGGTTCCACTTTTAACTTTTCCTTCTCCTCTCTTTCCCCCCTCTTCAAAAAAAAAGGTAAGTAAGGGGCTTAGGGTAAGTGAGGGATCATGGGGTGGGGAAATACATGAGGGAAGGCAACGAGGGCACACTGTCTGGAGGTGGCGTGAGTTAGTTGTTGCTGTGGCCTGTCTGCTTGCGCCAACGTCTCCTCCAGGCAGCACTTGTCTCATCTTGCTGTTGTGCAGTATCTTGTGTTTGTCTCTGCTCTCCTCAGGGGTTGTCGCTGATGGTACTAGGTAAGGCTTTACATTTCTGCCCAGCAGCCACTTCAATCCTTTAGGGGTGGAAACACACACATACCCCCTTCCCCAGGTAATGAGCTGGAAAGGGCCCTGGATCTGATGGCTCTCAGGGTCTTTGATCAATGCCGGTGGTTGCTCCTTTAATTTGGCTTGGGTCAAGTTAGTAAAATGCTGGAATATGGGGGGGGGTTGACTCTGAGAAAGGATTATTCAAAAAGTTTATTGTGAAGAGAGCCTTACAGAGTCTCACAATGGGAGAGTTAATCTCTGTCCCTCCACATTGTTGATCAAGGACCCTCTTGATGGTTTGATGGGCCCTTTTGACAATGGACTGTCCTGTGGGGGAATGGGAAATGCCCGTGGTGTGCCGGATGCCCCATGTGCTAAAAAATTTTTGCAGTTGTTTTGAAATATAAGCAGGACCATTGTCCGTTTTAACTTATATGGGCATGTCCAGGGTGGCAAAGGCAAGGAGAAAATGTTTGGTGACTTCTTTTGCCTTTTCTCCTGCATAGGCAGATGCAAACATGGCCCCTGAGAAGGTGTCGATGGAGACGTGCACATATTTAAGTCTCCCAAATTGGGGAATGTGTGTCACATCGGTTTGCCAGAGTTCACAGCTACCTACGCCTCGGGGGTTTACCCCTAAGCCTAATGATGGGACCTGGTAGCTCTGGCAGCTTGGACATGTCGCCACATTCGCCCTCGCTTGATCCCTGTAGAGATCAAACATCCTGATGAGGGCGGGAGCATTCTGGTGGAAAAATTGGTGGCTCAATTTTGCCTGTTGGAAAGTGTCAGGTACATTGGGTGTTAGTATCGGCATTGCCAGAGCCTCAGCTCTCCTGTTCCCTTCAGCGATGGGACCTGGGAGATCATTGTGTGACCGCACGTGCATCACATGGAAAGGTTGCTCTCGGTGGAAAAGGAGATAGACCAGTTTCGAGCGCAACTGGTACAGCTTTGGATTTGCAACCTCCTTCAACAAGGTATGCTCCGCTCTGGCAGTTACTCCAGCCACATAGGCCGAATCTGTGACCAGATTGAAGGGTGGAACCTCTCAAAAGCTCTAACCACGGCTGCCAATTCTGCAATTTGTGGTGAGCCTTCCATCACTTGGACATCAGACTCCCACACCTGAGTCCGAGGATCCTGCCAAGTCATCCTGAGCCATCGGTACAAACAGTTAGAGCCTTGAGCGGGGTTTTGCTTTGCAGTTGTTTTGGGGCCAAATTGAAAGCTGTGTTAAACAACTTATGTTTGGGCTTGTGAATTGAGATTTGGCCTGGGTAGCTGTCCAGAGCGAACTGGAGGTGCTCATTGGTCTGGAGCAAATGTTCCAAATCACCAATGGTCAATGGTACATGAATGCACGTGAAGTCGCACCCAGCAAGGGTACAGAGGTGAGCTCTGGCTCCCATAATTAAGTGAGCCATCAATTCCTGTGGTGTGGTGATGGTCTTGGATGGCTGGTGTGATGGGAAGATCCACTCTATGATCAAGAGAGGGTCTTTCTGTGATGCGTCCCACTAAAAAATAAGTCTGTGGTAACGTGGTGAGTTACCCAGGAAGATGAAAATGAAGGGTAACCTCAAGTCTGTCCAGTGGGCCTGTCGAGAGGACAGGGCGAGCTGCACCTTACCAATGGCATCCCGGGCCTCCACAGTGATGGTTTGTAATGAGTCCAGGTCCTTTCATCCCTTCAGGGGATCGAGGGAGCGAGGTCCACCGTCATAACACCCAGCAGGGGACGGACTCAGTTGATGCAACCACAGAGCTGATGGAGGTCTTGCAGGGTCCTTGGGTCATCCCAGATGGTCAGCTGCTGGGGTACAATGATCTGTTCACTGATGTGGAGTCCCAGGTAGGTCCATGGGCAGATGTGCTGGATCTTCTCAGGATGAATCTCGAATCCTGCCTTCTCAATGGCATGGACAGTCTTTTCCAATGTCAAGTCCAGTAGAGCTTCCTCTGGTTCACAGATCAGGGTGTCATTCATATAGTGGAGGATCATCGATTTTGGAAATGCTTTCCAAACGGGGGACAGGACATGAGCAACGTACCACTGGCAGATGGTAGGAGAGCTCTTCATGCCATGTGGCAGAACTTGCCAGTGGTACTTGCGCATAGGGGCTTGCTGGTTTATAGATGGAATGCAAATGGCAAATCGGGGGGCATCACATGGGTGTAGGGGGATATTGAAAAAACAATCATTGAGGTCAATTACAGCGTACTTCCATTGCTGAGGCAGCATCGAGGGCAAGGGTAAGCCAGGTTCCAGGGGACCCATATCTTCAATGACCACATTGATTTTTCTGAAGTCATGGAGGAGCCTCCACCTGTCCCTGCCTGGCTTCTTTAGCACAAAGACAGGGGAGTTCCAAGGGCTATTAGATGGTATAAGACCCTTGGAAAGCTGCTCTTCCATGAGAGACTCGAGAGTGCTCAGTTTCTCCTGGGATAGGGGCCACTGGTCCATCCAGATGGGGGTATCCGTCTTCCAGGTGAGTTGTGGGGTGGTGCACTCCACAGTGACCCCGACTAAAAATCCCAGAATGGTGGTGGGATTTCAAGTCAAGTCCCCTATTACCTCAGGGCTGAGCCCTCTGGTATATCACCATGTCCCGCAGCCATAGGGAGGAGGAGGAGAGAAGATCCAGCAGGCAGGAATTGTGCAGCAAGATTGATTTATTTAATTATTTTGCAAATTCTTTTATAGACTTTTTTCTTCATAGTTGTCGCGGGTTCGGTTTGTAACCGGGCGGAAACACCAATTTAGTGTAGCGGTTTGGTCCAAAATACTCATTACTGTTTATCTGCTGTGAGATAATGTTGCAGTGGGGATACTGCAACATGCATATATCAAACCAGGAGTCCCGTGGAAAGGAAATATATAGGACAGACAGATTCTTGATAGCTGTTTCAGAAGAGATGTTTATTTCTCCAGCCGCATGGCCGGAGCTCTGCAGAGGAACTCTCCCAGTCACAGGACCAAGGGTCCTTCTGCCCGTGCAGGGGAACACAAACCAACCAATGGGGAACGAGGCTGAGCAGGGGCAGGGAAACCCCGTGTCCGTCCCCTCAGGGCCCCTCTCTCAGGGCTACATGGCAGGGGAGGGACCCCAACAAGATAAGAATTAGGAGAAATGCAAAGCAGGCACCAAACTTGAAAGAATATAAAGAAGTTTATGAACAGACCTAAAAGAGGGGAAAAAAAATTATACTACCTTCAGAACTCTCCTCCTCCCCCCACCTTCTTCCCTTCTCCCACTGACAATGTGAAAAGACAAGATGTTCAGTCTGTTTACCACTTCCATAATAACCTTGTTCAGTCCATCTAGAAAGAGAAGTCTCTTCTTGCTCATGCTATGAAAACAGTATCACAACGAGACAGCCGCCTACTTCCAAATATTGTTCAGTCCATTTAGGAAGAGGAGTCTCTCTGCTCGCATCATGTGAGTCCCTTCCCCTGACTTGCAGCTTTTCCCGCAACTGCTTTCGAGGGTCCACTCTGGAAGTTTTATGGGGTACAATTTTAAGGTTGAGCCGTTCAGAAACAAAAGCAGAGGCCCTTCTCCTTCCCTGGGAGCAAAGGGTCTTCCTCATCTTCATCATTAGGACTATCTCCGGGAGCATCTCTAGGAACTGAGGTTTCTCCTTTCCCGTTTGGAGCAAAAGTCCTCATCAGGTTCATCTCTCCCTGTCCAAACTTCTCATGAAATTACAGCGGCGTCAGCATCTGCCTATCTCAGTGCAGGTGCTTTTGCTTACGAGTTGAACACTCCACCCCCCAGATCTTCATGAAATTACAACGGGATACTCTGATATATCATAGCTTCACAACAGAGTTTCAGCTTTAAGCATCTCCTCTCTCTCTTCCCTCAGGTTTTCAGCTCTTCACAGCAATAAAAAGGGTTAATCTCACCTCGGCCTTGCAGCTTTGCAGCTGGAATGTTGAATTTTTCTTATCACAGTGGAGAGGGGGGAGAGCCGAGCCGCTCCAGCTGCCCACAGCAAGGCAGTGGTGGGGGGGGGTTCCATGGCTGGAACAGGTCCATCGACTCCAGGATGGCCGTGGCCCAGCCCGGCCTGGCCCAAGCAGGGCCTGGCCGGGCCCGCTGGCCCCCACACGGGGCCCGCAGCCACCTGTCCCAGCTCCGGAAACGAGAGAGAGCTTGGAGGGGAAGTTTGCCTATTCTTAAATGTGGATCACAGAGGCGGTCACAACTTTAAGTGGCTTAGAGAATTGTCCATATTCAAACTGGCCAGCTGATAGGTTCTATCAGTTCCCAGAGGAAACTGTAAGCACCCCTTAGCAAGGACATCCCTTCCGGGACTATGCTTGCTAACCTATGACAATAGTCTAATTGGACAAAGGATCAGCCACCCCTTGGGGTGATTGGCTAAAATCCTAAAACATCCATTGTCAAAATATTTTTCTACTGTACTATAAACAAGACTTTTCAAGGCTGCAGGTGGCTGGGTTGTTTACATACTCTGCTACCTCTTCTGTGAGAGAGAAAAGTCTCTCACAGACTTAGAAAATAGCAAGAAGATCCTTGCTAGCAGCATTTTTGTATCTACAGTCCCCCATTGGGATAAAAGGTCCCTGCCCCACAACATAAACCCTGAATTGATGACTGTCTGGGCCCTTGATGACAATGTTATTAGTGCTCTGCATGGAAGCTGCCAACCCCCCTATCCCAGTGACCCACCTGTTTACTGGCTTCAAGCCCCATTCGTCTGACCACTCAGCACTGGAGACCCTGGTGATATCGGCTCCAGTGTCAACCATTCCAGTCAGGGTGGCCGTGGAGTCCCCATTGCGCAGTCTGCAGTTTATAGTTGGTTTTTCCTGTCCCACTATTTCCGCCCATCATATGGACGTTGTCCTGTGGTACCGGAGATAGTCTTTTGGGATCAAAACTGCCTGTGTGACCACCTGTTCTTTAGAGAGGAACCATAGCGGGTTCTGTCAGTAGACCAGAATGGTGATGTCACCATCAGACTCCACCTCCTTAACCCCAGGGATGACAACTAACTCAGGTGGGCCTCACACAGTCTCCCATCACCAAAAGGTCATAGTCAATGCCTGTAGATAAGTCAATCTTTGCAGTGATCTGCCACTGAGCCTTGGTGGTGAAGTGAATTGAAGAGGCACTCACCAGGGGAATACGCTTTCCTGCTTCCCTTCACTGTGATATCCTGGCACAGTCACACTGGATAGCAGGGCAGGGGGGGGAAACGGCTTGTAGATTTTTGTCCTCGTGCAGGGCCGTCCTGCACTCTAGCACCTGTTTCCCTGGTTTCCCTGGTGGTGCCATCAGCACTTGTGGCAGTCTGTAAGGGGGGGCTTGGAAACTGGGTTAGATCTTTTGGGGTCCCAGCAGTCCTTAACAAAGTGTCCCAAGCCCCCACAATTGTAGCAGCGGGGCTTGTTCTTAAAGTCTTTGTTGGTGGCCAAAGCCCCCACCACTCCTCCCATGTGTGCTGGCGAAGGTGTTGTTTCTGTGGTTGCCAGCTTTGTACAGATCTCAATCATCTGATCGAGAGTCAGTGTTGGGTCCAGCAGGAGGGCCCTTAACACCTGCTGGCAACACTCACTGGTGTTTGCTCTTGCCAAAACACAGAGCAGCTCTCACTGGGCCTCTATGTTTTCAACTTGCCTTCCCACCGACTCTTAATTGATCAATGAATTTAATGGAGGTCTCTCTTGGGGCCTGCTTAACGTGGGAGAAGCTCACCGAGGGGGTGACATCAGTGGGAGTGAGCAACAATACTCGCTCAGCCATTTTCTTTAGGATTGGCTCTGGCAATTGGAGGGCCTGGTTTTGGGGTATTTCCAGGTTACCTTCACCACAAAGGTGTTCCATAGTTAGATGGTTCCTGGTGGGATCCCTCTGATAGCATGAGAGGAGATCCCAGTGTAATCTCCTCCATGTCCTTTCCCACAGCAGGTATTCTGCTGGGGAAAGGAGACACGACATGATGGTTTTGATGTCTTGTGGAACCAGGGTGGTGGTGGTGAAGGTAGCCTGTACTAGGCTTTTAAAACAGGGGGATTCCCTCCCAAACTCCTTGCCTGCCTTGCACAGCTCCTTTAGATGTGTGTATGGGAATGGCTCCCATTGAGGGTTCCATGCCCTGTTATACAAAACTGGGGCAGCCATAAATCCCCCTTCTCCACCCACCTCCCAGTTCTTGCCACTCCTACTTCCGGCCCCAGGAGCCTGGAAACTGGAAGGGGCAGCGTGGGAACATGGAGTGGGTTGGTTCCCAGGGGCGGGGCCACCAATGGAGGGGGCAGGAACTTGGGTGGAGCCCGTAGCCAGAAAGGGATTCCCAGAGACAGGGAGGGACCCAATGCGATTACACCCATCGTTGTCACAGGGGGCGGAGACAAGGAGGGGCTGCATATTTCAGCGGGAAAATGGGACAGGGAAGGGTACAAAATGGCGGATCTGGCACGCAGTCGGTGCCATTTTGTGGAGCCACCGGGGGGAGCACAACTGGGAAAGAAGGCATCGGCTGAAAGGTATGGGGAGAGCTCAGGGCAGCATGGCCAGTGCTGTCCTGAAAAGGGTGCTGAGGGGACCTAAAGGGGTCAGAGGGACGGTAGCCCTTCTGCACCAGGTGGTGGGCTACACCTGATCCCCCCCGAAAGGGGTTAGTGGCATGAGGGGCACAGGGAGAGGACAGAGACAGAGGGGCAACTTCAACAAAGGGATTCAAACTACCCGACGCTCCCAACTCGTTCCCTGCATCCTTACCGGCTTTATAAATTAAAGCAAACAGAGGAAAAGACTTTCCCACCAAATCATCCCCATTTCTTTTAAAACCTGTTGACTTCTCCCCCACTTTGTCCCAGAAATCAAGCGATTTAACTGATTTAACTGACACATTAGAAAAAAAATGAAAGATCCACTGCACAAAATGTTTTAAAAGACCTTTAGAAAACTTAA
The DNA here is from genome assembly GCF_020740725.1 of Corvus hawaiiensis. Taxonomy (NCBI): domain Eukaryota; kingdom Metazoa; phylum Chordata; class Aves; order Passeriformes; family Corvidae; genus Corvus; species Corvus hawaiiensis. The sequence continues at coordinate 736,827 of NC_063247.1, forward strand.
ATTTTCCTGCTTTAAGGGAACCCACAACTTGGATGTACACCTCCCTTTGGGGACAGGACAGCTTAGCACTCATCTTACCCAAAAAAAACCCTCACCCACTACCAAGAGGAAGGGAAAAAAAAACCTCAAAGGTGTCTCATGGAGCTCACCAAAATGCTGAGTCTCTGATTCCGAAGCTCGCACGGGAACAAAAGAAGCTCTCGGCAGGGTCCTCCAACTTCGACTGGTCCCTCTCCCCAAGAGGGGTATCAGTGGTCCCTCAGAACAGGTCTGATAAAAGTTGGATCTGTCTTTGGAGGTGCAGCTGCCCCGAATGCGAATTCCTGACAGCCTCTGGCTGTCAGGTACACTTTCTGAGACTCTCCTCAGAGGTCCTGTTCAGACGCCACGTGATGCGATGCATGAGTAGGGGGGGTGGAAAGAGCGTCATGTCCGTCCTGATTGCGTCTTGGAGCAGCTCAGGGGATGCTGCACAAACGCACTCAGACACACTCTGACACACCTGTTGGGGTTTTAGGAGTTCTCCTATTTTCTTTTACTCTTAAAAGAATTTTCCCCATATATGTTGCCAGGTGGACAAATTACTGGGTGCTTAAGAAAAACAAAAGACCTGGCCACAGCAGGAGGGTTCCAGCTGGCTACACTCTTTCACCTCGGATTTTCTGGTGTAGGGTGGCAGATGCTGCAAGATTTGAACTGGAAAAAGGAGTCAGGTACAGCCCCTGGCTGGCTGGTGTTCTTGGCGTTCAGAGGGAGAGGAGGGCTACTGTCATTGTGAAGGGAGTTTCGTCGCTGCTGCAGGCTTCTGCTTTTGGCTGCCTTCCTTGTACCATGAGTGGATCTTGCTCGCTGGAGTGGCTGTTGCACTGGGACCCTAACACCCCACCTGTTGGGGTCCCTCCCCCGCCGTGTAGCCCTGGGAGAGGGGCCCTGAGGGCACAGACACGGGGTTTCGCTGCCCCTGCTCAGCCTCGTTCCCATTGGTTGGTTTGTGTGCCCTGCGCGGGCAGAAGGACCCTTGGTCCCGTGACTGGGACAGTTCCTCAGCAGAGCTCCGGCCATGCGGCTGGAGAAATAAACATCTCTCTGAAACAGCTATCAAGAATCTGTCTGTATATATATATTTCCTTTCCACGGGACTCCTGGTTTGATATATGCGTGTTGCAGGATCCCCACTGCAACAAATGGTGGAGAATGCGGGCAGAACGATCCCCGATCCCTAAGCGACTGATTTGTGTGAGTAAACCCTGGAAACTTTGGATTCCTCTTCTTGGTTTTGCTTTGCTATTCCATATCTAAACTATGGAGGAACCGTGGGAAGACTCTTGGCTCTCAGAGCCGCATATGGACATTTATCTTAAACTTAAAATGATTCTTGAACAACGATTTGTAAATTTTAGCTTGATTCAAGCTCAAAAAGAACTGAAACACTTCCTGGCATGGTTGTTTAAGAACTTTTTCTATGTTTCTTGGGATTTAATTCTTACCAAGGGCTTTTGGAAAACCGTTTGGACACAGTTAATACTGGACTCAAAATATATGCCGATGGAAGAATATTTTCGTGAATATTATTTAGTTACCGAAACTGTTGAGCAATGTCAGCTGTGTCCTGGTGAAGGGAAGCGTGGCGCAGGGACCGTGCGGCCCAGGCCACGTGCACCGAGTGCTCTGAGAGCAGCAGCGAGGCAGTTCCCGCGCGCGGGCGGAGCCACGCGAGCCGCAGTGTCGGCGGCGGAGCGAGGCGCGGCGGGACCCGGCGGTGCCCGAACGGCCGCGTGCAGCGCGTGGTGGAGCGAGCCCCGTGAACGCCCGACCGAGAGGGGCGGCACGCGGGCGGCGGCTGGCGGCGATGGCGATGGAACGGAGCCGCGCCCAGCCGAGACGCGCGCTGGAGCAGGGCGCGGGGGGGTCGTCGCTCGGGGGCCCGGCCGAGACGTGGGTGCAGCGCCCGGCAGCGGCAGCGAAGCTGCGACCAGAGGAGGCGACGCACGGAGAACTGAGCGGCGTGGCCCGGCCCGGCCCGCGCAGCCCCGAACGCGACCCCGGGAAGAGCGCGCAGGCACCAGCAGCTCCGACAATTCCAACACGGGAGCGACCGAAAGAGACAGCAAAGACGCAGCGAGACAGAAAACAGCAGCCACTCGGAAAAAGGAAAAGATCATAGCAACTAAGACCTTAGGGATAGTAAAATGGTATAATGTTAAGCAAAATTATGGTTTTATAACAAGGTGTGACAACCAGCAAGACATATTCGTGCATAGAACTGCTATTAAAAAGAATAACCCTGAAAAATGGATCCCAAGCTTGGGAGATAGAGAGGTGGTGGAATTTAATATTGTACTAGGGAGAAAAGGGTTACAAGCATCGCAGGTCACTGGGCCTGATGGTGTTCCTGTAAAAGGCAGTATATATGCAAAAAATCGTAGTCATGTTAGACAGTATCTCCATTGTAAGCCCCCCCTACAGTTTCCCTTTCCTAATCCCACCTTTCCCTTTTACCCTATGTCCTATTACCCCCAGTGTATTCCCAATCCGTTTTTTCATCCATGGTTTCCCTCACAAAACCATGCTTTTGCCAATTGTTTCCCCAAAAATCCCTTTCCAATGCCGAGTGGGGGATGAAAAGGGGGAGGGAAGAAGTTAAACCCTCTCCTGCCTCAGTTTCCCCACAAAGCATGCTCAGAGAATTCTGTCTCCCTTCTGTCAGCCCTAAGATGTTCCAGAGAATCTGTTTGGACATTTAAAGACTCAGGAGGGTGGCTTGTTTTGTTTTGAAACTGTTCTTGTTATGTTTATCCAGTTGTTTTCATTCTCCTTTTATTAAAATAAAACGGGTGAGGTGTTGGGGTCCCTCCCCCGCCGTGTAGCCCTGGGAGAGGGGCCCTGAGGGCACAGACACGGGGTTTCGCTGCCCCTGCTCAGCCTCGTTCCCATTGGTTGGTTTGTGTGCCCTGCGCGGGCAGAAGGACCCTTGGTCCCGTGACTGGGACAGTTCCTCAGCAGAGCTCCGGCCATGCGGCTGGAGAAATAAACATCTCTCTGAAACAGCTATCAAGAATCTGTCTGTATATATATATTTCCTTTCCACGGGACTCCTGGTTTGATATATGCGTGTTGCAGGATCCCCACTGCAACACCCACCTTACCAAAAGAGGGATTCCTTTCGCTCAGGTGCCTCAGGGAAAAACCCCAGGATGCCAAGCCCACCTTTCCCTGCCCCGCTGGGAGCCAGGCCACAGCTGCTCTGCCTCTGCCGTTTCTTCGAGCCTTTGCTACTCTGTAGCTCCGCATGCTCTGCCTGCTGAGACCTCCTGGGGTTCCCGCTGCAGCTCCCAAGTTTGATACATCTCTCCTGCCACCCAGGATTTGTGCTCGTCCCTGCTGTTCCAGCCTGCTGTTCCTGAGGGTCCAGCTGGGCACTGGGATCGGCTGCCCATGGGGTTTGTGAAGCCTTTGTTCCATCCCTTCCCAGAATCCCAAGCTGCCATTGCCACGTGCTCCCCGAGCTCGCTCCGGAGCGCCCCCTGCAGCCGCAGGGGAAACAATCGCACCTGCCCTGCTCACCGGGAGCCGCCAGTGCCCCTGCCAGCTGCGAGCGGAACTGCACCAAAGCAGAAAGTGCCTGCAGCCGAGAAGGCTGGCACTGGGTTTGTGGTTCTGTTTGTTACTGCCATAGTTATTGTTGTTTGTTTGCCTTGTAATACATATATATACATATATATATATATAAAAGTAAAGAACTGTTATTGCTATTCCTCATATCTTTGCCTGAAAGTCCCTTAATTTCAAAATTATAATTTGGAGGAAAGGAGTTTGCATTTTCCATTATAAGGGAGGCTCCTGCCTTCCTTGGCAGACACTTGTCTTTCAAACCAAGACAACCCGTAGTAGGTGGATACTCGCTGCCACTCACACACACACACAGTTGGATATCTCCTGCAGTGTTGTTGGGGACAAAGAGGCGGGAGAGGTCCTTTGTATGGAGTTCTGAGGGGTTTATTGGGGTCCCCGCTCAAAGGGAATCAGGGACAAAGAACACTGAGGGGTCCGGGATTTGATCCAGATTGGCACCGGGGGTGGGCATAACATCAAGAACCTATCATCTGGGGGCCAGGGGGTGGAGAGGATGTGGGGTGACAGGACAGTGACCACTGGGGAAGGCGAGGGGTGAAACAAGGGAACTGGGAGCCAAGGAAAGGAGATCTAGAACATGGACTTAAAAGGGGTGAAAGGGGGTGGTCTTAGACCTCTGAGCCTGCCCACCAGCGGTCCTCCACTGTTTTGGGGTCCTGAGGCTCTCTGGCCAATCCTGTGGTGGACTCAACCACTGCAACAGATGGCGACTGGGCCCAGGTGACCACACTCCTCCCATTGGCCACACCCACCTTCAATTGGCCACACCCACCTCCTATGACCACACCCTCAATGACCACACCCACACAATGACCACATCCACAATGACTGCAGCCCCACTGACCACTCCCATTAACCACACAGATTGACCACACTCCACTGACCACACCCCCTTTATTACCACACCCTCACTGCCCAAACCCTCTCTAATGACCGCACACCCATTGACCACCACCTTGGACCACCACGATTAACTACACCCAATTATCACACCTTACCTAATGACCACACCCACCCCAATGACCACATCCACTTGGTCCACATGCCTAATGACCACCCCCATTGACCACACCCTAAATGATCACACCCCAAAGACAACAGCCCTCCCATTCCCCATACCCCACTGATCACCCCCATTGATCACACCTCAATGTCCATACTCCAGTGACCACCCTCACTGACCACCCAGATTGACCACACCCCACTGACCACCCCCATTGACCCCAACCCAGTGACCGCACCTCTTTGTTACCACCCCCTCACTGCCCAAACCCTCCCTAATGACCACACACCCATTGACTACACCCCTCCCATTGACCACACCCCTCCCATTGACCACACTCACCCTATTGACCACACCCACTCAATGATCACACCCATCCCAATGACCACACCCCATCGACCACACTGTCTTTATATTCTCACCCTCACTGACCAAACCAACCCCACTGACCACACCCAGCACTCTGTGACCAGACCCCTCCCATTGACCACATCCACCATCAATTGACCACACCTGTGGATACAATATTGCTGCTAGCAAGAATTTTCTTGCTTCTTTCTAAGCCCATAGGATACTTTCCTCTCTCATGAAGAGATTAGCAGAAGTTCTATAAACTATGAATACCTGCGACCTTGTAGACTTACGTTTATGGTACAGTAGAAAAATATTTTGACAGTGGATGTTTAGGATTTCTAGCCAATCCAGCCAGGGGGTGGCTGATCCTTTGTCCAATTAGACTATGAAGAAAAAAGTCTAGAAAAGAGTTTCTAGAAGAATTAAATAAATCAATCTTGCTCCACAATTTGTGCCTTTTGGATCTTCTCTCCTCCCTATGGCTGCGAGATACAGTAATACACACCCACCTCAATGACCACACCCATCCAACTGACCACCCCCTTACATTGATCACCACTACAATGACCACACCCCAATGCCCACACCCACCTCCTATGACCATCCCCTCCCCAATGACCACACCCCTTTATTACCACACCATCAATGACCACACCCTCCTTAATGGTCACTCCTACCCCAATGGCCATCATCCAACTGACCACGCCCCTTCCATTGACCACACCCCAATGTCCACACCCCCATTGACCACACTGTAATGATCACACACACTCCATTGCCCAAACCCACTGACTACACCCCCATTATCCACACCCACCCCAATGACCACACCCCCATTGACCACGCCCCTCCCATTGACCACCCTCAATGACCACACCTTCACTGACCACACCTTCACTGACCACACTGTAATGGCCACACCCACCCCACTGACCACACCCACTGACCACACTCCCATTAACCATACCCATCTCAATGACTACACCCCACTGACTACACACCTCCCATTGACCACGCCCACCAATTGACCACACACTCCCCAATGACCACACCCCTCCCATTGACAGCACCCTCAATGATCACACCCCACTGGCCACACGCCAGTGGCCACATCCTTCCTGTTTACCCCAGCCCTACCCTCCCAGCCTGTCCTCCTCCTGTCCCCTCCCTCAGATGCTCCGGACGGCTGCGAATCCCGAATTTCCCTCACCTGCCTCATCCCCTCCCCCTCTGACCACGCCCAACATTGCTTCCGGTTTGAGGGCAACTGGGCCGGACTGACCACACTCCTCTCATTGACCACACCTGTCCAATTGACCACACCCACCTCCTATGACCACAGTCTAAATGACCACTCAGACACAATGACCACAGCCCCATTGACCACCCCCATTAACCACACACATTGACCACACCCCACTGACCATACCCCAGTATTGACCACACCCTCAATGCCCACAACTGCCCCAATGACCAAACCCTCATTGACTACACCCCTCCCACTGATCACAACTCCACTCACCACCCCCATTGACCACATCCCTATGACCACACCCAATCTCCTCACCACCATTGACCACCCTCAATTAGCACACTTCCATTGACCACACTGCAATGACCGCACCCACACTGTTGACCACAGCCCGATGACCACAGCTCCATTGACCACCACCATTATCCACACACATTGACCACTTCCCACTGACCACACCCTCAATACCCACACCCACCTCAATGACCACACACCCATATTGACCACATCCACCTCATTTACCACACCCCCTGTAACGGTATCCCACAGTGGTAGGGAGAAGAGAGAGACAGCAGTCAGGAATCATGCAGCAAGATTGTTTTATTTCATTATTTTATGAACTATTTTATAGACTTTTTTCTTCATAGTCTAATTGGTCAAAGGATCAGCCACCCCTTGGGGTGATTGGCTAAAATCCTAAGACATCCGTTGCCAAAATATTTTTCTACTGTACTATAAACATAGGTTTGCAAGGTCATAAGTGCTCATAGTTTATAGAACTCTACTACTATCTTCTGTGAGAGAGAAAAATGTCGCATGGGACTGGAAAAAAGCAAGAAAAAATTCTTGCTAGCAGCACACACACCCAATTGACCATCGCCCAATGACCACACCCCTTTATTACCACACCCACACTGACCACACCCTCCTTAATGACCACTCCAACCCCGATGACCATACCCCATCCACCTCACCACACCCACTGACCACACCCCCAATGACCACACCCCACTGATCACCCAGATTGATGACACCCCATTGACCACACCCCACTGACCACCCACATTGACCACCCTCAATGGCCACACCTCAAATGACCACACTGTAAAGACCACACCCACTCCATTGCCCACACCCACTGAGCACACTCCCATTACCCACACCCACACCAGTGACCACACCCCTTCCATTGACCACACCCCACCAATCACAACCACATTGACCACAACCCTCCCACTGACCACATGCCATTGACCCCGTCCAAAAAACACCCCCAAAAATAACCCCAAAAAACCCAAAAATACCCTCAAAGAAACCCCAAAAATACCCCCAAAACCCACAAAAATAACCCCAACCCCCCCCAAAATAACCCCAAAAATAACCCCAAAAAACCACAAAAAAACCCCAAAAACCCCCCAAAAAATACCCCCAAAATAACCCAAAAAACCACCCCAAAATAACCCCAAAAAACCCCCCCAAAATAACCCAAAAACCCACCAAAAACCCCCCAAATAAAAAAACTAACAAAAAAAATCCCCAAAACCCCCCAAAATACCCCAAAAATCACCCAAAGAACCACCCCAAAAATGGGCAAAACCTGCCCAAAATGGCGGACAGACACTGGGGGAGAGGCCGGGTGACAAAAAACCCCCAAACCCCCCCCCCCAAATACTCACAAAATACCCTAAAACACCCCCTAATAAAACCCCAAAAGAACTCCAAAAAAACCCCTAAAAAACCCAAAAAACTCCCCCCAATAACACCCCCCAAAAACGCCCAAAAAACCAAAAAAAACCCCAAAAGGTCTAAGAAGAACCCCCAAAACAGCCCAAAAACACCCTCCAAAAAACCCCCCCAAAAACGCTAACCCCCCCACGCAAAAAAACCCCAAAACCCCTGAAAAACCCCCCAAAATCACCCAAAAAAACACCCCCAAAATGGGCAAAACCAGCCCAAAATAGCAGACGGACACTCGGGGAGGGGCCGGTGACAAAAAAACCCACAAAAAGCCCCCCAAAACCCCCCAAAATACTCCAAAAATATTCCGAAAATACCCCCAAAAACTCCACTACGTTTATTATCACCCCCTTACTTCCCAAACCCTCCCTAATGACCACACAGCCATTGACCACACCCCTCCCAGTTTCCTCACCCACCCCACTGAGCACTCCCACTCAATGACCACACCCATCCCAAAGACCACACCCCATTGACCACACCCCCTTTATATTCACACCCTCACTGACCAAAAACAACCCCAATGACCACACCCAGCCTCATGACCACACCCAACCCCATGACCACACCCACTGAAATGACATTTATCTCAATGACCATAGCTCCACTGACCACAGCCACACATATGACCACACATTCCATGATCACACCTCCTTTTTTGCCACATCCTCACTGACCACACCCACCTCAAAGCCAACACCCCTCCCATTGACCACACCCCGCTGACCACACCCCCTTTAGATTCACACCCTCACTGACCAAAACCAACCCCAATGATGACATCCAGCACTCTGTAACCAGACCTCTCCCATTGACCACACCCCTCTCATTGGCCATGCTCCACCCCATTGCCCATGCCCACAGAATGACCACACCCCCATTTACCATACGCATCCCTATGACCACACCCAACCTGATGACCACACCCAACCCAATGACCATGCCCACTCAAATGACACCTATCTAAATGACCACAGCCCCACTGACCACAGCCACACAAATGACCAGACCCTCCATGATGACACCCCCTTATTGCCACACCCTCACTGACCACACCCATCCCGAAGGCAACACCCCTCCCATTGACCACACTCCAATGACCACACCCTTTTGTTACCACACCCTCACTGACCACACTCTTCATAATGACCACACCCACCCAGTGTGCACACCCACCCCAGTGTGCACACCCCTCCCATTAACCACTACCTCCCCAATGACCACACCCCACTGACCACACCTCATTGACCACACCCCACCAACTCCCCTCCCTCAGTGCTCTGGATGGCTCCAAATCCCGAATTTCCCTCACCTGCCTCGTCCCCTCCCCCTCCGGCCACACCCAGCACCGCTTCAGGTTTGAGGGCGACTGGGACCAAGTCACCGCACTCCTCTCATTGACCACACCCCTCCCATGGAGTACATTCACCTTCAATTGACCACACACACCTCTTATGACCACAATGACCCACCTCAATGACCAGCCCTATCCCATTGACCACCCCCTTACGTTGACCACACCACTACAATGACTACATCCCCATTAACCACACCAACCTATGACCACACCCTCAATGGCCACACCCCCACAATGACCACATCCTTAATGACCACAGACCTATTGACCACCACCACTACCCACACACATTGACCAAAACCCAATGACCACACCCCCATATTAACCACACCCCAATGACAACACCCCCTTTATTACTACATCCTCAGTGACCACACCCCCTAAATTATCACTCCCACCCTAATGATCATACCCAATCCAACTGACTAAACGCCTCCCATTGACTGCACCTCCATTGACCACACCCCCACTTACCACTCCCATATTGTCCAAACTCTCCCTAATGACCACGTGCAGCCAAGTGATCGCACCCGCATTGACCACCCTCAATGACTACACCTCCATTGACCATACCGTAATGACCACACCCACCCCATTGCCCACACCTACTGACCACACCCTCAATGACCACACCCACATAATGACCACACCCTCAATGACCACACCCATGTAATGACCACATCCTCAATGACCACAGCCCTATCGACCACCCCCATTAACCACACACATTGACCACTCCCCACTGACAGCACCCCCATATTGACCACACTCTCAATGCCCACATCCACCCCAAGGGCCACACACCCATTTGACCATCCCCATTGTCCACCATCATGGACCAGCCCAATTGAACACCCTCTAAGACCACACCTCCATTGGCCACTCCCCCCATTGACCACACTCTCATGACCACACCCACACCATTGACCCCACCCACTGACCACACCCTCACTAACAACACCCACCCCATTCACCACACCTCTCCCATTGACCACAGCCCAATGACCACACCGCCTTTTTTACCACACCCTCACTGCCCAAACCCTCCCTATCGACCACACACCCATTGACCACACCCACCCCATTGACCACATCCTCATAATTATCCCACCCACCCCACTTACCACACCCCACTGACCACCCCCATTGAACACCCTCAATGACCACACCCCAATGCCCACACCCCTATTGACCACTCTCAATGGCCACACCTCCATTGACCATACAGGAATGACCACACCCACCCCACTGACCACACCCTGATGCCCACACCCCCATTGATCAGCCCCATTAACCACACGCATTGACCACACTCTGAAGACCACACTCCCGTATTGACCACACCCACCCCAATGATGACACCCCAATACTGACCACACCCACCCCATTTACCACACCCCCTTTATTAACACTCTCACTGAGCACACCCTTGATGCCCACAGCCCCACTGACCGCCCATATTGACTACCCCCATGGACCACCCCCAATGACCACTCCCCACTGACAACACCCCCATTGAGCACCTTGATTTACCACATCCACTTGGATCACCCCAGTGACCACATCCATTGACCACACCTCCATACTGACCACATGCAGCTCCAATGATTACACTCTCATATTGTCCACACCCACCCTAATGACCATGTGCAGTATAGAATATCACATGTTCCACTTGTCAGAGGAAATAATTTCAAGAGAAGAGGCTATGTAACTAATCTGATTTATTGCTTAAAATAACAAAATGCATCAGTCGAGGCGTGAGATTTTACAATACCTCCAAATAATGGCGATTAGTCACAAGATTTAAAGTTACATCATAATTTATAACTTTCTAATCCAATAGGCACTTAAAACAATACTTTATTTTGGATTTATGACCTATCACCTGGGGCACTTCTCACTGCAATGCAGCTGTGTCTTGACCAATAACTTCTCATGCCACGTACACACAGATGTCTCTATTATACCATCTACATTCTTAACCTATATAAAATCACACTATTATATTTAAAACCCTCCACCAGAACACCCAGTGTACATTTTTACTTAAAACTATAGGAACACAGGCTTGTGATCCTTTTGCTTAAGATCTATAAACCTCTGTCAATTTAGCCAGACCTAGTCTCTTCCAGGGCTGTAAATCAAAACATCCTTTAAATGCAAGAGTTTCTACTCCTGTCTCCCACAGTGCAGCCCAATGACCACACCCCAATTGACCATATCGTAATAACCACACCCCACCCCATTGCCCACACCCATTGACCACACCCCAATGCCCACACACATGCGTATCGACCACACCGCAAGGACCACCACCCTTTATTACCCCACCCTTTATTACCACACCTTCCTAAATGGCCACTCCCACCCGAATGACCATACCCCATCCAATTGACCACACCCCTCCCATTGACTGCACCCCATTGACCACACCCCAGTGCCCACACCCCATTGACCAAAACTGCATTGACCACAATGACCACACCCACTCCAATGCCCACACCCACTGACCACATCCCCATTAATCACACCCACCCCAGTGACCACACTCCCAATGGCCACACCCTCACCACACCCACCAATTGACCACACACTTGCTACTGACCACACCCCTCCCATTGACTGCACCCCAATGCCCACATCCCCATTGACCACCCCGTTGACCACACCCCACTGACCATACCCTTCCTGCGTCCCCCCAGCCCCTCCTCCCCAGCCCATCCTCCTCCTATCCCATCCATTGGACACTCCAGATGGCTCCAGGTCCTGGATTTCCCTCACCTGCCTCGTCCCCTCCCCCTCCAGCCACACCCGGTACCGCTTCTGGTTCAACAGCGACCTGGCACGAGTGACCACACCCACCTTCAATTGACCACACCCACCTCATGACCACACCCATCCCATTGACCACCCCCTTATATTGACCATCTCCACCCCAATGACCACACCTCCATTAACCACACCCACCTCCTATGACCACACCCTCACTGACCACACCCACACATGACCACATCCTCAATGACCACAGTCCCATTGACCACCCCCATTAACCACACACATTGACCACACCCCCATATTGACGACAGCTCAATGACCACAACCCCTTTATTACCACACCCTACCTGACCACACCCTCCTTAATGACCACTCCCACCCCAATGACCATACCCCATCCAACTGACCATACACCTCCCATTGACTGCACCTCCATTGACCAAACCTCACTGACCAAACCCCCTTGACTACACCCCAATGCCCACACTCCAATGACCACACCTCCATTGACCACAACCATTGACTGCACCCCACTGACCACATCCTCCCTAATGACCACATCCCCATTGACCATATCCTGATTGACCACACCCCCTTTATTACCACACTCTCGCTGATCACACCCTCAGTGCCCACACCTCCACTGACTACACCCATTTACCACATCCGCTTGGACCACCCCAATGACCACATCCATTGACCACACCTCCATATTGACTACATGCAGCCCAATGACCAAACCCCATTGACCACACTGTAATGCCCATACCCACCCCATTGACCACACCCCTCCCATTTACCACACCCCTTCCACTGACCACACTCCTCCCATAGATCACGCCCTACCTGTTGGCAATTGAAGCATGGACCCAGACAGGCAGGGGATCTGAATCATTTATTCAAAGGAATGAGCTGCTTTTATACACTTTTCTAAGGTGCAGTATTTCCTTATATGGTAATCCTCACTACCCTGTGACCTATCCCGTGTTGCCACATCAGCAGCACACTTCCTTCTGTGGGATGATCACTCACTGTTCACCCGTCCGTCAGCTCCCGGCAGGCTCCTCTCCATAGGGGTCTGCCATGTGGCACCTTCTCCCCACAGGGTCCGGTGGAGACAAGCTTCTCTGTGCTGCCATGTGCTCCTTTGTGCTGCCATGTGCCTCTGCAGGCAGGTCTTACAGCTCACAACCCAATTCTATCTTATTTCTCCCCATAAATCCCCCTTTTTTGTTTTATACAAGTAAGAATTATGAAACAAAACACTTCTAACATTAGAACATGTTTGGCCCACTGCCCAAACCAAATAAGCTCTTACAGTGTTACAGTGAATAAGTTACAGTGAATAAACAGATTGAACTTTGAGGAGCAATGTAAATTTGTCTAAAACTTTTTCTATCCCTCAGAGTCTGCAACTGCTGGGAGGTCCTGTTTCACACGGAAGACTCAGAAAGTCTTTCCCAGGCAAAACTTCCAAATTTACTTTGAAAGAGGGTCCAGCTTTGAAAAGATCAAATCAACAAGTCAAAGTGACTTGATTACACTTTTAGAGCAGAAAGAACTGGGTTTGATAGTATAATCTCCAGTATACCAGGGCTAGGGCTTGGCCAGAGTCTTAAACCTCGACCGAGAGGGTTTCCCTAAAATACTTATAAAATTGCCTAAAAACCTTATTAATATCAGTTAGGAACATGACTTCAGGAGAGTTTATGTTCCCCACAAGCTGATTATGAAGCTGGAGTACCCAAGGCTGGTCGGACCACTCTTGCAGGTAGCCATCTTGGACTGGAATCTGTGGAAACACAAGCATATCCTCGCCCCCAGGTTATCAATGGAAAGGGGCCTTCCCATTTTCCACATTCAAGATTCTTAATGAGTACCTCAGCTTTTTTTAAGTGAGCTTGTGAACCTGAAAAAATGTCAATGCTAACATGTACGTATTTAAGCCTCCCAAATTCCACAACGTGGGTAACATCCATTTGCCATAGCTGGCAACAAGAGAGCCCCCGGGGGTTTATCCCCACGCCCAGTGCTGGAAGTTGATATTGTTGGCAATTAGGGCATGTCACCACTACCACTCTTGTTTGATCTCTCTTTAATCCAAATATTCTCATTAGAGCGGGAATGTTCTGATGAAAGAAATGGTGGCTCAATTTAGCCTGTTCCAAGGTATTTGGTAAGTTAGGGATTTGGACAGGCATCGCCAGAGCATCTGCTCTCCGATTCCCCTCTGTGATTGGTCCAGGTAGGTCAGCATGTGATCTTACATGCAGGACATAAAAGGGGTGCTCTCAGTGGGAGACCAAGTATATTAACTGTGAGAGTAGCCCAGGTAAGTGTGGATTTGCAACCTCCTTTAATAAGGCGTGTTCTGCCCTGGCAATTATTCCAGTCACGTAAGCCGAATCTGTCACCACATTAAATGGTTAGTTGAACCTCTCGAAGGCCCTGATGGCAGCTGCCAGTTGTGCCACGTGCGGAGAACCGTCTACTACTTTAACATCCCACTCTTGGGTCAGAGGATCCCGCCAAGTCATCACCGACTCATGGGATGATGCAGAGCCATCTGTGAACACAGTCAGGGTAAAATTCCCTTTAAGGGGACTTGTCCAGGGCGAATTGGAGGTGCTCATTTTTCTGTAACAAATGTTCTAAGTCACCAATCGTTAATGGAAGGTGTATGCATGTAAAATCGCATCCCGCAAGGGTACGGAGGCGAGCTCTGGCCTTGATGATCAATTGAGCCATACATTCCTGCGGCGTTGTTATGCTCTTAGATGGTTGATGTGGCAGAAAGACCCACTCTGTAATAAGAAGAGGATCCTTCTGCACCACGTCCCATTGGAAAATGAGGGAAGGGTAGTGTGGTGTCTTACCCAAAATGATCAGACTATAGGGTAAGTCTGGTCTAGTCTGGTGTGCTTGCCTCAAGGCTAAGGCTAGCTGTACCTTACCGATTGCCTCCCGGGCCTCTGCGGTGACAGTCCAGGGAGAGTCAAGGTCCTCGCAGCCCCTTAGCAGCTGGAAAAAAGGTGTGAAGTCCTCCATCATGAGTCCCAGCAAAAGACGGACCCAATTGATGGACCCACAGAGTTGATGGAAATCTCTTAGGGTCCTCGGGTTGTCTCGAATGGTAATCTTCTGGGACACGACGGTCTTTTCCCCGATGCGAAGACTCAGATAGGTCAATGGGGTGGTACACTGTATCTTGTCAGGGTGTATCTCAAAGCCCTTTTCCTTGATGGCATGAATGGTGTAGTTTAATGTCTTTTTCAGTTGGTCTTCATTGGGTGCGCAGATCAAGATATCATCCATGTAGTGAAGGATGATTGCTCTAGGAAATGTTTTGCAGATTGCGGACAGGACTTCCGCTATGTACCACTGGCAGATGGTTGGGGACTTCTTCATGCCTTGCGGCAAGACTCGCCAGTGGTACCTGCGCATAGGGACTTGCCGGTTGATAGACGGGACAGAGAAGGCAAACCGGGGAGTGTCACACGGATGAAGAGGGATTCTGAAAAAACAGTCTTTAATATTGATGACAGATACTGGCCAATGCTGGAGGAGCATAGAGGGCAATGGCATGCCTGGTTGGAGGGGACCCATGTCCTCAATCACCTCATTGATTTTTCTGAGGTCATGGAGGAGCCTTCACCTGTCTTTGCCTGGTTTTTTAAGTACAAAAACAGGGGAGTTCCAAGGGCTATTCGATGGAACTATATTGCCTTTGTCCCTCCTCCACTAGGGACTCAAGGGTGCTTAATTTTTCCCGGATCAAGGGCCACTGGTCAACACACACCGAAGTGTCGGTTTTCCAATTTAGGCGTGGGGTATTGCACCCCGCAGTGGCCCCTACTGAAAATCCCAGGGTGAGGGAATCTCAAGGCAAGTCCCCCATTGGGACAATAGGTCCCGTCCCCACAGGGTAAGGCCAGTGTCAATGATAAACAGTCCGACTGACGCAATGTATTTGCCCAGACCCTCGATAAGAATATTATCAATGCTCTGCTCAGCAGCAGCTGTCCTCCCAATGCTGGTGACTCTCCCACCTACCAGTTTCATTCTCCATCCCTGGGGTGATTCTGTTCTAGAGACAACCGTCACATCGGCCCCCGTGTCTACCGTGCCGGACAAGCTGACGATGTCTTTGTCATTGCGCAGGCAGCAGTTGGTGGTGGGTTTGTTCCATCCCACGAGTTCCGTCCACCACACGGAAGGTGTTCTGCAGCACCTGGATAGTCCTTAGGAACGATGATAGCTTGAGCAACCACCTGTCCTTCAGCTAGGAAGAAGGGTAGGTTGCAACAAGCTGCAAAAAATGTAACAGTCCCGTCCGAGTCAATTTCCTGAACACTGGGTTCAATGTAAAGTTCTTGTGGACCCCATATGGGATCAGTCATAACCAAGAGCTCTGCATTTGCTGGAACTAAAAAAGCCCGTTTGGCCACAATTTGTCTCTGAACCTGCTTTTTAAAGTGGATGGAGGAAGCACTCACCAGGGAAACCTGTCATTCTAGTTCCCACCTTTTCAAGACTTTCTCGTTGTCAAAGCTAGCAGGCTTGGGGAGCTCAGCCATTAATTTTGTGTCATCGCACGGTGCCACTCCGCACTCTGCTTCTGGTTTCCCTGGTTGTATTGTGGGTGTTGACAGTGTCTGCACGCTGAGCACTTAGAGCAGTCTGCAGGAACAGGCTCAGAAGGTTTATTAGGTGTGGGGAATTGGTGAAAACTTTGAGGCTTAGGACAGATTTTTGCAAAGTGGCCAGGGCTTCCACAATTAAAGCAATTGCGTGTGTCTCTGCAGCCCGATGGAAGGTTCCCTGGCCGGGAATTCTCCATAGCTTCCACTACACCCCCCCCAGCTTATTTGGATGGTGGCAGTGTCCAAAGGAACCAGCTTCATACACGCCTTGATCACGTGATCAAGGGTGGGAGGCGAGTCCAGGGGGAGTGCCCTCAACACCAATTGGCAGGCTTCACTGGCGTTTGTTTTAGCCAGAGTGCTGAGCAGCTCTTCCTGGGCCTCAATGTTGTTAACTTGCCTCACCACAGCTTCCCGGAGCCCATTCACAAACTTAACAAATGACACTTGGGGAGCCTGTTTGATGTGTGTAAAGCTGGCCATGGGGGTGAGGGATAAGGCCCATTCTGCTGCAATTTTTATGTCACTCAGGATCAGCTCAGGAAGGTTCACAGCCTGATCCTGGGGCTTTGAAAGCTGACCCTCGCCACACAACTGGTCCATTGTGAGATGTGCCTTAGCAGGATCCCTTTGGTATGTCAAAAGGAGATCCCTAAGCTGCTTTTTCCAAGTCCTCTCCCATAGGAGGTACTCAGCAGGGGAAAAGGATGCATGACATAATTGTTTTTATATCCTGCAAAACCAGAGCATTGGTGGTGAAGGTAGCTTGGATTAAGCCTTTTGAAGTAAGGGGACTCCCACCCAAATTCCTTGCCAGCTTTACACAGCTCCTTCAGGTGGGCATATGGAAATGGTTCCCACCGGGAATTCCCAGTCCTGTTGTACAAGACCGGGAAAGTGAAAACTGCACCTTCCCCGCCCTGGTTCTGGCCTTTGTCACTCCCACTTCTGGCCCCAGGAGCATGGGAACCAGAAGAGGTGGCATGGGAACTGGAAACTGGTAAGGGGCAGGGCTGCCGATGGAAGGGGCGGGGAGTTGGGTAGAATCCATGACCAGAAAGGGATTCTCGGTGAAAGGGGAGGGTTGTGGAACGGTTACACTCAACGATGCAAGGGGCGCAGGGGAGGGGTCCGAAGGAAGGGCACCTATCACTGCAAGGGGTGGAACAAGGGAGGAGCTGTGGTTTTCGGCAGGAATGATGGGGCAGGACGGGGACAAAATGGCGGGCCTGGCCACGAGGCCGGCGTCATTTTGTGAACAGTCTTGGGGAGACGGTGCACTCACTGTCACAGAAAGAGAACCGGGGAGACCGAGAGGAGTCAGGGAGACGGTGGCAACCCTGCACCGCAAGGTGGGCTACACCTCCTGATTCCCCCAGAAACGGGTTAAAGAGATTAGGAACATGGGGATAGGGTAGAGGCGGATGGGGAACATTCCAAAAGGGATTAGGACTTTTACAAACACCCAAGCTACTCCCCATATTTCTAACTGTAAATCGAAACCAGTAAAGGAAAAACTTCCCCACAGAACGATCCGCGTTTCTCCCCAACACCGACAATCTCTCCCCAACTCTATCCCAAAAACTTAATGTCTTAACTGACTCAACCATCACATTTGGAAAGTATAAAAAAATCCAGTGAACAAAGTGTTTAAGAAGCCCCTTAGAAAACTTATATTTGCCCGCTTTTAGGGAACCCTCAGCTTAGAGGAATACCTCCTGTTGGGGCCGGGATAGACTCGCTCCCATCTCCCCAAAACTACCTCACCCACCACCAAAAGGAAAGGGACAAATGAACAAAATGGCCCTGCCAGGCGCTACTCACCAGTCTCAAAGCATCGGCAGGAAAAAAGGCTTTTCACAGTAGTCCTCTGGCCTAGCCGATCCTCTTTAACTCAGAGGGTTGCTGGCCATCCCTCGGAGGACACTTAATGAAACTGAAGTGCCTACTCAGGGAAGCAGCTGACCTGAGGCGAACACTCAGTGATTTTTCGACTGCCAAGGACACACTCCACAGGAATCTTGGGGTGAGGTCCCTGTTCGGGCGCCACTATGACACACTCTGGCCTGTTGGTGTGGGGGGCCACCACGTCCTTCCTGGAGAGCGTCCTGGCTGGGGCTGCTTCCACTAGTATCCCAGATACTCAGCTTCAGCACGACAGCGCCAGGCTCTGCTCACAGAAGCCTCGCGCCAACATGAGCCCTGATGGATATCGAGTCACGTCGCCGGAGATAAAGAGGCGAGATAGGCCTTTTGTGTAGATTCCAATGAGGTTTATTCCAAAACACACGCAGGAGGGTCCAGTGACAAAATGGTCTTGACAGAGGAGGGTTCAAGGATTTTTTATTTATTTATTTATTTTTTATTTTTCGGGGGTTTGGGTGCAGGCAGAGTGCCAGAAACCAATCAGATGAGGGCTAGATGGAGGAGAGAACCTGGAGTGACAGGGGAACAACAAACCAGGGAAGGGGGGAGGCAGAAATAGGGACAGAGAACAATGGGGTGTCGAGGAGCAGAGAAACTTCCAGAACATTATACATATTAACTAGGGGGCACACATATTCAATGGGATCTACACAGAACTAGGCAGAGGGCCAACTGGCCAACCATAAAACAATTTACATACCACAGTAAAGGACTGTGGGAACTCTCCATAACCCAGGGAGAGATTCTACACTTCGGTACCAGCCCACCGTGAGTCCAATGTTGCCCTGGCCCTTCTTGGCTCCCTGGTTACCTCAGCAGCTGCTGCTACCATCATCACACCCAAAACACCCCTCAGGAACAGGGGATAACCCAAATGCCCTCAGATGTGGGGAATACCCAGAAAGGAGATTCCCCCCAGCCTCATCATCCCCAGCCTCCAGCTCTTCATTCCAAACCCCTGCCGCCCCCCCCATTACTCACCGCCCCCCCCCCCCCCCCCATGTACCTCCCACTCCCTCCAGACCCTCTGAATGCCATCTAACCCCTCCGGGGGATTTTGAGGGGGCTGTAGGGTCAAGTAATTTTGGAATGTGACTGAGCCATTTGGAGTGGGAACTGAACAGTTTTCACTGGGATCCAGTGGTTTTGAGGTGACAGATTGATGCCTCTCATCTTCTGGAGTGCAAAGCAATGGAGAAAACTCTTCCATATCCCCTCAGAACCCCCAAATCCTCCTAAACATTATCCTCCCTGGTGCCTATGGGGATTCAGAAGGATATGGAGACAACCCACCAGATGTCTTCCCAACATGGATACAGCGAATGTGGGTCCTTCAGTGGGGGATGAAGTTGGAGCAGCGGACAAAGCTCTTCCCACACTCAGGGCACTCGCAGGGCTTCACTTACCGGTGCTTCTGTTGGTGTCTGGTCAAGGCTGAGCTCTGGGTGAAGCTCTTGCCACACTCGGGACACTCATAGAGCCCCTCCCCAGTGTGGATCTTCTGGTGGCAGATGAGGTTGTATCTCTGGCTGAAGCTCTTCCCACACTCGGGACACCCATAGGGCCTCTCCCCAGTGTGGGTGAGCCTGTGCCTGATGAAGTGGGGGCTGCGTTTGAAGCCCTTCCCACATTCGGGGCAGCGGAAGGGCCTGTCCTCTGTGTGAAGCTGCTGGTGCTTGAGGAGACTGGAGCTGGTCTGAAACCTCTTCCCACACTCGGGACACTCGTAGGGCCCCTCCCCAGTGTGGATGCGCCGGTGCCTGACAAGGTGGGAGTTGCGGTTGAAGCTCTTCCTGCAGTCGGGGCAGCGGAAAGGCCGCTCCCCTGTGTGAGTCCGCTGGTGCAGGAGGAGATGAGAGCTCGTCTGAAACCTCTTCCCACACTCAGGACACTCGTAGGGCCTCTCCCCAGTGTGGCTCCTCTGGTGGATGATCAGCTCAGAGCTCTGTCTGAAGCTCTGCCCACATTCCCCACACTCATAGGGCCTCTCCCCAGTGTGGAGCCTCTGGTGGACAGTCAGGCTGGATCTGTGCCTGAAGCTCTTCCCACATTCCAGGCACTCATACGGCCTCTCCCTAGTGTGGGTTCTCTGGTGGATGATCAGGCTGGAGCTTTCTCTGAAGCTCTTCCCACATTCCCCACACTCGTAGGGCCATTCCCCAGTGTGGATCATCTGGTGGCGAAGCAGGTCAGAACTGCCTCTGAAGCTCTTCCCACATTCCTGGCACTCGTAGGGCCGTTCCCCAGTGTGGATCATTTCGTGGCGGATCAGGGTGGAGCTCTTGCTGAAGCTCTTCCCACATTCCAAGCACTTGTGGGGCTTCTCTCCAGTTTGAAGCTGCTCATGGACCACCACGTCTGAACTCTGGCTGGATCTCTGGTCGCCTTCCCAGCACAGGGTGGGTCTTTCCTCCTCAGAGCTCCCTGGGCTGCGTTTGCAGCCCCTCCTCCTAAGGGATCTCTGGGGCTTTTCCTCCCCGTTGGATTCCTGCGCCATGGAGCCGCTCAAAACGGCCTCTTCCACCAGGTTCTGCCGCGGGGATTTGTCCTCCCTGGGCTCCGTCCTCAGCTCCTTGTCTAGGGGAGGAAGGACAAGGAGAGGATGGGATTTGCCTACGTGCCACACGGAAGGGGAAGGAGATCCCCCCAGTCCGTCCCCGGCAGGACGGCATCGGCAGCGGGGTTGTCCTGCAGCCGGGGGTGATGCTGGGCTGGGAGATGGAGCAGGAGAGAGGGGATAAGGGGCACTGACTTCCTCCTCACCTGCCTGAGGGTCCCGCGGCATCTTCCTCTTCCTCACAGCTTCCTCCTCCATTTGGCAAAGGGTTGGGAATGGGAAATCCTGGTTTGGGGAAAAACAAGGGATGAGCATGTTAAATTTGAATGTTCCCCTTCTCAAGTCCATCTCTACAAGTCACCGGGCATCTGGGGTCCAGAAAAACCTCCTAAACACCAACATTCAGCCCTGAAAAAGCCTCACAGGAGTTCCCTCTCTCTAGTCTCACCGCTCTGGTGTTCGGATGTTCCCCCCTGTCCCAGCTGCTGGAGGTCACACTTGTCTTGGGGGTTCCCCATCTACTTGGTCCCCGCCCTCCGCAGGCTGCTGGGAGTCCAGGAATCCAAAAAGCTCCACCTTGGGCTCCCCACTTAGCGATGCTGGGGGTTATGGGGTACAAGGGGTCCTTCTCCCCTTATTCTCTGCTTCAGGGTGCACGGGGTCCAAGGAGTTCCCCTCCCCCTCTCCAGGCTGTTGAGGGTCCCACGAAACATGGCACTGCCCCCTCTCTGGGCTCTCCCCTCTCTGGGCTCCCCACTTTGGGGTCCTGGGGGTCACAGGGGTCTGCTCCTCCAGACTGCCAGGGCTCCCCTGGTCCTGGTACTGCCCCTCTCTGCTGCCCCCACTCTGGGGGTCCTGAGGTTCCCCCCTCTAGCTCTCCCGGGGGGTCCCGCAGCCCCCTGGCTCCGGGCTGGAGTTGGCCGTGCCTGACCCAGGCAGACCCAACCCCCACTGCGAGGGAGACTCCACATCCCCCTGCCCGCTGCCAGGGCTCTGCTGGCACCACCACCAGGACCCCTCAAAAACACCTCCTGGGGATCCCCCCCAATGTCCCTGCAAGGAGCATTTTCTTCTCAGCTTTGGAGTTCTTCATACTCCAAACTTCTCCCCCAAAAAAACCCAATCCAGGGACCACCAGGATATCTGGGCCGAGCTCCCCCTCCCCGGGCACCTGCGGGATGAGGGAGCAATGCTCCCTTGGGTGGGGGGCTGCAAATTCAGGGAGCGCTCAGCCTTGTGCTTCCTTCTCCTTTTCTTCATCCTCCCTTGTCCCTCCTCTTCCTCCTCCTCCCTCTCCTCCTCACCCATCCCTCCTCCTCCATAATCCCACCTCCTTCTCCTACTTCCATCCCTTCTCCTGCTCCTTCTTCATCCCTCCTGTCCCGCCCCTCCTCCTCCTCTCCCCAGGAAACCCTGGGTCCCCCATTCCCGAGCCCCTCGCAGCCCGCGGGAGCAGCGGGGATGGAGCCGGGACAGGTCGGGATGGGCAGCGCGGGGCTCTCGGCTGCTCCCACCCGCTGGGGGCGGGGCAACCCGGCCCGGGGAAAGGAGAGGGAAACTGGGAACATTGGGGGCTGCACATCCAGACTGGGCCTTACTGGGGACCCTGGGTGGAGACTTGCAGCCCTTGGGGCTCCTCTCGGAGCCTGGAGAGCTGGGAGGGGGAACACAGAGAGGGCTGGGGGATCCCAGGAGTGGCATCACTGGCAGTCACTGCTTTGCACTCGGGTAACTGGAACCTTACTGGGGAAACTGGGTGGGACTGGGAATGACTACAAGCATGCTGAGGCCAACTGATATGTACTAGGAGTATCTGTAACCATACGGGGATTGACTGGAACCGCACTGGGAACAACCAGGACCATGCTGGGGAGAAATGGACCATGCTGGGAGCTACTGGGAGCAAGTGGGAGTGACTGGGTCTGAAATGGGGACAACCGGGCACGACTGGGACAATGCTGGGAGGGACTGGGATCATATGGGGAGTGACTGGGACTATACTAGGGGCAACTGGGTTCAACTGGAACCACACTGGAAGATCATGGGAGCAGCTGTGCCCATGCCGCAGTCATACTGGGATCCTACTGGAACTGGCTGGGATCATACTGGCAGTGACTGGAATAGTACTGGGGGTATCTGAGAGTGACTGCAATCATACTGGAATCAGACTGGGAGTGACTGGAAAGGTGCTGGCCGTGACTGGAACCATACTGGAGGTGACTGGGAGCAACAGAGACAACGCTGGGAACAAATGGGGTCATATTTGGAGTGACTGGATTCATACTGGGAGCAACTGAGCCCACACTGGCAGTGAGAGGGAGTCACTCTGGGCATGACTGAAATAATACGGGGAGCATCTGGGAGTGACTGGCATCATACTGGGGGTGACTGTAACCATGCTGGGGATGACTTGGTGCAACTGGGATCATACTGGAAGTGGTAGGAAGTGACTGGGATCATACTGGCATTGAGAGGGAGCAGTTGGGATCACATTTGGGGTAACTGGGATCATACTGGGAGTATGGGACAACACTTTGGAAACTGCCAGAAACTGGGATCATGCTGGAAGCAACTGAGAGTAACTGGGAAAGACTGGGATCATTCTGAGGTAACTAGAACCATACTGGGGCAACTGGGAGTGCCTGGGAATGACTACAAGCATGCTGAGGCCAACTGGGATATACTGGGAGTGTCTGTAACCACACTGGGGCTTACTGGACCCACACTGGGAACAGCTGGGACCATGCTGGGGACAACTGGAACCATGCTGGAAGCACCTGGGAGCAACTGGATCTATGCTGGGGGCAACTGGGCGTGACTGGGACTATTCTAGGGGCAACTGGGATTATACTGGGAGGAACCGGGAACAACTGGAACTATAGTGGGGGCAAGTGGGATCATACTGGAATTACGGTGGGAGCAGCAGGGTGAGACGGATCATACTGAGCGTGACTGGAATCATCCTGAGATTGACTGGGAATGGCTGTGAGCAACTGGAATCATGCTGAGAGCAACTGGGAAGAAGTAGGAAGGACTGGGAGTGAATGGGATATACTGGGAGAGACTGGGAGTCACAGGGATCCTACTGGAAGCTACTGGGCTCATGCTGGCACTGGCAGGCAACAACTGGGAGCACACTGGGGGCCACTGGCATCATACTGGAAGTGACTGGGATCATACTGGGATTATAGTGGGTGTCAATGGACCCTGACTGGGAGCTACTGGGCCCGTGCTGAGAGCCTACTGGGGATACACTGAGATCAGACTGGGAGCAACTGGGAATGATAGGATGCATGCTGATGACAACTGGGATGTACTGGTAGTGACTGGGATAATACTGGGAGCAACTGAACCATGCTGAGGTAACTGGGAGTGCCTGGGAATGACCACGAGAATGTTCAGGGCAACTGGGATATACTGCGAGTGTCTGAGACCATGCGGGTGGTGACTGGGACCACACTGGGAGCGACTGGGAATGTGCTGGGGGAAACTGGGACCACACTGGGGGCAAGTGTGAGTGACTGGGGCCCTGCTGGGAGAGACTGGCATCATACTGGCAGTGACTGGGACTACACTAGTGGCAGCTGGGAGAACTGGGAACACACTAGACAAAAGTGGGAGGAACTGGGAGCAACTGGGACCATGCTGGGGGCAAATTGCATCATAATGGGGAATGACTGGGAGTGACTGGGTTCATACTGGGAGCAACAGAGATCCTACAGGGAGTGAGGAGAAGTGACCGGGATCATACCGGGACTGACTGCGCTCATACTGGGACTGATGAGGAAACTGGAACCACTCGTGGGGGGGAACTGGGCTCATACTGGGAGCAGCCATTTCCCGGCCTCGGGACCCCCGAGCCCCTTTCCCGGCCGTGCCGCCCCTGCAGCCCCCAGACCCCCCCGCCGGGGTCCCGCCAATCCCAGGGGTCCCCCCTCTCGGGCTCCCCGCTTTGGGCTTCTGGGGCTCTCCTCTCTCTGGGGTCCCGCTTACGGAAGCCGGGGCTCCCGGGGGTCCCCAAAACCGGTGTCCCCCCGCCCCCGCGCGCTCCCCACGGGGCCCCGGCAGAGCTCGGAGGGCCCGGCCCGGGAAGCCCAACCCCCACCGCGGGGGGACCCGCATCCCCCCGCCCCCGCCGGGGCTCTGCCGCCACCGCCACCGGCACCCCCAAAAACACCTCCCGGGACCCCACGATGTCCCCCCGAGGGCATCTGCGGCTCGGCTTTGGAGTCCCGCAAGCTCCAAACATCCCCCCAAAAAACCCCAAACCCAGGGACCCCCCGGGACATTTGGGGCGAGCTCCCCCTCCCCGGGCACCTGCGGGACGGGGGGCGATGGTCCCGGGGGGCTGCGAGTTCAGGGAGCGCTGGAGCCGAGCGCTTCCTCCTCTCCTCCAGCTTCCCGCTGCCGCTCCGCCTCTTCCTCCTCCTCCTCCTCCTCCTCCCGCCTCTACCCAATCCCACCTCCGCCTCCTCCTCCTCCCCGTCCCCCTCCCCCGTTCCCGAGCCCCTCGCAGCCCGCGGGAGCAGCGGGGATGGAGCCGGGACAGGTCGGGATGGGCAGCGCGGGGCTCTCGGCTGCTCCCACCCGCTGGGGGCGGGGCAACCCGGCCCGGGGAAAGGAGAGGGAAACTGGGAACATTGGGAGCTGCACATCCAAACTGGGCCTTGCTGGGGACCCTGGGTGGGGACTTGCAGCCCTTGGGGCTCCTCTCGGAGCCTGGAGAGCCGGGAGGGGGAACGCAGAGAGGGCTGGGGGATCCCAGGAGTGGCATCACTGGCAGTCACTGCTTTGTACTGGGATCGTACTGAGATCATACTGGCAGTGACTGGGCTGTACTGGGATCGTACTGACATCATACTGGGAGCAGCTGGGCCCATGCCGGGGGAGACTGCAATCACACTGAGGGAGACTGGGATCATACTGGGAGTGAGTAGGAGTCTGCGGGGGGCAATTGAGACCATGCTGGGGGCAAATGGGATACACTGGGAGTGACTGGAATCATGCTGAGGGTGACTGGGAGCAGCTGGGAGCAACTGGGATCATGCTAGGAGCAACTGGGAGTGACTGGGTGCATGCTGGGGGTGATTGGAAGCAACTGGGCTTCTGCTGTGATGAACTGGGATGATGCTGGAGGTGACTGGGATCAGACTGGCAGTGAGTGCGACTACACTGAGGCTGACTGGGAGTGGTTGTGAGCAAATGGGATCATGCTGGAAGTTACTGGGAGGAATTTGGAGTGACTGGGAATGACTGGGAAAAAAGTGAGGGTGAAAGAGCAACTGGAACCTGTGGGATGCAACTGGTTCATACTGGCAGTGACTGGGAGCACACTGGGGTCATATTTGGATCCTGTTGGGAGTGACTGGACTAATACTGGGAGTATCTGAGAGTGACTGGGAAACACAGCATGCATATCATCCCCCATACTGGGGGTGACTGGGAGCAACTGGGAGCACACTGGGAGCAAATCACATACTGGGACTGACTTGGTTGATCTAGGAAGCAACTGGAACCATGGTGGAGGCAACTGGGCCCATACTAGGAGTGATTGGAAATAACTGGGATGAAACTGTGACCATACTGCGAGTGCTGGCATGTGACTGGGATCATACTGGAGGTGACTGGGATCATATTGGTGTTGTAAGGGAGCAACTGGGATTACACTTTTGGCTACTGGGAGCAACTGAGAGCAACTGGGATCATGCTGCAAGCAAACTGGAGTAACTGGGAAGGACTGGATGCATGCTGGAGGCAACTGGGATATACTGGGTGTGACTGGTATGATACTGGGATGACAAACACCTTCCTGGGACCACTGGGAGCGTCTGGGAATGACTACGGACATGCTGAGGGCAACTGGGATATACTGGGAGTGTGTGTAACCATACTGGGGGTGGCTGGGGACACACTGGGAGCAACTGGGATTAACTGGGATTTACAGAGCCTTCCCTGGGGACAGCTGGAAGTGATCCCCCCGTTCCCCCGCCCTCCCTCGGGCACTGCCGCATCTCCCAACCTGCACCGCCAGGATCTGCCCGGAGCAGCGCGATGGCTCCAGCGCTGGGGCTGGGGGCTCCTGGGGCGGCGAGGGGGGAGTGGGACCCAGGCACCCCCTGGGACCCCGCTTAACCGCCATTCCTGGGAACGGGACCCCCATAACCCCCATTCCCGGGAATGGGACCCGCCTGAACTGCCATTCTGAGGGCCCCTGGCATCCCCTTTCCTGGGCACAGGATTCCCTGGACACCCCATCCCACCTCTCCCAGTCCCTGCACTCCCTTTCCTTGACTCTGAGCCCCTGAACCTCCTTCCCAGCTCTCCCAGCTCTTCAAGTCCCTCCTCTCCTTGACCTGTGGACCCCCCATGATCCCCAAACTCCCACCCCCCCAGATCTCTGTTTCCTCCCCATTCTCCGCTCCCTGCAGTACCTGGAAGTGGCACTGTCAGAGCGCTGTCGTGACAGAGAGAAGACCCGGACGCTCAATGTGAGTGATCAGCAAGCTTCCGTTTATTGATCATCCGCGGATTCCATATATAGCGTGGTTAATGAGGCTTATGCATATTCCAAAAGGCGCAGGCTGAGTGGTCCACGGCATTGCTGCAGACCCCTCCCTCTAGTTCCTCCTTTGTGGTCAGAGAGTTCCTCTTTTCCCATGCCTTCTCGACCACAGGCATTCTATTGTTTACTGTACTGCCCGCCAAGGACACCATTTCCTTGCCGTATCAGCATAGGGCCTTATGCTAACTCAGCTATTACACAAGACGAGTGCAATATTCTGCAAGATCTTGCTCTGTGAGCTGCAAAGGGTCTACGTGTCCTTTGTCACGTAGCCAGTTCTCCACAGAGCCCGGCCTGGGGGTCCCCCAGTCCCTGATCACGGGGACGTGGACGGGACCCCCTCCGAGCGCTGCCACAGCGAGTGGGGCCGGATGGAGCTGCAGGCACGGGGATGGGAGCGGGAGCCGAGACGGGATATTGGGATGGCCAGACCCGGAATACTGGGATAGCCAGACCCAGCTCAAGGAGAGGAACCGGCACGTGGCCAACAGTGACCTGGAGATGGGGCTGGTACAACCAGAGTGGGGAGAGTGGGGGGAACTGGGGGCTGGGATCTGTGGGAATGGAGTGGATCTCTAGGGATGGGATCTGTGGGAGTGGGATGGGATCTGTGGGCCTGGCTGATTCTGATAGGAATCCAGGGAGCTGCAAGGGGTTCCATGGGGCTGGGACACGACTCCGTAGTTCCATTCTCTCCTCGTTCCCAGGTCTCCCCACGGTGCAGGTGGTTTCCAGCTGTGACCTCCTGTCCCACGGAGCGTCCATGGATCCCACTGGCACGGCTACGATGGGTGGGATTTCATCTCCTTCCAGCTGGGATCCAGGAGCTTTGCAGTGTCTGACGGTGCCACCTGGATCCCCCAGAGGTGCTGGGAATCCAAAGGGATCCTGCCAGAGCAGATGAAGCATTACCTGGGACACACCTGTGTGGAAGAGCTCCCAAAATACATCGGATGTGGTTGGGAGGCTCTGGAGCACAAAGGTGGGTGTGGGGGGGAATTTCTATGGGAATGTGGGATTCAGGAAGGGTGGATTTGGGAATGCAGGGATTCCCATCGAATTTCCATGGATGGATCTCACTCTCGTCCCAGTCAGGTGAGAATTCCATGGACGAATCTCCCCCCCAGCCCACTGCCATGGGAATTCCATGGGGAAATGACTGGAATTTATGTCCAATCAAATCCCTGCTGCAATTCAATGGGACATAAATCCCAATCCCTTCCCCAGGCCGGGTCTGTGGTGCCCGTGGCAGTGCCAGGGGAGTGCCCTCTCCCTGCCCCAAGCCGAGCTCGGGCCTTTCCTTCGGTGTTCTCTGCCCTGCCCGGGGCAGGAGGGCACTGACAGAGCAGCTTTGGTGGCACCGGGCACCGGCCGGGCTCCGGCCACTGCAGGTGGCTCCGCGGGAATGTCCAGCACCAAAGCTTCAAGCGAACAACAGCTCCTGGAGGGGATTCTGCCCCCTCTGCCTGTCCTGGGAGCCCAAGGCAACGCCCCGGGCACAACAGCCCAGAGTGCTGGAGCACAGTGTCCCTGGGCCAGGCCATGTTCCCTGGCTGTCCCCTGTCCCTCAGCCATTTCATGTCCCTTGTCCATTCCATGTTCCCTCAGCTGTCCCATGTCCCTTGCCCAGGCTGTCCCTCGGCTGTCCCATTTCCCTCGGCTCTGTGGGGCCGGGGGTGGCAGCAGGACCTGGGGCAGCGCTGGGGGAGAACAACCCTGAGCCCCAGCTGGGCCAGTTCCCCCAGTTCCACCCAGGGGGCCCAGGTCACTCCTAGTATGGGTCCTGTGGTGTCGGCAATTGAATCGGACCCAGACCAGCAGGGAATCTGAATGGTTTATTCAAAGGAGTGAGTAGGTTTTATACACTTTTCTAAGGCACAGTAGTTCCTTATATGGCGTGACCTATCTTGTGTTGCCACATCAGCAACACACGGGGTCTGCCCTGTGACACCTCCTCCCCCCAGGGCCCGGTGGAGACAAGCCTCTCTGTGCTGCCTTGTGCTCCTTTGTTCTGCCATGTGTCTTTGCAGGCAGGTTTTACAGCTCACAACCCAATTTTCCTTTATAATTCCCCATAATTTCCCCTTTTCTGTTTTATACAACTAAGAATTATGACAGTGATTAAACAGATACAACTTTGAGAAACAATGTGAAGTTGTCTAAAACTTTCCCCATTACTCAGAGTCTGCAACTGCTGGGAGGTCCTGTTTCACAGTGAAGACTTAGAAAGTCTTTCCTAGGCAAGACTTCTAAGTTTACTTTGAAAGAGGGTCCAACTTTAGTAAAATCAAATCAACAAGTCAAAATGACTTGATTACACTTTTAGGGCAGAAACACTTGGGTCTGATAGTATAAATTCTTAGTCAGCCAGGGCTAGGGTTTGGCCAGAGCCTTAAGCCATGACTGAGAAAGTTTCCCTAAAATACTTATAAAATTGCTTAGAAACGTTATTAATATCATTCTGAATGCGATTGAAACATTAAGAACATATAAACTTTTTTAGTCTTTCGCGGGGGGCACACCCCATCTCTGCATTCCTCCTTTTCTGTTCTAACAATATGTAACATGAACATTTTTAACATAACATGCAGTTTTCTTACTATGAACAGTAGAATAATACATCTAAATCCAGGTCTTGGAAAATTACAATTATAATAACATTAACTCTCTAAGTGGTTTTAAAAGGTAACAAGCCTAGTTCCTGCTTCAGCTGCAGGAACGACATGCTTAGCCTGCAGCCGTGCCCCCACAAGCTGGTGCAAATGCTGCATGCTGCAGCTCCCCCAGCCCCGAGGAAGGGGCAGGAGACAGGAGCTCAGCTGTAGTGGCTCGAGCCTGGCCGGCCGCGTGGGTCGCCCCAGCTGCGCGTGCCCCGCCGGCCATGCGGGCCTGGGCGGCCACGCGGGTCTGGCGGCCGGCAGAGGTGCACCAGCCCGTCTCTTCACTTCTCACATGCAGAGAGCCGCCCGTGGCCCCCGCCATGCGCTGAGCGGAGCCACAGCCCCGCTAGCTTTCAGTGCTGCCAATCTCGCCCATCTGCAGCGTGAGGGTGGCCCTGGGCGTGGCCGTGGCTTTGCCATGTGCTTGCCACTGTGGCTCGCCGCCATGCGCTCGCCGGCGTGTGCTCCCCGGCGTCGCGCCCTCACTTTTTCCCCTGCCACATCTGCCACCACTGCTGTGATGCCATGAAGATTTTTTGCCTTTTCTTTTATAACTCTTACACCATTTTTACAACTTCTTTATTCTTAGTGCTTTTTGCCTACATTCTTGGACTTGTTTGTCAAGCTGAGAGACTAAACATTTTAGAAGCTTCGTAGTTAGGGATCAGTGTGCCCCAGACCCCAAAGTCCTTACACATTCTGTAAACTAAGACAGAACCATCTAGAAGAAGGCTCCTTGGGGAGGGGGGCTCATTCAAGCCTCTCACTGGGGAATTTTTGATAGATATGCTAATTAATAATACCTATAATGTCATACCAGATCTTCTGGTGGGGGCATTGCGGTGTGGATTTCGGTGCATTTGACCTGGAGGTGTGCACCTAAGGATCCTTAAAATAAATATCAAGGTAAAATCCCTTTTCCCCTTCTAACCGTGTTTGACTCTTGATTTTAAGACCAGGAAAAGGCATCAGTTGCTGGCGACCACGAAGGGACCCTAAAGACCTTGAAACTCGCAGTCTTGGGTTAGAACACATCTTGCTTTGCCCCTCTCTTTTCTGGCAAATTACAGAGGGGCCAGAGCGATGATTCAGGACTGTGACCAGGACTTTAAGACCCAGCACAGAAAGGCAGAAGCATGGAAAGGGAGGTGATGTAAAAGGGGAACGATATTACCGATATTGTGCTAGTACTAAGGAAAGAGATCTCCATGGCAGTTGGAAAGGTTGGGGGCCAAGAAGCCCATGAAAGGGGAAAGGTTAAACCTTTCCCCTGCAAACTGTGGAAAGGAGGGGATGCCCTCCATGAAGTCCACAAGAGCCCAGAGGCTGTACCGTACACAGCCACAGGAGAGGCTCAGAGGTCGGTTGGTTGGTTGGTTGGGACGTCGGGAGGCTGTGGGTTCGAATCCTGTTAAGACCAGATTTTCATGCACACATTTACTGTTTGCTAAAACTAGTTGCTTTTGTATTTTAAAGTGCTGTAGTTTGTGTAGTAAGCTAGATAAACTGCCTAGGAAGTCAGAATTCCGAGGTCAGATTGCAGGCTGAATTCCAGAGTTAAAAGCTTCCCTCTAGCAGAGTTTTTCTGTCTGTGAGCAAACATGGGTGATGTTTTCTCAAATGAAAATAAAAAAATCCCTTTTAGCAGCCCATTAGAGTTGATAATAAAACACTGGAAATGGCTGACAGGGCAAAAAACTACTTTGGACACCCGAGAATTGATCAAACTGTCCACACGGGTTTGACCAACTTTAAAATTAAGTCAAAGAAACTGGCCTCGCTATGGGAGTTTGGAAAGTAACATCATTACTGACCTGATAGTAGAACTGAGATCATTACGTAGGTTTGATGAACTAAGGTATGCAGAACTTTTTACTATGTATCTGAACAGGGAAGAAGCATATGTAGTAGACAAAAGTAATATGGAAATGACTTTGAGAAAGAGAAAGGGAAAGAAGAAGCCGCCGCAAGCTAGCTCGTATACTAATATGGACAGAGAAATCAATATGACGGATCTAGATATGGTGGCCCCAGCTCTGCGCGATGGGGGGGGTCTCCCCCCCCATTCAACCACCAGCAGCCTGCACAGGTGGGGGTGGGGGACAGAGGAACGGAGCAGCCGGTGGGGGTGGGGGCAGGGGGGTGGGGGAGCAGTGGGGGCAGCCCGCACAGGTGAGGGTGGGGGACAAAGGAATGGGGCAGCCTGCACAAGTGGGGGTGGGGGTGGGGAGTGGGGGGGCGGTGGCTCTGCCGCCACCACTGCCTCCGCCGCTGTCTGAGCGGGGGCAGGGAAGAGAGCGAGCAGCCAGCTCCAAGCCAGTGTAGCAGCATGGGGCCTCCCCACCTCCAGCCTTGTCAGGGGCGGAGAGCAGGCACAGAGGCGGGAGAGATGCAGGCATGCCACCACCCCCTGACTGCCCCAGAGGCAGAGAAGGTGCGGACTGGCCACTGCCCTCTGACTTTTCCAGAGGCAGAGACGGGGACGGGGAGGGGAAGGGGTCGGGTGGGCCGCCTTTCCCCGAGTTCCCTGGACATGGAAGTGAAGGCAGAAATGGGCACAGGCAGTTCTGAGTACCTTTGCCAGTGCAGGAAATTGCAAGTTTCCAAGACAGAGACAGGAGGAGCTGCTCGCTCTCCCCACCCTACGGTGTGGCCAGTGTTAAAGCTGAGGGCAGACAAGATGGCCCCGACCCAGGCACCTCTTGCAGAGCTAGGGATGGGAGAAGCTGCTTGCAGCCCCTGCCTCCCTGCCCCTTCACTGCCGTAAAAAGCAAGGCAGTCCCTGATCAACATTTGGCTGAGACAATCTTTAATACCGATGAAGCAGTTTCAATTGAAAGCGAATGGGATGATTCCGATACAGATGGTTCCCGTCGGGAGGGTAGTAGAAAAAAGGGGAAGATAGCCCAAGGAGCCATGAAAGCAGTCAGTCCCATCGCTAAACACACAAAGTCAAAAGCAGATAAAGGGGGGAAGGAAAGACCTGTATTAGAAGTACCTCTGAGACAGTGTAATAAATGAATTGGTTTCAGGGTGTTGGTTATTACTGTTTAAATGAGATATAAAAGAGGGGAGTTGAGGGTGGAATAGATGGACATGTTAATTGAAGGGAAGTTGCGAGACTGTACGGGTGTAATGCTGGAATGTAACCACTGGATGGGGATATAACAAGGACCCAATGGGTTTAATAGAAGGAACTTTCTAGTACATTGCTTCGTAGGGTACAAGGGATGAGGACGATGCCCGAGACTGTGATTGGAGAACGAGCCAACCAATGAAGTGGACTTGTTTGAAAATGATTGATGAGGAATGCACGAAGGTATAGACCAACCAGCGAACGGGGAAGGGACCAATCAGCACGAGGATTAAGAAATGCACCAGTCCAGTGGCACCAAAGACTTTAAAAGCTACCTGCATCCGAGGGGGGGGTGGTCCTCCTGCGGAACTTGGGGTTCAAGGGAGCACCCAGTGGGTCTCACTGTCTTGTTGGTGTATTGTTTTATTCTGGCTTGTCGTGTGGAGCCTGGGCTTATCCTGGGTTCCCGCTCTCAGCAGTTAATAAATAAATGAGTTGAGTTTTCCTTTCAAAAGTCTCAGCCTCGTTCACAACAACAGGCTGTGGGAAATCAAGGAGTGATTTATATAAAGACACCATTTTCCCTCAGAATTACAGCAGTGGAAAAACTCAATTGGGAAGTACAGGGACAACCCAGAGAGAGTAGCTATGCATGTAGAAATGGCCATAAAATCCCAAAACCCAGATTGGGGTGATCTAAATGTTATGCTAGATGAATTATTGGCTAAAACAGAGAGATAAATGGTCAACAAAGCTGCTATATCTGCTATAGAAACTCAAATTGCAACTGGGAGTCTCCAAGGGTCAGTTAATGACATCTATCCCCTAGCAAACCCTAGCTAGGATCCCAGTGTCCCAGAACAGATAGAAAAGCTGAAGCGT
Organism: Corvus hawaiiensis; assembly: GCF_020740725.1. Classification (NCBI taxonomy): domain Eukaryota; kingdom Metazoa; phylum Chordata; class Aves; order Passeriformes; family Corvidae; genus Corvus; species Corvus hawaiiensis. The sequence goes on from NC_063247.1 coordinate 771,247, forward strand.
TACCAGAAATGGGTGGTTGTTGAGTTAAAATGTGCCGTTCCTAAAGCAGTGAATTGGCCTAGGTTATATGAGATCAAACAAAATCCAAATGAGACCCCCACAGAGTTTCTAAATAGGCTTAAAGAGGCTGCACAAAAATACACTACCTTAGACCCTGACTCACCTGAGCAGCAGATCCACCTGGCCTACCTATTTATAGGTCAATCTGCTAATGACATAAAGAAAAAGCTGCAAAAGACAGATGGGCCACTGGACATAAGTAAATTGTTGAATGTAGCCTGGAAGGTATAGCAGAACAGAGACTTAGCAGACAAAGATAAACATAATAAACCCCACCACAAGAAGTATGATAAGGAAAAGTCATCTGACACATCAAAAAGGGGTCCCTCTTTTCCCCTAGCTGGGGACCAATGCACAATTTGCAAAAAGCGGGGGCACTGGAGAAATGAGTGTCCATCACGAGCAGAAAAGAAGCCCCCAGTTCCGGAAGTAACTGTAAATACGGACTGACGGGGACCGAAGGTAACTACCCCAGCAGAGCCTTCGGTTGTAGCTAAGCTGGGGAATCATGACGTTGAATTTCTGGTTGATACAAGAGCAACATATTCTGTGTTAAATACTTTAAAAGGTAAACTGAGTCAAGACACTGTGGATGCAATCAGAGCTACAGGGGAAAGTGAAACAAGGCTTTTTCTCCAACCTTTAAAATTTAAATTGGGAAAACACTGGGTCACTCACCAGTTCCTGTATATGCCAAATTCCCCAATGCCAGTATTGGGCAGAGATTTATTGGAAAAACTGGAAGCAGAAATTAAGTTTTCCAAGGAGGGGGGAGTGAAAGTTATAATCCCAGAATCTAAAATTATTGAAGCAGCTGCTATACTTGTACAGGAATGCCATGGAAAAATTCCCAAAGAAGTTGAAGAAGCTGTCATTCAAATAGTGTGGGGCAATGATTCTCCTGGGAAATCCAAAAAAGCTGAACCTGTATCACATTCAAAGCAGGGGCTACACCAGTAAGGCAAAGACAATATCCTCTGAAATTAGAAGCTCGCAAGGGATTAGTACCTGTGATTGAAAAGTTTCTCAAATTTAGGTTGTTAGTGGAATGTAAATCCAGGTACAACACACCAGTTTTGCCAGTAAAGAAAGCTGATGGTAAAAGCTACAGGTTGGTACAGGATTTGAGGGAAATCAACAAGAAAACAGAGGACATACACCCAGTGGTAGTCGTAGGTTACGGGGGTTCTAGGGTCCTGTCGGGACGGCCGGACGTAGACGGTGACGGATGGAGACAAGAGATCTCTATAGGCAGGTCTTGGGACACAGTCGGTTTATTGTAAAAGGCGTGGGTATTGGGGCACTGCTCAGAGCTGGTAGACTCAGCTCTGAGCAGGCCCAAGAGAGCAAGAGAGTAAACAGGTGAGAGAGAGAGTGTAAGAGCAAGAGTAAGAGCAAGAGTAGAAGTGGAAGAGAGAGAATGAATAGAAGAGAGAGAATGTCTGAAGTCCTGGTTACAATACAATAAATCATCTTCTGTACTGAATATTCTAATTGTCACTAACCAATCTAATACAAGATACAAATCCTATAGCATTTACATACAGCCTATAAGAGTTCTTATATTACCATAGAGTGTTACATCTTAACTTCTAAAAACTACTCTTTGGACCCCTTCTGCTGAGCTAGTAGGGTCTGCTCTGACCCTTGGACCTGTTTGCAAGCAGAGGGTATTGTTCCATCAAGAGGGGATTACTTCAGTGGCCATACCATTGTTTTCTAGTTGTTCAGTAACTAAGACCTGGTATTTCAAAAGTGGCTTTCATTTCGATGTTGCCTGTAGTTTTCATATTCCCAAAATCTTTTGTCAGGCAATCACATTTACAAGGCTTTCCTGTTTCATCTTCCCCAACATCTCCCCCTTTCCGACGGACAATTAAGATATTAGACATAGTCTTACTCGTCATTTTTTGCACACACTGAAGTATACAAGGTACTGCTACTAAAACTATAATTATTACTACTAGAATAATCAAGCCTATTTTACAGAGTTCCCTTAGCCAAGGTGCAAAGCTCCAACCATCAAACAAACTGTCTAGCCAAGACGGGTCATCTGTTGTAATTTGGTTAGCTAGGTCCCTTAGGTTTTGTAACTGTTTGTGAATGAAAACAGAATGATCGGATAAGTTCATACAGCATAATCCTTCAAAATCTTCACAGCCATGCCCATGTGCTAATAAAAGATAATCAATGTAAGTTTGGTGTCTATGGCTGGAAGTCGGAGAAATGTGATGATTATCACATGGCTAATACTTATCAAAAGTAACATTACCAAAACCTTCTGGAAAAGGCATTTCAACTAAACAGGTTGAAAAAGGTTTGTGTCAGATAGACAGATGGTATCGGAGCCTGCAGATTTGGCTAAAGCAACCCAGACATTTGTCTTTGGTTGATTTACAGGTAAAGCTTCACTATAAAAACTAAAACATAAGGTTAAAAGCAACATGCATCTACACAAATAATGCTAAAACTCCATTCTTTTCTTGAGCTGTTTCTGGCAGACAATCTTCTCTCAGTGGTTCTGCCGAGTTCACATTTCAGTGCCGGCTTCTCGGCTTCCACTCGCGGGGTCACTGCCTGAAGTGGAACCGACAGTGGGCTTTAATGCATGGTACAGCTTCACGTTCTTTGCTGGAATCCACTTGGTTCCTTCACCTGTGGAGAGACATGCAAATCCCTTTCCCCACATTATAAGATCATAAGGTCTTTCTATTTTTCCTGATGCTAAATTCTTAATTAGAACTGGGGGGTGCTCTTTCAGTTTTGCTTTTTTGTTGTTTAAGAAATGTCTATAAATGGAGGGTTCAGGCTCTTCTGCAGAGCTGTTCAAAAAATTAAAAACATACAAGGCTTTATTCAACCTTCTTTGAGGTGTAGCCTGGGCTTCTCCCCTTTTCTGTTGATTTAAAATGCATTTTAAAGTTTGATGTGTTCCTTTTAGGGTACTTTTTGGCAGTTGCTTAAGGTATGGAGAGCAGATACCACTGTCCTTTATTGCTTTCCGCAACTCTTTAATCTCATGGTGTGGGATAGCTTGCCATGTTCTAGGACCACCAGCTTGCTGGCTGAATAGTACAGGCATAGCTAAAGGATTTAGATTTTCCTCTTTGCAAATTTGGCGTCTGATTTCATGCCAGTCTGTAAATTGAAAATTATTGAAACATTTTTGGGGGTTGTCTACTTTTGGGATTAATGCAGGCGAATCTTCAGGGTTTAGTGTCTCTTTCTGAGTTGAGAAGTCTGTCCCAAACACTGGGGGGACACCAGAGCTGTTTGGGTTGGTTCCGGGAAGCGGCGGCAGAGTCAGGGAGGCAGGCGGCGGAGTCAGGGAGGCAGGCGGCGGAGTCGCGGGAAGATGCGCGGCTGGTCCCGGGAGCGGTGCTGAGGTTGGAGAAGTTCGAGCGGACTGATACCACTGGTCCAGGAGTTGCAGCAATTGCGCATGCGTATGTTGCGTCATCAGGTCCGCACGGTAGGCTGTAATGGCGGCAGTCTGTGTGGCAGATGGTTCGGGCGGAGCGGGAGATGGCAGGACTGCAGAACCAGGGGCTGGGGCTGCGGTCGCGGGAGGCAGGAGGGCTGGTGGCTGGATCGCGGCGTGCTGCTGCTGGAAGCTTGTAGGCTGGGCTGGGGCGGGTGGTGGCGGGGCTGCAGTGCGGGGAGACGGAGCTGGAGCAGGGGCAGGCACGGGGGAGACTGCAGACATCTGTGCAGGCAGTGCGGTACCGGGACCAAGTGGCTCGCGGAGCTGGGGCGCTCCCAGCGCAATCGATGGTGTGCGGGGATCGGGGAACCGCACAGAAACGGCAGCAGAGACGGGAGTAGACACAGGCGGCGGCTGTGCCGCAGGGCCGGGGGACCGCTCGGGGCGTGCTGTGTGCGCTTGAACGGCAGGGTGGGGGGGGTAGGGTTCCTGCGGTAACGTGCACAGGGGGTGCAGGAGACAGCAGGACGGCCGTGGCCAGCGCTGTGGGCACCAGTGTTTCGGGAGCGGCAGGGGACTGTGAAGACGCAGCAGCGGCGGACGCGGATGGAACAATGGCTATCATCGGCGCCGTGTCGGGGGGGGGGGACCTGGGGGGCTGGAAGAAGGGTCGCCGCTTGGCTTTGGGGGGGGCCAGCTATAATGGCAGCCATGGCCATAACCGGCGCGGCTGGGGGAGGGGTAACGCCCGTAGGTAGCAGGGGGGTAGGCGCTGGTCCCGCAGTGGTACCGCCGGGGGGCGGGGCCATCATGATGTCAGCAGCGGGGGGTGGGGTAGCAATGACGGCAGCAGGGGGGGGTGGAGCCGCGATGACGGAACCGGGGAGGGGGGCACGGGGGGCAGGGGCAAGGGGCGGGGGCCGCGGAGACGCTGGCACTGAGGGCGGGGGCCGCGGGGGATGGGGCAGCGGGGGCCGCGGGGGATGGGGCAGCGGGGACGCACGGGATGGCGGGGATGGCGGGAGGGGCCGTAGGGTCCGGTGGGGTGGCTGGGGCCGGGGGTAACGGGTGCGGGGGCCGGGAGCACGGGGGGCGGGGCGGCGCGAGTCAGGCGGACCGCGGGTATCGGAGCCGCGGGGTCCGGCGGAGGGGCGGGGGCCATGCTCCGCTGCGGGCTCGCGACAGCAAGGGGCGGACTAGCAGCCGGAGCCGGGCTCAGCGGGGTGACTGTTGCGGGCGGCGCCACCGCGGCAAACAGCTCTACCAGCGCTCTGCAAGCTGGGAGCAGCTGCGCGGCTGCCATATCCCGGTAGGAGATATTATTAAAGAGTTTAACTCCAACTGTGTCCCAAAAGTCTCTTGTAAAGACGGCTGAATGGTCAGCATTTGGGAAATTAAGTCGGGTCCATTCTAAAAGATTTTTTAGCTCGTGTTTAGGCAACTGACTTAGACCAGAGCTTATAAGTAAATGCTTAAGTTGCTTATAGAGATCTCTGTCATGGGCAGAGTGGGTTTGTCCCATTTTTTAGACCAGTATGATACTCACTTAGGTGATGTCGCAGGAGCAGCGTCCTTACTCAGATGTCTGTCGTGGGGGGCTGGCCAGGCACTCCACTCAGCACTCAGGACGCCGCTTTTCGGTCCTTTCCCAGAGCTCCGATTTCAGTCGTCGCTTGACAACGGCTTTCCGTGCTCAGGACCTCACGGGTGGGTCCGCACTGAGCTGCAGTGCAGGCGGTGCTCAGCACTACTCGCCTGTGCTCGGGGCGTGCGGCAGATTTCCCTCAGCAGAGCTCCAGTCAGCACTGCTTGGCAGCGTGTCCGTGCTCGAGGGGTGATACGGCAGACCTCCTCAAAGAGCTCCAGGTAGCCGCTGCGCAGCAGTGGCTGCCCGTGCTCGAGGGCTGCCAGGCAATTGCCTCCAAGAGCTCCAGGTAATCCCCGTGCTCGAAGGCTGCCTCAGCAGAATTACAGAGCTCCAGCTATTACGATGCGCAGCATCGGTATGCCGTGCTCACGACAAGTTCTAGGTGGCTATAACTGGTCTTTTAGTTACCGTCCATGGAGAAAAGTCCTACAGATGGAGAAAGCTGAACCGGGCGTTCAATCACGTTGTGCGCCAGGCTGCAGGTGCTGGGTGTGGGCTCGGCAATCACGGTGGGCGCCAGACTGTAGGTTACGGGGGTTCTGGGGTCCAGTCGGGACGGCCGGACGTAGATGGTGACGGATGGAGACAAGAGATCTCTATAGGCAGGTCTTGGGACACAGTCGGTTTATTGTAAAAGGCGTGGGTATTGGGGCACTGCTCAGAGCTGGTAGACTCAGCTCTGAGCAGGCCCAAGAGAGCAAGAGAGTAAACAGGTGAGAGAGAGAGTGTAAGAGCAAGAGTAAGAGCAAGAGTAGAAGTGGAAGAGAGAGAATGAATAGAAGAGAGAGAATGTCTGAAGTCCTGGTTACAATACAATAAATCATCTTCTGTACTGAATATTCTAATTGTCACTAACCAATCTAATACAAGATACAAATCCTATAGCATTTACATACAGCCTATAAGAGTTCTTATATTACCATAGAGTGTTACATCTTAACTTCTAAAAACTACTCTTTGGACCCCTTCTGCTGAGCTAGTAGGGTCTGCTCTGACCCTTGGACCTGTTTGCAAGCAGAGGGTATTGTTCCATCAAGAGGGGATTACTTCAGTGGCCATACCATTGTTTTCTAGTTGTTCAGTAACTAAGACCTGGTATTTCAAAAGTGGCTTTCATTTCGATGTTGCCTGTAGTTTTCATATTCCCAAAATCTTTTGTCAGGCAATCACATTTACAAGGCTTTCCTGTTTCATCTTCCCCAACAGTAGTGAATCCTTACACACTTTTGACAACACTAACCAATGAATTAGGGTGGTTCACTGTTTTAGATGTCAAGGATGCCTTTTTCTGCATTCCTGTGCATAAGAATAACCAAGAACTCTTTGCTTTTGAGTGGGACAATCCTGAAACAGGGAGAAAGACCCAGCTCACCATGACAGTTTTACCACAAGGATTCAAAAACAGCCCGACCATATTCAGAAACCAGCTGGCAAAGGAGCTTGAGGACTGGAGGAAACAAGAACCAGGAGGAGCAGTTCTCCAGTATGTTGATGACATTTTGATAGTGGCCAAGACACAAGATGACTATATCAAGCTCACTTTAAGTCTGTTGAACCTTTTAGGCCAAAGTAGGTATCAGGTCTCGAAAGAGAAGCCACAGGTTGCCAGGGAAACAGTAGTATACCTGGGCCTGGAAATTTTCCGTGGACATCAACAACTCAGCAGAGAATGGAAGGAAGCCATCTGTCGACTTCCAGAGTCCCATACCGTAAGGGGAGATGCAGGCCTTCCTGGGAATGGTAGGTTGGTGTCGCCTATGGATATCAAACTACAGTCTATATGAGGTCCTTAGAGCAGCTTAAAAAGGGACAATCATGTGGACAGAGAATGCCAGGGCTGCATTTAAACAGCTGAAACATTGCCTGATGTCAGCCCCAGCTCTGGGGCTGCCGGACTTGACTAAACCTTTTGAACTCTTTACACATGAGCAACTGAATGTTGCTCTGGGGGTACTGGCACAGCACCTTGGAGACCAGCGAAGAGCTGTGGCCTATTTTTCAAAACAACTAGACAATGTAGCCCAGGGTTGGCCAGGATGCTTGAAAGCTGTGGCAGCAACAGTCCTTCTGATACAGGAGGCCCGTAAATTCACCCTTGGGCAGCACATTGTTGTGTATGTACCCCATGCAGTGATAAATGTGCTGGAGCAAAAGGAAGGACACTGGCTCTCCCCTAGCAGGATGCTCAAATACCAATCTGTGTTGTTAGAACAGGACGATGTTACTCTAAAGACAACTTCTGTGGTAAACCCTGCGATGTTTTTATCATCCACATTACTTGACAGTGTGCCTGAACATGATTGTTTGCAGTCAATAGAGGAGACTTATCCCAGCAGACCAGACCTGGAAGATGTTTCTTTGAAGGATCCAGACTGGGAATTGTACACTAATGGGAGCAGCTTCAAGAAAAACGATAGGAGGATGACCGGTTATGCCGTAACGACCTCAGATAAAATCATTGAGGCAAAAGCCTTGCCTCCAAATGTATCATCACAGAAAGCTGAACTCATTGCACTAATGAGAGCTCTAGAACTGAGTGAAGAGAAGAAAGTGAACATATGGACTGATTCCAAATATGCCTTCAGCGTTGTGCATGCCCACGGAGCTATTTGGAAGGAACGTGGCCTGCTAACTGCTCAAGGTAATGAAGTTAAGCATGCTAAACAAATTCTTGCACATTTACAGAGCATTTGGAAGCCTACGGAAGTGGCTATCATGCATTGCAAGGGTCATCAAAAAGGGAAAACAGCCTCTGAACTGAGAAATCGTTTTGCTGATGAAACAGCAAGGGGGATTGCAGAAAAAGGCATTTTTGCAATAGTACTACAGGAAGAGATAGATTTGTCATCATTTACCCCAAAATACGATCAGAGGGATCACAAATTAATTAATTTCAGCCTTAAGCTGAAATCAAAGAAAGTGGGTAGGCTGTTACCCCGGTAGGACAAATTGTAGTTCCACCCCTGATCCTTCGGGAAATAGCCCAATGAGAGCATGAAAGTACCCACTGGGGAACAGAAAATCTTTTAAAACATTTGAGGAAAGTAGTGATAGGGAGAGGGATGACTGATATTGTACAATCTGTAACAAGCAAGTGTGAAACCTGCTGTAAAAACCCAAGCAAGAGAGTTGTGTTAAGAGTGACAAAACCAGGAGATCTCCCGGGAGATTATTGGCAAATAGATTTTGCTGAGATGCCATGCAAAGAGGGATGCAAGTATATACTGGTACTGGTTGACATCTTCAGTGGGTGTCGCACCAACACAGCAAAAGAAGTAGTGAAAGCTTTGCTCAATCATATAATACCAAGATTTGGGGTTCCTTTGGGAATGTCATCAGATAGGGGACCACATTTTGTTGCAATGGTGGTTAGAGAACTTAGCAAGATTTTGAGACTTACCTGGGACCTGCACACACCATATAAGCCCCAGGCAAGTGGCAAAGTTGAACGCATGAACGGGACCCTCAAAACTCAGATTTGCAAGATTTGTCAAGAGACATCCATGACATGGGTTCAAGCCCTGCCTATAGCCTTGCTGAGAGTCCGCATACAGCCAAGGCGAAGGGACAATATCAGTCCCTATGAAATATTATATGGCAGGCTATACCAGGTTCCACATATCCCGGGGGAAATTCATATGACAGGTAAAAATGATTTGCAGAAATATTTAATGGCTCTGAGTTCCACTTTGCAGAAGCTCCAGAGATTCATCGTGTTCTCCAAACCAATAGGATTGGACACAGCTGCTCATCCGTTCCAGCCTGGAGACTGGGTCTACATCAAGTGCTGGGACAGCGACCCCTTGCAAGCCAAGTGGAAGGGACCATTCCAAGTTTTGCTGACCACTTCTACTGCAGTCAAGGTTGCTGGCAAGGGACCGTGGATTCACTATTCCAGGGTGAAGAAAGCTTCTGCTCCCGAAACTACCAAGAAGACAGAGACCGATACAAATCAGAAAGATGCAGTTTAAACTGTTATTTACATGTTTGCTATTTGCCCAACTGGTAACCATGGTTTAGGGTTCACCCCATGATTTGCATAAGACTGTAGTCCAAAATGTGTCCAAGGTTCTGATGTGGACCAAAGCGAGAGAATTAAGAAAGGTTTAGATGAAATTCGGAAAAGAACTCAAATTCTACATGGAGTAGCTTCTAGAAATAACACCTTCAATTTTGATCATATTTTTGATATCCTCACCTCATGGTTACCAAACTGGGCCTGGGTAAAAGAAATATTCATCATAGCTGTAATTGTAGTTATTATCTGTGTAATAGCCTGTGGAGCAGCTGGTTGTGTAAACCGGTTCTGCAAGTAAAGAATAGAGTAGACTAGACAAGGTAGGGTTTTGTTAGTTAGGGGAGAAATGATGCTACGAAGATTTTTTGCCTTTTCTTTTATACCCGTTAATGCCCTTTTTACAACTGCTGTATTCTTAGTGGTGCTTTTTGCCTACATTCTTGGACTTGTTTGTCAAGCTGAGAGACTAAACATTTTAGAAGCTTTGTGGCTAGGGATCAAGTATGCCCCAGACCCCAAGGTCCTCTCCAGAACACATTCTGTAAACTGATAGAACCATCCAGGAGAAGGCTCCTTGGGGAGGGGGGCTCATTCAAGCCTCTCATTGGGGAATTTTTGATAGATATGCTAATTAATAAAACCTATAATGTCATACCAGGTCTTTTGGGGGTGCATTGCGGAGTGCATTTCAGTGCATCTGACCTGGATGTGTGCACCTAAGGATGCTTAAAATAAATATCAAGATAAAATCCTTTTTCCCCTTCTAACCGGTTTTGACTCTTGATTTTAAGACCAGGAAAAGGCATCACCTGTACTCTCACAGAAAGCAAACAGAGAGGGAACACGCTACCAGGACGGGACCTCCCAGCTCCAGACACTTGCCACGACCCAGCTCCAGCTGATGCCGCGTGGCGCAGGGCAGCGTGAGCTTTACGGTACCATCCGGCTTCCCTCCAGGGTCAAACAGGTCGGGGGACGAGGGGCCATCTTCTGGTTCTCCTCCCCCAGCCCCAACAGACTTACGGTCGCTTGGTGGCAGTGCAGAAGGGCTTGGCACAGTTACTGCGGTGGCACAAGCGGCTTTTTTTGTCCGGTCTCCGGGTGCTGCATGCACCACGAGCGCCTTTACACACTGTCCTCCATGGATACAAAAGCTTTGTCAGCACTGCGTTGCCACGTGTAAATCATCCCACAACATGTCCTCTAAAGCGTCCCATGTCTGAGGATTAAAAATATTGGTCCTATCTAAAGTTGAATCACAGTCTTTTACTGAAAACAAGAGTCTGTTCAAATCTGTAGACTCAACTTTCCTGCCATGTTTCTTTATAACCTGTTTTGACGTGTTTGGGATGTTCTGTTCTTGGGATACTCCATCCCCTACGTCCCCCATGGCTCAGCTACAATTTGTAGGGATTATTGCTGGCCACCTTTCCCACTTCTCTCAGCAGCACTTCCAAGTCCCACGGGGCTCACCGACAGACGCACAGATAGGCGTTTAATAAATTCTCACACGGGGACACCATTTGTCGGCGACTGAATCTCGGACCCAGACTGGCAGGGAATCTGAATGGTTTATTCAAAGGAGTTGGTTTTATACACTTTTCTAAGGCACAGTAGTTCCTTATATGGCGTGACCTATCTCGTGTTGCCACATCAGCAACACACTTTGTAGGGGTCTGCCCTGTGACACCTCCTCCCCCAGGGCCCGGTGGAGACAAGCCTCTCTGTGCTGCCTTGTGCTCCTTTGTTCTGCCATGTGTCTTTGCAGGCAGGTTTTACAGCTCACAACCTAATTCTCCTTTATAATTCCCAATACTGTGGCTCCCAGTCACCCCAATATGATCCCAGTCATTTTCAGTTACACTCAGTATGATCCCAGTATGACCCTGGTCACTCCCACTATGATCCCTGCATGGTCCCAGGTGTTCCCCTTCACTCCTAGTATAGTTCCCGGTACTCCCAGTACAGTTCCAGTTTCCCCCAGTATGATCCCAGTTACTCCCACTGTGGTTCCAGTCCTCCCCAGTATGATTCCAGTATGAACCCAGTCACCCTCAGTACAATGCCATTTGCTCCCACCATAGTCCCAGTCACTCCCCGTCTCTCCCAGTATCTCCCAGTAGCTTCCAGCATGATTCCAGTCACTGCCTGTATATCCCAGTTGCCCTCAGGATGCTCCCAGTCACTTTCAGTATGATCCCAGTATGACCCCAGTCACCCTCAGTGTAGACCCAGCTGCTCTCAATATGATCCCAGTTGTCCCCGGTATGGCCCCATTTCCTCCCAGTGTGATCCCTGTATCTCCCAGTTGCTTCTAGCATAGACCCAGTCACTCCCAGCATGATCCTACTCTGATGCCATGATGATCCCAGTTGTCACCCGCATGCTCCTAGTTGCTCCCAGTTCCTCCCAGTCTGATCCCAATTGCTCTCAGTTGCCCCTAGCACAGAGCCAGTCATTCCACATATTCCCCAGTATGTGTCCAGTAGGATCCCAGTCTCCCCCAGCATGGTCCCAGTCAATCCCAGTTGCCCCCAGTGTAGACCTAGTCACTCTCAGTCGCTCTCAGTGTGTTCCCAGTCACTCCCAGTGTGGTTACAGACACTCCCAGTATAGCCCAGTTGCCCTCAGCTTGCTCATAGTCATTCCCAGTCACAGCCACCAGTAAGCTCCCGTAAGGTTCCAGGCTGCAGTCCTCCAAGGCCAGGCTGCTCCAGCCTGGGCGCAGGGCCCTCTGTGAGGAGCCAATTCAGTTTGAGTTCAGCCATTTTAGGTTGCCTCAACTCTGGCTGTCAGGGTTTTCAGAGGCATGCGGGGGCAGGGAGCGTACACCTGCCACTTGCAGGAGGCAGCCACGAGTGGGGGAAGCCTCATCTCTGGGGAGCCTTGGCCTGGCAACACCCCACACGAGGAAGGCAGTAGGAGACACTGTGGAGGGGCTTCTCCAGTCAGGTCAAGGGGAGGTCTCCACCAATGGACGGCCCAGGAAAGTTGGACTGGGCCAATGGTTCCCTGTCCTCAGGCAGCCTTTGGGAGGGGCCGGGGGAGTATAAAACCCAACTACATCAGGGCTCACTGCTGCTCCTTCGGGAGGTCTCGCTACTGCCCGCTACCTGTGTGAAAAACAATGAGCCAATTCAAAAGTTGAAAGGGTTTTATTAACAAAAATTTAATAATTGACAACTACAGACCCCAAGTGGCAAGCTGCCTGCCTACAAAACAAATGAGAGCAGTATTTGGCATTTGGCTACGAGGGTTAGCCAAAGGCACAACCCTCGGGGCTTGTGCAAGGCCTGTTCTCCCCTCCCAGTGTCAATCAGGGTATCTGGACACATTTGTCCAGTCAGGGGCCGAGTTGGTTTGGTCCCTCCCTCATGCCTGCCCATAGGGGCCAGCTCATCCCTCTGGAGCATGCCCAGTTGTTGCCTAAAGGAGGGGCCCCAGCCTGAGTGACACATTCTGGTGGTTTTGACTGGCACTTGCACACTCCCCACCCCCAAGAAGATTCCGGAAAGTTATTCCCGTCAGCCATTTTGTTTTACATTAATCATTGACAATTCAACAGTAAAAACATACTGAACACTAAAGCATCCTAACATACAATCTAACTCTAACCATCACTCTCAACTCCCAGTCATTTTCCAACCTGAAATCAGAGAATGTTAACAGTATTAAACTTGGTAATTAACTCTTTAACCCCTTGAATCAGTAACTCCAAATACAAAAACCAACATCTCCCTTCACTGTTTAAAACATTCTGGCCCGAGCCTGCCTTCTGGCTCTGCTGCCCTCACTGGCTTGCCCTCGCACCTGTCCTGCTTTCCTGTGCCCCTGAGCACCACCTCGCTGCTTTGCCCTGCCTTCCTGCCTGGGCTGCCTGCATCCTTCCGTGCCACCCCGATCTAGCAGTCACTGCCCGTCCTGCCGCGCCAATACAGCTCCTGGTCCTCTCATCCAAGCGCCCACTCACCGCGTGTCCAGGGCCGTCGCCACGGGAGCCGCGCCCATCGAGCCACGCCCTCCAGGAGCTGCGCGGGCTAGGTCGGGCCTGGCTCAGCCACAGGCAGGCAGCGTGCACGGCCCCCCACCTGGGCACCAACAGCACTGCCCTGACCCGCTGGGGGTAAAGCCCTCTTTTTCTCTCTGTCCCCTCTCTCCCCTCTCCCCCACTCTTTTCCCATTTTCCTTTCTTCTGTTCTGTCTCCTCTAGCTGTCTTCTGCTCGGGAAGCTCCTTTTCTTTCTCCTTTTGGTGTCTATAAATGGTTCTCAGTGACAATATTTGCCTCATTTGGCTTCATTCCCTTCTCGACCATCCATTTTTAAAAGAACTCCTCTCAGTTCCCCACAGTGGAACGCGACACCCCCTCTCTCCACTGGATCTTTCACTGGATCACAGCCTCCTCCAGGCATCTACCCGCTCTGCTGTGAGCACCTCCCCTCCCGGCTGCAGGTGGATCTCTGCATCCCCCGTGGATTTCCGGGGACTGTGGGTGGATCTCTGCATCCCCCGTGGATCCCCAAGCTCCTTCACCATGCTCTTTACCACGGCCTGCAGAGGAATCTTGGCTCTGGAGCCTGGAGCACCTCCTCCCCCACCTTCTCCACTGACCTTGGTGTCTCCATGTTGTTTCCCTCACACATACTCACCTCCTCCTCTTCTCTGACCAGAAGCCAAAACTGTGACTTTGTTTTGGTTTTCTTCTTAAATCTGTTATCCCAGAGGCGTTACCAGCCTCTCTCATTGGCCCAGTTTTGGCCAGCAGCATGTCCATCTTCAGAGCCATCAGGGATTGGCACTGCTGGACATGGTGGAAGCTTCCAGCAGCATCTCACAGGAGCCACCTCTGTGGCCCCCCCGCCACCAAAAACCAGGCTGTACCAAACCAATGCAGGAGTCATCGGTGAGAAAAGCTCTGACTGAGTAAAAATTGTTTTCTGCATTTTCTGATTGGCTTAAAAGTGTTGTGGTCTCTGGCACCTGCACATCTCCATGGCAACTGCTGAGTCATCACCACCGCATGCCCTGATTGGCCAAAGGCTACTTTGGGGGGGGGGCTGGGAGCCTCCGTCAAACGTGGGACCCCCACAAGCTGCTTATAACCACCAAAACTGAGAGTTATAACCCTCCCTCAGACACCAGTGGAACCGTGGGGTCACCCCAACCCCCAAAATGAGGCACAGGGCCCACAAGCCATTTATATCCTTGCCCCAGTTTGGTGGAAAGCAGCAAGATCCTCCCAAAAATGGTGTCTCCTCACAGTCACAGAATGAGGAAGGGGTGTCACCTCAGTTTCCTGAATTAGCAGAAAAACTCCAAAAGCCATTTCTAGCCCCCAAAATTGGCAGAAAGCAGCAGGATCTTCCCCAAAATGGGCTCCCTGTGTCCCTCCCTGTGGTGCCCACTCCAAGTGCCAGAGCCACGTGTCATCCCTTGTCTCCCTGTATCCCCTCCTCAGGATCGGGGGGTACCCAAAAAACCCCTCAGGAACTGGGGATAACCCAAATGCCCTCAGATGTGGGGGATACCCAGAAAGGAGATTCCCCCGGCCTCATCATCCCCAGCCTTCAGCTCTTCATTCCAAACCCCTGCCCCCCTCCCATTGCCCATCCCCCACCATGTACCTCCCACTCCATCCAGACCCTCTGAATGCCCATCCAGCCCCTCCTGAAGATTTTGAGGGGGCTGTAGGGTCAAGTACTTTTGGAATGTGACTGAGCCATTTGGAGTGGGAACTGAACAGTTTTCACTGGGATCCAGTGGTTTTGAGGTGACAGATTGAGGCCTCTCATCTTCTGGAGTGCAAAGCAATGGAGAAAACTCTTCCATCTCCCCTCAGAACCCCCAAATCCTCCCAAACATCATCATCCCTGGTGCCTATGGGGATCCAGAAGGATATGGAGAAGACAACCAGCCAGGTGTCTTCCCAACAAGGATACAGCGAATGTCGGTCCTTCAGTGGAGGATGAAGTTGGAGCAGCGGACGAAGCTCTTCCCACAGTTGGGGCACTTGCAGGGCTTCACTTACCGGTGCTTCTGTTGGTGTCTGGTCAAGGCTGAGCTCTGGGTGAAGCTCTTGCCACACTCGGGACACTCATAGGGCCTCTCCCCAGTGTGGCTCCTCTGGTGGATGATCAGCTCAGAGCTCTGTCTGAAGCTCTTCCCACATTCCCCACACTGGTAAGGCCTCTCCCCAGTGTGGAGCCTCTGGTGGACAATCAGGTTGGATCTGTGGCTGAAGTTCTTCCCACATTCCAGGCACTCATAGGGCCTCTCTCTGGTGTGGCTCCTCTGATGGATGATGAGGCTAGAGCTCTCTCTGAAGCTCTTCCCACATTCCCCACACTCATAGGGCCTCTCCCCAGTGTGGATCATCTGGTGGCGGATCAGGGTGGATCTCTGTCTGAAGCTCTGCCCACATTCCCCACACACATAGGGCCGTTCCCCAGTGTGGATCATCTGGTGGCGGAGCAGGTCAGAGCTATACCTTAAGCTCTTCCCACATTCCCCACACTCGTAGGGCCTCTCCCCAGTGTGGATCATCTGGTGGCGGATCAGGGTGGAGCTCTGGCTGAAGCTCTGCCCACATTCCCCACACTCGTAGGGCCGTTCCCCAGTATGGATCATCCGGTGGCGGAGCAGTTCAGAGCTGTCTCTGAAGCTCTTCCCACATTCCCCACACTCATAGGGCCGTTTCCCAGTGTGGATCATCTGGTGGCAGATCAGGGTCGATCTCTGTCTGAAGCTCTGCCCACATTCCCCACACTCATAGGGCCGTTCCCCAGTGTGGATCATCTGGTGGCGGATCAGGGTGGAGCTGTCTCTGAACTTCTTCCAACATTCCCCACACTCATAGGGGCGTTCCCCAGTGTGGATCATCTGGTGGCGGAGCAGTTCAGAGCTTTCTCTGAAGCTCTTCCCACATTCCCCACACTCGTAGGGCCGTTCCCCAGTGTGGATCATCTGGTGGCGGATCAGGTGGGAGCTGTCTCTGAAGCTCTTCCCACATTCCAAGCACTTGTAGGGCTTCTCCCCGGTTTGAAGTGGCTCATGGACCACCAGGTTCGAGCTCTGGCTGGATCTCCGGCCGCCTTCCTGGCACAGGGTGGGTCTTTCCTCCTCACAGCTCCCTGGGCTGCGTTTGCAGCCCCTCCTCCTAAGGGATCTCCAGGTCTTTTCCTCCCTGTTGGATTCCTGCGCCATGGAGCCGCTCAAAACGGCCTCTTCCACCAGGTTCTGCCGTGGGGATTTGTCCTCCCTGGGCTCCATCCTCAGCTCCTTGTCTGGGGGAGGAAGGACAAGGAGAGGATGGGATTTGCCTCCGTGCCACAGAGAAGGGGAAGGAGATCCCCCCAGTCCGTCCCCGGCAGGACGGCATCGGCAGCGGGCTTGTCCTGCAGCCGGGGGCGATGCTGGGCTGGGAGATGGAGCAGGAGAGAGGGGGAAAGGGACAGGGACTTCCTCCTCACCTGCCTGGGGGTCCCGGGGCATCTTCCTCTTCCTCACAGCCTCCTCCTCCATTTGGCAAAGGTTTGGGAATGGGAAATCCTGGTTTGGGGAAAAACAAGGGATGAGCATGTTAAGTTTGAATGTTCCCCTGCTCAAGTCCATCTCTACAAGTCACCGGGCATCTGGGGTCCAGAAAAACCTCCCAAACACCAACATTCAGCCCTGAAAAAGCCTCACAGGAGTGCCCTCTCTCTAGTCCCACCACTCTGATGTTGGGGGTTTCCCCCTGTCACAGCTGCTGGGGATCACGCTTGTATTGGGGTCCCCCATCTACTTGGTCCCCGCCCTCCCCAGGCTGCTGGGAGTCCAGGAATACAAAAAGCTCCACCGTGGGCTCCCCACTTAGGGATGCTGGGGGTTATGGGGTCCAAGGGATCCTTCTCCCCTTATTCTCTGCTTCGGGGTGCAGGGGGTCCAAGGAGTTCCCCTCCCCCTCTCCAGGCTGTCAAGGGTCCCATGAATTGCGGCGCCCCCCCCTCTCTGGGCTCCCTACCTTGGGGTCCTGTGGGTCCAGACTGCCGGGGCTCCCCTGGTCCCGGTACTGCCCCTCTCTGCTTTCCCCACTTTGAGAGTCCCAAGGTTGCCCCCTCAGGCTCTGCCCGCTGCCAGGGCTCTGCTGGCACCGCCACAAGGACCCCTCAAAAACACGTCCTGGGGACCCCCCAATGTCCATGCAAGGGGCATTTGCTTCTCAGCTTTGGAGTTCTTCATACTCCAAACATCCCCCCCAAAAAAACCAGTCCAGGGACCCTCCAGGATATTTGGGCTGAGCTCCCCCTCCCCGGACACCTGTGGGATGGGGGAGTGATGCTCCCTTGGGTGAGGGGCTGTGAATTCAGGGAGTGCTCGGCCTCATGCTGCCTTCTCCTTTACTTGATCCTCTCTTGTCCCTCCTCTTCCTCCTCCTCCCACACCTCCTCTGCCTCCTCCTCCCACACCTCCTCTGCCATCCCTCCTCCTCCTCCCCCCAGCACCAGCGACACCCTGGGTCCCCCGTTCCCGAGCCCCTCGCAGCCCGCGGGAGCAGCGGGGATGGAGCCGGGACAGGTCGGGATGGGCAGCGCGGGGCTCTCGGCTGCTCCCACCCGCTGGGGGCGGGGCAACCCGGCCCGGGGAAAGGAGAGGGAAACTGGGAACATTGGGGGCTGCACATCCAAACTGGGCCTTGCTGGGGACCCTGGGTGGGGACTTGCAGCCCTTGGGGCTCCTCTCGGGAGCCTGGAGAGCCAAGAGGGGGAACACAGAGAGGGCTGGGGGATCCCAGGAGTGGCATCACTGGCAGTGACCGCTTTGTACTGGAGTAACTGGAACCTTACTGGGGCAACTGGGCTGGGACTGGGAATGACTACAAGCATGCTGAGGCCAACTTGTATATACTGGGAGTGTCTGTAACCATCCTAGGACTTACTGGAAGCACAATGGGAAACAACCATGCTGGGACCATGGGACCATGCTGGGGGCTACTGGGAGCAAGTGGGAGTGACTGGGTCTGAACTGGGGGCAACTGGGCACGACTGGGACAATGCTGGGAGGGACTGGGATCATATGAGGAGTGACTGGGACTATAATAGGGGCCACTGGGTTCAACAGGAACCACACTGGAAGATCATGAGAGCAGCTGTGCCCATGCCATGGTCATACTGGGATCCTACTGGAACTGGCTAGGATCATACTGGCAGTGACTGGAATAGTACTGGGGGTATCTGAGAGTGACTGCAATCATACTGGAATCAGACTGGGAGTGACTGGAAAGGTGCTGGCCGTGACTGGAACCATACTGGAGGTGACTGGGAGCAACAGAGACCATGCTGGGAACAAATGGGATCATATTTGGAGTAACTGGGAGTGACTGGATTCATACGGGGAACAACTGGGCCCACACTGGCAGTTACAGGGAGTCACTCTGGGCATGACTGGAATAATACTGGGAGTATCTGGGAGTCATACTGGGGGTGACTGAGTGCAACTGGGATCATACTGGGGGTCACTGGGTGCAACTGGGATCATACTGGAAGTGGCGGGAAGTGTCTGGGATATACTGGCATTGAGAGGGAGCAGTTGGGAACACATTTGGGGTAACTGGGATCATACTGGGAGTGACTGGAACCAGACTGGCAGTGACTACTGGTCTTACTGGGATCATGCTGGGAGCCACTGGGATTGCAGCAGGTGTGAACAGATCCTGACTAGGGCTTACTGGGAGCTACTGGGCCCATGTTGGGAGGAAAATGTGGACACATTGAGAGAAGCTGGGATCAGCTGGTAGGTGCAGGAACCATGCTGAGGGGACTGAGACCACAACTGGGGCAACTGGATTCATACTGGGAGCAACTGGGACAACACTTTGGGCAACTGCCGGAAACTGGGACCATGCTGGAAGCAACTGGGAGTAACTGGGAAAGACTGGGATCATTCTGAGGTAACTAGAACCATACTGGGGCAACTGGGAGTGCCTGGGAATGACTACAAGCATGCTGAGGCCAACTGGGATATACTGGGAGTGTCTGTAACCATACTGGGGCTTACTGGAATCACACTGGGAACAGTTGGGACAATGCTGGAGGCACCTGGGAGCAACTGGATCTATGCTGGGGGCAACTGGACATGACTGGGACTATTCTAGGGGCAACTGGGATCATACTGGGAGGAACCGGGAACACCTGGAACTATGCTGGGGGCAAGTGGGATCATACTGGAATTACGGTGGGAGCAGCAGGGTGAGACTGGGATCATACTGAGCGTGACTGGAATCATCCTGGGATTGACTGGGAATGGCTGTGAGCAACTGGAATCATGCTGAAAGCAACTGGGAAGAAGTAGGAAGGACTGGGAGCATGCTGGGGGTGACTGGGATATACTGGGAGAGACTGGGAGTCACGGGGATCATAGAGGAGGCTACTGGGCTCATGCTGGCACTGGCAGGCAACAACTGGGAGCACGCTGGGGCCCACTGGCATCATACTGGAAGTGACTGGGATCATACTGGGATTATAGTGGATGTCAATGGACTCTGACTGGGTGTTACTGGGAGCTACCAGGCCCATGCTGAGAACCAACTGGGGATACACTGGGATCAGACTGGGAGCAACTGGGAATGATAGGATGCATGCTGATGACAACTGGGATGTACGGGCAGTGACTGGGATAAAACTGAGAGCAACTGAACCATGCTGAGGTAACTGGGAGTGCCTGGGAATGACCACGAGAATGTTCAGGGCAACTGGGATATACTGGGAGTGTCTGAGACCATGCGGGTGGTGACTGGGACCACACTGGGAGCAACTGGGAATGTGCTGGGGGGAACTGGGACCACACTGGGGGCAAGTGTGAGTGACTGGGGCCCTGCTGGGAGAGACTGGCATCATACTGGCAGTGACAGGGACTACGCTAAGGGCAACTGGGAGAACTGGGAACACACTGGACAAAAGTGGAAGGAACTGGGTGCAACTGGGACCATGCTGGGGGCTAAATTGCATCATAATGGGGAATGACTGGGAGTGACTGGGTTCATACTGGCAGCAACAGAGATCCTACAGGGAGTGAGGGGAAGTGACCAGGATCATACCGGGACTGACTGCGCTCATACTGGGACTGATGAGGAAACTGGAACCACTCGGAGGGGGAACTGGGCTCATACTGGGACTGATGAGGAAACTGGAACCACTCGTGGGGGGGAACTGGGCTCATACTGGGAGCAGGCATTTCCCGGCCCCGGGACCCCTGAGCCCCTTTCCCGGCCGTGCCGCCCCTGCAGCCCCCAGACCCCCCCGCCGGGGTCCCGCCAATCCCAAGGGTCCCCCCTCTCGGGCTCCCCGCTTTGGGCTCCTGGGGCTCTCCTCTCTCTGGGGTCCCGCTTAGGGAAGCCGGGGCTCCCGGGGGTCCCCAAAACCGGTGTCCCCCCGCCCCCGCGCGCTCCCCACGGGGCCCCGGCAGAGCTCGGAGGGCCCGGCCCGGGAAGCCCAACCCCCACCGCGGGGGGACCCGCATCCCCCCGCCCCCGCCGGGGCTCTGCCGCCACCGCCACCGGCACCCCTAAAAACACCTCCCGGGACCCCACGATGTCCCCCCGAGGGCATCTGCGGCTCGGCTTTGGAGTCCCGCAAGCTCCAAACATCCCCCCAAAAAACCCCAAACCCAGGGACACCCCGGGACATTTGGGGCGAGCTCCCCCTCCCCGGGCACCTGCGGGACGGGGGGCGATGGTCCCGGGGGGCTGCGAGTTCAGGGAGCGCTGGAGCCGAGCGCTTCCTCCTCTCCTCCAGCTTCCCGCTGCCGCTCCGCCTCTTCCTCCTCCTCCTCCTCCTCCTCCTCCCGCCTCTCCCCAATCCCACCTCCGCCTCCTCCTCCTCCCCTTTCCCCTCCCCCGTTCCCGAGCCCCTCGCAGCCCGCGGGAGCAGCGGGGATGGAGCCGGGACAGGTCGGGATGGGCAGCGCGGGGCTCTCGGCTGCTCCCACCCGCTGGGGGCGGGGCAACCCGGCCCGGGGAAAGGAGAGGGAAACTGGGAACATTGGGGGCTGCACATCCAAACTGGGCCTTGCTGGGGACCCTGGGTGGGGACTTGCAGCCCTTGGGGCTCCTCTCGGAGCCTGGAGAGCCGGGAGGGGGAACGCAGAGAGGGCTGGGGGATCCCAGGAGTGGCATCACTGGCAGTCACTGCTTTGTACTGGGATCGTACTGAGATCATACTGGCAGTGACTGGGCTGTACTGGGATCGTACTGACATCATACTGGGAGTAGCTGGGCCCATGCCGGGGGAGACTGCAATCACACTGAGGGAGACTGGGATCATGCTGGGATCATACTGGGAGTGAGTAGGAGCCTTTGGGGGGCAATTGAGACCATACTGGGGGCAAATGGGATACAGTGGGAGTGACTGGGATCATGCTGAGGGTGACTGGGAGCAACTGGGAGTGACTGGGTGCATGCTGGGGGTGATTGGAAGCAACTGGGCTTCTGCTGTGATGAACTGGGATGATGCTGGAAGTGACTGGGATCAGACTGGCAGTGAGTGTGACTACACTGAGGCTGACTGGGAGTGGTTGTAAGCAAATGCGATCATGCTGGGAGGAACTGGGAGTGACTGGGAATATGCTGGAGGGAACTGGGAGTGACTGGAAAAAAAGTGAGGGTGAAAGAGAGCCACTGGAATCTGTGGGGGGCAACTGGTTCATACTGGCAGTGACTGGGAGCACACTGGGGTCATATTTGGATCCTGTTGGGAGTGACTGGACTAATACTGGGGGTATCTGAGAGTGACTGGGAAACGCAGCATGCATATCATCCCCCATACTGGGGGTGACTGGCAGCAACTGGGAGCATGCTGGGAGCAAATGGCATCATACCGGGACTGACTGGGTTGATCTAGGAAGCAACTGGAACCATGGTGGAGGCAACTGGGCCCATACTGGGAGTGACTGGAAATAACTGCGATTATACTGTGAGCATACTGGGAGTGCTGGCATGTGACTAGGATCATACTGGAGGTTATTGGGTTCATATTGGTGTTGTAAGGGAGCAACTGGGATCACACTTTTGGCTACTGGGAGCAACTGAGAGCAACTGGGATCATTCTGCAAGCAAAGTGGAGTAACTGGGAAGGACTGGATGCATGCTGGAGGCAACTGGGATATACTGGGCATGACTGGTATGATACTGGGATGACAAACACCTTCCTGGGACCACTGGGAGCGTCTGGGAATGACTACAGATATGCTGAGGGCAACTGGGATATACTGGGAGTGTGTGTAACCATACTGGGGGTGGCTGGGGATACACTGGGAGCAACTGGGATTAACTGGGATTTACAGAGCCTTCCCTGGGACAGCTGGAAGTGATCCCCCCGTTCCCGCCGCCCTCCCTCGGGCACTGCCGCATCTCCCAACCTGCACCGCCGGGATCTGCCCGGAGCAGCGCGATGGCTCCAGCGCTGGGGCCGGGGGCTCCTGGGGCGGCGAGGGGGGAGTGGGACCTTGGCCCCCCCGGGAGCCCCCTGAACTGCTGTTTCCCGGAACGGGACCCCCTGAACCCCCATTTGCAGCATCGGGACCCCCCTGCTCCCCGTTATCCTCCACAGGGACCCCCCTAAATCCCTTATTTCCAGACATCAGGACCCCTCTGCTCCCCTTTTCCTGGCTCTCCCATGTCTCCCAGCCTCAGACTTCCTGTGTTCTGGATCCTGGGATGCCCTGGAATGCCTCGGACCCCCATTCCTGCCTTTCCCAGCCCCGAGCCCCACCTTTCTGCAAAACCGGAGACCCCCTGTACTCCCCTTCCCGGATGTGGCAGGTGTCCCCCCCCATTATCCCCCTATTCTGGGAAACCCTGGACTCCCTTGTCCTGGGCACAGGTGTACTAGTTTGAAAACAAACCAGTGGGAGGCACCAAGTCAGAATAACAATTTAATGGGGAAATTAAAGAAAAGGAATAAAAGTAGAAGAAAACACTGGTTCAAACTGACAGAGTCAAGATACAACCTGACACCCTGTTAGTCAGGGGGGGTGGTAGCAGTCTGGTTGAATGGTGGCTGCAGTCCTCTGAAGCAGTGATCCTGTAGAAAAAGGGTCTGCTCTTCCTCAGAAGGTCCAGTGGTGGCTGTGTAGCTCCTGTCCTCTGGAAATCCAGTGGGAAGGGATGTCTCTGGTGTTCAGAGTCCCAGATTATATCCACAATGGGATGCTTGGTTCCTCCCTCTGGGTGGAGCATCTCACAATGGGGTAATGAGACATGAGGCCAGGTGTTGATTAGGCTCATTAACAGAAGATAGTCCAGAGGGAGTTATCTCTGAGTCATGCGGCAGGACAATGATGGGCAATCAACAGCAAGATAGTCTGGGGGGAGGAGGCAAGGAAACACGGCCCCACCTGATTTCAACAACTTACGAGGATGGTGATAGAATACACTGCAACCCAGGACAACAGGGGCCCCCTGGAACTCCCTTCTACCTCTCCCAGTCCCTGCACTCCCCTTTCCTTGACCCTGAGACCCCCCTGGACTCCCATTCCTGAGAACCAGGATGCCCTTTTACCCATTTCCCTGGCACTGAGACCCCCCTGCACCCCCTTATCCGGCACCAACACAACCTTTTCCTGGTCACCCTGCCTCTCCCAGCCCCCAGATACACCATTTTCCCTGACCCTGGGACCCCTGGGCCCCCATTCCTGCATTTCCCAGCCCCCAGACCCTCCTTCCCTCACACTGAGGGCCCCTGGCATCCCCTTTCCTGGGCACAGGATTCCCTGGACACCCCATCCCACCTCTCCCAGTCCCTGCACCCCCATTCCTTGACTCTGAGCCCCTGAACCTCCTTCCAGCTTTCCCAGCTCTTCAAGTCCCTCCTCTCCTTGACCTGTGGACCCCCCTGGATCCCCAAACTCCCACCCCCCCAGATCTCTGTGTCCCCCCAGTTCTCCACTCCCTGCAGTACCTGGAAGTGGCGCTGTCAGAGCCTGGCCTGGGGTCCCCCAGTCCCTGATCACGGGGATGTGGATGGGACCCCCTCCGAGTGCTGCCACAGTGAGCGGGGCTGGATGGAGCTGCAGGCACGGGGATGGGAGCGGGACTCGAGTAAGGATATTGGGATAGCCAGACCTGGGATATTTGGATAGCCAGATCCAGGATACTGGGACAACTAGACCCAGGATACTGGGACAGCCAGACCCAGGATATTGGGACAGCCAGACCCGGAATATTGGTACAGCCAGACCTGGGATATTGGGATAGCCAGACCCCAGATATTTGGACAGCCAGACCCAGGATATTGGGATATCCAGACCTGAGACATTGGGATGGCCAGACCCGGCTCAAGGAGAGGAACCGGCACGTGGCCAACAGTGACGTGGAGACAGGGCCAGTACAACCAGAGTGGGGGGAGCCGGGGGCTGGGCTGGGATCTGTGGGAATGGACTGGATTTCTAGGGGTGGGATCTGTGGGAGAGGGATGGGATCTGTGGGAGAGGGATGGGATCTGTGGGCCTGGCATAGGAATCCAGGGAGCTGCAAGGGACACGACTCCATGGGTCTGTTCTCTCCTCATTCCCAGGTCTCCCCACGGTGCAGGTGGTTTCCAGCTGTGACCTCCTGTCCAACGGAGCGTCCATGGATCCCACCGGCACGGCTACGATGGGTGGGATTTCATCTCCTTCTGTTGGGGTTTTAAGAGATCTAGGTTTTTTTCTGTTAAAGGAATTTTCCCCCATTCTGTTACTAAGACAATAAATCGCTGGGTGCTTAAGAGAAGACAAAAAGGGCCTGGCCACTCTTTTGTTTCACCTGGGTGTGGGTTCAGTTCGCTCTCAGCGTCTGGAGAGAGAAGCTGGAGAGAAAGGAGCTGCTGGTTCCTTTTTCTCGGCTGTTTTTTCTTTCTGCTGGAAACAACGCCGGGATCCCAAAGCCGCTTTCCCTGCCCTGCTGGAGGCCGGGCTGTGGCTGCCCTTCCCCGCTGCTGCTTCGAGCCTTCGCTGCGTTGTAGCCATGCTCGCCCTGCCTGCCCAGACCTCCAGGGGGTTCCCCTTTTGGATACATCTCGTCTGCCACCCAGGATTTGTGCTTGTGCCTGCCGTTCCAGCCTGCTGTTCCAGCCTGCTGTTCCTGAGAGTCCGGGATCGGCTGCCCAGGGGTTTGTGAAGCCTTTGTTCCATCCCTCCCGGGATCCCAGGGCACCGGTGCCGCGTGCTCCCCGAGCTCGCTCCGGAGCGCCCCCTGCAGCCGCGGGGGAACCATCGCACCTGCCCTGCTCACCGGGAGCCGCCAGCGCCCCTGCCGGCTGCGAGCGGAACTGCACCCGAGGGGAAAGGGCCTGACAGCCGAGAAGGCTGGCACTGGGTTTGTGATTGTTTGCTGTTACTGCCATAGTTGTTGTTGTTTTGTTTGACTGGTTATATACATATATATATATATATATATAGTAAAGAACTGTTATTCCTATTTCCCACATCTTTGCCTAAAGGCCCTTGATTTCAAAATATAATAACTCAGAGGGAAAAGGGGTTATATCTGCCACTTCAAGAGAGGCTTCTGCCTTCCTTAGCAGACACCTGTCTTTCAAAACCAAGACAGAGGCAGAGGAGGCTTTGGCCCCAGGGTGTAATGCCGCTGTACCGGGCAGCAAAAGAAAAGGCTGCTCCGGTCTCGCCCCTGGACCTTCCCGGACTGCACTGTGACAGTGCATCTGACCCACTACAACCGTTTCTGGGAGTCACTTAAGATGCGGGCTCTGGAGGAAGGCGATTGGGATTTATTGGAAACACTGGGGATGCCATGCAGAGTTGAAGATCCTGAGAGTAATCGGGAAGCTGTTACACTGCATCCACAGGCTGCACCAGTAGTTCAGGATGGTAGTGACACCCTGAAAGGGGAGATCCGAGCTTTCCCAGTGTATAAGGCTCTCCCAAATTCAGGCCAGCATGATAAGCATGAGGTAATTGCCTGGAAGGTTGCACAGGGTCTGCAATCCAAGGTTACACAACATGGGCTAGGTTCTGCTGAGGTTATGCAAATGATAAGGGTAATAAACACGGATTTGCTTGCTCCATTTGATATCAGACACTTAGGTCAAATCCTATTTCAACCTGTACAATGTGCAGTTTTTGAGACTACCTGGAGAAAGCTGGCCGACAAGGCTGCATTAGGGAATATGCAGCTCTCTGCTGAGGAGCCTAGACATGCAGTGGGGACAGATGCTCTTATGGGGACTGGTGCCTTCTCTGATCCCAATCTCCAGGGTACCTTGTCCTCTAGCATCCTGCAGCAAGCTCAACAGGTTGGCATGACAGCCCTGTTGAAAACCATAGAGATGGCTGCTCCTAGAAAGCGATATACTGAAATAATTCGGGGCGATCCGAGTCATATCTCTTTTTCATGGAGAAGGTCACTGCTTCTCTCGAGAAGCAGGTTGACGATGACAGGTTAAAGCAGATGTTAAGGCAGTTAGTGAGAGATAATGCGAACGAGGAGCACAGAAAAATCATAGATGCATTACCAGGAGAACCTGAACTCACAGACATGGTCGAGGCCTGCTCTAAGGTGGGATCTGGGAACCAGAAAAGGTCTGCTTTGGCTGCGCTTTTGCAGCCTGTTCATGCATCTTCTGGTCGTGAACCAAAGCAAACCAAACACGTGAAAAAACAGAAACGGCCTAAGCTGAGCCAAAAAGAGAACACACCGATGCCCCAGTGCAAGAGGTGTGGCAGGCCAGGGCATTGCTCGGACTATTGTAGATCCCAGACTCATGCCGATGGTCGGCCTTTGTTGGGAAACTTCTGCCGGGGTGCAAGGAAGGGGAATTACTCTCCGATGCAGTCGCTCCCCCAGAGGGTGGCACAGGTACAGGCACAAGCCTACTCAGCTACCCTACAGACAGCAGCCAGGGATCAGATGGTTTTGACACCCACACCTCAGCAGCAGTTGTCTTAGACTCTAGTGGTATTTATAAGGTTCCCTTGGATGCATATGGACCCCTAGCCCAGGGATCCAGTACAATGCTGGTGGGAAAACCTGATGTTGCCCATCAAGGAATCTTAGTGCACTCAGGAGTTATTGATGCTGACTTTACAGGTCAGATTCATGCTACGGTCTCCACGCAAAAACCCCTTGTCACTATTCCTGAAAAGACCTGCCTTGCTAACTTAGTGCCTTTTAAGTCTTGTGTCCCCAGCATAGAACAACAAACTCACAAAGATAACGGCAGTGGATCTACAGGACTTCCGCAGGCCTTCTGGACTGCAGACATCTCTGACCAAAGGCCAAAGATGACATGTACCCTGATCCTGCCGAACGCCCATCGGCCCCGGATTCAGCTTCGAGGTTTGATTGATATGGGTGCTGATGTAACTATCATCTCCTTCTCTGCATGGCCTCCCTCATGGCCTTTAGCCCCGGTGGGATCGGCCATCACAGGAGTAGGAGGAACCACACAGAGCTATTTAAGCGAACGGCCTGTGAGGGTGAAGGACTCAGAGGGGCACATAGCTACAATTAGGCCTTATGTTACTACCACTTCCCTTAACCTTTGGCGGCGGGATGTGTTGGCAGCTTGGGGGTATGGATTGGGACAAATTTTTGATAGGGGTCACTGTGCGTGAGGGCACACAGTATCCTACACTGCCTTTGTGGTGGCTTGTCCCACAGCGGGGATTACTGCAACAAGCATATTTCAAACCAGGAGTCTCGTGGAAAGCGAAGTATATATGGACAGATTTGTGGTAGATGTTTCAGAGATGTTTATTTCTCCAGCCGCATGGCCGGGGCTCAGCTCAGGAACTCTGCAGTCATGGGACCCCAGGGTCCTTGGCCACACCAGGGAACCCAAACCAACCAATGGGGAACAAGGCTGAGCAGGGGCAGGGAAACCCCGTGTCTCCCCCCCAGGGCCCATCTCCCAGGGCTCCATGGCAGGGGAGGAGACCCCAACAGTGGCTGACTAACACACCAATCTTTGAGCTGCAGTAGCCCCTACCAAAGGAGAAGTTAGACGCCCTTCGTCATCTGGTTCGGGAACAGTTACAACAGGGGCACATGGTGTCTTCCACTAGTCCCTGGAATACTCCTGGTTTTGTAATTAAGAAGGAATCAGGGAAATGGAGATTATGGCAGGACCTCCGGAAAGTTAATGCAGTAATGGAAGGTATGGGGGCATTGCAGCCTGGCATGCTCTCTCCCACCATGATTCCTACGGGGTGGGACATCCTGATCATTAATTTGAAGGATTGCTTTTTCACAATTCCTTTGCATCCTGATGACAAACCAAAGTTTGCCTTTACTGTGCCTGCCGTTAACAATGCTGAACCTGCTAAGAGATACCAATTGAAGGTCCTCCCTCAAAGGTTGAGGAACAGCCCAATTATCTGTCAGTGGTATGTCACCCAAGCTTTATCCGGAGTCTGTGAGCAGTTTCCTGATGCACACTGCTACCATTACATGGATGATATCTGGGTGGCAGCGTCCACCTGGGATGAGCTGCTGAGAATACAGCTTCAGCTGCTCGCTGGTCTGCATGCCTATGAGTTAGAGGTAGCTCCAGAGAAAGTTCAACAGCATCCTCCTTGGAAATATTTAGGAGTGAAAATTTGGGACCAAACTATCCAACGCCAAGAGGTGCAATTCCCGGATTCAACTAAAAGTTTGAATGATGCTCAGAAACTGCTGGGTGTCATCAATTGGTTACGATCTTATTTAGGTCTAACTACGAAGTAACTTTCTCTGCTTTTTAATATTTTAAAGGAGGACCCTGATCTGAATTCACCTCGGGAGTTGACTCCGTAAGTGTGATGAGCGCTGCAGGAGGTCCAATGGGCTGTTGCCGCTTGTCAGGTTTATCAAGTGGATCCCTCCATTGCTATCACTGTTTTCATTACTATTCCAGACCTCTGTCCTACAGGTATCATTGGCCAGTGGAATGCACAATGGTCTGATCCTTTGCATATCCTAGAATGGGTCTTTTTGCCCCATCAGCCGAAAAGGACTGTGACCACAGTGTTTGAATTGGTCGCTTCTCTGATAATCAAATGCCGCCAACGGTGTTTGCAACTGATGGCTGCGGATCCTGCAGTAATTGTCATTCCGATCTCAAAGGAATACTTTGAGTGGAGCCTTATCCATAGTGCTCCTTTGCAAAGTGTGCTGCAAAACTTTTCAGGGCAGATCACTTACCATCTGCCCAGCCATAAATTACTGCAGTGGGCAAAATCGACCGTACTTTCCTTGTGGTCGAGAAATAGCTGAGTGCCAGTGCAAGGACCCAGCATCTTTATGGATGGTTCTGGGAAAACTGGGAAAGCCATTGTTACCTGGAAGGAGGGATCGGAATGGCAGGTGCTGAAGGAACACGAGTCAGGCTCTGCTCAGTTAGTTGAATTAAGGGCTGTTACCATGGCTTTTCAACGATTCTCACAGGAACCTTTGAATTTGGTTACTGACTCTGCTTATGTAGCAGATATCTCCCAACACTCCGATTGTTCATTTCTGAAGGAGGTGAACAATGCGGCTCTGTTTTCGCTGTTGCAAACCTTGTGGTCTGCAATTCAGGCTCGTGTGCATCTGTATTACATTCTGCACATTCGAAGCCACACCGATTTACCAGGCTTTTTAACAGAAGGCAATGCCAGGGCTGACATGCTGGCCAATCCTGCGTGGGTAGGGCCTCAGCTTGACAAAATTTCACAAGCCAAGGCATCGCACAGTTTCTTCCATCAAAGTACACATACCCTGCAGAAGCAATTTCCTTTGATGCCAACCGAAGCACATGACATTGTCAGCGCTTGTGCTGACTATCACGGACTTGCTGTGCCTTTGCTACCGGGGCTAAACCCCAGAGGGCTAAAAGCCTTGCAGATTTGGCAAACGGATGTAACTTACATCCCCGAATTTGGTTGGCTAAAATATGTGCACGTGTCTATTGACACTTTCTCCTCAGCTATGTGGGCTTCTGCTCACACTGGAGAGAAGGGCCGTGATGTCATTGCCCATTGGAAATTGGCTTTCTTGGTCCTGGGCTACTGTGAAGACTGATAATGGTCCTGCCTATGCCTCGGAGAAGATGTGGCAGTTCTTGCACCTATGGGGTGTAGACCATACCTTTGGTATCCCACATTCTCCTACTGGCCAAACCATTGTCGAACGCGCCCATGGTACTTTGAAGCGTGTTTTGGAAAAACAAAAAGGGGAATGCATAGAGAAACCCCACAGAGCCGACTAGCAAAAGCTTTGTATACAATTAATCACCTTACAGCACCACAAAATTCAAATAATCCTGTTATTCTGAATCATTTTCTCTCATTGCAGTCTGCAGGCGACACACAACTGCCCCGGGCAAAAGTCTGGGTACGGAATTTACTCACTAACCAGTGGGAAGGCCCGCATGAGCTTATCGTTTGGGGTCATGGGTATGCTTGCGTTTCCACAGATACTGGGCTATGGTGGCTACCTTCAACATGTGTTCACCCTGACCTACGGCACCAGAGGCAGAACAGGCAACCTCCAAATGATGACCAGAATGCAGACCATCCAAATGGTGACCAGAACGTAGATCATCAGCCTAATGACACTTCTGACGATGATCAGGATGTCAACCATCAGGCAGATGGTCCTTCCACAAGCAGAGACTGAACTTTAAATTTCTTGTTATGGAGTCAGATAGTTAAAGCCCTGTAGTGGCTTGGTCTAAAATACTCATTACTGTTTATCTTCTGTGAGATAAGAATTAGGAGAAATGCAAAGCAGGCACCAAACTTGAAAGAATATAAAGAAGTTTATTAACAGACCTAAAAGAGGCGAAAAAAAAAATTATACCACCTTCAGAACTCTCCTCCTCCCCCCACCTTTCTCCCTTCTCCCACTGACAATGTAAAAAGACAACCCTTAAGATGTTCAGTCTGTTTATCACTTCCATAATAACCTTGTTCAGTCCATTTAGAAAGAAAGTCTCTTGTTGCTCGTGCTATGAAAACAATATCACAACGAGACAGCCGCCCACTTGCAAATATTGTTCAGTCCATTTAGGAAGAGGTCTCTCTGCTGGCATGTGAGTCCCTTCCCCCGACTTGCAGCTTTTAGAGGTCACACACAGATAGCAATTGGTTTTCCCGCAACTGCTTTTGAGGGTCCACTCTTGAAGGTTTTTGGGGTATAATTTTAAGGTTGAGCCGTTCAGAAACAAAAAACAGAGGCCCTTCTCCTTCCCTGGGAGCAAAGGGTCTTCCTCATCTTCATCGTTAGGACTATCTCTGGGAGCATCTCTAGGAACTGAGGTTTCTCCTTTCCCATTTGGAGCAAAAGTCCTCATCTGGTCCATCTCTCCCTGTCCAAACATCTCATGAAATTACAGCTGCGTCAGCATCTGCCTATCTCAGCGCAGGTGCTTTTGCTTGTGAGTTGAACACTCCACCCCCCATATCTTTCTGAAATTACGACGGGATACTCTGATATATCAGAGCTTCACAACAGAATTTCAGCTTTAAACAGCTCCTCTCTCTCTTCCCTCAGGTTTTCAGCTCTTCACAGCAATAAAAGTGTTACTCTCACCTCGGCCTTGCAGCTGGAATGTGGCTTATTGCTGTTGGTCACCTGACCTCTGCCGGACAGTGGTGCCGCTCTGCTGAAATCTTGGCCGCAGTGGAGGGGGGTGGTTCCAAGCCGCTCTGGCTGCCCACAGCCCTGCTGGCGGGGGTCATCCTGGAGCCGTGGCCCGGCCTGGCCTGGGCTAAGCAGGGCCTGGGCCTGGCCCACTGGGCCCCGCTCGGGCCCCGCAGCCACCTGCCCCAGAGCCAGAAATGAGAGAGAGCTTAGGGGGGAGTTTGTCTGTTCTTAAGTGTGGATCACAGAGGCGGTCACAACTTTAAGTGGCTTAAAGAATTGTCCATATTCAAACTGGCCAGCTGATAGGTTCTATCAGGTCATAGAGGAAACAGTAAGCACCCCTTAGCAAGGACATCCCTTCTAGGACTATGCTTGCTAACCTATGACAAGCCCTTAAGGCTATATTTAGAATCTATAACTGATGTAAATTTCTATTTAGGATTAATACCTTGTAGAATTGTTACCTTAAAAAACAAAAAAAGGGGAATTGTGGATAAAAATATGCAACTAGCAAGAATTTTTCTTGCTTCTTTCCAGTCTCATGAGATATTTTTCTCTCTCATGGAAGATATTAGTAGAGGTCTATAAGCTATGAACTCCTACGACCTTGCAAAACTTTGTTTATAGTACAGTAGAAAAATATTTTGACAATGGATGTTTTAGGATTTTAGCTGATCACCCCAAGGGGTGGTTGATCCTTTGACCAATT
Source organism: Corvus hawaiiensis (assembly GCF_020740725.1). Taxonomy (NCBI): domain Eukaryota; kingdom Metazoa; phylum Chordata; class Aves; order Passeriformes; family Corvidae; genus Corvus; species Corvus hawaiiensis. The sequence continues at coordinate 803,684 of NC_063247.1, forward strand.
AGACTATGAATAAAAAAGTCTATAAAAGAGTTTGTAAAATAATTAAATAAGGGACTCTTGCTGCACAATGCCTGCTTGCTGGATCTCTCCTCTCCTCCCTACCACTGTGGGACACCGTGATAAGCCATAGAGGTGGCTGCTGCAAAAAGCTGCTGGAAGCTTTCACCGTGTCCGACAGAGCCAATCCCTGATGGCTCTGAAAATGGACATGCTGCTGGCCAAAACTGGGCCAATGAGAGAGGCTGGTGACACCTCTGTGATAACAGATTTAAGAAGAAAATCACAACAAAGTGGGCACGCACAGTTTTTTCCTAGCCAGAGAAGAGGAGGAGGTGAGAACATGTGAGGGAAACCACATGGAGACACCAGAGTCAGTGGAGAAGGAGGGGCAGGAGGTGCTCCAAGTGCTGGAGCCAAGATTCTTCTGCAGGCTGTGGTGAAGACAATGGTGAAGAAGCTGTGCCCCTGCAGCCGATTGGGACCCATGGGGGATGCAGAGATCCACCTGCAGCCCATGGGAATCCAAGGGGGATGGAGAGATCCACCCACAGCCTCTGGAGATCCATGGGGGATGCAGAGATCCATCCACAGCCCATGGGGATCCACGGGGGATGCAGAGATCCATCCACAGCCCATGGGGGTGGTGCCCATGCCAGTGCACATGGATGCCTGAAGGTGGCTGTGCTCCAGTGGGAGACCCAGTGAACAGAGAGGGCCCTGCTCCCAGGCTGGAGCAGCCTGTCCTTGGAGGACTGAACCCCATGGAAGAGTGACCAACACCGCAGCAGTTTTGGGAGGACTGTGTGCCCATGGGAGGGACTCACGCTGCAGCAGGTTTGGCAGGACTGCTGCCCGTTAGAGTGGACCCATGCTGAACAAGTTCATGGAGAACTGTTTCCTGTGGGAGGGACTCCAGGGTGCAGCCGGGGAAGGACTCCTCTCCCTGAGGAGAGGAAGGAAACCTCAGGTGACAAACTGAGCAAACCCCCAACGCCCTTTCCCCTGCGCTGTCGGTGGGAAGGAGGGAGGGCTTGGGGAAAAAAGGTGTTAATTTAAGGGCTCATTTTACTTCTCATTATCCTGCTCTGATTTTGTCAGTAATAAACTCACTTTGTACCTCTAAGATGAGCCTGTTTTGCCCTTGGAGTGTTTTCTCCCAGCCCTTCATTACATTGTTCTCTCCTCTGCCCAGCTGTGGCAGGGGAGGGTCAGTGAGTGACTCTCATGGGTGCCTGGAGCAGGGCCAGTGCCCAACCATGACAGGCACTCATGGCCCTGCTGTGCCCAGAGCCCTGCATGGGACCTGGATTGACTCCAGGTTTATTCCAAACCCAGGGAAAGGGTTGTTTACCATGGCAAAATCCGGCCTGAAAGCGTCCCACCGTGTGCAGTTCCCATTGCTCCAGGATCCCGTTAAAACCCATCCCTGGGCTGGAAAACCCTTTCCAGGCATTAATTGTTCCCAGTATCCAAGTTGACCCTGGCCTGGCACAGCTGGAGGCCGTTCCCTCTCATCCCATCCCTCATTCCCTGGGAGCAGAGCCCAATCCCAGCTGGCTCCAACCTTTCCAGGTTCCAGCCAGGAACTCTCCCGTGGGCGCTGGGGCTGAGCTGTCGCTGCTCCCAGGGCACATCCTGGGACTGAGGTGGAAAATACATCAATGGCTCGGAGAGAGGAGAAAGGAAATCTGGAGACTGTGCTCTTGTGCCTTACAAATTTATTGGAAAACGGAAAAATTCTTCAGGAATTTGAACTCTTTTCTATTCAACCTATTGTGTATTCATGTTTTTATATCCTATACTGCAATATAAATATACAATTTGTGTAGCAATGGGGAACAAAGACAACAGACTCCCTTGTATGTCCCAAGAAGATCTGTTTATTGACAAAAATCACCCCCTCTTTATACCCTTAATCTCAACTGAACACAACCAAAATCAAACCAAACTTAACAGCAGAAGGGCACAGTCATGACATACATGGACAGTGCCTCTTTCAAGGGCCAAAAAGCCATTTATTAAACAAAGAAGCCCCTTTTATACACCTTTTGTATGTTCTCATTCGTGTTACAGATTCATTGGCTGCTAAACTATTACAATAGACACATTGGCTATTACTAACTACAACATACTACCATTGGCTACCAATGGCAAAAGCATTCAAGCATTCAGAAAAACAACAGGTGCAGATATGTTGCTGTTTTTCTCCTTCTATTGTTTAACTTTCATGCTTCTGTTGACACTACATTCTCATGGGTAAAAATTAATTGTTTTTCTTCTCACGGACTTTTCTCATGGTCCTTCTCTAGCACAAGTAATAGGCCATAGAAATAATTTTAAAAAGGCAAAAAGGCCTTCAATTTATAAGGTTTTACTTAAATGCGACAGATCCAGTTGCTCCCAGGTGCCCCCAGCGTGGTCCCAGTTGTCCCCAGCATGGTCCCAGCTGTTCCCAGTGTGATTCCAGTAAGCCCCAGTATGGTTACAGACACTCCCAGTATATCCCAGTTGGCCTCAGCATGCTTGTAGTCATTCCCAGGCACTCTCAGTTGCTCCAGTAAGGTTCCAGTTACCTCAGAATGATCCCAGTCTTTCCCAGTTACTCCCAGTTGCTTCCAGCATGGTCCCAGTTTCTGGCAGTTTCCCAAAGTGTTGTCCCAGTTGCTCCCAGTATGAATCCAGTTGCCCCAGTTGTGGTCTCAGTCCCCTCAGCATGGTTCCAGTACCTTCCAGCTGATCCCAGCTGCTCCCAATGTGTCCACATTTTCCTCTCAACATGGGCCCAGTAGCTCCCAGTAAGCCCTAGTCAGGATCTGTTCACACCTGCTGTAATTCCAGTGGCTCCCAGCATGATCCCAGTAGGAACCGTAGTCTCTGCCAGTCTTGTTCCAGTCACTCCCAGTATGATCCCAGTTACCCCAAATGTGATCCCAACTGCTCCCTCTCAATGCCAGTATGATCCCAGACACTTCCTGCCACTTCCAGTATGATCCCAGTTGCACCCAGTCCCCCTCCAGTATGGTTACAGTCACCCCCAGTATGACACCAGTCACTCCCAGATACTCCCAGTATTATTTTAGTCATGCCCAGAGTGACTCCCTCTCACTGCCAGTGTGGGCCCAGTTGTTCCCAGTATGAATCCAGTCACTCCCAGTTACTCCAAATATGATCCCATTTGTTCCCAGCATGGTCTCTGTTGCTCTCAGTCACCTCCAGTATGGTTCCAGTCATGGATGTCAGGGATGAGCTGGCTGCTATGGGCAGGCATGAGAGAGGGACCAAACCAACCCGGCCCCTGACTGGACAAATGTGTCCAGATACCCTGATTGACACTGGGAGGGGAGAACAGGCCTTGCGCAAGCCCCGAGGGTTGTGCCTTTGGCTAACCCTCGTAGCCAAGTGCCCAGTACTTCCATCCCTTGTTTTGTAGGCAGGCAGCTTGCCACTTGGGGTCTGTAGTTGTCAATTATTAAATTTTTGTTAATAAAACCCTTTCAACTTTTGAATTGGCTCATTGTTTTTCACACAGGTAGCGGGCAGTAGCGAGACCTCCCGAAGGAGCAGCAGTGAGCCCTGATGCAGTTGGGTTTTATACTCCCCCGGCCCCTCCCAAAGGCTGCCTGAGGACAGGGAACCATTGGCCCAGTCCAACTTTCCTGGGCCGTCCATTGGTGGAGACCTCCCCTTGACCTGACTGGAGAAGCCCCTCCACAGTGTCTCCTACTGCCTTCCTCGTGTGGGGTGTTGCCAGGCCAAGGCTCCCCAGAGATGAGGCTTCCCCCACTCGTGGCTGCCTCCTGCAAGTGGCAGGTGTACGCTCCCTGCCCCCGCATGCCTCTGAAAACCCTGACAGCCAGAGTTGAGGCAACCTAAAATGGCTGAACTCAAACTGAATTGGCTCCTCACAGAGGGCCCTGCGCCCAGGCTGGAGAAGCCTGGCCTTGGAGGACTGCACCCTGTGGAAGACAGACTCATGGCGCAGCAGTTTTGCGAGGACTGTGTGCCCATGGGAGGGGCTCACGCTGCAGCAGGTGCGGTGTGACTGCTGCTCGTGACAGTGGGCCCATGCTGGAGAAGTTCACGGAGAACTGTCTCCCGTGGGAGGGAGCCCACGGCCTCACAGGGGAAGGACTCCTCTCCCGGAGCAGCAGAAGGAAGTCTCGGTGATGAACTGACCAAACCCCCGTGCCCTGTCTCCCTGCGCTGTCGGTGGGAAGGAGAGAGAGGCTGGGGGGGGGAAGGTGTTCTAACGGCTTACTTTATTTCTCATTATCCTCCTCTGGTTTAAGTTGAGCCTGTTTCATCCTTGAAGTGTTTTCTCCCAGTCCTTATCTCACCCACAAAGCCTTCAATTTTTTTTCCTTTTCCCTCCTCTGCCCAGCTGTGGCAAGGGAGGGTGAGCGAGGGACTCCTGTGGATGCCTGGCATTGGGCCAGTGTCAAACCATGACACTAGGATCATACTGGTGGAGACTGGAACCTTACTGGGGCAAGTGGCTGTGACTGGGAATGATTATGAGCAAGCTGAGGGCAACTGGGCTATACTGGGAGTGTCTGTAACCACACTGGGGGTGACTGGGAACACACTGAGAGCAACTGGGAGTGACTGGATCTACACTGGGAGCAACTGGGATTGACTGGGACCATGCTGGGGGAGACTGGGATCCTACTGGACACATACAGGTATCATACATGGAATGACTGGCTCTGTTCTAGGGGCAGCTGAGAGCCACTGGGATCAGACTGGGAGGAACTGGGAGCAACTAGGAGCATGCGGGTGACAACTGGGATCATCATGGCATCAGAGTAGGATCATGCTGGGAGTGACTGGGTCTATGCTAGGGGCAACTGAGAGCAACTGGGATCAGACTGGGAGGAAATGCTGGGGACAACTGGGATCATATTGGGAGCAACTGGGTCCACACTGAGGGTGACTGGGGTCATACTGGGATCATACTGGAAGTGACTAGGAGCATCCTGAGGGCAACTGGGAGTGACTGGAATTATGCTGGAAGCTACTGGGAGATACTGGGAGAGACGGGGAGTGACTGGGATCATAGAGGAACCATAAAGGAAGTTACTGGAATAATACTGGGAGATACTAGGATCATACTGGGAGTTACTGGGACTATGATGGGAGCAAATGGCATTGTACTGAGGGTGACTGGATTCATACTGGAATCATACTGGGGAGGACTGGAACCACAGTGGGAGTAACTGGGATCATACTGGGGAAAACTGGAACTGTACTGGGAGTGCTGGGAACTATACTAAGGGTGAATGGGAACACCTGGGACCATGCAGGGATCATAGTGGGAGTGACCAGGGTCATACTGGGATCATACTGAGTGTAACTGAAAATGACTGGGATCATATTGGGGTGACTGGGAGCCACAGTATTGGGAATTATAAAGGAGAATTAGGTTGTGAGCTGTAAAACCTGCCTGCAAAGACACATGGCAGAACAAAGGAGCACAAGGCAGCACAGAGAGGCTTGTCTCCACCGGGCCCTGGGGGAGGAGGTGTCACAGGGCAGACCCCTACAAAGTGTGTTGCTGATGTGGCAACACGAGATAGGTCACGCCATATAAGGAACTACTGTGCCTTAGAAAAGTGTATAAAACCAACTCCTTTGAATAAACCATTCAGATTCCCTGCCAGTCTGGGTCCGAGATTCAGTCGCCGACAAATGGTGTCCCCGTGTGAGAATTTATTAAACGCCTATCTGTGCGTCTGTCGGTGAGCCCCGTGGGACTTGGAAGTGCTGCTGAGAGAAGTGGGAAAGGTGGCCAGCAATAATCCCTACAAATTGTAGCTGAGCCATGGGGGACGTAGGGGATGGAGTATCCCAAGAACAGAACATCCCAAACACGTCAAAACAGGTTATAAAGAAACATGGCAGGAAAGTTGAGTCTACAGATTTGAACAGACTCTTGTTTTCAGTAAAAGACTGTGATTCAACTTTAGATAGGACCAATATTTTTAATCCTCAGACATGGGACGCTTTAGAGGACATGTTGTGGGATGATTTACACGTGGCAACGCAGTGCTGACAAAGCTTTTGTATCCATGGAGGACAGTGTGTAAAGGCGCTCGTGGTGCATGCAGCACCCGGAGACCGGACAAAAAAAGCCGCTTGTGCCACCGCAGTAACTGTGCCAAGCCCTTCTGCACTGCCACCAAGCGACCGTAAGTCTGTTGGGGCTGGGGGAGGAGAACCAGAAGATGGCCCCTCGTCCCCCGACCTGTTTGACCCTGGAGGGAAGCCGGATGGTACCGTAAAGCTCACGCTGCCCTGCGCCACGCGGCATCAGCTGGAGCTGGGTCGTGGCAAGTGTCTGGAGCTGGGAGGTCCCGTCCTGGTAGCGTGTTCCCTCTCTGTTTGCCTTCTGTTAGAGTGCACTGGCGGCGGCAGATGTGGCAGGGGGGAAAGCGAGCGCACGATGGCGGGGAGCACATGCTGGCAAGCGAGTGGCAGGGCCGTACCGCGCCGGCGAACGCATGGCAGCGAGCCACAGTGGCAAGCACATAGAAAGCCACGGCCGCGCCCAGGGCCACCCTCGCGCTGCAGATGGGTGATGTTATGAACATATATTATAGTATTGGCTTCTCACAAAGTATTAAAGTAGATATTATATAATGTTAGAAATGCTTTTTTCTGTGTGGATGTAGTTTTCTCTCGTTTTAGCAAGAATGTTAGCAAGTGTGAGCAAGTAAGATAACCTCCAAGCGAGCAGAGGATGAGGCCCAAGGAGCTGCTAATCAACACTTTGTCCAGAGAACAAAAGGGCCCAAAGGCTGCTCCGCCCGGAGAACAGGCGGCCAGGAGGGTCCGAGAGCCGCTATCACCGCTCTGCCCGGGGAGCAAAGAGGCCCAAAGCTGCAATCAGCCCTGACTGTCTGGAGAATTAAGAGATCCACCCTACCATCGACTCTTACCTAGCGGGCCCAACCCCAAGAATCAAAAGAAATAAAACCACAAGGCCAAAGACTACGCATGCTCTAAAAAGGCGGACCCAAGGAGTGGCCATGCAGATCAATTCCTGGAAAAGTTTTAATATGAATAGAGAACAGACAGTAAAAATGGTATAAAAAGGACTCACCTCGGGCATCAGGTGTGCTCTTGGCAGAGCGCCAATGCACCCAGCCGTTATCCCTTTGCTTTACTTTGTGTGTCTCTTATTGTCTTTATATTAAACTCTTTAAATTCTAACAGGAGAGTGAACCTCGTTTTTCACAGCGAGATCGGCAGCACTGAAAGCTAGCGGGGCTGTGGCTCTGCTCAGCGCATGGCGGGGGCCACGGGCGGCTCTCTGCATGTGAGAGGTGAAGAGACGGGCTGGTGCACCTCTGCCGGCCGCCAGACCCGCGTGGCCGCCCAGGCCCGCATGGCCGGCGGGGCACGCGCGGGCGGGGAGACCCACGCGGCCGGCCAGGCTCGAGCCACTACAGCTGAGCTCCTGTCTCCTGCCCCTTCCTCGGGGCTGGGGGAGCTGCAGCATGCAGCATTTGCACCAGCTTGTGGGGGCACGGCTGCAGGCTAAGCATGTCGTTCCTGCAGCTGAAGCAGGAACTAGGCTTGTTACCTTTTAAAACCACTTAGAGAGTTAATGTTATTATAATTGTAATTTTCCAAGACCTGGATTTAGATGTATTATTCTACTGTTCATAGTAAGAAAACTGCATGTTATGTTAAAAATGTTCATGTTATATATTGTTAGAACAGAAAAGGAGGAATGCAGAGATGGGGTGTGCCCCCCGCGAAAGACTAAAAAAGTTTATATGTTCTTAATGTTTCAATCACATTCAGAATGATATTAATAATGTTTCTAAGCAATTTTATAAGTATTTTAGGGAAACTTTCTCAGTCATGGCTTAAGGCTCTGGCCAAACCCTAGCCCTGGCTGACTAAGAATTTATACTATCAGACCCAAGTGTTTCTGCCCTAAAAGTGTAATCAAGTCATTTTGACTTGTTGATTTGATTTTACTAAAGTTGGACCCTCTTTCAAAGTAAACTTAGAAGTCTTGCCTAGGAAAGACTTTCTAAGTCTTCACTGTGAAACAGGACCTCCCAGCAGTTGCAGACTCTGAGTAATGGGGAAAGTTTTAGACAACTTCACATTGTTTCTCAAAGTTGTATCTGTTTAATCACTTGTCATAATTATATAAAACAGAAAAGGGGGAATTATGGGGAATTATAAAGGAGAATTAGGTTGTGAGCTGTAAAACCTGCCTGCAAAGACACATGGCAGAACAAAGGAGCACAAGGCAGCACAGAGAGGCTTGTCTCCACCGGGCCCTGGGGGGAGGAGGTGTCACAGGGCAGACCCCGTGTGTTGCTGATGTGGCAACACGAGATAGGTCACGCCATATAAGGAACTACTGTGCCTTAGAAAAGTGTATAAAACCTACTCACTCCTTTGAATAAACCATTCAGATTCCCTGCTGGTCTGGGTCCCATTCAATTGCCGACACCACAGGACCCATACTGGGAGTGACCTGGGCCCCCCGGGTGGAACTGGGGGAACTGGCCCAGCTGGGGCTCAGGGTTGTTCTCCCCCAGCGCTGCCCCAGGTCCTGCTGCCACCCCCGGCCCCACAGAGCCGAGGGAAATGGGACAGCCGAGGGACAGCCTGGGCAAGGGACATGGGACAGCTGAGGGAACATGGAATGGACAAGGGACATGAAATGGCTGAGGGACAGGGGACAGCCAGGGAACATGGCCTGGCCCAGGGACACTGTGCTCCAGCACTCTGGGCTGTCGTGCCCGGGGCGTTGCCTTGGGCTCCCAGGACAGGCAGAGGGGGCAGAATCCCCTCCAGGAGCTGTTGTTCGCTTGAAGCTTTGGTGCTGGACATTCCCGCGGAGCCACCTGCAGTGGCCGGAGCCCGGCCGGTGCCTGGTGCCACCAAAGCTGCTCTGTCAGTGCCCTCCTGCCCCGGGCAGGGCAGAGAACACCGAAGGAAAGGCCCGAGCTCGGCTTCGGGCAGGGAGAGGGCACTCCCCTGGCACTGCCACGGGCACCACAGACCCGGCCTGGGGAAAAGATTGGGATTTATGTCCCATTGAATTGCAGCAGGGATTTGATTGGACATAAATTCCAGTCATTTCCCCATGGAATTCCCATGGCAGTGGGCTGGGGGGGAGATCCGTCCATGGAATTCTCACCTGACTGGGACGAGAGTGAGATCCATCCATGGAAATTCCATGGGAATCCCTGCATTCCCAAGTTCATCCTTCCTGAATCCCACATTCCCATAGGAATTTCCCCCCACACCCACCTTTGTGCTCCAGAGCCTCCCAACCACATCTGATGTATTTTGGGAGCTCTTCCACACAGGTGTGTCCCAGGTAATGCTTCATCTGCTCTGGCAGGATCCCTTTGGATTCCCAGCACCTCTGGGGGATCCAGGTGGCATCGTCAGACACTGCAAAGCTCCTGGATCCCAGCTGGAAGGAGATGAAATCCCACCCATCGTAGCCGTGCCAGTGGGATCCATGGACACTCCATTGGACAGGTCACAGCTGGAAACCACCTGCACCGTGGGGAGACCTGGGAACGAGGAGAGAATGGAACTACGGAGTCGTGTCCCAGCCCCACGGAGCCCCTTGCAGCTCCCTGGATTCCTATGCCAGGCACACAGATCCCATCCCACTCCCACAGATCCCATCCCCAGAGATCCACCCTATTCCCACAGATTCCAGCCCAGCCCCCGGCTCACCCCCACTCCCCCGGCTCTGGTTGTACTGGCTCTGTCTCCAGGTCACTGTCGGCCATGTGCCAGTTCCTCTCCTTGAGCCGGGTCTGGCTATCCCAGTATCCCGGGTCTGGCTATCCCAGTATCCCGGGTTTGGCTATCCCAATATCCCGGCTCGGCTCCCCCTCCCATCCCCATGCCTGCAGCTCCATCCGGCCCCGCTCGCTGTGGCAGCGCTCGGAGGGGGTCCCGTCCACGTTCCCGTGATCAGGGACTGGGGGACCCCCGGGCCGGGCTCTGACAGCGCCACTTCCAGGTACTGCAGGGAGTGGAGAACTGGGGGGACACAGAGATCTGGGGGGGTGGGAGTTTGGGGATCCAGGGGGTCCACAGGTCAAGGAGAGGAGAGACTTGAAGAGCTGGGAGAGCTGGGAAAGAGATTCAAGTGCTCAGAGTCAAGGAAAGGGAGTGCAGGGACTGGGAGAGGTGGGATGGGGTGTCCAGGGAATCCTGTGCCCAGGAAAGGGGATGCCAGGGGCCCTCAGAATGGCGGTTCAGGCGGGTCCCATTCCCGGGAATGGGGGTTATGGGGGTCTCGTTCCCAGGAATGGCGGTTCAGGGGGGTCCCAGGGGGTGCCTGGGTCCCACTCCCCCCTCGCCGCCCCAGGAGCCCCCAGCCCCAGCGCTGGAGCCATCGCGCTGCTCCGGGCAGATCCCGGTGGCGCAGGTCGGGAGATGCGGCAGTGCCCGAGGGAGGGCAGGGGAATGGGGGGATCACTTCCAGCTGTCCCAGGAAAGGCTCTGTAAATCCCAGTTAATCCCAGTCGCTCCCAGTGTATCCCCAGCCACCCCCAGTATGGTTACACACACTCCCAGTATATCCCAGTTGCCCTCAGCATGTCCGTAGTCATTCCCAGATGCTCCCAGTGGTCCCAGTAAGGTGTTTCTTATCCCAGTATCATACCAGTCACACCCAGTATATCCCAGTTGCCTCCAGCATGCATCCAGTCCTTCCCAGTTACTCCAGTTTGCTTGCAGCATCATCCCAGTTTCTCTCGGTTGCTCCCAGTAGCCCAAAGTGTGATCCCAGTTGCTCCTTTACAACACCAATATGATCTCAGTAACCTCCAGTATGATCCCAGTCGCATGCCAGCACTCCCAGTATGGTCCCAGTTGCCTCCACCATGGTTCCAGTTGCTTCCTAGATCAACCCAGTCAGTCCCAGTATGATGCCATTTGCTCCCAGTGTGCTCCCAGTTGCTCCCAGTCACCCCCAGTATGGGGGATGATATGCATGCTGTGTTTCCCAGTCACTCTCAGATACTCCCAGTATTAGTCCAGTCACTCCCAACAGGATCCAAATATGACCCCAGTGTGCTCCCAGTCACTGCCAGTATGAACCAGTTGCCCCCCACAGATTCCAGTGGCTCTCTTTCACCCTCACTTTTTTTCCAGTCACTCCAAATTCCTCCCAGTAACTTCCAGCATGATCCCATTTGCTTACAACCACTCCCAGTCAGCCTCAGTGTAGTCACACTCACTGCCAGTCTGATCCCAGTCACCTCCAGCATTATCCCAGTTCATCACAGTAGAAGCCCAGTTGCTTCCAGTCACCCCCAGCATGCACCCAGTCACTCCCAGTTGCTCGTAGCATGATCCCAGTTGCTCCCAGCTGCTCCCAGTCACCCTCAGCATGATTCCAGTCACTCCCAGGGTATCCCATTTGCCCCCAGCATGGTCTCAATTGCCCCCCAAAGGCTCCTACTCACTCCCAGTATGATCCCAGTATGATTCCAGTCTCCCTCAGTGTGATTGCAGTCTCCCCTGGCATGGGCCCAGCTACTCCCAGTATGATGTCAGTACGATCCCAGTACAGCCCAGTCACTGCCAGTATGATCTCAGTACGATCCCAGTACAAAGCAGTGACTGCCAGTGATGCCACTCCTGGGATCCCCCAGCCCTCTCTGCGTTCCCCCTCCCGGCTCTCCAGGCTCCGAGAGGAGCCCCAAGGGCTGCAAGTCCCCACCCAGGGTCCCCAGCAAGGCCCAGTTTGGATGTGCAGCTCCCAATGTTCCCAGTTTCCCTCTCCTTTCCCCGGGCCGGGTTGCCCCGCCCCCAGCGGGTGGGAGCAGCCGAGAGCCCCGCGCTGCCCATCCCGACCTGTCCCGGCTCCATCCCCGCTGCTCCCGCGGGCTGCGAGGGGCTCGGGAACGGGGGAGGGGGAAGGGGAGGAGGAGGAGGCGGAGGTGGGATTGGGGAGAGGCGGGAGGAGGAGGAGGAGGAGGAGGAGGAAGAGGCGGAGCGGCAGCGGGAAGCTGGAGGAGAGGAGGAAGCGCTCGGCTCCAGCGCTCCCTGAACTCGCAGCCCCCCGGGACCATCGCCCCCCGTCCCGCAGGTGCCCGGGGAGGGGGAGCTCGCCCCAAATGTCCCGGGGTGTCCCTGGGTTTGGGGTTTTTTGGGGGGATGTTTGGAGCTTGCGGGACTCCAAAGCCGAGCCGCAGATGCCCTCGGGGGGACATCGTGGGGTCCCGGGAGGTGTTTTTGGGGGTGCCGGTGGCGGTGGCGGCAGAGCCCCGGCGGGGGCGGGGGGATGCGGGTCCCCCCGCGGTGGGGGTTGGGCTTCCCGGGCCGGGCCCTCCGAGCTCTGCCGGGGCCCCGTGGGGAGCGCGCGGGGGCGGGGGGACACCGGTTTTGGGGACCCCCGGGAGCCCCGGCTTCCCTAAGCGGGACCCCAGAGAGAGGAGAGCCCCAGAAGCCCAAAGCGGGGAGCCCGAGAGGGGGGACCCCTGGGATTGGCGGGACCCCGGCGGGGGGGTCTGGGGGCTGCAGGGGCGGCACGGCCGGGAAAGGGGCTCAGGGGTCCCGGGGCCGGGAAATGCCTGCTCCCAGTATGAGCCCAGTTCCCCCTCCGAGTGGTTCCAGTTTCCTCATCAGTCCCAGTATGAGCGCAGTCAGTCCCGGTATGATCCTGGTCACTTCCCCTCACTCCCTGTAGGATCTCTGTTGCTCCCAGTATGAACCCAGTCACTCCCAGTCATTCCCCATTATGATGCAATTTTTCCCCAGCATGGTCCCAGTTGCTCCCAGTTCCTCCCACTTTTGTCCAGTGTGTTCCCAGTTTTCCCAGTTACCCCTAGCATAGTCCCAGTCACTGCCAGTATGATGCCAGTCTCTCCCAGCAGGGCCCCAGTCACTCACACTTGCCCCCAGTATGGTCCCACTGTGGTCCCAGTTTCCCCCAGCACATTCCCAGTCACTCCCAGTGTGGTCCCAGTCACCACCCGCATGGTCTCAGAAACTCCCAGTATATCCCAGTTGCCCTGAACATTCTCATGGTCATTCCCAGGCACTCCCAGTTACCTCAGCATGGTTCAGTTGCCCCCAGTTTTCCCAGTCACTGCCTGTATATCCCAGTTGTCATCAGCATGCAACCTATCATTCCCAGTTGCTCCCAGTCTGATCCCAGTGTATCCCCAGTAGGTTCTCAGCATGGGCCTGGTAGCTCCCAGTAACACCCAGTCAGGGTCCATTGACATCCACTATAATCCCAGTATGATCCCAGTCACTTCCAGTATGATGCCAGTGGCCCCCAGCGTGCTCCCAGTTGTTGCCTGTCTGTGCCAGCATGAGCCCAGTAGCCTCCAGTAGAATCCCTGTGACTCCCAGTCTCTCCCAGTATATCCCAGTCACCCCCAGCATTCTCCCAGTCCTTCCTACTTCTTCCCAGTTGCTTTCAGCATGATTCCAGTTGCTCACAGCCATTCCCAGTCAATCCCAGGATGATTCCAGTCACCCTCAGTATGATCCCAGTCTCACCCTGCTGCTCCCACCATAATTCCAGTATGATCCCACTTGCCTCCAGCATAGTTCCAGTTGTTCCCGGTTCCTCCCAGTATAATCCCAGTTGCCCCTAGAATAGTCCCAGTCATGCCCAGTTGCCCCCAGCATAGATCCAGTTGCTCTCAGGTGCCTCAAGCGTGGTCCCAGTTGTCCCCAGCATGGTCCCAGCTGTTCCCAGTGTGTTTCCAGTAAGCCCCAGTATGGTTACAGACACTCCCAGTATATCCCAGTTGGCCTCAGCATGCTTGTAGTCATTACCAGGCACTCCCAGTTGCTCCAGTAAGGTTCCAGTTACCTCAGAATGATCCCAGTCTTTCCCAGTTACTCCCAGTTGCTTCCAGCATGATCCCAGTTTCTGGCAGTTTCCCAAAGTGTTGTCCCAGTTGCTCCCAGTATGATTCCAGCTGATCCCAGCTGCTCCCAATGTGTCCACATTTTCCTCCCAACATGGGCCCAGTAGCTCCCAGTAAGTCCCAGTCAGGATCTGTTCACACGTGCTGTAATTCCAGTGGCTCCCAGCATGATCCCAGTAGGAACCGTAGTCTCTGCCAGTCTTGTTCCAGTCACTCCCAGTATGATCCCAGTTACCCCAAATGTGATCCCAACTGCTCCCTCTCAATGCCAGTATGATCCCAGACACTTCCCGCCACTTCCAGTATGATCCCAGTTGCACCCAGTCCCCCTCCAGTATGGGTACAGTCACCCCCAGTATGACACCAGTCACTCCCAGATACTCCCAGTATTATTCCAGTCATGTCCAGAGTGACTCCCTCTCACTGCCAGTGTGGGCCCAGTTGTTCCCAGTATGAATCCAGTCACTCCCAGTTACTCCAAATATGATCCCATTTGCTCCCAGCATGGTCTCTGTTGCTCTCAGTCACCTCCAGTATGGTTCCAGTCACGGCCAGCACCTTTCCAGTCACTCCCAGTCTGATTCCAGTATGATTGCAGTCACTCTCAGATACCCCCAGTACTATTCCAGTCACTGCCAGTATGATCCCAGCCAGTTCCAGTAGGATCCCAGTATGACTGCGGCATGGGCACAGCTGCTCCCATGATCTTCCAGTGTGGTTCCAGTTGAACCCAGTTGCCCCTAGTATAGTCCCAGTCACTCCCCATATGATCCCAGTCCCTCCCAGCATGGTCCCAGTCGTGCCCAGTTGCCCCCAGTTCAGACCCAGTTGCTCCCACTTGCTCCCAGTAGCCCCCAGCGTGGTCCTATTTCTCCCCAGCATGGTCCTGGTTGCTCCCAGTGTGGTCCCAGTCAATCCCAGTATGGTTACGGATACTCCCAGTATATCCCACTTGGCCTCAGCATGCTTGTAGTCATTCCCAGTCCCATCTAGTTTCCCCAGTAAGGTTCCAGTTACCCCAGTACAAAGCAGTGACTGCCAGTGATGCCACTCCTGGGATCCCCCAGCCCTCTCTGCGTTCCCCCTCCCGGCTCTCCAGGCTCCGAGAGGAGCCCCAAGGGCTGCAAGTCCCCACCCAGGGTCCCCAGCAAGGCCCAGTTTGGATGTGCAGCCCCCAATGTTCCCAGTTTCCCTCTCCTTTCCCCGGGCCGGGTTGCCCCGCCCCCAGCGGGTGGGAGCAGCCGAGAGCCCCGCGCTGCCCATCCCGACCTGTCCCGGCTCCATCCCCGCTGCTCCCGCGGGCTGCGAGGGGCTCGGGAACGGGGGACCCAGGGTGTGGCTGGTCCTGGGGTGAGGAGGAGGAGGGATTGGGGAGGAGGAATGAAGAAGGAGAGCAAGAAGGGATGGGAGTGGGAGAAGGAGGTGGGAGGAGGAAGAGGAGGGACAAGGGAGGATCAAGTAAAGGGGAAGGAAGAACGAGGTTGAGTGCTCCCTGAATTTGCAGCCCCCCACCCGTGGGAGCATTGCCCCCCCATCTCGCAGGTGCCCGGGAAGGGGGAGCTTGGCCCAGATATCCTGGGGGGTCCCTGGATTGGGTTTTTTTGGGAGGAGCGGATGTTTGGAGTATGAAGAACTCCAAAGCTGAGCCGCAAATGCCCCTTGCAGGGACATTGGGGGTCTCCAGGAGGTGTTTTTGAGTGGTCTTGGTGGTGGTGCCAGCAGAGCCCTGGCAGCGGGCAGGGGGTTGGGTCTGCCCCGCGTCAGGCACGGCCAATTCCAGTCCAGCGCCAGGGGGCTGCGGGACCCCCCGGGAGAGGCAGAGGGGGGAACTTGGGGACCCCCAGAGATGGGAGAGCAGAGAGGGGCAGTACCTGGACCAGAGGAGCCCCGGCAGTCTGGAGGAGCGAACCCCTGTGACCCCCAGGACCCCAAAGTGGGGAACCCAGAGAGGGGGGAGCGCTGCCAGTCACGGGACCCTCAACAGCCTGGAGAGGGGGAGGGGGGACTCCTTGGACCCCCTGCACCCTGAAGCAGAGAATAAGGGGAGAAGGATCCCTTGGACCCCATAACCCCCAGCACTCCTAAGTGGGGAGACCAAACGTGAGAGCTTTTTGGATTCTTGGATTCCCAGCAGCCTGGGGAGGCCAGGGACCAAGTAGATGGGGGACCCCAATACAAGCGTGACCCCTGGCAGCTGGGACGGGGGGGAATCCCCAAATATCAGAGTGGTGGGACTAGAGAGGGGGAACTCCTGTGAGGCTTTTTCAGGGCTGAATGTTGGTGTTTGGGAGGTTTTTCTGGACCCCAGATGCCCGGTGACTTGTAGAGATGGAATTGAGAAGGGGGACATTCAAACTTAACATGCTCATCCCTTGTTTTTCCCCAAACCAGGATTTCCCATTCCCAAACCTTTGCCAAATGGAGAAAGGGACTGTGAGGAAGAGGAAGATGCCCCGGAACACCCAGGCAGGTGAGGAGGAAGTCCCTGTCCCTTTCCCCCTCTCTCCTGCTCCATCTCCCAGCCCAGCATCGCCCCCGGCTGCAGGACAAGCCCGCTGCCGATGCCGTCCTGCCGGGGACGGACTGGGGGGATCTCCTTCCCCTTCCCTGTGGCACAGAGGCAAATGCCATCCTCTCCTTGTCCTTCCTCCCCCAGACAAGGAGAGGACAGAGCCCAGGGAGGACAAATCCCCACGGCAGAACCTGGTGGAAGAGGCCGTTTTGAGCGGCTCCACGGCGCAGGAATCCAATGGGGAGGAAAAGCCCCGGCGATCCCTTAGGAGGAGGGGCTGCAAACGCAGCCCAGGGAGCTGTGAGGAGGAAAGACCCACCCTGTGCCAGGAAGGCGGCCAGACATCCAGCCAGAGATCAGACCTGGTGGTCCATGAGCAGCTTCAAACTGAGGAGAAGCCCCATAAGTGTGAGGAATGTGGGAAGAGCTTCAGCCGGAGCTCCCACCTGATCCTCCACCAGAGGATCCACACTGGGGAACGTCCCTATGAGTGTGGGGAATGTGGGAAGAGCTTCAGCACGAGCTCCAGCCTGATCCGCCACCAGATGATCCACACCGGGGAACGGCCCTACGAGTGTGGGGAATGTGGGAAAAGCTTCAGCCACAGCTCCAGCCTGATCATCCACCAGAGGAGCCACACTGGGGAGAGGCCCTATGAGTGCCTAGAGTGTGGGAAGAGCTTCAGGCACAGATACAGCCTGACTCTCCACCAGAGGTTCCACACTGGGGAGAGGCTCTATGAGTGTGGGGAATGTGGGCAGAGCTTCAGACAGAGCTCTGAGCTGATCATCCACCAGAGGAGCCACACCGGGGAGAGGCCCTACGAGTGTCCTGAGTGTGGGAAGAGGTTTCATACCAGCTCCCATCTCCTCCTGCACCAGCGGACGCACACAGATGAGAGGCCCTTCCGCTGCCCTGACTGCAGCAAGGGCTTCAAACGCAACTCCCACCTCATCAGGCACCGGCGCATCCACACCGGGGAACGGCCCTATGAGTGTCCTGCGTGTGGGAAGGGCTTCAGAGACAGCTCTGACCTTATCTACCACCAGAAGATCCACACTGGGCAGAGGCCTTATGAGTGTCCCGAATGTGGGAAGAGGTTTCAGATGAGCTCCGAGCTCCTCAAGCACCAGCGGATTCACACAGAGGAGCGACTGTTCCACTGCCCCGACTGTGGGCAGGGATTCAACACCAACGCCCACCTCATCAGGCACCAGCGCATCCATACCGGGGAGAGGCCCTATGAGTGTCCTGAGTGTGGGAAGAGCTTCACCGAGAGATACAAACTTATCTACCACCAGAAGATCCACACCGGGGAGGGGCCCTACAAGTGTCCTGAGTGTGGGAAGAGCTTCATCCAGAGCTCTCACTTGAACAGACACCAATGGAGCCACCGGTAAGTAAAGCCCTGCAAGTGCCCCGAGTGTGGGAAGAGCTTCGTCCGCTGGTCCAACTTCATCCCCCACTGAAGGACTCACATTCCCTGTATCCATGTTGGGAAGACACCTGGCTGGTTGTCTCCATATCCTTCTGAATCTCCACAGTCACCAGGGAGGATGATATTTTGGAGGTTCTGAGGGGAGATGGTGTTGGAGAAGATGAAAGTTTGGTAAGAAAGTTTCACAGATATGTAGGCTTGGCAGAAAGATCTCTGAATGTAGAAACTGGGGATGAGATAGAAATGAAAGCAAGTTTTGCTATAGAGTAAAAGATGTTTTGCTGAAACACTAACCACTGAATAACTGAGAAGGCAAAGGTTGGAGATGAGTTGGAAGGAGATTTTTATGATTAGGACAAAGGTATGTGACTACAAACAAAGACATGTTTTTCACCAAGTAAATAAGTCTCAAGAAGAGCATAAGTAAATAGAAAACATATCTTTACCAAAAAGAGAGATATGGCAGGCAAACAAGAAATGTCGATTTAGCAAGAAGAGAGGTCAGAGAATTTCCCATTGTAAGCTTAAATTGTTACTTACTTACTCTTGTGATTGGATAATAATGACTATAATATGGTGATGGTAGTAGCTATGATAGGCTATAGGCAAATGTAAAGGTATTGTGTGTGGTGCTTATTGGTTGTTATGTATTAAGCTACTCAGCAAAGAAAAGTATCTAATGCTTTCTAACTTGAACAGAAAGTGGCTTCAGGTATGTCTACAGCTGGAGCTGGCAGCTGTAGGGCTGGCTCTGGATACCCACTCCCTGAAACGCTGTAACTTTGCCTATGCAATAAACAGCTTTCAAGAGAGCCACCTGAAGTCCAGACATCCTTCATGAACCTTTCTTGAATAAGATGGAAGAGTTTTCTCCATCACTTTGTACTCCAGAAGATGAGAGGCCCTGATCTGTCACCTCAAAACCCCTGAATCCCAGTAAAAAATGTTCAGTTCCCACTCCAAATGGCTCAGTCACATTCCAAAAGTACTTGACCCTACAGCCCCCTCAAAATCCCCAGGAGGGGCTGGATGGGCATTCAGAGGGTCTGGACGGAGTGGGAGGTACGTTGTGGAGGGGTGGGCAATGGGAGGGGGGCAGGGGTTTGGAATGAAGAGCTGAAGGCTGGGGATGATGAGGCCGGGGGAATCTCCTTTCTGGGTATCCCCCACATCTGAGGGCATTTGGGTTATCCCCTGTTCCTGAGGGGTTTTTTGGGTACCCCCCGATCCTGAGGAGGGGATACAGGGAGACAAGGGATGACACGTGGCTCTGGCACTTGGAGTGGGCACCACAGGGAGGGACACAGGGAGCCCATTTTGGGGAAGATCCTGCTGCTTTCTGCCAATTTTGGGGGCTAGAAATGGCTTTTGGAGTTTTTCTGCTAATTTCAGGAAGCTGAGGTGACACCCCTTCCTCATTCTGTGACTGTGAGGAGACACCATTTTTGGGAGGATCCTGCTGCTTTCCCCCAACCTGGGGCAGGGATATAAATGGCTTGTGGGCCCCGTGCCTCATTTTGGGGGTTGGGGTGACCCCACGGTTCCACCGGTGTCTGAGGGAGGGTTATAACTCTCAGTTTTGGTGGTTATAAGCAGCTTGTGGGGGTCCCACGTTTGACGGAGGCCCCCAGCCCCCACCCCAAAGCAGCCTTTGGCCAATCAGGGCATGCGGCGGTGATGACTCAGCAGTTGCCATGGAGATGTGCAGGTGCCAGAGACCACAACACTTTTAAGCCAATCAGAAAATGCACAAAACAATTTTTACTCAGTCAGAGCTTTTCTCACCGATGACTCGTGCATTGGTTTTGCAAGGCCTGGTTTTTGGTGGCGGGGGGGCCACAGAGGTGGCTCCTGTGAGATGCTGCTGGAAGCTTCCACCATGTCCAGCAGCGCCAATCCCTGATGGCTCTGAAGATGGACATGCTGCTGGCCAAAACTGGGCCAATGAGAGAGGCTGGTAACGCCTCTGGGATAACAGATTTAAGAAGAAAACCAAAACAAAGTCACAGTTTTGGCTTCTGGTCAGAGAAGAGGAGGAGGTGAGAATGTGTGAGGGAAACAACGTGGAGACACCAAGGTCAGTGAAGGAGGGGAAGGAGGTGCTCCTGATATGCAGAAAAGACTCCACTACTGGAATAAGTAGTAAAGTAGGTATGTTTATTCCAGCGCTGGGACACATGGGGGATAGTTCCTCCAAAGTCACGCGTGCCGGCAGCTGCATTCAGCTTGGTATTTATCGGGTTACAAGTTCCATATTCATTGAGTTTCCCAATACACCTATACATATTCATTACCTAGCCCCGCCTAGCCTCGCCTCATATTACAGTGATCCCAAAAGCCATTTACATCCGCGTTGTGCTTGCGCAGTGTTGTCTGGTGGTCGTGGGCAGGGGTGTCTGGGTTGAAATAAGAGTCTTCCTCAGATGAAGTAAAGGGTCTTCCTCATCCTGAACTTTTCACCTTGCTTCCCTGCGCCTGCTCTTTATGTCCCTGCCCTAAGTCCAAACTTCAAGACTGGTTTGAGTTAGTTTTAGGTTAAAAACAGGATCTTTGGTCAAGATTCCTTCCCTCTATCAATAGTCTTATATCTTCTCATCCTGTTTTGGTAGGCACAATAAGTGTTGAGCAAGCTATATGCATTGCTTCTAACAAACAACTTCTTAGCAAATCATTTAACCTCTGCTTCCCCATCCCCCCTGATTCAGTTCCCCCTTTGCTATATAGTAAATTCTTTTACTAATACATGAATTCTTTTGCTAATAATGATTTTTTTTTTTATGATAAGCATTCCTCAATGCCTTTCCATGTGCATTTGACAAAGTAGTTAAAACTGATAACCTTTTTAGTACTCTATAGCTCCAAACAAGCAACATAATAGACAACACAAGGCAGGCACTAACCAAAAGTAATAAGACAATTATGGGGTGACATTACATATTTAGAATGCCAGTTGCGGTAGGTGACCACCCAAAAAGCGAGTCCCACCAGTTATGACTTGTATCTTGTTTTACTCTTTGCAAGATTCTGCTTATTTCTTGTGTTTCATGATGGATGGTGACTAAGGTCTTTTTCCTGTTTCTTTGGATTTCTCCTAAAATCTCAATTAGGTCTTGATGTTTCATTAATTGCTTTATTAATGTGAGGTCCATCCCAATAGGTGTCGGTAGCAATTTATGGTATATGGTGTAGTTAGACCTTATCAATTGATGAGACACAACCAGTGCTAAATACAAAAAGTCACACCTAACAATCTTGGTAAAATCACAAATACAAAAATTAGAGTGATTCCTGGCAGCTACATTTATATTATTGTCATCTATCATCATAAAAGTGTGGATAGTTCTTAAGCACACACAACCTTGACCAATATATACAAGTATGGGGTATGCCCAGCCACTGCCCTGGAGGGATGTCTGCTGAGATAAGGAGATTGCCTAAACCTCCCAGCAGAACTTCCCTGGAAAGGGAGGTACTCTTCAGTTA
Organism: Corvus hawaiiensis; assembly: GCF_020740725.1. NCBI lineage: Eukaryota > Metazoa > Chordata > Aves > Passeriformes > Corvidae > Corvus > Corvus hawaiiensis. The sequence goes on from NC_063247.1 coordinate 825,009, forward strand.
TGGCGAGAAGAAGACAAACCCAGAATCCTCTGGGAGACCCTATGCAGATCCTTTGTAGCCCATTGGCCTTTACCCTCTGACACCCACCCCTGTACCCCATAAAGCTAGCCCTCTGCCCCTGCGGGGGAGAGAGAGAGCCCGTCCCTGGCCTCCCCTTCGCTGGAGTACAGATCAATAAAGCTACCTTCGTGCGGAACAGCTACGTGGGCCTCTTGTCTCTCTCCCTGGTCTGGCTGCCTGGGAGGCTGCCCTGCAGAGCTGAGCTGAAATCACGAGCTGACAATCACTAAAGAACTGACAGCTTCTGCACGGGCCCTCCTAGCTAGCAGCTGAGGGAAGACACTGGGCCTCGGGAAGGCAATTCCTTTTGGGACCATCTCTCTGGACTGGTCACAGCTTCCTCAGTCAGAGCTACTGACCCCACACCAGCTGTCATAACTGGTGCCCGAGCAGCCATTGTACCCCAGACCTCCAAGGGACTCCTGGCCTGAGCTGCGTCTTGACCACGCCAAGACAGAACCAGCCGTTCATGTGCTGATCCTCTGAAAAAAGGACCTATGTTGTAGCAGGGCCTTTTGGAGTGTAGGTTACGGACGGTCGGGACGGACGGAGACGAGAGATCTCTATAGTCTGATCTTGGGACACATGGGGTTTATTGCAAAGGGCTGCCAGACTCAGCTCTGAGCAGGCCCAAGAGAGCAAGAGAGTAAGCAGGTAAGACAGAGAGAGAGAGTGTGTAAGAGCAAGAGTGGAAGTGAGAGCAAGAGTGGAAGTGTGAGCAAGAGTGTCTGAAGTCCTGGTTACAATACAATAAATCATCTTCTGTACTGAATATTCTAATTGTCACTAACCAATCTAATACAAGATACAAATCCTATAGCATTTACATACAGCCTATAAGAGTTCTTATATTACCATAGAGTGTTACATCTTAACTTCTAAAAACTACTCTTTGGACCCCTTCTGCTGAGCTAGTAGGGTCTGCTCTGACCCTTGGACCTGCTTGCAAGCAGAGGGTATTGTTCCATCAAGAGGGGATTACCTTCAGTCGGCCATACCATTGTTTTCCAGTTGTTCAGTAACTAAGACTTGGTATTTCAAAAGTGGCTTTCATTTCGATGTTGCCTGTAGTTTTCATATTCCCAAAATCTTTTGTCAGGCAATCATATTTATAAGGCTTTCCTGTTTCATCTTCCCCAACATTGGAGGTGGACAGTTTGAGACCCTCGCCTCTCTCATCTGGGACAGAAATCCCTGAGGATCGAACTGGCCGGACCACACCCCCAGCAGACTTTTTTTTGGACTTCAACAGGAGACAGCCCCACCAGAAGACGGGATTTGTAAGTTTAAAATCGGGCTCTCCTCTCTTTCTTGCGCGCAATACTTTTAAGTTGTTTTTTTTCTCTTTTTCTGCTGAGGGAGGAACTTAAATGGGAAATAGGCAAGCTAAACCCAGCCTTTCCCAATCTGAGAGAGACCTATACCCCTTTCTTCTAACCCTTCTCTTAAAATCCAACTTTAAATTCTCTAAAGGTGTTCTTTCTAAGAAAAATCTCAAATCTTTCACTAATTGGATATCTTGAAATTTTCCTGATGCCACCACAGACTCTGTCCTTTCTGATCCGTTCTGGGCCAAAGTGGGGAAGAAACTCTATTCCTCTCAAGCCACGGGAAACCTCTCTGTTTCCAAATTCATTCCTTTATTTCATTTAATGGTTAAAACGTGTCGTGCGACTAACCCACCTCAGCCAAACCCGTTCTCTGCCCTTCCCCCCTCCCACCCTGTGGATAATTTAGGATAGAGGGGGGGGAAATGTAGGAGATTAGGGTGGAGATTTGTGAGCAGAACGATCCCCGATCCCTAAGCGACTGATTTGTGTGAGTAAACCCTGGAAACTTTGGATTCCTCTTCTTGGTTTTGTTTTGCTATTCCATATCTAAACTATGGAGGAACTGTGGGAAGACTCTTGGCTCTCAGAGCCGCATATGGACATTTATCTTAAACTGAAAATGATTCTTGAACAACGATTTGTAAATTTTAGCTTGATTCAAGCTCAAAAAGAACTGAAACACTTCCTGGCATGGTTGTTTAAGAACTTTTTCTATGTTTCTTGGGATTTAATTCTTACGAAGGATTTTTGGAAGGCCGTTTGGACCCAGTTAAATTTTGAGTCAAAATATATGCCGATGGAAGAATATTTTCATGAATATTATTTAGTTACTGAGACTGTTGAGCAATGTCAGCTGTGTCCTGGCGAAGGGAAGCCTGGCTCAGGGACCGTGCGGCCCAGGCCACGTGCACCGAGTGCTCTGTGAGCAGCAGCGAGGCAGTTCCCGCGTGCGGGCAGAGCCAAGCGAGCCGCAGTGTCGGCAGTGGAGCGAGACACCGGCGGGACCCGGCGGTGCCTGCCCGGACCCGCGCAGCGCGTGGTGGAGCGAGCCCCGGGAACGTCTGACCGAGAGGGGCGGCACATGGGCGGCGGCTGGTGGCGGTGGCGGTGGAGTGGAGCCGTGCCCAGCCGAAACGCGCGCTGGAGCAGGGCGCGGGGGGGTCGTCGCTCGGGGGCCCGGCCGAGACGTGGGTGCAGCGCCCGGCAGCGGCAGCGAAGCTGCGACCAGAGGAGGCGACGCACGGAGAACTGAGCGGCGCGGCCTGGCCCGGCCCACGCAGCCCCGAACGCGACCCCGGGAAGAGCGCGCAGGCACCAGCAGCTCTGACAATTCCAACTCGGGAGCGACCGAAGGAGAGAGCAAAGACGCAGCGAGACAGAAAACAGCAGCCACTCGAAAAAAGGAAAAAATCATAGTAGCTAAGATCTTAGGGATAGTAAAATGGTATAATGTTAAGCAAAATTATGGTTTTATAACAAGGTGTGACAACCAGCAAGACATATTCGTGCATAGAACTGCTATTAAAAAGAATAACCCTGAAAAATGCATCCCAAGCTTGGGAGATGGAGAGGTGGTGGAATTCAAAATTGTACTAGGGAGAAAAGGGTTACAAGCATCGCAGGTCACTGGGCCTGATGGTATATTTGTAAAAGGCAGTATATATGCAAAAAATTGTAGTCATGTTAGACAATATCTCCATTGTAAGCCCCCCCTACAGTCTCCCTTTCCTAATCCCACCTTTCCCTTTTACCCTATGTCCTATTACCCCCAGTGTATTCCCAATCCGTTTTTTCATCCATGGTTTCCCTCACAAAACCATGCTTTTGCCAATTGTTTCCCCAAAAATCCCTTTCCAATGCTGAGGGGGGGATGAAAAGGGGGAGGGAAGAAATTAAACCCTCTCCTGCCTCAGTTTCCCCACAAAGCATGCCTGGAGAGCTCTGTCTCCCTTCTGTCAGCCCTAAGATGTTCCACAGAATCTGTTTAGACATTTAAAGGCTCAGGAGGGTGGCTTGTTTTGTTTTGAAACTGTTCTTGTTATGTTTATCCAGTTGTTTTCATTCTCCTTTTATTAAAATAAAACGGGTGAGGTGTTGGGGTCTCCTCCCCCGCCGTGTAGCCCTGGGAGAGGGGCCCTGAGGGCACAGACACGGGGTTTCGCTGCCCCTGCTCAGCCTCGTTCCCATTGGTTGGTTTGTGTTCCCTGCGCGGGCAGAAGGACCCTTGGTCCCGTGACTGGAACAGTTCCTAAGCAGAGCCCGGCCATGCGGCTGGAGAAATAAACATCTCTCTGAAACAGCTATCAAGAATCTGTCTGTCCACATATATTTCCTTTCCATGGGACTCCTGGTTTGATATATGCATGTTGCAGTATCCCCACTGCAACATCTGGCCGGACCCTCGGGAACAGCAGGCTGGAATGGCAGCAGGCTGGAATGGCAGGCACAAGCACAAATCCCAGATGGCAGACGAGGTGTATCCAAACGGGAAACTCCCCCGAGGTCTGGGCAGGCAGGGTGAGCACGGCTACAACGTAGCGAAGGCTTGAAGCAACAGCAGGGCAGGGCGCCCACAGCCCAGCTCCCAGCTGGGCAGGGAAGGTGGGCTTTGGGATCCCGGGGCTTCTCCAGCAGAAGGAAAAGCGGCTGAAGAAAGCAGCCTCCCTCTCTGTCCGAACGCCTAGACCGATTGCCCCCACACACTCGGGTGAAAACAAAAGAGTAGCCAGATGTGCCCCATTCTGTAGCCAGCTCTTTTGTTTTTCTTAAGTACCCAGCCATTTTCTCCCCCAGCAACAGGTATGGGCAAAATTCCTTTAACAGAAGAAAAACCAGGAGAGCTCCTAAAACCCCAACACTGGCAGAAGAACAGTGCCATCTCCTCTTACAAATTTTACACTGTATTAGTACCTACGCAACATGCCACCCTCTTGCTGAACAAAAAATTCTAATGCATCCACAAAAACAAGTTATTCCATTGTTGCAATGACTGCCACTGACCACTGCCCAGGCTAGCCCCTGCAGTGTGCAACAGGAGTGGGGAGCAGCTGGAGGCTCTTGGCTTTAAAGCTGCTCCTCAGGAGTTCAGCTCTGCTCAGGGGAGCTGAAACTCCAGGCACAGTGGCTGTCAGCAGTCCGGATGAGGGAGAGGATAAAAAGTAGCAGGGAGGCTTGCCACAGGGGGTAATCCAAGTTTATTGGAGGCAACTCACAGGAGACAAGCCCAGAACAGCTCCGGGGGACATCTTATAAAGGGAGGTGTTACAATGGGGATGGCTTAACAGGGGACCAATAGAAATCTCTAAGGGAGGGATATGAACGAGGATAGACATTTCCCTGGGCCAATAGCCTCAAGGGGAGGAGGGAAAGGGATCACATGCCCCAATGGGGCCTCAAGGTTTAGGGGATTTCCAAAGGGGGAGGTAACCAAAGGGGTAGGGTCCCGGGGGATTGATGAGGACCATATAAGGGTAAACTGGGAGGTTTCAGGTGATGGACACTGAACCTTCGGGAACAACAGGAGGGGTTTGGGTGATTGATAGGGAAAGAGCTAGAACAAGGGGAGGAGAACAACCATGTAGGGAGCACCAGGGGAGAGTCTTGGGTCTGGGGCAAACCAACTGGGAATAGGAGTGGGGAAGGTAGGGATGAACCATCGGGGTACAGAAAACATATATAAAAATACAATAAAGGTATCGCATCACCACATTCCATGTATTCTTTCAAAACCTAAATCCTCTGCCACTGGTTGTTCTCAGTCTAAAGTTACTAATCTTCCTGCTGAGGTTCTGTATATTCCCTCTAAAGGAACTCGTTTGCCTCTCCTCTCCATCCAATGTTTTATCGGATTTACAAATTCCCAAGAATCAAGACCAAACCACTAAGGGAGAGGGGTTCTTCTAACTTCTTGCCTAGCAACAATTCTAATTCTATTAGCACAAAAATCAATAATCTAGCATCGCTCCAAACAAATGTTTCAATACAACATGCTCAAACAACACACGGCAACATACACATCTCCGATCTACAAACAAATAGGCGAGCTAATATAAAAGCAGTCCAATAACAACCAATATCCAAAAGACATATAAGCAACACAACACTCAAACCAGCTACTAGTAGCCAAAATATTCATAACACTCACTTGTAATAACTTCAGGGTCCTGCTTATATTTTCCCCAATACAGTCATCAACAAGTTCTGGCGGAATCACCCGATCTGCTCTCAGGATCGCTAGCAGCCGCTGTATCGGTTGGCGATTCTTCTTGTCGGCTCCCATAGCCGGGTGCCTTTCCCAGCTCCCGTAGCTGGCTGCTTGCAAGCCTCACCTTTACCCACACAGGGACTACGCTGTGCACGGGACGTCTCCTCGCATCTTACCAGCAGCCCTGGCCACGCGTACGACTTACAGGCATCCTAAATCCAGAACATACTGTTTATCCGCAGTCCCAGCAGGTTGTTTGCCCCACAGTGAGCGAGCCGAGGGGCGGAGTTCCTCCAGGAAAGCCCTGGGGCACGCCTCGGACGTTCACTCCTCAGCCAATCCTGCAGCCGGACAGAGTTCCTCCCGCCGGCTCGCCAAAATGATGAGCGGAGAAGACTCCACTACTGGAATAAGTAGTAAAGTAGGTATGTTTATTCCAGCGCTGGGACACATGGGGATAATTCCTCCAAAGTCACGCGTGCCGGCAGCTGCATTCAGCTTGGTATTTATCGGGTTACAAGTTCCATATTCATTGAGTTTCCCAATACACCTATACATATTCATTACCTAGCCCCGCCTAGCCTCGCCTCATATTACAGTGATCCCAAAAGCTATTTACATCCGCGTTGTGCTTGCGCAGTGTTGTCTGGTGGTCATAGGCAGGGGTCTCCGGGATGAAATAAGTCTTCCTCAGATGAAGTAAAGGGTCTTCCTCATCCTGAACTTTTCACCTTGCTTCCCTGCGCCTGCTCTTTATGTCCCTGGCCCACGTCTAAACTTCAAGACTGGTTTGAGTTAGTTTTAGGTTAAAAACAGGATCTTTGGTCAAGATTCCTTCCCTCTATCAATAGTCTCATATCTTCTCATCCTGTTTTGGTAGGCACAATAAGTGTTGGGCAAGCGGTATGCATTGCTTCTAACAAACAACTTCTTAGCAAATCATTTAACCTCTGCCTCCCCATCCCCCCTGATTTCCTCCAGGCTCTGGCGCTGAGATTCCTCTGCAGGCCGTGCTGATGAGCATGGTGAAGCAGCCCCTGGGGATCCACGAGGGATGCAGTAATCAACCCACAGCCCAGGGCGGAGGTGCTCACACCGGAGTAGGTGGATACCTGGAGGAGGCTGTGATCCAGCGAAAGACACAGTGGAGAGAGGGGGTGTCGTGTTCCACTGTGGGGAACTGAGAGGAGTTCTTTTAAAAATGGATGGTCGGGAAGGGAATGGAACCAAACAAGGCAAATATTGTCACTGAGAACCGTTTATAGACAACAAAAGGAGAAGGAAAAGGAGCTGCCTGAGCAGAAGATGGCTAGAAGAGACAGAAAAGAAGAAAGGAAAATGGAAAAAGAGTGGGGGAGAGGGGAGAGAGGGGACAGAGAGAAAAAGAGGGCGTTAGCAGCAGCAAGTCAGGGCAGTGCTGTTGGTGCCCAGGTGGGGGGCCGTGCACGCTGCCTGCCTGTGGCCGGGCCGGGTCCGACCGAGCCTGCGCAGCTCCTGGAGGGGGGCAGCTGGACAGGCACGGCTCCCGCGGCAACGGCCCTGGACACGCGGTGAGCGGGTGCTCGGACAGGAGGACCAGGAGCCTGGACAGGGTCGCAGTGAGTGCCGGGATTGGCGCGGCAGGGGGGGCAGTGATGGCTGGATCAGGGCGGCAGGGCAGGATTCAGGCCGCCCAGGGAGGAAGGCAGGGCAAAGCAGCGAGGCAGCGCTCAGGGGCACAGGAAGGCAGGACAGGTGCGAGGGCAGCAGAGCCAGAAGGCAGGCTCGGGCCAGGATGTTATAAACAGTGAAGGGAGATGTTGATTTTCATATTTGGAGTTACTGATTCAAGGGGTTAAAGAGTTAATTACCAAGTTTAATACTGTTAAAGTTCTCTGATTTCAGGTTGGAAAATGACTGGGAGTTGAGAGTGATGGTTAGAGTTAGATTGTATATTAGGATGCTTTAGTGTTCAGTATGTTTTTACTGTTGAATTGTCAATGATTAAAATAAAACAAAATGGCTGACGGGAATAACTTTCCGGAATCTTCTTGGGGGTGGGAAGTGTGCAAGTGCCAGTCAAAACCACCAGAATGTGTCACTCAGGCTGGGGCCCCTCCTTTAGGCAACAACTGGGCATGCTCCAGAGGGATGAGCTGGCCCCTATGGGCAGGCATGAGGGAGGGACCAAACCAACTCGGCCCCTGACTGGACAAATGTGTCCAGATACCCTGATTGACACTGGGAGGGGAGAACAGGCCTTGCACAAGCCCCGAGGGTTGTGCCCAGCTAACCCACATAGCCAAACGCCAAGTACTGCTGTCCCGTGTTTTGTAGGCAGGCAGCTTGCCACTTGGGGTCTGTAGTTGTCAATTATTAAATTTTTGTTAATAAAACCCTTTCAACTTTTGAATTGGCTCATTGTTTTTCACACAGGCAGCGGGCAGTAGCGAGACCTCCCGAAGGAGCAGCAGTGAGCCCTGATGCAGTTGGGTTTTATACTCCCCCGGCCCCTCCCAAAGGCTGCCTGAGGACAGGGAACCATTGGCCCAGTCCAACTTTCCTGGGCCGTCCATTGGTGGAGACCTCCCCTTGACCTGACTGGAGAAGCCCCTCCACAGTGTCTCCTACTGCCTTCCTCGTGTGGGGTGTTGCCAGGCCAAGACTCCCCAGAGATGAGGCTTCCCCCACTCGTGGCTGCCTCCTGCAAGTGGCAGGTGTACGCTCCCTGCCCCCGCATGCCTCTGAAAACCCTGACAGCCAGAGTTGAGGCAACCTAAAATGGCTGAACTCAAACTGAATTGGCTCCTCACAGAGGGCCCTGCGCCCAGGCTGGAGAAGCCTGGCCTTGGAGGACTGCAGCCTGGAACCTTACGGGAGCTTACTGGTGGCTGTGACTGGGAATGACTATGAGCAAGCTGAGGGCAACTGGGCTATACTGGGAGTGTCTGTAACCACACTGGGAGTGACTGGGAACACACTGAGAGCGACTGAGAGTGACTAGGTCTACACTGGGGGCAACTGGAATAGACTGGGACCATGCTGAGGGAGACTGGGATCCTACCGGACACATACTGGGATCGTACACGGAATGACTGGCTCTGTGCTAGGGGCAACTGGGAGCAACTGGGATCAGACTGGGAGGAACTGGGTCCACACTGAGGGTGACTGGGGTCATACTGGGATCATACTGAAAGTGACTAGGAGCATCCTGAGGGCAACTGCGATATATAGGGAGTGACTGGAATCATGCTGGAAGCTACTGGGAGTGACTGGGATCATACTGGGAGTTACTGGGACTATGCTGGGAGCAAATGGCATCATACTGAGGGTGACTGGGTTCATACTGGAATCATACTGGGGAGGACTGGAGCCACAGTGGGAATGACTGGGATCATTCTGGGAGAAACTGGGACTTTACTGAGAGTGCCTAGAACTATACTAAGGGTGAATGGGAACACCTGGGACCATGCAGGGATCATAGTGGGAGTGACCAGGGTCATACTGGGATCATACTGAGTGTAACTGAAAATGACTGGGATCATACTGGGGAGTGAGCTGGGACCATACTGGGGTGACTGGGAGCCACAGGGCCCATGCTGGGAGTGACCTGGGCCCCCTGGGTGGAACTGGGGGAACTGGCCCCGCTGGGGTTCAGGGTTGTTCCACCCCAGGGCTGCCCTGGGTCCTGCTGTCACCCCCGGCCCCAGGGAGCCGAGGGACAGGGGACAGCCGAGGGACACGGGACAGCCCGGGAACACGGCCTGGCCCAGGGACACTGTGCTCCAGCACTCTGGGCTGTTGTGCCCGGGGCGTTGCCTTGGGCTCCCAGGACAGGCAGAGGGGGCAGAATCCCCTCCAGGAGCTGTTGTTCGCTTGAAGCTTTGGTGTTGGACATTCCCGCGGAGCCACCTGCAGTGGCCGGAGCCCGGCCGGTGCCTGGTGCCACCAAAGCTGCTCTGTCAGTGCCCTCCTGCCCCGGGCAGGGCAGAGAACACTGAAGGAAAGGCCCGAGCTCGGCTTCGGGCAGGGAGAGGGCACTCCCCTGGCGCTGCCATGGGCACCACAGACCCGGCCTGGGGAAAAGATTGGGATTTATGTCCCACTGAATTGCAGCAGGGATTTGATTGGACATAAATTCCAGTCATTTCCCCATGGAATTCCCATGGCAGTGGGCTGGGGGGGAGATCCGTCCATGGAATTCTCACCTGACTGGGATGAGAGTGAGATCCATCCATGGAAATTCCATGGGAATTCCTGCATTCCCAGGTCCACCCTTCCTGAATCCCACATTCCCATAGGAATTCCCCCCCACACCCACCTTTGTGCTCCAGAGCCTCTCAACCACATCCGATGTATTTTGGGAGCTCTTCCACACAGGTGTGTCCCAGGTAATGCTTCATCTGCTCTGGCAGGATCCCTTTGGATTCCCAGCACCTCTGGGGGATCCAGGTGGCACCGTCAGACACTGCAAAGCTCCCGGATCCCAGCTGGAAGGAGATGAAATCCCACCCATCGTAGCCGTGCCAGTGGGATCCATGGACGCTCCGTGGGACAGGAGGTCACAGCTGGAAACCACCTGCACCGTGGGGAGACCTGGGAACGAGGAGAGAACGGACCCATGGAGTCGTGTCCCAGCCCCACGGAGCCCCTTGCAGCTCCCTGGATTCCTATGCCAGGCCCACAGATCCCATCCCACTCCCACAGATCCCACCCCTAGAGATCCAGTCCATTCCCACAGATCCCAGCCCAGCCCCCGGCTCCCCCCACTCCCCCCGCTCATGTTGTACTGGCTCTGTCTCCAGGTCACTGTCAGCCACGTGCCGGTTCCTCTCCTTGAGCCGGGTCTGGCTATCCCAATATCCCGGGTCTGGCTATCCCAGTATCCTGGGTCTGGCTATCCCAGTATCCCAGGTCTGGCTATCCCAGTATCCCGGGTCTGGCTATCCCAATATCCTTGCTCGGCTCCCCCTCCCATCCCCATGCCTGCAGCTCCATCCGGCCCCGCTCGCTGTGGCAGCGCTCGGAGGGGGTCCCGTCCACGTTCCCGTGATCAGGGACTGGGGGACCCCAGGCCAGGCTCTGACAGCGCCACTTCCAGGTACTGCAGGGAGTGGAGAATTGGGGGGACACAGAAATCTGGGGGGGTGGGAGTTTGGGGATCCAAGGGGGGTCCACAGGTCAAGGAGAGGAGGGACTTGAAGAGCTGGGAGAGCTGGGAAAGAGGGTCAAGTGCTCAGAGTCAAGGAAAGGGGATGCAGGGACTGGGAGAGGTGGGATGGGGTGTCCAGGGAATTCTGTGCCCAGGAAAGGGGATGCCAGGGGCCCTCAGTGTGAGGGAAGGAGGGTCTGGGGGCTGGGAAATGCAGGAATGGGGGCCCAGGGGTCCCAGGGTCAGGGAAAATGGTGGGTCTGGGGGCTGGGAGAGGCAGGGTGGCCAGGAAAAGGTTGCGTTGGTGCCGGATAAGGGGGCGCAGGGGGGTCCCAGCGCCAGGGAAATGGGTAAAAGGGCATCCTGGTTCTCAGGAATGGGGGTCCAGGGCAGTCTCAGGGTCAAGGAAAGGGGAGTGAAGGGACTGGGAGAGGTACAAGGGAGTTCCAGGGGGTCCCTGTGCCCAGGAAAGGGGAGTCCGCAGTTTCCCAGAAAAGGGGGGTGACAGGGTGGGGACACCCGGCATGTCCGGGAAGGGGAGTTCAGGCAGTCTCCGGTTTTGCAGAAAGGTGGGGCTGGTGGCTGGGAAAGGCAGGAATGGGGGTCCAAGGAGCTCCACGGTGTCCCAGCACCAAGAACACGGGAATTTGGGATGGTGGGAGACATGGGATGGCCGTAAAAAGGGGAGCAGGGGGGGTCCTGATGTCCGGCAATAGGGGATTCAGGGTGGTCCCTATGGAGGATAAGGCAGTTAAGGGGGGTCCCATTCCCGGGAATGGGGGTTATGGGGGTCCCGTTCCCAGGAATGGCGGTTCAGGGGGGTCCCAGGGGGTGCCAGGGGTCCCAGTCCCCCCTCGCCGCCCCAGGAGCCCCCAGCCCCAGCGCTGGAGCCATCGCGCTGCTCCGGGCAGATCCCGGTGGCGCAGGTTGGGAGATGCGGCAGTGCCCGAGGGAGGGCGGGGGAATGGGGGGATCACTTCCAGCTGTCCCCAGGGAAGGCTCTGTAAATCCCAGTTAATCCCAGTCGCTCCCAGTGTGTTCCCAGCCACCCCCAGTATGGTTACACACATTCCCAGTATATCCCAGCATGTTTGCAGCCATTCCCAGATGCTCCCAGTGGCCCCAGTAAGGTGTTTATTATCCCAGTATCATGCCAGTCACACCCAGTATAGCCCAGTTGCCTCCAGC